>NW_028277096.1:20480000-21197500 GCF_059951505.1 Python bivittatus
GAGGTTCCCCCTTCCTTTCACTCTCTCCTTCGCTTCCAGGCGGATGTTCCCCCCCTTTAAAGTGCGGGTGAGCGGCCTGGATAAGAAAGCCAAGTACATTTTGCTGATGGATATTGTGGCTGCGGACGACTGTCGCTACAAGTTCCACAACTCGCGCTGGATGGTGGCCGGGAAGGCCGACCCGGAGATGCCGAAGAGGATGTACATCCACCCGGACAGTCCGGCGACGGGCGAGCAGTGGATGGCCAAGCCGGTGGCGTTCCACAAGCTGAAGCTTACCAACAACATCTCGGACAAGCATGGCTTTGTAAGTGGCCGCCCCTTCCTTCCTTCCTTCCTTCCTTCCTTCCTTCCTTCCTTCCTTCCTTCCTTCCTTCCTTCCTTCCTTCCTTCCTTCTTCCCTCTTTCTCTCCCCTTCCTTCCTCCTTTCCTTCTTGTTTTCTTCTTTTTATCTATTTATTTCCTTTTCTTTCTTTTTCGCTCCCTCTCTTTCTTACTTCTCTTTTTTCTCCCTTCCTCCTTCCCTTTTTCCTTTTTCTTGCTCTTTCCTTCTCTCTCTTTCCTTCTCTCTTTCCTTCCTTGCTTTCTTCCCCTTTGTTTTCTTTCTTTTCTTTTCTTTCTCTTTCTTTCTTTCTTTCTTTCTTTCTTTCTTTCTTTCTTTCTTTCTTTCTTTCTTTCTCTCTCTCTCTCTCTCTCTCTCTCCTTCCTTCCTTCCTTCCTTCCTTCCTTCCTTCCTTCCTTCCTTCCTTCCCGTTCTCTCCTCCCTCCCTCCCTCCCTCCTTCCGCCTCTCCTTCAGCTCTTTCCTTCTGGCCCGGGGGAATCCTACGCAATTGACACGTGTCTCTATCTTCAGATAATCACTCCGTTGGGAACTGGAGCGGGCAGGCCACACCAGCCGCCTTCCTGTCCACTCTGAAAGGCCATTTCTTAAACGCAGCCCAAGTGCAGGTTCTCGACCCATTCCCGGCTTGGCTGGGGCTCCAGCCGCTGCCTTCTCTTCCTGGTTAGGGCACCGAGACCCCAGGGCTCGGGAGAGTATCTTTTCTCCTTAGCCCTTCCCAACTTTCCTGATACGGAAAAGCTAGGTGCATAAAATAACAATAACAATGATAATGTGACCTGTGCCTACATATTGGCGCAGGATAAAGAAACCGAACCTTCTGTATGAGGAGGGAGGCAACTTTCAAACGACTTCTATCTGTAAAATCCATAGGAATTTTATTTCACCTCCATCGCCCGATTCTGAACGGGGGTGGGGGGGTGGGGGACTCTTATCAGCAAACAATAAATCAAAGCGCCCTCCTCTCTCTCTTATCGGGCGCTTAAAATTCGCAGCAAGGCTAGGTTTCTAAGCTTAGGGAGGAGGGGGTGAGGGAAGTAGTAAGGAAACAAACGGACACACGAACACACACACACCCCTCCAATTCTCCTTCGCGTATCCCGCGCGGCTTGCGCCGGCTTGGTTTCGAAATGCCGTCCTACCAACTGCAATGCAAAAAAAATGCGGTGTTCCCTCTGCCCCGTCGCTTGCGACTGTGGACTGAGTTCCGCTGGAGGGCTGGTCGATAGAAACGTTACGTCGCCGGCTTTTCTCCGGTTTTGGCTCACAGGAGACGGTTGTTAGGTAAGCGAAGCCTCATTCGGATTAGCCAGTTTGAATTAAGAGAATCTCTACGCGCAAAGGCTGGAAGGGGGGGGGGGCGGTGGAGAAGAGAGAATCGCCCGCAAACTTCCCCAGTTTGTGGCGGAGTGGTGGAGGCTTTAACTCGGAAGGGAATCTCTCGGGGGATCCATGAAGCTGGCTAAAATCGTGGGTTGAAGAAGCAGGAGGAAGAGGAAGGGATACAGTTGAGACCCGAGCATTTTCGGATTTTTTTTCCCCTGCCCGCAGAATTCCCAGCTCATTCTTGGAAACCCGCAAACTCTTTTTGCAATCAGCCAAAGGAAAGTCGTAAAGGGGGTGAGGGGAGAGAAAATCTTACAAATGATCACTTTTAATTGTAAGGTGTTTAAGTTCTTCTTTCGTTTCCCAGTTACTTCCAAGTTGCAGAAGGGGGGCGGATAACACCCCCCCCCCCTTTACAAATATTCTGCGGTGGGGGAAATAGGTCCCAGAAGCAACGTTGCCAAACTGGACTTGGGAAAACAGGATTTGAACCACCTGGTTTGGGGGATTCAAAAACTGGATACCCCCACCAGTTTGAATATGCACAATATTTTTTACCCATTTCTTCACCGTTTTGCCTATATTAAATTATCACCTGGCTCTTTTTGTTCTGTCGAGGTTCTTCCCTTTCCTAAATGTTAGACAGCAATTCTATATATCATTATCTGGGAATAAATCCCCTTAAACAAACTTATGCCACATTTAGAGCAAAGCTTTCTCAATTGGCAGTGTTAAAAACATATTTAAAAACGTATTTCTATACCGATGAGGCCCTGTTGAAAGTCAAATGAAATACAAAGGGAGACCTAGACCTGTTTGGCCTGGGGTAGAATAAAAAAGAGAGGGAGAGAGAAGATGCTTTTATTTTTATGTTCTTTATTGCTGAAAAAGAATGATAACCAGAATGGACGAATCTGAGCAAATCTAGTCATGGCAAGAGAAATGGGTTTTGTTTTTAAAAAGACCTTATTCATTAAAATCACTTGGATGCTCTAAGAAAGGAGGGGGAACAGAGAAATTATTTCCATAAATCTTGACTTCGTTTGTTGTGTTATAACCTGACCTCCTTTTAAACTCAGTTTAAGAGGTTATGAAAAGGTCTTTTTTTTTCTTTTTCGGGGAGGGAATGAAGAAAACAAGTTGAATTACAAGTGTATCTTATAAAAGAGAAAAGCAGAAACAGGATTAGAATCTGATTCTCAGCACAGCGCTCTCTTTCCTTGGAAGTAGGTCTCCTTGTGTTCTAGCAGGACCTGGCAAAAAATTACAGTTTAGCAGCAAGAGACGGGGGAAAACAAAACCTTCCCCCTACAACTTGGAATGTGCTCAGTCACCTCTTCCGGTGTGCTTGTGAGAATCCAGCTCCTTAAAAGCCAAGCGAAATGTTCTTCCCTTCCGAACTAATTTTCGGGGCAGGTTGAAATTCAGCCGGATTGCTCAGGCCTCCTTGCACGCGCGTGTGCACCCACACCCGGGAAAGGTTGCAGGCTGTTGCAGAGGCAAATGGCTGAACCCCCGAAACAGCGACAGCATTTTCCATAAACGATTAGAAGTAAGTAGCTGGAGCGAGGGAGGTCAACGTTGGACGCTGGCGAGGGTCTCTGCCCCTATCTCACAGGCGCACACGTGCACGGTTCCCAGATCAGTTTTTCACTGATCCCCCCGCCCCCCCCCCCGCTTTAAATCAAAAGCCGTATCTTTGGGGGAAGATGGGATTCAGCGCCTGCACTCCGACCAGGCCGCGAAGATTTCTGCCTGGAAGGGGGCAACAGAAGGGAGAATTGCGGCCTGCAGGAGTTAGACGGTTAATACTATAACACCTAAAGGTCTCTCTCCTTTCAGTTTGCCCTCCTGTTCCTCTTTGAACACGGACTGGAGAGTGTAAGTCGAGGGGGCAGAGGAGCCTTTCTTTAAAAATTCCCACCCCGCCGCCATCACCCTCCCACCCACCCACCCAATAAACCCGCGATGGTCAGGGAACAGTCGTGTACTTATTTTTCCGAATTTCGCGCGAGAGGAAGAGAGTCGAGGTCGGCAGGATCCGGGCGTAGACGCCGATGCGGCCGACAAAGAACTGCTCGTTTGAAGGCCAGGAGTGGATTTAATGCACGGGCCAGTCTGCAACACGCGCCTTCCCTCCTTCCCTCGCTAGCACCGTAAAGCGCGACTGTATTTCCAAAGCGCCTGGCTGAACTGCTCGCAGGAATCTCGTCCTGAACCTGCAACCAGGCTGGATCGCGTCCCAAATTGTGAGGCTCACGTGCTCCGGGAAGGGGGAAGGAGGAAAGATTTTTCAAAAGATTCATCCCCTGATATTTGCCAGGGTTGCGGAGCCCCCCTCCTCACCTCACCCCAGGCAAAGGAAAATGACATCTAGGATGATCTTAAAGAACCCAGCCCGGCGCAAGTATCTCGTTTAAGGGGAGGGAGGGGTGATTCAAAAGCAGCGGCGTCTCGGAAAGAAGGGAAGGCTGTCTAAACAAATCTGCTTTTAGGGAGCCGGAGTGAAAAAAAAAAGGGGTGTTGTTGCAAACGGATCCAGCAAGAGCGCTGAGAATGAGGGGGAGGGAGAATTAAGCGCTCCTTTTCTTTCCCACCCCGCTTATACTTCGATTATTTTTGCACTGTCGCATTGCTTTTCGGTTCAAGGCCTCCAAAGCTGCCCTCGCTTTAGGTAGGGCTTCCTCGCGAGTCAGTTCCTGAGGCTATGTCCTCCTCCAGGAAAAATGAACAGCCTGGGGCGCTTCTCTGCGAGAGGGAACCCCCTCGATCGCCTCCGAGGAAATGCAATTGGGATCTTGAGGAATAATAGTAATAACAACACTATTAATCTGCAATGACAATGATGAAGGTATGGTTCTGGAGCGTCCGGACCAGCCTCGGTCCTGATCGTTCCTTAAAAATGCCTACCTAGGGGCTTACTTGCGAGTAAGTAAATGAAAGAGGCCCTTTCCTCCACCCAAGAGGATTTGGGAAAGAATCGCTAGGAAGCCGAAAGTGCGTGCGTGTCTCCCTCGCGAGAACAGTAACCCCCATACATTTCTGCGAGGCTTACTCCCAAGTAACGGCAGCCTTAAGAGTGTCAGGAGCCTGTGCATTTACTTGTAAGTAAGCAGCACGTTGGAACGGCTGCTTGCGCTGCGAATTGCCCTCGGAAAGGAACGGGAGGAGACGCAGCGCCCTTACACCTCCAGGTTTCAACAGGTTTCCCTCACATTCCCTGCTAAATTGCTTCTGGGGGTTGGGGTTAGGATCAAGGCTTTTCACCCTCCCTCATATAATAAATAGAGGCAAAGCCCCTTGGATTTGGGTTGGATTTGGATTTGGAGGTCGATTGCAGTTAGATGCGCTTAATTCAGAAGTGCGGGCTTGGAAGCAGACTCAGGACCATGGCTTGAGCTAGGCTTAAGTCCCGATTGTCTCGGTTTAACTGGCGTGCGAACCGGTCTTTCTGGAGGCGAGGCCCGCTTCCTTCTAAGCACCCCGACTTAGAACTTTGGGGTCAGATAGGCCCCCTCCAAATCTTTCTACCTGCGTGGCGAGCAAGTTCTACGGTACAAGCGGGAGCTGTGAGCCAGCCTAAACATCTTCCTTCTGTAACCCACGAGCTTTATTCCCGCGGTACCCTGAGCTCCAGTCCCCCTTCGGCATATTTTAACCTAGCGTGTAGCGCGGCTGGTTAATGGGTCGTCGTGCTGTGTGAAATCAGAATAATGGGCTGCTCGAATAAACAGTAGCTGCTAAACACGTGGTGAATACAGCCACAAAACCGGCGATTGCCTAGGGTCACCTATGTGCGATGGGCGACTATATAAATCGAGCAAATAAAACAAATAAAATCTCTCAAGAAGGGACCTTAGATTTCCAGCTCAACTGCGTGGAACAATAAGTTAGGCGCAAGCCGTTCACCGCCTCAGCTCCTCTCGTGTAGGATTGATTCCACTCCGCCTTAATCCGAATTATCAGCCATGCCCATCCCATTGGTACAAAGGCCGATGGATCAGCGCAGGAATTCTTTCTAAACCGATTTGAGAGAAAGCCTCATCGGGTTCACGATGAGCTTCTCGGAGCTTCGTTCCGGGGAACTTCCGCCAAACTGGCCTCTTTAAAGATATTTGGTTTGTCACCAAAAAACACAACCCCCCCCAAAAAACATATCGTTTAAAATGCGAGGCTTCCAGTAGATTTAAATCCGCCATGAACTCGGTTTAAGTGAATTAGCAATCTGAACTCCTGCCGTACTTCCCCTCCCCCGCCCCCAAGAAAGGGGCTGACAGGGTGAATTAAGAACGGAGTCTCTAAAAAATGGGGCGGTGTAAATGCTGTATATATAAATAAAAGTAATTATTACATTTGAGGGCGCAGAACGGGGGCGCGGGGGGCTCTTGATCCTTCTGAAAATCGCATCGGTTGCAAGAGGGTGGCCAAACACATTTTATGGCGCGACCGAAGAGCCCAGACCAGTCGCATGAATGGTGCCTGACTTGAGACTTGCCGCTGTTTCCTTGAACCCGGGGCTGTTGGCGTGTGAGCGAGAAATCTCGCTGGAAACCGATTGCTTTTAAGGAACCTGACCAGCCTTGCATTCAGCTCGCAGGGCCTTACTTCCGAGTAACTGGACTTTCCTGTCGCTTGAAGCCCCCTCATTTTCAGAGGGACCCCCCCCCCCATAATTAGGACTTCTCCCCATTCTGGCACCCTCGGGACTGGTAGGACTACAAGCCCCATCTCCCCCAACCCGATCGGCGAAGGCTGAAAGAAGAGTTGGAATCGTTACCCGGAACTGGGGGAGCATCTAGATACCCCCTAAAAATAGACGAAAACACTTTTAGCCTAGATAGCCGATTTTTAAACATTTCTTCTCGCTACAAACGGAAAAGCGAAGGGGTGATCCAGGCCACTGTCCCGGAGGGAGTGAAGCCTGCCTTAATTCGCCTGTGGATCGCCATCCATTTTGGCTCGGGAATCCAGATAGACCATGGACAGTAGTTCTCAACCGGTATCTCCCCAGCCAGATGATTTTTTGGAAATGAGCCTCCTGCATTTCAATCCGCTTTGCGTCCCCCGCCCCCGCCCAAGTGAGCACGTGGCAAGGGAATCCGGGCCGGTAGAAAAGGCGAGCTCAGAAAAACTGGGCTACCGCCGCTTTTCTTAAACTTTTTCGGGAGCAAGGCCGCTCCGAAACCGGGTGGATCGGCTCCTTCCCTCCCTCTCGATCCCTCAAGCCCCTTTTAGGATCGCTTGCTCTGCGCCGCGCTCCTGTCTTCGCCCCAATGGAGCGCGAGCCAACTTGCGCTCTTGCGGAAAATCAGCGGCCAGCCCCCTTATTCGCCGAGCATCCTAGATGGAAACGGGCTCGTTTTGCTTCCGTGAATCTCCGGCCGATCCGGTTCTCGCGGGGAGGGCGGAGATGGGAAGCCGTCCCTTTCGCCTCTCCCAGCCGCTCGCTTTCCCCCCTCGTTTCAAGCCAGCCCTGGATGGAGGGATCCAGCTCGAATTCCTGCGGCTCGCCGCTGTTTGTCGGTTGGGTTGGTTGCAACTGAGGTGCGGAGGACTAGCGCCTTAGGGACAACAGCAAAGAAACGGTCTTCTGTTGGCTCTCTCCGATTTACTTTGGGGTAAAGTGTCGTGGTGGCCGCTGGAGGCGTTGGGGGGGGGGGGTTGATCAAAGGAAGCTGGTGCTCTTGGATTGTTCACTCTGCCTCCTTTGGGGAAGGGGCAAAGCGAAATCTCTTTGACACCCTCTGGATTTCCATGGGAGCCGAAAAAGGGGGAGGGGGCTCCAACTGAAACTGGGATTTTTCCTTTGGGTGCTACCTGCCTTAGATTGTAAGCACTGTTAATATTAATCAATTCCATTATCAGAGATTATTTTGGATCAGTTTTCAAAATTTCAAATTTTCCTTCTCTTTTTATAGGGGGGAGGGGAGAGCAGGTGTTTGGTCAGAAACAGGCTAGAGAAAGAGAAACCAGTAGACAGAACTCTACACATGGCTTGGGGCACAGGAAAATAGTCTCTGGAGCTCCTCTCCAGTAGCATAATTCCTCTCCCAGGACCTGGCTGATCATAATTATATAAATGAAAAAGCAAATGTGTATTATAAAAGGGCACGGAACAATGCTAGGTTTCTCTGCCTAGGCCTAAATCCCACTGAAGCTCAGCAAGGAGTTATCTGAGACTGAAACCTACATCCATAAAGCTTTACTCACGAGGAGGCTTCCTAAACTTCTCCCAGCTCTTCTACCTCCTTCCTTGGCCGACCGTTTTTTCTTCTGCTCCTTCACCTTCTTCTCCCTAGAAACCCAGGGCCAAGGGCACCTCCGTCTCTCGGAACTGGCTCTAAAACATCCCTCGGAATTGCCCCTTCTCCCACACCAGCAAAGTCATCCTTGCCTCTAGCACAATAAAAATATCCAGCTTCAGCTTCAGATTACATTTGGGGTGCTCTGATGCTGAAGGGGTTGTTCTCCAGAAAGAGCTGTGGGGAAGAGAGGTGTGAACACCTACCAGCCTTTCTTGCGATGCTTTCCTTCTAAGGATTGCAGTCCTACTGTGAACATCCTTTATCTCCTACTTTTTCCTCCTTCCCCACTCTAATTTTATTGGAGAGGGGAATGAAGTGGGATCTTTATGGTTTTTTAAAAAATCCATAACTAAGCAGATATTTATAGGAGTACAGTAGTTTCACCCAGAGTGATTTCTTAAAGATCTCCAGATTTTTCCCTCCCTCTTTTCCCAGCTTTTAACCATCTTTCTCCCTCTCCCCCACCCAACAGACTATCCTCAATTCGATGCATAAGTACCAGCCGAGATTCCACATAGTCCGAGCGAACGACATCCTCAAGTTACCGTACAGCACTTTCCGAACTTACGTGTTTCCCGAAACCGACTTCATCGCGGTGACTGCATATCAAAATGACAAGGTAAGGACATCGTGGGCTGTGGGGAATAAAGGCCGGGTCTCTCTTCCTTAGTTTTCTGGTTAGTCACCTCTGTACTTTCAACTCTTTCTTCCAAGGCGGTTGGTTTCAAACCTGAACCGGCTGAAACAGTAGGCATAGAAGACCCCTGATGGCTAGTGTTCAGGATAGACTGCCATGGTCCCCGGAGGTTCCATTGAGCTTTAAGCTTCTTGGATTTGTCTCTTTGTCTCCTCCTCTTTTTTCAAAGCCAAGGAATCTGAGACAGGAGCTTATCAACGTGAGAATTAGGGAGAGAGCGAAAAATGAAGTGGCAGGTCTGCAATTTTCACTGGAGGCCGCGCTTCAATCTTAAATATCCAACGTGCAGGGCTGGTTGTATGATGCACAAATATTGGCAGGGAATAACTTCCCTGCAACATCTTTTGTTACATAAACAATGCCCAAAATATTTCCCTCCCCCAAGTCGCTGGTTTTTATCCCCTAAAATCCACAGTTTGAAGTTTTAAGAGGTATTTCAGAGTGATGATCTCTTTTCCATTATGGTCTTCGCACAACACCTTCAAAAAATGCCTTCATGGCGGCTTTTCAATGTTCAATCTTTCCCCCTGCTCCCCTCTTGATTGAGGGAATTCCCGGGGGGAAGACAATGGAATAAACAGTGGGATTCTGGTTGCAGGATCCACTGATCACATTCACAGAAATGGTAACCTGGGTTAGTGGCACCATTGCTGCATTCACATAAATCAGCTCGAATGGCTTGATTCGCACAACTTCCTAAAGTGATGGCTGGTTTTTCCCAACACCCTGAATCGCACCCAACCCCATTGGAACCTGGTTTACGTGTCGTGTGAAACCAGGCCATGTGCTTACATTATGGGTCAGTGCAGCCTACAACTCAGATTTAGCTTAACTGTGCAAACTTTAGTTAACCCTGGATAAGAGGGGCTTGGAAACGCCTTGTGGACTTTGGTGGACAGGAAATGGGCAGGGAAGTAGAGAACTGGGGGCTGAGTTCCCCCAACAAGCTTACGCTGCTGATTGAATAAATTGTTTTCAGAATCTACTGAACCAGGAACTAATCAAAGGAGCTGAATTCAGCAAACTGCTAATTCATTTACTAAAATTATAAAACTGATCAAGGTTGGGATTCAGACAAGGTCAGAACTGCCCGTGAAGGACCTCAGCAGCTCTTTATCTGATTGTGGGAATCCAATCACCACATTTCAAAGAGAAAGGCCCGAGAATCGGGCGTGCAGCTTTATACATGCAAGAAGACCCCATTCAAATCAGTGCTGCTTGCTTTAGAGCAAACCCCTGTAAAATCGGTTGCACGCCTTTGGAAAACGCCATGCTCGACTTGCTGTGCTCAGCCTGGAAGGAGGGAAAAGCGGGGTGTGTGTGTGTTAGTTTATTTTAAAGCCCAATTATGTTCCAGATTCAAGGTATAAAACCTCGGCTGGAAATTGGACTGGAGCTAGATTTGAGCTGGGAGCGAAGGAATGGCTGGGGAAATTTGTTTTGCAAAGCTTCCCAACATTTGGAGGGAGGGGTGGGGGGAGGAGAGGACCTTTTCCTTGCCGGCCCCCACCCCAATCTCAGCCCGGCCTGGCCTTTCGCTTGGGGGCTTTCTCTCTGCGGTGGGCCCGGCATTGGAGGGTCGTTAATTGATTACGGACGGCACCCTTCAAGTTTACGAGGCCACCAGGCTGGTCGGGTGCGAGGGTCCCAGCCACCCGGGCGCAGAAGGCAAAATAATTTCAAACCCGACCTTTCTAGATCTCCGGCCTGGAGATGAGAGAGCCTTGCTGCGCCCTCCTTTCTCCCAAAATCTGAGCCCCAGTCCTCCCCCCCCCCCGCACGCGATTCCCTCTATGAAAAGAGCATTTCCTTGGAGGCCCCTGGAAGAAGAAAAAAGTCAGAGGCGGGGTAGAGGTATTCTGGATGGACGGCTGTTTTTCCAGAATTCCTTTTTAAAACGGGCGGTATTTCACCTGATTTTTAAGGGTTTAAAAGGACAAGTCCTTTTCTGGACAGTTGGTCCTCCTCCTTTTGCCCTATTCTTTCTTTATCAAAAGGCCCTCCCTTTCGATCCCCCCCACAACTTCCTTCTGAGGGGCTGCACTCCAGTTCTGTTGGAATCCCACTCCTATCATCCCCAGCCAGCGTGGGCAAGGAGGATTTGAAGCCCAATATTCTGGAGGCCAAGGAAGGGGACCTTGGTGAACTTCTCCTGGACTCTTGCATCACGTCCGATCCCGCTTCCCCTTAACGGAACCATGTTGCGGACCAACCCACCTTTTTCCTCCGGTTGTGGGAACGCAGCAAGCCGGGGTTTGGGTTTGGGTTCTTGGAGGCAGGTTACACAAACCAAGGGGACAGCCCTAAAGGGCCTTGTGCGAGGGGCTGTTTGCTAATCTATTTTTTTTTCTATGCCCGCCACTGGCCTGATGAAGTGCTAGCAAGAAATGCTACAACTCGTTTTAGGAAGGAACTCTCAGATTGGGCAAAAATATCAGCGGTTTGCAGTTTCTTGCAAGGAAAGGTTAAAATCTTTCTGTCTTCCCCCCCAGTTTTTTTAAGGGTGGGCTAAGAGAAACACCAAGAGCTCAGGTCTAATGGATCTCCCCCCAAGCTAAGCTGATGTAGGGTGTGCTGAAGGGCTTAAGAAGAGGTGGCTATTCTCTGTTTTAAGAACGGGCCTCCGCAAATATTTCCTGACTTTGCATTCAAACCCAAAGGAAAATTGGTTTCTGGAATGCCCTACCACAATAATTATTAGCTTTCAGGGGAATACTAAGAACAAAACTATTAAGCACTGACAAGGAGGAGCTGAATGGAAGCTCAACTTCCATGGAGAAAGGCAGTCTACCTTTGTGTCCCAGGCATTCAGAAAAATCATTGTTCACTTCCTTCAGTCGTGGTTAGTCTGCTCCCTCCCCCAGGAAGTATTTTGACAAAGCACCTTAATTTATGAGTAATCCAGGGAGTCCCAATACCCCTCTGAGCCAACCTGTGGGGGTGCTTTGAATGTGGGGAAGGGTTGGGAGGGAGCATAGGAAGATACACCAAAGCAGACTGCAGTCTGGCTCTTCCAGGACCAGGGATCCTGGTTTCATCGCTGTCTTTCCTGCGTGGGGGCTCTGAGGGCTGGACACCAGGTGGGAAAGAAGCTGATCTTAGCTTGACTCAAACCCTGATAAGTAATTCAGACCAGCATCAGTCTTGATCACAGCTGCAGGGTGTTAAACTGGAGGATTCAAAACACCTTCCCGTCCCTTTTCTACACATTTGGTATCTCTCTCTGTTCCCCCCAAATTCCCAGCCCTGTAGCTGGGAATTATAGGGTCAATTGTCAAAGTCCTCAATTAGAAATCAGCACCCTGAATTGTCCATTTAAAAAACAAATCTACCTACATAAATAAAATAATAACATAAAGTCCAGGATCCTAAACCTGTCTGGGGAACTTGGATTCCCTCGTTTGGCTGGCAACGGGAATGTTAACGTTGTCTTTGCACTTTTCTGCATTTTCTGATTAGAGCCAGCAAATAAAGACCCCTGGAGACATCAGGTCCTACTTCTGGGAAAGCCTATCCAGGATTGTGCTGTAATCAAAAGTACAATAACCCCCTTGGACTCAAAGGCTGTCTTCACACATTCGGCAAGGACCAATTGTGTTCTTTGAGGTTTTTCCCCCCTCTCTCACTTCCAAGGGATTTTTAAGTTGGCTTATATTTGAAATGATGAGTTTAAAAAAAAGAGAAAGAACCTCTTTTTCCCCCAAAGAAGGGAGTATAAAAATGTTCCAGGTTTCCATTGGAATAGCCTGAAGGAAACAACTAAGAGCGGGGGGGGGGGAACCTCACCTCAACCAAGGGTCCCCAACCTGGTGCCCTCCAGATGTTTGGACTGCTGCTCCCCAAATCTGTAGCCCCGGGCTGCCTGAGCTGGGGATTCTGGGGACTGAAGTCCCAAACGCTTGGGATTAGGGCAAGGTGGGCTTGAGTTCATGACTGCCAGCTTGGTTGGCCCGTCAAATGACCTTGGAGTGTTTCTGAAAATTATTTCAATATTTCTCAGATCACCCAGCTGAAGATAGATAACAACCCCTTTGCAAAAGGATTTCGAGATACGGGGAATGGGCGGCGAGAGAAAAGGTAAGCTGAGAATAATCTTTCCTTAATGCAGTGTTGTCCAAACTTGGCCACTTTAAGATGAGTGGACTTCAACTCCCAGAATTCCCCAGCCAGCATGGCTGGCTGGGGAATTCTGGGAGTTGAAGTCCACTCATCTTAAAGTGGCCAAGTTTGGACAACACTGCATTAATGTTAGTGAGTTGGGGTTTCAGCGGGCAAATGCTGTTTTCCATTTCTGCACTTTTCCCTGATCTTAGCCTGCCATCCTAAATATAGTTACTTGGGATTAAGACCTGGAGTGGATTGATTTCAGAACAGACATGCCAAGAATTGCATTATACGGTTGATACTATTATTTGCAATCTTGTTCATGTTTACTCAGAAGTTTTGCGGGCATCATGAGTATCTTCACTGGAGGAACTTTGTAATCAAACGCTGCGTTCACCCAAGGTGTGGAACTGCGGTTTGCTTAATCATGGTTTATTAAATAACCTCCGGTTGCCTGGGTTTGGATCGCACACTGCCATAAACATGACTGACAAGTCACAATGGCTGAATTTATAGGCAACTCATTAAGCCATGGACAAAGTCTTACTCAACGTTCAAAGCAGTGCCTTAGTTAAAGACGGTGTCTTGAGTTAACCACAACTCCCCGGGTGCCTGAACCCCCTCTGTTTCCCCCAGGAAAATAACATGTTATATAATCCAAGCCTAAAATTTGGCCCCAGGGAAATGAGGGCTGAACTTGAGAAGGGAAAGAAGGTTTAAGCTCTGATTTTTGCTCCAGGTTCATTAGCCTTCATTCAGGAATCCCTTAGCAGAGAAAGCAGATGGCAGACCAAAGCCGTTTGGGCTATCTAAGTCAGGTAGCCATTGGATGGGAGATCACCAGTTGATCCCCAGGCTGCAGATGAGACTAGGAAACTAACAAAACCCTGAAAGGAAGCCATGGCAAGTCCCTTCAAGAAGACGATTCAGATTTAGGACCAGGAGTCAACTTCTCTCAAAAGTAGCTTGACTTTAGTGAGAGGTGGTCAATTTCTGGTTCAGTTGGGAGGTTGTGCGGGAAGTCATCTGGCTTTTCCTTCGACCTTGAGAAGTGGCAAACCAGTGTTTCTCAATCTCAACTTCAAGATGGGTGGACTCCAACTCCTAGAATTTCTCAGCCAGCCATGCTGGCTGAGGAATTCTGGGAGTTGGAGTCCACCCATCTTAAAGTTAAAGAAGTTGGGAAACACTGTAGTAAAGGGAAGGGGGGATGAGACCATCTCAAATGCTGATGCCCCTCCGTTGAAGATTAAAACCAGTCGTGTTCCCCCCTTTCCCCCCCGAAAGGAAACAGCTTAGTCTCCCTTCCCTGCGGATGTACGAGGATCAGTGCAAGCAGGACAGAGATGGGGGCGAATCGGATGCCTCGTCGTGTGAACCCGCCCCAGTTCGCGAGTCGCTTCACTCCCCTTTGGCAACAACCCCCAGCCCCTTGCGGGTCCACCGAAACAGCAGAGGTGAGGATCTTTGGGGCAGGGTCAGCTGGGAGGATGGGGGGGAGGCTTCCTTCCCCAAATGGGGGCCCACCACCTCCAACTCTGAACCCCTGGAGTCACCTGTTTCAGCCATTTCCCCCTTAAAACAGTTTGAACTTCTTCCATGAAAAAAATCCTGCTGCTGTGTGATCTGATCCCTTCCAAAATCATAATCATAAGAATTCCCCCCGTCACTTTCCGGGGTTTATTTATATTCTGCCATAGCGGGATATGCAGGTCCCAAAGTGATGAGAAGTGGAGCTGTTTCTAAGCTTAAATGAAGTTTATCCACCGAGGAGAATGTGAACATTTTTTTTTTTAATATTTTCCCCAAGGAATTATTCCTCCCCCCTCCCAGTTCCTTGCTACTGAGAATGTAATTTTGGGGAAGAAAGAGTTTGCTATCTATCGCCCCCTCCTGGTTGCATTAAACACGCTTTTGATCCTCTGGAATTTTTAGTCAAATTTACAGAAAATATCAGGTCTCAGGCCTGGAATTCTTAACATGAATTCACAGAGGCTGCTTCTAAGTCCCCACCAAATAAACGGACAATAAATGGATTGAGATTGCCAGCTCCACACATTCGTGCCTGGAAAGAAATCGCTCAGTTATTCCACTGGTTTTAAGGGTCTCTGGATTAAAATTTCTAGCAGTTTACTCTCAGTTAATATCCGTGTTCATACTATATGTTAAACCCCAGCAAGCCAACCACATTATGGCTTAATCTGACAGTCTGGTTGATGCATCTCTAATGCAGTTTGTCTGGTTTTGTCTTAACAACGAGAGATTGTTAATCAGGATTGGTTTAGTGTAATGGGCAAATACAGCCAGTAGATAATTGAGGCCAGTGTTTCTCAACCTTGGCCACTTTCAGAGGTGTGGACTTCAACTCCCAGAATTCCCCAAGGCTGGCTGGGGAATTCTGGGAGTTGAAGTCCACACCTCTGAAAGTGGCCAAGGTTGAGAAACACTGATCTAGGCTTTCAGCCTTAAACTGTTATTTTACTTTTGAGTAAACACGCGCAACATGAAGCTGTAAGTCTGGCTGTAAATTTAAATGATGGGCTTTAATTGATCGTTAGCTCAAAAATGAACCTTGCAGAGCTGCGGCTTTAAGCACACATTTCTTGTCAAGAGTCCTGAATATTGTAGAGGTGATTACAATGGCGTGGCTCTCAAGTAAGTGCCATACTGTAAGCAAAGGAGAGGCATAAAAATTGGCATTTCCTTCTAAGAATGTGTGGTCAGGTCATCGCCCTGGAGAGTTTATGATTTATTGATTAAATTAAGTCATATTTCAGCAGCGAGAAGCTGTAAATCTCAAGCGCATCATTTACTTTGGAGGCAACGTGAATACTGGAGTGTTTACTGCAAGACAGCTGAAGTTCTGCAGTAAGAAGGACGCTATTAAAAATGCCCTTTCTCCTGAATCACGAGCCCTTGGCACGGCTGATGCCTGATGCCAGGCAAAGACATGCGGATTGGTGCTTGCTCAATTTTATAAAAGAGAATTTGCTTTAGACATTCTGTCACCGGGAAAGAGACTTCTGGAGAAATTCTCACGGAGGGAGAATGAGGTAGCTGTGCTCCTTTAGGGACGAGGTGGCCAAATGGTGTGGGGGAATGTCCTAAATAGGATAAAAATGCACTCCATCAAGTGGAAATCAGTTCCACGTGCTCCCGGGGATCCAGACTACGCAATCCCCTTGGATACAGTCATGCAAGATTGCCATTGCCTTCTTCCAGCACCGCTTGAGGGTTTCCTAATTGTCTCCCATCCAAATCCCATCCAGCTCCAACCCCACTTAGCTTCCTGCTCCAAACCAAAAAATCAAGCTGCTACTTGCTTGATTCCTTTCCCACCTGGCCTGATCCCCAAAGAAGATTTGTTCATTCATTTATGAAATGTACAGGCAAGCCCAACCGGTGATGACTTCAGGTGGCTCATAAAACACAAGCATAACATGGTACAAAATACTGAAATACCAATTGTCTGGAAAAAGCCCATCATCTGAAAAACCCAAAACAGCATTCAAAACCCCCAAACCCCCACTCCCCAGGATGATGGGACCTGTGGTCCCCCAGCTCTTGCAGGATGCTGGTTCTCCCCCCCTGCAGCTAAGCCGGTTGGGCTAAAGTGGCATTTTTCTCCTTGCAGAAGACAAAGGCAGTGACCAAGAGCTGGAGAAGGGGTCGGGAGCGAAGCGGTCCAGCCCTGACCTGGGCCAGGGATGCTCCCCGCACAACCCCAGCCCCTGCCTGCAGGGAGAGGAGCGGAGTAAAGAGCGAGGAGCCAGCAAAGTCAGCGAGGCCTCCAAGGAGAGTGGCGGGAGCGAGGGAGCCCTCTTTGCCCCGCTGGGCTTGGAGAAGGAGAAGATGGAGGGCAGAAGGAAGGACTCTCTTCTGCAGCCGTCCCAGGAAGGATCCAAAAAGGAGGCGCCTGGGGACTGTGCCCCGATAGGGTGCAGCAGCAAGGAAGCCTTTGCCCCCCTGATGGTGCAGACAGACAGCCCACCGCACTTGAACCCCGGCCACCTCCAAAGCCTGGCACTCTCAGGCCTCCACAGTCAACAGTTCTTCAACCCCCTGGGCGCGGGGCAGCCGTTCTTCCTGCACCCAGGACAGTTTGCAATGGCTCCAGGAGCCTTTTCGGCCATGGGGATGGGACACTTGCTGGCTTCGGTAGCCGGTGGAGGGAGCCTGGAAAACGGGGGACTCTCTGCTCCTCAAGGGACAGCCGGCACTGCCACCCCCTTCCCCTTCCATCTCTCCCAGCACATGTTGGCTTCTCAGGTAAGGGGGCAAGGAGGGGGGGAAAGAGTTGATGTCGCCTCTCCCGCTGAGGATGGGGCCGGTCAACGTGGCCTGCGGCTAGATTTATACTGTTTCTCACACTCATCAACTTTAAGCCATGTGGACTTCAACTTCCAGAATTCCCCAGCCAGCGTTGCTGGCTGGGGAATTCTGGGAGTTGAAGTCCACATGGCTTAAAGTTGACAAGTTTGAGAAACACTGGGCTGGAATATGGGGTAGGCCACGCAGGAACCACTAAATTTAGATACCGACCAGTCCAGTTAAAAAGGAGATCTGAAAAAATATTTTGGTGTGAGACTTTGAAAATTGGTGCTTTTCAGGGTAGAGAATTCTAAGCCAAGTAGGTGGTGGTAATTACGTTCCTAAACTTCTTTAAACCAAGTTCCTCCTTTGCAATGTGCCAGCTTTGTTTGAAGTAGGTTTTGTTGACTCAGCCACAATTGCCTTGGTTCCTACATGGTATTTAGCCATAAATCATGGTTTACATGCCTTCATGGCTAGGTTTACTGATCAACCAAAGTAAAATTCAACAGACCTGATTATAGCTTAGTGCAATGTACAAACTTAAACCTTTGGTCTGGGTAGAAAAATGACTGCCTGGCAAAACCCTTTGGCTGGGTTTCCCAACACAACACCTAGTGAGTTAAGAGTGTTAAAAACTTGGCAGCTGCATTCACACAACATGTTAAGCTGGGTCAGTTTTAACTTTGGCTTTTTGGTGTGTGTATGTGTGATTTAAGGGAGTTAGTCCCACTGAACACAATAAGAATATTCTGATTAAGTTTCCTAAAGATGCTCTGTTGAGACTGAGATGTAACCTCTTCCTTGCTGGCTTTTCAGATTAAAACTCAGCTTCTTCCTCCTTAGTATGGGTAGAGGAGTCTTCAGAATGTGGTTGTTCATGGTGGAATGCACGTAAACCAGGCTTGGTTCTTCTCAGGAGAGGATAACCCCCATGAGCTTCATCGAAGCACTTGGATTTTAGCTAGCTCAGAGTCTTCTACTCCAAAAAGCTTGTCATCCATATAGGCTGGTCTAGAAAGGGATCTCATCGCATTGTGGACAATCCCATGCCATGTGATTAGTATCTGCTCTCTGTCCGTTCTGCTGGACTCCAGCCATGCCTTAGAGAAGACACTGAATGCTCTGTGTCTCTCTGAGCATTGCATGGAAAGATCTGCGGTCATAGACCGTGTCCCCCCCATGGAAGCCAGTCCCCCCAACCCTCACGGCTGGTTTTTCTTCTTGAAGGATCTTAGAGAACTTCCCAGCTAGGGTTGACTTGGCAAAGCCAACTGTTGACTGAGGACGTCGCTTAGAAGAACCATCTTGGGACATTCGCTGGGCTGGATTTGTGGGGGTTTTTTAACGCCGATCTCTTTCGCATTATGAACTTTCCTATTTTTTGCAATATGGTACTGTGCTAGCAGATCTTAATAGGAAGAAACACTTTCCTTTTTACCTAAATAGCAATTTGTCCCCAAAAACAGATCTGTCCAAATCTGTCCTCTAGGTCATTATGCAACCTAACTTCTGCATCCAGAAAATGGGGTTAATTAATTTAGCAAGCTTTGGTTAAATTAAGTGTGGCTAAGCATGGTGTGTGAATGCAGATAGCAAGGACCTGGAAGGAGGTCACAAAGAAAGCTGGCTGCCCAAGAAAGTTGGGATATAGAATAATGGATTTGCATTACGGAAGGCAGTTTCCCGTTGGATATTAGGAAGAAATGGCCAGACAGTATGACCGATTTGACATTGGAGCTGAGAGACGGAGCAAACTCCTATTCATTGGATATGCGCAATGGGGTCTGGAGAGTCATCTCTCAAAGATGCCTTGACTTGGATTTCTGCACAGAGCAGCGGGCTGTGCTAAATGATCTCACGGACATTCACGCATTGTGATTTCTCCTTTGTTGGGGTTTGCAGCCCCCCCTTTTTAAACACAAGGGGAAAAGTGACTGTAGTGAGGCGAGAGAAACCGCAGCATCCTTCTGTAATGTAGGCTCATGAGTTGACTGAGAAAGGGATCCACCGGATCCCGTGCAGTGAGCACGGCTTGCCTCTAGTCAGGAAGGGAATTCTGTCTTAAACAAGAAGACGACAACGCCAGGGATTTTTTCTCTATCTTTTCCAACCACCCCTGGTTGGAAATAATTATTACAAAGGAGATCAGTTTCTCCAGAAAAGAATGTTTTGTCTATCTATATTGGTAAAAGTGGTGCATTTTAATCTGTTGTCCGGTCTCGCTTGCCAGCCCTGGGAGATTTTGCTTTCCTTAGATCTAGGATCCATCTTGAATAACATCCACCCTGAGGCAGCAATCTTTTTGGAAGGGGGGGCGGGAGGTGATCTCTTAAAATATTTATTTGGCCTGCAAGGTTTATTGAAGATATGGTAGAGATCTAGCAATGTTACTGGAGGAAAACCCAAGTCAGATTGTGGTTGCTCACTGCTTATTTTTATTGCAATTTTTAATTACAAAAAAAAAACCTAACATAAATGTTTGGGGCCAATCCGATTGTTTTACCGCTTGCTTGCGAAAAGAAATAGGAAGAGAGAGAAGGCAGAATGGCATCTTCAGAATTCACTTCTTTGTCTCCAGATTCCATGGGGAGGATCTGGGGAGTAGAGAAATTGTCTGGAAGCCAGTTTTGGCTCAAACTGTCCCCCTTCGGATGGGTTGTACTACAACTCCCATCATCCTCTGATCCTATGAGGGTTTTAGGGCAAGATGGCCATGCACCAGTTAGGGCAACGCCATGTCACAGTGTGAGCACGGGCTGAACATGCAGCTATGCTTCCAATGTGCTGCTTAGGAGTCACCCTCTGGGGGAGATGGGCGGCATCTAAATTTAATAAATAAATACATAAACAAACAAGCAAACTTTGAGCCCACTCACAGGGTTGTTGTGAAAATAAATTGCAGCACATAAAAGGCTCTGTTTTCCTTTTTTTTTTTTAAAAAAAAAAAGCATATTTATTATTTTTACTCGGCATTTCTCTGCCTGTCTTCACCCCCGTCACCAGATTTTAGTAACAGGGAGCCCACCATTTTCCCTGATAGACTAATCCATTCCTAGGAAGTTCTCCTTACTGAAACATTTCTTCTATTATTTAGCTCAGGGTTTTTTTAAAACATTGTGAGGGTTGGGCAGGAAATAAATATACTACTTACTTGTAACCGTTGCGTTTTAATTTAGGTATCGACGGAAACAGCGATAGGGCCTTGCAGCTTTATATAATGGAATGCTTTTGTTGATTAAAAAACCAAAAAAGTTCCAGTCGAATTTAAAACCCTGCTTTAATGGGAAAGTTGAGTGTGTCATTCCAAAAATCTGGATTTCATTTTTGAGACGGTCACTCGTATCCATTATGCGTGAGAGTTGCATCCGTTTCAATTGCGATGAAAACCCGGAGCCACAAAATATATTATGCTTTAATTCAAACAAATGGCAAAATGGTTGCAATCGTTTTGATGTGACAGCTTTGAACGGATAGACTGTGTCCAATAAATAGATAGGCAAGCATAAAATGGTAATGGCAAAATGACATTGCTGAACATAAATAATAATGTTTAAAATGCAAGGTTGTCAGTTGTTTGGAGCGCCCTGGGGCCCCTGTTACAAAAGGGAGCAGTTGGAAAAATATGCGTGTGGTTTAATAATACTGGAAGGTTTAACCCAGTGTTTTTCAACTTTGACAACTTTAAGACGGGTGGACTTCAACTCCCAGAATTCCCCAGCCAGCATCTTAAAGTTGCCAAGGTTGAGAAACACTGGAACCTCAAATGTGCTTGAGGCATAATTGTAAAAAAGAGTGTGAGACACCCCCCCCCATTGCTCACGATCCCTGAGATCACACGGACCACAACGGGAGAATCCGTGATAGAGATGAAATCTGTTTCCTTGCAGAATCTATCCACAGATTCCAACCTGGCTTCTTACCACCTCATCTGGGAAGAACATTACCATTACAGCTTTGACGTGGTTGCAAATGTGCAGTTCAAATTTAGTTTGGACTGTTAATACCCCTTGAGGGAAACGGATTCAATTCAGACGTCTGGAAATAGCTCAGAAAAAAGGTGTTTTTGCCTAGAAGATTCAAAGGAGGGATTTGATCCAATGGCTCATGGCTAGAGTAAATCTTTGAATTAACATGACGGAGTGATCCTGTCTCCTTTCAACTTTTCTGCAGGCTAAATATACTTATTTTTCTTTATTTTTGATCCATGTGTCCAGTTTCTATCCTTCTGATCATCGTTTGGGTGCCATCTTCCAGATGGACATAATTTGGGGGCTTATTTTTAATGGTGCATTTTTGAAAATTAGATGTTAGGAGTTCTTATAGCTGTGTTTTGTTCATGCGGTATTCAAAGCTGCAATTCTAGAATATAACAGTGTGTAACCTGGATATGTGCTTGTGCTGGAAAGGGCACATATGCTGCATTTCCAAGAAAAATGCTCAGAACATCACACATAGTAATTCATCCCCCCACCTCTCTGTTCAAAGGATTTCAAAACCGAGTCTTAGTTCAAAAGTGGTTCCTTGATTTTCTTCTCAGCCAGTTAGTTTGATTAATCTAATGTACACATCACTCAGTACAGAACAAGAGGTACCATTTTTCAGAGGTTAAAAGATAATTTTCAGTTAATCAATGTGGTGGTCATCTCTTGTTAAACGAAAATACCCCTATATTCATTAAAAGTCCTAAATTTGTGCCCTTAACTCACACTTTCACCAACTAGCTCCCGAAGAGATTAATCAACTGGATATTGTGGACCTCATCTTAAAATAAAATAGTATCTATTGTAGCAAGAGGGAAACATCTATTAAAATGCAGGCATAATAACCAATGGCCCACCCTCCCCAACAGGGCAGAAAATTGGATCTAGTTAGCCAATGATACTTTTATTTAAGCCTCATGTTCTGAAACTTAGTTTACAGATGCTTATTAAATTTCAGTTTCATCAGTTACTGTCTAATGAAGAAGCTGCATTATGAATCGAGGAAAGTTACAAGTTTTGGGGGGCTTTCGGCAAATCTATACAGTTATCGTTCCAAAAACTAATCAGAATTTGCTTCATTCTGAGAATGCATGGAATAACGACAACAATAACAATAGATTGAAGATGCGCCATCAAGTTAGTGTCAACTCTTAGCGACCAGATAGATAGATAGATGTTCTCCATGACGATTTGTCCATAAGCTGGTCCTTCAGGTCTTCCAGTGGTGTTGTAACTGAGTCCCTCCACCTTCTGCTGGTCATCCTCTTCTTCTTCTTCTCTTTCCTTCCACCTTTCCCAGCATTATGGGCTTCCCAAGAGAGCTGGGTCTTCGCATCATGTGTCCAAAGTAGGATAATTGGAGCCTAGTCATTTGTGCCTTGAGTGAGAACTCTGAATTGATTTGTTCAATGATCCATTTTTTGGCTGCTTAATGGTATTTTCAGAAGTGTTCTCCAACACCAAAGTTCAATTTACATCGCTGCTCATCTCAAATATATGACTCTGGGTGGCTCACAGCAATTATATTTCACCAATAATAATATCATAGCATTTAACAAATTAAATAAATAGTTCCTTGTCCTCAGACGTTTGGAGCCTGAACCCCCAAGAGAATGAATGGCTTTTGAAGCAACATGTGGCAGAGTAGAGTCACTCTTATTCTGGCCCCCCTCCCGCCTATCTCTCTGCGCCGCTGTATGACTTTTCAGCTACTGTCTTGAGATCAATGAACATGCTCAGGTCTCATTGGGCTGTGTCCGTTTCCTCTTCAAATCTTTAGGGCACTTTCCTAATGTTCCATCTTGAGGTTCTCCTAAAGCTGCTGATACTACCTTGTTCTTCTGCAGCAGCGGGTCCCTGGAATTTGGTAAGCATTCATGCTCATGGACTGAGCACTGGAAATAAGAGAGAACGATTGGTAAAGATGTCCCAAGTTGAATTCAACTCTTGGTGACCACATCCACACAATACAGTTATTTTAGGAGTGATAAGAACATAACAGTTCTGTTGGGTCTGGCCAAAGTCCAACCTAGCCTGGCATTTTGTGTCTCCCAGTGCCCAACCAAATGTCTCCCGAGGGCTTGCAGGTGGGAGATGGAGACTCCCCACCCAGCTGGAATTGGGAGGCATCTGCCTCCAACCTGGAGATCAAAGAGTCTTCAAGACTAATAACTCGATAGACTGTTCTCCATACATTTCTGCAACCCCCTCTTTCCAAGCCATCCAACTTAGCAGCCAACGTACAGTGGATTCCACAGGTTATTGATGCTTTCTTTCCTCTGTCCTAAATTTGCTTCCAGCTTCGCTAGATTTCTCCTGGCAGTAGCTTTCGGAGAAGAGACGAAGACCAATTTCTCCTCCTTTGCTATTTCCAGGACTGGCGGGATTTTTCAGATCTTGATCACGGCTTCCTTTAGTTCTCTTTTTTCAGCGAAAGAGTCACCCATGTTCACACCTTTTCTCATAAAGGTGGTGATGATTTTGGCTGTCCATTTCTGTACTTTTCCTACCATTCTCATATCCTGGCAGCCAGGACTGGACCCAGAATCCTACATGCAGACCCATTATATAGATCTATTGCACTGTCATCTCAGTTTTATTTTCAGCCTGTTTCCTCATGATTCCTAGCACAACATTCGCCTTTTTTTAGCTGCTGCAAATGGAATCAACCCCTTCTCTGAGGTCTCTGCTGGGGCCTCTTGGTTAGTTACAGACAACTCAATCAATCGCCTTCAGTCTGAAACTAGTTTCCTTTTTTTGCTCTAGTGTTGGGACTTTTTATTTAAGTGTTGCCCTTGCCTTCTTTTGGCGTGCCTTATGGACTTCCCAAGCAACCCTACCATCCTGAGATTTCCCTGTGGTCTCCCATCCAAATTCTAATTAAGTCTGCTTGAACCTTAGCCTTAGGGAGAGCTGGGTGGCATTTTTTAATCGGTTAGATCAGTGTTTTTCAAACCTGGCAACTTTAAGATGGGTGGACTTCAGCTCCCAGAATTCCCCAGCCAGCATCTTAAAGTTGCCAGGTTTGAAAAACACTGGATTAGATCATCCCATTACAACAGCAACTCAACCTTCCTTGACTTGGCATCTGCCAGCTCTCTGTCCTTCTAACTATGTAGGACTACATTTCCCAGGGTGCTGGCTGGTGAAATCTGGGACTGGTATTTCCCAAGATATTTGCAAGACGTCTGACTTAAATACAGATGGCAATGGAGGTGAATATGTGATTAGATACAGATGTTTTGGGGCAGGGGAATGCTGCAGAAGATACTAACTGCCACCGAACTTCATTATTGGATTTTTGGAAAACTGGCAACGCAATAACTTCTGTATGGTGAATATATTTCCATCAGAAAAGCAGTGCGTCCTAATTTCCCCTGAATTTACCTCCTAGGGGTGCCTTTGATGATACTTTGGGCTGCTAGGCCAGGCGAGTAGAGGATGGGTCTCCTTGTTAGGCCCAGGTATGTAAAGATGTGTGCTGGGGGGTTCCGAGGCATTGCACGGCTTGCTCTTTCACAGATTTCAGCAAGAAAGCAGAGGGATCAGGCAGTGGCTCCCGCCGCACGATATCAAGATGCTTGCAAGCACATCCTAGTTCTCGCGGATGAGCGGTTCAGTCAGGGATGGGGCCACCGTTCGAGTCCCACTTTTCACACAGAAGGGCGAACGGCGCTTTTTTGAGAATAGTCAGGCAGCTCCGAGTCCAAAGCCACTTTTGGGCACGAGGAACCAGATAATTTGTGCCAATAAGACGACGTATCTATGCTCTGGTTTATGGAGCAGCTCCGTAGATGGAGCCCTTGGTGCTCTCTGAGCTTGGTGGTCTGCCTGCAGACGTTTCATGACCCGACTAGGTAACGCCATCAGAGCCCCAAGGACCCCACAGTCCAACCCTGAGCTACGTATATTCTCTTCTGTTAGGTCCGTAGGTCCACCCCGAACCTTGGAGGGGGGACCATCCGTCCCTCCCCACCCAGACTCTTTTGAGAGCTTGACCCTGGATGTATTTTGACCTCCACATGTGTTTTGTACTCCCCACCAGCACACAAAAAAAGCTGCAGCGTACGTCAGCAAATTCTCAGGCATTGTTTAAAAAAAGTTTCTAGCCCTTAAGGGCGCGAGCAAAGCCTTAGAGTTTATGATAAGCAGATGCGGAATTATACCATCCTGCTTTGTACATTTATGGTAAGTTCCCAAATAGCTAAAAAAAAAAACATTCTCAGAAGCTGGGCTGGAGCTGGCATCGCATCCGACTACATGGCTTGATTTGGCAGCAGCTTCCCCAACTTTTGCAGTAGCCGAATAGGAAAAAATCCCATCCTACGGGCGCTGTAGCTTCTTGGGTGGGTCAAAATAGCTTTTCAGAAATGTCCGTCAAGTTTGGGAGGAGAGAAATGGGGGGGGGGGATGCCTTTAATGCCTACAGGAAGGGGGAGAAACAATGTCCAACCGTCTTCTCGAGGGCAGGAATCCTCTTTCACCCTGACAGGAAGGCTGCTACCAGGCCCCCCCCCCCCAAAAAATGGATGTTTTTCTTTGAGATGTATTGGAACTATGGGTGACAGAAAGGGGCAATTTATTAGAGACCCTCAGCCGACAACCCTGGGGCTCCTCCTCACATTCAGAGTCCACCCTGAAGCATTTCATGGAAGACGTCCCCTCCTCTGAAAAACTTCCGAAAGCCGATTCACTTTCCCAGACGGACCTGAGCCCTTGGGCGGACCTCCGATGGGCCTGCCATTTTGCCTGCTCTAAATCTAATGAGGAGCAAATGCCTCTTGTTGGTTCTCTTGTATCTCTGCCCTGTTACTCCAACGGTGCCTTCCAATTTTTTCCTCTTTTTTTAACTCCACGGAAGGGCCTGCTTGCATAGATCTGCATAAGAAGGGTTCAGGGCATCAGTGCTAGGGGCATAGTTTTCATCGATGAACAGCATTTCTGATGTACATTTGCACACCCACACCCTACCTTCTAGCTCTCTGCAGCCTTTTTGTGCTCCAGGACAAAGCATTCCCATGTTTCCGGTGCCCCATGGAGCATAAATCTGGCAATTGACCCCAAAAAGCCTAGGAGAACCTCTGTGATGGTAGTAGTGCCCCAAGGTGGGACTCCCCAGCCTTTGAAACATCTCTTTGAACATTCCTTATTCTTTGTTGGTACCTGTAACTTCTTCCAGGTACAAAAACGGCATTCCTTTCCAGTTCCCCAGTCATGTTGTAATACTTCTTTCGTTGCTCATGTATGCAGGATCATCCGTGGTCAAAGGTCTTCGTACAAAATGAGAGTTGTGGCCTTGGCTCTAAGGACCTTTGTTGTTGTTCAGTTGTTAAGTTGTGTCTGACTCTTCATGACCCCATGAACCATATTGCGCCAGGCCTTCCTGTCCTTCACTGCCTCCCTGAGTTTGCTCAGTTTCATGCTCATTGCTTCAGTGATGCCATCTAACCATCTCATCCTCTGCCGTCCTCTTCTCCTTTGGCCTCCCATCTTTCCCAGCATCGGGGTCTTCTCCAAAGAGTCCTCTCTTCGCATTAGGTGGCCAAAGTATCTGAGCTTGAGCTTCATTATCCATCCTTCCAATGAGCAGTCAGGGTTGATTTCCTTTAAGATTGACTGGTTTGACCTCCTAGCAGTCCAGGGGACTCTCAAGAGTCTTCTCCAGCACCACAGTTCAAAGGCATCAATTCTTCGGCTCTCAGCCTTCTTTATGGTCCAGCTCTCTCAGCCATACGTTTATATAGAAATATAAAAGAGACAGCAGAAGAACGTTATGGAGGGAGGTAAAAATCAGAAGAAGTCTGGCAGCACCGTTTCCTACTCACAAACCCAAAAGCTTCTGTCTTTTAATAAAATTTGCTAGTCGGAAACGGTGCCACCATAGACTAACATGGCTCTCCTTCTACAATGGAGGGAGGTATGAGCAGAAAAGGCCGGGGCCAGTGGGGGAATAAAATCAGATTGTTTTCAATAGCATGTCCTCCCTGTACAGATGACCATGTTATCTCGATATTCTGATTTAGGAGACTAGAATATTCAAAGAGTATCTGATTGGGGATGGTAAAATGATCCAATGTTTCTTTTATTTCCCCAGACATCCCAAAACATAAAGAAAGCTTTAAAAAAATGCCTGGAGTTTTACCTGTTCAGTTTAATTTTATTGGCTTTTTTTCCTTTGTTTTATTCGGTTGAAATGTTGTCGACTCACAGCTGTATATAGAGTTATTCTATTGTTTTATGGATCGTGCCTTAAGTGTTTCAATACTGAAAAACTGCATAGATAGTTTTCTAAGTGAAGACTGTAATTCTGTGCACGCTTACCTGGAAAAAACGAACTAGGCTTACCTTGGGCTAGACATATTCGTATAAATACTTTTCCCCATGATTGCAATTTTTCCCCCTGCTATTTAGCTTTTGCAGGAGAAGAATTTCCTTTAAAAAAAATAAGATTCTTATTTATCCATGCTTTTTCAGAAAACCCAAATGGTTTTGTTTTTCATCTTCTGAGGGATCTGGTCGCATTTATGTCTTACACAAAATAACTATAATTTGAACATGTTTTGTTCAACCCCACCCATCTATTTATCTGAGACCAGTTCCTGTGTTGCTCAGCAGGCCTTGTTGTTCTGTACACTCCGAATATTGTATTGTAAAATAAAATGTTGGTTGCCCTAATAAATAATCCTGGCAGGTAGGATGGAAAACAACCCAGGAATATGGTTTTATATCAAGGAGAACAATTTAATTACAGTGTTCTAGTCCATATGAAAAGGAGGGGAGAGGGAAGATGAGTCATTCTTTCAATTAACTGAATGTTGTAAAAGAATAGGTGCAATCTATACATTATTTTATTTAATCTTTATTTTACCATTGGAGGGTGTGAAATAGCACGGTCAGCTCACAAGTTTATGAGCAACAAGAAGGCCTATCCCATTTTAAGTACGCATACTGTTTGCACCCTTGCCGAATGTGCACATCGTGCAAACAATGTGCGTTTCTGCACGCTGTTTTCACGCACATCTGCTTTTTGTACAGACATCTCCTTTGCAGTAATTAACCTTTCAGCTTGCATATTGTCTCTCAAAATTGTGATGTTTAGAATCTAAATTTAGCAAAATGTGTATTTGGAGGTCATTAAATTAATTCCTCTCCCTTCCCACATTGGCGATGGGGGGCATGGAGAAGACTCTTTGAGAAAGTGTAAAAAAAAATCGACCCAGTTCTCAGTGGATCTTTTGCTATGCCATTTAGGCAGTATTTGTGTTTATCAAACTGATTCCAAAGCTTTTGTAACATCTCTTCTCAAGCCAAGACAGTTAGTGCGTGCTGCATATTGATTCAGAGAAATAACTTTCTTCCAATGCAAAGTTATTTTTAAGTCATCTAAAAAGTGGTGATATGAAAGGGAGGGCTGTATTCTGCAAGCAACTTTCTGAAGATAGGCCACATTAGGATTCCCAGGACCAGTTCACCAAGAATTTACAGATTAAATGCAATCCCCAAATGCCGGCTGGGGAATTCTCCCCTGTTTTCCCAAGTTTTGAAATCTGGATGTATTTTTCTGTTCATCTCGATATTCATGGCGTTTCAAAGTCGGTGAAAACAGAGTTGACGGTTGCTGCTGTTAGCTTTCTTAGCGTTTCCTTTGCTGCAATTTTATGTTGCATTTAGGATTTATAATCCTGCTTTTTTGCTATTACTGTTTTGTTTTATGGGTCAAAGCCAAGACCCTTTACGACTGGGCAGCGTGTACAGTTACGAAGCAAATGAATGGACGATCGGATTGATGCGGGTGGGAAACTGCCTCCAGTATTTATGGGAATAGAGGGGAAAAGGCTTGACTTGATTCGCATGAAACCCAGGTGTCATTGCTCACAACTGCTGTGCAAATGAAGAAAGCAATTGCAGGCCCAACAGCTTTGCACTTCTCTTGACTTTCCCCAGCACCAGAAGACAAAAAAAAATTAAATACTTAGCAGCATAGGAGAGACAGATTCTGGACCGGCAAGCTGCATCCCAGACTGAAATAGTAATATATTTTTACATTTTATAATATATTACTATTCTGAAATAGTAATATATTCAGTAACTTCAAGGAGTTGAAAAATGAGGGGGAAAGAGGCACTTTGCAGGCTGGGTTTGTTTGCCCCACTCAGTCTGGACCCCAAGTCTTCAAGCAGAGGGAATGCTGGGAAGTGTAGTCCTGGCCCATTTTAAGGTGCCAGTTCACAGGCTGGCAAAGGCAGCCCTTTGCATGGACAAAAGGCATGGACAATTCTGTCGGGAACCTCACCTGAACTTTGGGCTGTAAACGGGAGCAAAGAGAAAAGGAAATGAAGCAAATGTATCTGTCCCTGTGGCCAAACTGGGCTTTGTTTCTGCTTGCCTTCGTTCCAAGTCGTGGCGGCAAGCGTGGCCTTACCGTTAGGTGGAGTAAAGGAAGGGCCACTGGCAGCAGATTCTGGGAAGCCCAGTAGAGGTGGGAGGAGAGAGCTGGGTGCGGTCGTGGGTTTATTTACAACATTTGTAAGCCACTTCACAGAGGGGGTCCACCGGTCAAAAAGGTCAAGAGGGCAGTCTCTATGGTGCAATCAAAACTCTGCCGGGGTTTGATGTGTGTCATGCACACGGAGCGTCAGTTGCACCGTTAGGGCAGCGCTCTTGACTTTTTTGACCATACCTCGTGGCCCCCTTGACTTCCCATTCACAAAATCCTGACCCTCTGCAGTGGGATCTGGGAGAATGACCTTGGGAGACAGGAGGGAGAGCCGCAGAGTAGGCAACGGTCAGATTTATTTGTTTGTTTGTTTATTTCTTTATTTATTAAATTTATCCCTGCCCATCTCTCCCTAATGGGGGACTCTGGGTGGCTTACAACTCATTAAAACGATAAATAAAAATACAGTTGCATAAAACCTAAAACCTATACAAAACAGATAAGAGGCAGCTGAGCCCACAGCAGGAATGGGACGTGGGAAGCATCTCAGAAGGGACCTCCCTAGTTTCTTGGACCGTAAAAGCGAGGGGAGGAAGATGTACTTTCAGACTTGCAAGATTCTGTTCATGTAACCTTACAGTGAAAGATAGAGCTAGTATTCCTGGGTGTGCTTCTTGTCTGGACTACCTCGCAGGGCTGGCACCTTTTCATCTCTTCCTCTGCCTTTCTCCTTGCAGGGAATCCCGCTGCCTACGTTTGGTGGACTCTTTCCTTACCCATACACTTACATGGCGGCTGCGGCTGCCGCGGCCTCTGCCATGCCGGTGACCAGTGCCACCACCGCCAGCTCGCTCTCCCGGAACCCCTTCCTGAGCAGTGCTCGACCTCGCCCGCGCTTCAACCCCTACCAGATCCCAGTTGCCATTCCTCCCAGCACCAGCCTCCTGACCACCAGGATGCCTGCCAGTCTGAACGCCAGCTCAGAAGGCTCCAAGCCTGGGAGCAGCCGGGAGTCCAGCCCTCTTTCAGATCTCCCCGTCCCGAAATCCAGCAACCAGCGGGCGTCTCTGTCCCCCAAAGCATCCTTGAAGGATTCCATGAATGAGCTCCAGAACATCCAGAGACTGGTCAGCGGTTTGGAAACCCAAAGGGAAGTCTCTCCCGGCAGGAGTTCTCCCAAGTCGACGGTTCACGGAAGCAGTCAACCTCCGAGAGCCTAGGAGTCACTGGGAAGCAGATGTGTACAGCACACAGTATAAATATTTATTTTTTAAGAAAAAGAGGAGAGGAAATTAACATGGGTCAGGGGATCACAAGCATCAGTAGCTCGGTGCCCTACTGAGATGCACAGGTAGAGCCAAGGGCCTAGGAGAGGAGGCTACACAGGTGGGCAGGCAAAGCATGCAGGAAGACAGTTGCTAACCCAGGTTTTCGAACTCCCGCTGTGATCTCGACAGCTCACCGATATCTCTGTGTTTTCTGGCCCTGGATCGAGCAGAATAGGTCAGTTTTAAACCAAACGCATCTCTAAAATGGCCCTCAAAGAGGAAAGTGATGTTCCAGGTCACTTCTAACTATTTTTGGAAAATCTCCTGGCACTTTTCTTCCTCGAAGAATTGAATTTTGAAACCCGGACAATGCCTCGGGACTTTGTCCTCCAGTGCTAGGATGATGGGGAAGAAGAGAGCTTTTTAAAAAGCTACAGTTGTTAGCAAATTGGGCAGGGGGCACCCAGTTTGGCTAGAGGAGGTCAGCAAAGTTTTCACAAGTGTTGTCCTTCAACTCACCAACTTTGGAAGGCCACCAAAAAAAAAAAAAAAAAGCAAAATAAACATGAACGTTCCTCCCCCCGCAACTTTCAGAGTTGGTACAATCCATGTGTGACTTTGGAACTTTCCCTTTTTGGACTTTCTCTCTGTGTATCAGAAAAAAAAATTAAAAAGGAAAAAAAAGAAAAAGAAACATAATATTTATGGAATAAAATGGTAATTTCTGTAAATAAGCTATACGAATTCCCCAAATATGCAAAAATTGGTATTAATTTATTTAGAGTTGTACATTGGAGTGTACATAATTAGAGTTTAACTCATGTTTGATTGTTTTCTTTTTTCATTTTATGTGAACATATATATTGTAAATGAAGACCTGTTTTCAGAGGTGCCGGGGGGGGTCAAAAACCAGGGAAGGTGTGGCTGGGGCTGTGCAATCAAAGCTCCGCCCAGTTTTACATGTGATATAAAAAGGGCGGGGCCTTGGTTGCACAGGTGCAGCAGCCATCTTGACTTTTTTGACCTCCTGCAGACTCCCCTGCTTGTTGAATTCTTTGTGAATGGAAGAAACGTTGTTCTGTGTCTGAAAGAAGGAAAAAGTTTACCCCGTCTGTCTGAAGACAATCGTACCACTGGCATTATTTTTAGATCCCACGAAAAGGACTAGAAAACGATCAAATCCTTCAAAAGGAACTCAACAGGGAAAATATTACTTTCTCATTATATATAGTTCAAAGAACAACAATGAATGAGTGAATGATTTTTTTTTTTAAAAAAAAACTTTTACAGTGCGGGGTATAAAAAAAAATCAGTGCAGGAACCAACCTCAGGTTTTTATTTTTCACTCCAGAGGGAAAATGAAATAATACCAGAAACCTTTAAAACTATATGAAAATTTAAAACATCACATGGACGGTGTGCTATATATTGTTTTTTTTTTTTTTTTAATGGCATAATTAGAAATGTGCTGGTTATTCGGGTATCTTATCGGTTCAGTTTTTGGGATGAGTCCTCTCACATCTTTCAATAAAAAAATATTCAAAGAATGTTCTTCCCCCTTGGTTCTTCTCTCTTCATTTCCCACTCCTGGGCCCTGGGAATGGATGGGGGGGGGGTATAATTTGACCCCTCCTGAGCCCCAAGGTGGGGACCTTTCAAATGGCAAAGCTTTGGGGAGGGGGTGACCTTGGTTCCTCAGCCCCACACTTTCCTCCTTGCTGTGATGGACAACTGAATCTCTCTGTCATTCCCGAAGCCAACCTCTCTTCCCTGTTGAGCTGAAACTCACCCAACTGGATTGTAGCTGTGGTGGAGGTAGGTAATTTCAGAGTCTGGATCTCAGAGCAAGCAGGGGAGGCCAGTTGGATGCTATAATTTTGTGATTGATTGATTGATTGATTGTGCCATCAAGTCATTGTCGGCTCCTCGCAACCACATGGATAGATCTTCTCCAGGAGGGTCTGTCCCCAACCTGGTCCTTCAGGTCTTCCAACGGTGCCCCCATTGCCACTGTAACTGAGTCCCTCCACCTGGCTGCTGGTCATCCTCTTCTTCTCTTTCCTTCCACCTTTCCCAGGATTATGGACTTCTCCAGAGAGCTGGGTCTTCTGGTTGATTGATGGATTAGTGCCATCATGGGTGTTGACTCTCAGCAACCAGCTAGATAGTTTTTTTCCAGGAGGATCTGTCCCCAACCTGGTCCTTCAGGTCTTCCAATGGTGCCCTCATCGCCACCGTAACTGAGTCCACCCGCTTTGCTGTGGGTCATCCTCTTCTTCTCTCTCCTTCCACCTTTCCCAGCATTAGAGCTTTGACCCACATCCAAAAACCTCCTATTTCTTCTGCATATAGGAATGCCCTTCTCACTTTACGAAGAGTCAAGTTTGCCCCAGAATCCTGCTCTGACAATGTTATCAGAAAGCATCCCCCCCCCTTTTTATACATTAGGAAAATTGGAGGCAAAAGGACCCCATTCTCTTCAACGCCTACCTGTTTTCAAAAAGTGAAACCCAGGAATAAAATGTCAATACAAACAGAATCTTCCTTTGGTCCTCTTCCTCGAGGCTTATTCTGTGTGGTCTGAAGGTATTTTCTACAGCCCCTTTCACAACATTTAACCTAAGACTGTTGATAATGAAATCTTAAAATCCAATTTGTAGCAGCAATAGGGGGGAAACATGCACATCGAGCATTTATCAATGCAATCATTGTACGAGGACAGCCACGTGAATCTCTGGTGGCAAAACATCAGGAGGAATCAGGTAGAAACTTTACATAAAATTTGGTAGGAAAAGGGCTATCTGACTCTTCCTGTTCTTTTGCTATTGGTGCAAACCTGTTGAATCTGCTTAGAAGTCCCATTGAAGTGAATGGGTATTTGGAGAAGAAGGCCCCAACCTTAAAAGGTTAAAGCAATGTTAAGTGACAGACTGGAAAACAGCTTAAAATGAATTTCCTGCATGTGCTGCAAACGAGTTTAATAGAATAACCCCAGGGATATCTGTGGGGATGGGGTTAACAATTCAAGATGCTTGCAGTAACTGTGTATAGTCCTGCCTCTTTTTTACACATGTTGTGACATGCCTAAAAAATGGGGGGAGGCTTTGATTGTGTGGTTGCACCCTGTGACCCCCAAATGATCCCCCAGCGTTAATATTTATTTCTTATATTTCTAGCCTGCCTGCTGTTTTCAAATCTCCAGACAAGCAGCAGATGGATTAAAGCAGTATTTCTCAACCTTGGCAACTTTAAGATGAGTGGACTTCAACTCCCAGAATTCCCCAGACAGCTTTGCTGGCTGGGGAATTCTGGAAGTTGAAGTCCACTCATCTTAAAGTTGCCAAGGTTGAGAAACACTGGATTAAAGCATGGTATGAAATGTCAGAATAAGGCAATCACAAAGAATTGGGAATAGCAATGAAGGCCAACATAAAAATCACAGTAATAAAGATTTACAGTATTATTTTTATTTATTTATATATCAGATTTGTCACTGCCCATCTCATTAAAAAATGACTCTGGGTGGTTCAAAGAGAAGTGAAAATAAATTAAAAATACAATACAAAATAGTTCTGAATAAATAATAAATAAATATAGTCCAAGTTAACTGGCAAGGAGCTTGGGGAGTGTCATCAGGGCCCCAACCACTCCCAGGATGGATTAAGATTCTTGTTGCCCCACATTACAACGTTATGGTAAAAACACATATCTCATGTTTGCCTCTAATCAGCCATGTCATCAAAACTGAAGCAACCTCTCTTATCCAAGTCAGTGTTGATTCTAAGTGACGACATAGATAGATTTTCTTTGAATGGATCTGTCTCCAGCCTGGTCCTTCAGGTCTTCCCATGGTGCCCCCATCACCACTGTGACTGAGTCCATCCACCTTCTGCTGGTCGTCCTCTTCTTCTCCTTCCTTCCACCCTTCCCAGCATCAGAGCCTTCCCCAGAGAGCTGGGTCTTCATGTTGATTGATTGATTAGTGCCATCAGGGGGGTGTTGACTCTCAGCAATCACCTAGATAGTTTTTTCCAGAAGGATCTGTCCCCAACCTGGTCTTTCAATGGTGCCCCCTTTGCCACTGTTACTGAGCCCCTCCCCCTGGCTGCTGGTCGTCCACTTCTTCTCCTTCCTTCCACCTTTCCCAGCATTAGAGCCTTCTCCAGAGAGCTGGGTCTTCACGTAATGTGTCTGAAGTAGGATAATCTGAGCCTGGTCATTGGTGCCTTGAGTGAGAACTCTGGGTTGGTTGGTTTGATGATCCATCAATTTGTTTTCTTGACTGCCCATGGTCTTCTCCAGAGTCTTCTCCAACACCAAAGTTGGTGTGTTCTAAAATATTTTTACACCACGGAAAACCACCTCCCAATTATTTCCAATTGTAATACAATTTCTGTTTCGCCCATGTGTAGATGCTGTGGCATTTTTCCAGGTTTTTTAATATATTTGCTCAGCAAGGCTAAAATGGGGAAGAGCCTACATTACACAACCCAGGCAATTAATATAGCAATCCATATTTTTATTATTCTTATTACATTTTTATCCTGCCTTTTTTAATATATAACTGAAGGTGGCATTTAGTTAACTTGAGTTAGCATGTTGTACGAATCCAGCTAATGATTGATTTAGTTTCATTTTACAGACTTCAGGGATTTTCTTTTTTTCATTTCTTAAATTGTATTTATAAAACCAATAAAGTCCCAGGGTATGTACACATTTAAAACTCCAAACTTGGAGTTTTCTCCCTTTGTAGTTTTTCCTCTTCTGTCACCCTCTCTCTTGCTTCAGTGAGAGCCATATTTTTCTTTAAAATAAAAAAAAATAAAAATAGAAATATGTTTGTTATTATTTTCAATTAGAGGATGTGTAGGAAGTTTGCTATAAATCCCAGTGGGTCTGCGTTTCATTTTGATCAGGAAAGATTAAAATGCTTGAATTCACATTGACATCCGCTTCGCATTACAGAGATATAAACGAAAAAGGGGGGCGGGGGGGCATGCGTGTGCAAAGATTGATTTAAAGCGACAGCCAACGAACAGCTTTGGAGCAAGAGAAGAGGCAGATTGTACAGTTTTGCTGTATTTAAACAACAACTTAAGACCCTTACAGTCCATAAAATCTTCCATCCGGTTCCTTTTGATTCTCGCTGCCAATATAAACCGCTTCCCTCTGAAAGGGATCTTTTGCTTAATTATGTTTGCAAAATGTGCTTATCATCCTCACAAAAAGAGCACTTTATGGTTGGTTTTATTTTGTTCTGTTTTGTTTTTTTGGCTAGCTGAATTTTCTGGAATTTATCCCCCAGTTGCTTCTGGGAACAGTTCAGATGCGTTGAGATTCATTGTATAGGCAAGGCACCATGAACGGAGATACGGTTGCAACCTTGCGAGTTACTGCCACTGAACTCCGTGGGATGAATGTTTGAATAGGCCTCCCCCTTGTAGGACTCCATGGGGACTGTAGAGGGGGTGAAGAAACCTGTGGGGTGCAAATCATATGGGGTAACCAAAAGACCCCTGTTCAGATTGGAGCTAGTGTGGTAGGATGAGGAGCAGAGGGACCCATGTTCTGGACCCCCTTCAGCCACGGATGCTCCCTGGGGGCCTCTGGCCCTGTCTTCCCCCCCTCAGCCCCCGAGCCAGTGTGGGGTAGTGGGGAAGATGCTGGACTAGTAGCAGGGAGACCCAGGTTCTTGCCCCCCTCAGCCACAAAAGGATGGTCAAAATGACAGTTGTATGCCTCTTGGGCATGTGTTTAGGCACTGTTTCTCAACCTTGGGAACTTTAAGATGTGTGGACTTCAACTCCCAGAATTCCCCTTGCTGGCTGGAGAATTCTGGGAGTTGAAGTCCACACATCTTAAAGTTCCCAAGGTTGAGAAACACTGGCCTCAATTATCTACTGGCTGTATTTGCCCATTACACTAAACCAATCCTGATTAACAATCTCTCGTTAAGACAAAACCAGACAAACTGCATTAGAGATGCATCAACCAGACTGTCAGATTAAGCCATAATGTGGTTGGCTTGCTGGGGTTTAACATATAGTATGAACACGGATATTAACTGAGAGTAAACTGCTAGAAATTTTAATCCAGAGACCCTTAAAACCAGTGGAATAACTGAGCGATTTCTTTCCAGGCACGAATGTGTGGAGCTGGCAATCTCAATCCATTTATTGTCCGTTTATTTGGTGGGGACTTAGAAGCAGCCTCTGTGAATTCATGTTAAGAATTCCAGGCCTGAGACCTGATATTTTCTGTAAATTTGACTAAAAATTCCAGAGGATCAAAAGCGTGTTTAATGCATGGCTGGCTGGGGAATTCTGGGAGTTGAAGTCCACACATCTTAAAGTTCCCAAGGTTGAGGAACACTGGTCTAGGGTTAGAATTGTGTAATCCATAGTATCCAATAGAAGAGAATATACGTAGCTCAGGGTTGAACTGTGGAGGGTTGAACTGTGTCCAGGGTTGAACTGTGGAGTACTTGGTGCTCTCTGAGCTTCGTTGGTTGTGGATGAAGTGACCTAGTTGGGTAAGGAAATGTCCACAAGAAAACAACCAAGCTCAGAGAGCACCAAGGACTCCACAATCCATAGTATTCCCTGTGACCCTGTATGGAAGTGAAAGCTGGACTTTGAAGAAGCAGGATAGGAAGAGTATTGATGCCTATGAACTTTGGTGTTGGAGAAGATTCCTGAGAAGACCGTGGACAGCCAGGCTAACCAACCGATGGATCATCAAACAAACCAACCCAGAGTTCTCACTTGAGGGACAAATGACCACGTTCAAATTATCCTACTTCGGACACATTATGTAGAGATCTAGCTCTCTGGAGAAGGTTCAAATGCTGGGAAAGGTGGAAGGAAAGAGAAGAAGAGGATGACCAGCAGCCAGGTGGAGGAACTCAGTTACAGAAGAGGGCACCATTGGGAGACCTGGAAAAACAGGCTAGGGATAGATTGTCATAGAGAAAATCTATCTATGTGGTCACTAGGAGTCGAAAATGACTTGATGGCAATCAATCAATCAATCAATCAATCAATCAAGTTACCAGATCTCTGAACAGGCAAAGGAGGACACAGACAATTGTAAAGGGGGTGGGGAAAGGAGGACACACTAACTGTTTCCCTTTCTTGGCATCCACAACAAAAATTACAGTGAAAAACAACAACAAAAAATGTATGTGGAATGACTTTTCCAGCATCGGAAAGACTGGTTTTTCAATTGCAATATGTTTCTAACAAATCTTTCTTTTCAAGACATATGCTAGCAATAATATAGAATTGACGATGCACTTTCCAAATTTCACCCTAGAAACGTATGACAAGTCATGGATCTCCAGATTCCAGCAAACATAGTTTTGAAGGGGCGGAATGGAAGCCGATGGCTGGAATCAGGAGATAAACGAAATAACGTAAATCTAGGCTGTTGAGTCTGTTGGCAGACGGGGGAAGAAAGAAGTGGACAATTTGCAAGGTCACAATACATGGAAGTTTGAATGACTACTGTCGTGAAAACAGTCCAAAATAATAATATTTTTTTAAAAAACACTCAAAAAGCCAGACAATATTTGAGTTTAAGGCTAAGTCTGCCAGATGGAGGACGGGAGGATGAAAAGGAGGACACGTCCTCCTTTTGCTGGACGCCTGGTAACCCTACAAGTGTACAGTTTCACAATGCACTCAAAAGAGTCTTGGGTCTCGCATCACAACAGCGCCACACTGCTTTTGTCTGTCTGCTTCCCCTAAGCCCCCTTTGATGATGCTGCCTAGAAAGTCCTTGGGTGAGTCTCTCCTTCTTACCCCAACCTACCTCACAAGGATGTTGTGGTGGTGGAGAAAAATAGGAGTAGGGAGTGCAATGCATACCACCTTCAGCCCCTGTATGCAAGGCAGGATACGAATCTAGCAAATAAACTGGTCCTTGAATTGTCCTGTGGGTTGCTGACAGGCTGGGGTCACTCAACATCCTGAATGCTAAACCTGGTTGAAGAACACACCATGATGGTGCCGTGTCCAAAGAAATGCGCCCAAGGATGCTTCACACAACCTGCTTGTGAATCAGAGGTGGTGGTAGGATCCCAGCCAGCCAGTGAGTCAGAATTGAATCAATTAAGGCAAACATTTTAATCAACTAAAAGGTATTTTTAAGGGGTGTGGGTATAATTTATTTGAAATCATCCTAGGTGACCTTTACAAACAAAAAAACATTTGGATTTCCTTTGATCATCCTAGCTTCCTGGCTCCACAAAAGACCCCCCCTCCCGAAAATATATTTTTGCATGTGTCTCCCTGAATTTATTTCTTGTATTTCTATCCTGCATTTTCTCAAAAAAGCGAGCTGAGGGGCTTCTGAACGGCTTTTCTCACAACCTCTCTGTCAGCCAAAGCAAAAGAAGGGACCGGCTGATCTCTCAGTTATGAGAATACGTTGCTTGGACTCTCACACAAACGCATGCACATTTAATGGAAGCAACTGTAAGGCCCCCAATAAAGTGGGAGCATGGGCTGCACCCCCTAAAACCATAGGCCCCGCAAGAGGGGGGGGAGTAAAAAAAAAGTGAATATGGCAGCTGTGACCACACAACTGTATCCTTGAAATTTTTTTCATGACACACGTAAAAAACAACAACATGGGGGTTCAACTGCTCAGTGGCAACTGCCATCTTGACTCTTTTGACACCCTGTCCTCTAGGGCCTCTGCCTGGAGGACACAGTTACACTTCTGTGCTCCTTAAAGTATTCCTTCACCAGCAATTTGTATTCAAGGGGTGTGGTTTTCAGTTGGGTAGCCTTCAAAACATTTTCCTGGATTGACATCTCTGTGCGGCTCCTTCCGGATTTTGGCCCGGTGCCCCTTAAGCTGTTGAAAATGGTTTCAATATTTGAAAGCATCTTTCCCCACCAGCTGTTCCTCCAAATGGGCTGGATGTTGACACATCTGGAGGAGGCCTGGTTGATATATATATATATATATTGGTGCCTTTGAGTCAGTTCTTGACTCTTGGTGACTGCCTAGACGAGTCCCTGCAGTTTTCTTGGCAAGGTTTCGGAAGTGGTTTGTCACTGCATTCCTTCCGGGGTGGAGAGAGAGCCCAAAATCACCCAGCTGGCTTCGTATCTAAGGCAGGACCAGACTCACCATCTCCTGGTTTCTACCTTGGTGCCTCAACCACTACACCAAACTGGCTCTCATTATGCAATGAGGATGTTATGGCAAATGAAATATAACCACACTTAAATCACCATGCTGGAACAACACCTTTATAACAGAGACAGGAAATTCCCAGAGGCCACGTTTGCAAAACACCCTTAACCTGGTGTCTGAATGAAGGTGTTTTCAAGGTCACCCACATCTTTTAGCTTCCTCCCAGTTTCTCATTTTGTTCAGTGGGGTTTTCCCCTATGTGGGCATTCAGCAGCACTTAAACTCAGGAGCAGATCTGAGAATATTGGCCTCCTGGAATATTTCTCTCCTTCCTCCCCATGTCGAGTACTAACCAGGTCCTCCTTTCACATTCAGGATCAACGCAAAGTGTCTAGATCAGTGTTTCTCAACCTTCCCAGCCTGGGGAATTCTGGGAGTTGAAGTCTGCACCTCTGAAAGCTGCCAAGGTTGAGAAACACTGGCTTAGATGCTAACAGCCCCCAAAATCCAAAACTGAAAACTGTTTTCTGACTTCACGTAAGTTAGAAGGTGGGACATTTCCCTTACCCTTACCCTTTCTCCTTTTTTCTTTTCCTTTCTTTTCCTTTTTCTCCCTCTCCTTCAGCTTCATAGGAAGGCAGTAAAGAGTGACATAAATGACCTCCTTCCCTTCCTAGCCTTTTCTCACTCTCTGGAACCTGAATTAGTCAAACTGGGTTGGGAAGAAAAATCAGGGCCAGCAATTTATGAATGGGGTGCCCTCTTCTGGCCAAGCCTGTTAAGTCATTTTAAACATGAATGGGTTAGGAAAAACCCACAGAGTGGATTCTTACAGGGTTTGTCCATAGCCTGCAAAGATCAGCATCATATCAATAATTTTGCAGATTAAGGGAGTGGTGAAAAGCACCTTTCCAAAGGCCTCGTAGTGAGTTCAGGGCAGGGAGATTCAGACTGGAGTCTGTTGGATTTATAAACCAGTTTGTGTGGTGACAAAGGCACAAGTCCTCTTGCCAGGGCTACCTGAGCCAGGTAGGGCCTCAACGGGTGCCCCCATCTCACCTGGGCAAAGCCCCCCTCCCAAACCAGCCAGGGCTTCCCCTAGCTTTTGTCAGGAGAACCCCCAAATTGTAGACCAGCTACTTCACAGGAAGGGCAACCCCATTTTACTTGCTATCATCCACTCTTCTATTCGTCCTCATATGCTTTTTTTAAAAAAAAAATGGCATATTGCAAATTTTGGAAAAGTGAGAATTTTGAATAAAAGTCTGAATGTGTGCCTGGGCTCCAAATGGCAACATCAGGTAAATTTGAGTACAAATACAAACTAAGGACATCTTTTCCAGCTTTATACAATTTTTTCTTCTTCCGTTCCAGGTTTTTCCAGAACAGGGTTGTCCATGGGGGTGTGGGGGGCATGGGGGGGTATCAGACAGCCAAGATGGTGGCGGGATCCCTGAGATCAAAGCACTACCCCTGACTCAGAAAATATCTGAAAATCCCCACCACTTAGTGTGTCCTATGAAACAAAAGAAGTAGCCACAAAGTGGTATGAAAAAACAGGGGATAAATATGGAGGAATATCTTCAGCATATTTTTCCATGCCAAGCTGCTGGGGGAGGTAGCTCACATATCCTCCCCATTATCCCAGGTTCAATCACAGCAGAAAAAAAAAATCTTATACCAACTCTTGCTTAATGCAGTGTTTCTCAACCTTGGCAACTTCAAGATGTGTGGACTTCAACTCCCTGAATTCCCCAGCCAGCCTTCAAGTCCACACATCTTGAAGTTGCCATGGTTGAGAAATACTGATCTAGGCTTTCAGCCTTAAACTATTATTTTACTTTTGAGTAAACATGCACAACTTGAGGCAACATCTTCCTTGACTGAAGTCCAGATCTTTTTAGCTCAGTGTTTCCCAACCTTGGCAACTTCAAGATGTGTGGACTTCAACTCCCTGAATTCCCCAGCCAGCCTTCAAGTCCACACATCTTGAAGTTGCCATGGTTGAGAAATACTGATCTAGGCTTTCAGCCTTAAACTATTATTTTACTTTTGAGTAAACATGCACAACTTGAGGCAACATCTTCCTTGACTGAAGTCCAGATCTTTTTAGCTCAGTGTTTCCCAACCTTGGCAACTTCAAGATGTGTGGACTTCAACTCCCAGAATTCCCCAGCCAGCCTTCAAGTCCACACATCTTGAAGTTGCCATGGTTGAGAAATACTGATCTAGGCTTTCAGCCTTAAACTATTATTTTACTTTTGAGTAAACATGCACAACTTGAGGCAACATCTTCCTTGACTGAAGTCCAGATCTTTTTAGCTCAGTGTTTCCCAACCGTGGCAACTTCAAGATGTGTGGACTTCAACTCCCAGAATTCCCCAGCCAGCATGGCTGGCTGGGGAATTCTGGGAGTTGAAGTCCACACATCTTGAAGTTGCCAAGGTTGAGAAACACTGGCTGAATGGATCAAAACATTTTAGGAGAAGTCATCTACTTTAAGTAAGAGGAAGCATGAAAGGTTTTGTGTATCAATAGAAGAGATGACAAAGGGAAGATATGATTGTGGTCTTCAATACCTGAAAGGTAGTTACACTGAAGAGAGAGTGGACTTACTCTCTGTTGCCTTGGAGGGCAGAAATACAACCACTGCAAGGAAGGCTAGAGGATCTTCCAGACTGTATCAGCCAGTTGCATGAAGCGAGGGGTTCTCCTTCACTGGAGGTCTTCAAACAGACGCTGGACAGCCATCTGTCAGAGAAGGTCTACTAGATCCTGTGCTGGGCAGGGGATAGGATTAAATGATCTCTCCTTCCCATTCTTTGAACCTAAACCTGACCTTGCATGTCTGAGCTCTGGCATGGCTTCCCCAGGAAGAATCCCCAGGCATGCATTTCTTCCCCAAATGTCATCTCCCACCAGGTTCTTTGCCTCCTCCCACCAGGCAAAGAGTTTGCTTTCATAGCATGTGGACATTAAATTACAGCTCAAACTGGAAGATTGTTCTTCCTTTTCCCCCTGGTTTATTAAAATAAATTCTTTCCTGAAGGTTTGTGGGATGCAGGATAGGCAAACGATCAACTTACGTCCTCTTGGCATATTCATTCTTGACTTCTACCTTCCAGAATAGTATTTCGCCAATGAGGTGCTCTCTAGATATTTTGGGGACTCCACAGCCTTGAATTCCCCATGCCTTGCAGCACGAGACTTGAGAAGTCTGCTTCTGAACCCTGAATGATTGATTGATTGATTGATTAGGTGCCATCAAGTCAAAGTTGACCCTTAGTGACCACACAGATAAATTTGCTCCAGGGCCATACTAACCCAATATTAAGCTAAAAGCTGGCTACAAGTCAATACAAGAGATCACATGGAGGTAACTAAGGATGATACTTCTACTTTCTCTGCACCTCAAATCAGAAATGGGTGAAATCTCCATCAGTTGTTTCATTTGGCCCTTAAAGATACCATTCTGCAGAAGATGGACAGTAAAAAAAAATGGCTGAATTTCCTTGCACCTGGTTAATTGGACTCAGATGTTTACCTGTTGCAGTGGTAAGGAGATAGGGTACCATTTCTTTTTTCTAGTATTTTGTTCAGGTTTTGGAGGTCCATATCCTTCAAAACCTGCATATGTCTCTATTAGTTCCATTGCATAAATGTTCAAATGGATTGGTGGTATATTTAGGCTACGGGCTTTGTATATTGGGCTTTTAACTAATGATTACAGGTGGTCCTTGCTTATCAACCACTTGTTCAGTGACCGTTCGAACTTACAACAGCACTGAACGAGTGGTACTTATGACTGGTCCTTGTACTTATGACAGTTGCAATGATTGCAATCCGGGCGCTTGGTGACTGGCTCACAATTGATGTCACAGCATCCCGCAGCCATGTGATTGACATTTGCAACCTTCACTGCCGGCTTCCAACCAGCAAAGTCAATGGGGAAGCTGGGAGGAGGTTGCAAGTCATGGTCACGTGATGTCACGCTTAATGACATTGTGGGATTCGCTTAATGATGGCAACCAGAAGTGCCGGAACTACTGTTGCTAAGTAGTGCAGTCACATGATGTTGTGCTTTACTATGTCGCTTAGTGATAGAAATTCTGGTCTCAATTATTGTCATTAAGTGAGGACTACCTGAAAATTATTTTTAATTTATTTTTAATTTTATTTATAGTGTAAATTTATTTTAATCAGACAGTAACAAAACCAAAATGGGCAATTTTGGGCAAGAGTAATTTGTCCTTCTAGTAGTCTGCTTTGTCTGGAAGAGAGAGAGAGAATGGAAAAAGATAGATAGATAGATAGATAGATAGATAGATAGATAGATAGATAGATAGATAGATAGATATAAAATATGGCTCCACCTATTTGTGGCAAATCTACCCATGTGATCATTAAGAGTAGACCCTGAGATGATGGCATGTAATCAATCAATCAATCAATCAATCAATCAATTTGCGGTTAAATCCTATCCAGGGCTTGCTTCAGCTCCATCCACTATTGCCAGATGACCCTTAAATGATTATCCACCCTTGTTCTAAACTCAATCACTTTTGATTAGTCATAAGTTTTCCAAGTTGGGTGTTTAACCAGCTTGCAAAAAGAATGTGCAGAGGGATGAACCCCCTTCTGTTGCCCTAGAAGGCAGAGAATGGAACTTCTCTGCTGCAGCTGTTCCTGGTGGCGGCCATTTGTTTATCCAGAAAGCCCTTGGTGCTGTGTCTTCATGGGGCATTCTGGGAGAATGAATGGCAGGAGGAAGAACACAGAGGAACCCAAATAATAAAAAGTAGCTACATCCTTCTAAATTTTTTGACTGAAGCAAGTTGATTGCCTCAAAGAAAGAAAGAGACAGAGAGACACAGGTTGAAAACCTATTTGGAGTGATAAAATTAGGGTGACTAAAAGGAATAGTTATGAAAAATAGATTTATTACTGACGCTAAAAGCAGTAAGTGTTAAAGACGTGGAAGAAAAACAATAGCACGTGTTCATATGATTACAAGTCTCCCAGGAAGGACAGAAGAATACAACAAAAATCTCCTCCTCTCAATGGCAAATAATAATAATAATAATAATAATAATAATAATAATAATAGCAGCCAAACCTGTGGGGCTGCAGTGAAAACAATAGAAACCTATTTTATTAATTCTACTATTATTAATATCAATTTTACTAATTTATCCTCATTTAACCTCTTTTGGTATTACTCATCTAATTTTAACAATACATTTGATTTGATTTGAACTCACGAGCTCTCTCCTTCCCATTCAAGAGCTCTCCAGCAGACCAGAGGCAGTTTTTCTAAGCTACAAATCAGAAGTCTCCGATCTGAAACTCATCTTCTCCATGCGCTCCCTACATGGGACAATATCAGTACCATTTCCTGGATCTGCAAATGGGTGATGAGACGATGATCTTTGTAGGCTGCTTGTAAATGTTGTAGCCCAGTAATGCAAAACATTAATAACAACAACCTTCAAACAGAGATTGAGCAAATGTGGGGAAAGGAAGTTGTAATGTGCCAATGGTGCGAACCCCCAGACATCTGGAACATCACTTGGACGCAGTAGAAACAAACAGAATCTCACCTCATCACTTACAAAAAGTTGCATGGTTTGAAACAGTGCCCATATTACAACAATTTAACTCTCTTAAATTCTTGGGAAGGATCTGTCAGCCCTGAGCTCAGACAAGAAATGCAACTATGAGTACTCATTCTATCTTTATTGTAAGATTACAGTAACAGAATCTTGCAAGACTGAACGTACGGGTAGTTCCCAGTTTAAGAACGAGTTCTGTTCCCAAGGTCTGTCCTTAAGTTGAACTGATATGTAAGCCGGAACAGTATTATTGTATAATGTAGTACTGTGTAATGAACTTGAACCATTGTGTATTTAACTCAAAGTTTTGTGCATTTAACTCAAATTTTGCTACCATAGGCTCTGTTCTTAACTATGGGTCGTCCTTAGACCAGGTGTTCTTAACCTAGGGTCTACAATGGTACCTTGGTTCACGAACTTAATTCATTCCATGATTCTGGTCGCGAACCGAATTGGTCGCGAACCGAATCAAATTTCCCCATAAGGTTCAATGTAAATAAGGTCTGAACCATATGTATTTTTTTTTAACCACAAAAATATGAAGCAAAGTACAGTACAGTATAGTATGAAGAGAGAGAACGCTAACCTTGCTTGAGGCGACACCAAAAAGCTTCACAGCAAGTGTCTGTCTGCGACCGTGATCTTGCCTAGAGGAAGCCACGACCACGTGTCAGAGCAGGGAAGATGGCCGCGGGTCGTGTTGGTCATCCGATGCGGAGTTTGCAAACAGAAGCAAAAATTTGCAAATGCTGCTGTTTGCGAACCGAATTGTTCATGAACAGAAGCATTCATGAACCGAGGTATTACTGTACCTGTATTTCTCCTCTCCTTTCCTTTTACTCTCCAGAAAACTAGGGAAGGTGCCTTCTGAATTGCTTCCCACACCCCTTTTCCTTCTGTGGGCTGAGATACCTTTTACATGCCAGTTGTCCAGCCTGTGGCTCTTCCTCCTGTCTCCCAAGGTCATCCCCACATGCCATTCCACTATCACTACTACTACTACTAGCAATAACAACATCAGCAGCACTGTCTCCTGCAATGTGGTTGGCTGCCCCTCTGTGTTGACTCCTACCTAAACTCAGAAGCAATTCCTTTTCCAAACATGATTCTCATGGTCTCCGTAGCAAGATGTATTCAGAAGAACAGCATGGAATTACAAGAATCCCAGCAACTGAACTCCTTCCCACCTACAACCAACGTATCCCAAAGTACATTAGGGGAGAGTCTTCCTTATTGTCTCTTTTTTTACCGCCTTTCTGTAAACCTGCAATCCGTGGGTCTCTTCACTGGTCCCGAAGGAGCTTGCAAGTGGCTTTCAATGAAACCATCTCCCAATTCCCCTTCATGGATCACTGCCTTGTCGTGGCGAAGGGGCTTGCGTAACTCAGTGAAGCCATGAGCTATACCGTGCAGGGCCACCCAAGACGGACAGGTCATGACAGAGAGTTCTGACAAAATGTGGTCCACTGGAGAAGGAAATGGTAACCCACTCCAGTATCCTTGCCAAGAAAACCCCATGGACAATGTTAAAAGGCTAAAAGATATGACGCCGGAAGATGAGCCCCTCAGGTCGGAAGGTGTCCAATATGCTACTGGGGAAGAGCGGAGGGCAATTCCAAGTAGCTCCAGAAAGAGTGAAGCAGCTGGGCCAAAGCCGAAAGGACGTTCAGCTGTGGATGTATCTGGAAGCGAAAAGAAGGTCCGACGCTGTAAAGAACAATATTGTATAGGTACCTGGAATGTAAGATCTATGAACCAAGGCAAGCTGGATGTGGTCAAACATGAGATGACAAGATTGAACGTCGACATCTTGGGAATCAGCGAACTGAAATGGACGGGAATGGGTGAATTTAATTCGGGTGACCATTATATCTACTACTGTGGGCAAGAAACTCTTAGAAGAAATGGAGTTGCACTCATAGTGAATAAGAGAGTGGGAAAGGCAGTAATGGGGTACAACCTCAAAAATGACAGAACGATCTCAGTGCGTATCCAAGGCAAACCATTCAATATCACAGTCATCCAAGTCTATGCCCCAACCACTGATGCTGAAGAAGCTGAAGTTGACCGCTTCTATGAAGACCTACAACACCTTCTAGAACTAGCACCAAAAAAAGATGTCCTTTTCATCATAGGGGATTGGAATGCTAAAGTAGGAAGTCAAGGAGTAATTGGAATAACAGGCAAGTTTGGCCTTGGAGTACAAAATGAAGCAGGGCAAAGGCTAATAGAGTTCTGTCAAGAGAACAAGCTAGTCATAGCAAACACTCTTTTCCAACAACACAAGAGACGACTCTACACATGGACATCACCAGATGGTCAATACCGAAACCAGATTGATTATATACTTTGCAGCCAAAGATGGAGAAGCTCTATACAGACAGCAAAAACAAGACCAGGAGCTGACTGTGGCTCAGATCATGAGCTGCTTACTGCAAAATTTAGGCTTAAATTGAAGAATGTAGGGAAAACCACTAGACCACTCAGGTATGACTTAGATCATATTCCTTGTGAGTACACAGTGAAGGTGATGAATAGATTTAGAGGATTAGATTTGGTAGACAGAGTGCCTGAAGAACTATGGACGGAGGTCCGTAACATTGTACAGGAGGCAGCAACTAAAACCATCCCAAAGAAAAAGAAATGCAAGAAAGCAAAATGGCTGTCTGATGAGGCTTTACAAATAGCTGTGGAAAGAAGGAATGCGAAAAGCAAGGGTGAAAGGGAAAGATATAAGCAACTGAATGCAGATTTCCAGAGAATAGCAAGGAGAGATAAGAAGGCCTTCTTAAATGAACAATGCAAAGAAATTGAGGAAAACAATAGAATGGGGAAGACTAGAGATCTCTACAAGAAAATTGGAGATATGAAAGGAACGTTTAGGGCAAAGATGGGCGTGATAAAGGACAAAAAAGGCAGGGACCTAACAGAAGCAGAAGAGATTAAGAAGAGGTGGCAAGAATACACAGAAGAACTATACAAGAAAGATCTTAATGTCCCTGATGTCCACGCTGGTGTGATCACTGACCTTGAGCCAGACATCCTAGAGAGTGAAGTCAAGTGGGCCTTAGGAAGCATTGCTAACAACAAAGCTAGTGGAGATGACAGTATTCCAGCTGAGTTATTTAAAATACTAAAAGATGATGGTGTTAAAGTGCTGCACTCAATATGCCAGCAAGTTTGGAAAACGCAACAGTGGCCACGGGATTGGAAAAGGTCAGTTTATGTTCCAATTCCAAAGAAGGGCAACGCCAAAGAATGCTCAAACTATCGCACAATTGCACTCATTTCACATGCTAGCAAGGTTATGCTGAAAATCCTACAAGCTAGGCTTCAGCAATACATGAACCGAGAATTACCGGATGTACAAGCTGGGTTTCGAAGAGGCAGAGGAACTAGAGATCAAATCGCCAACTTTCGCTGGATCATGGAGAAAGCACGAGAGTTCCAGAAAAATATCTACTTCTGCTTCATTGACTATGCAAAAGCCTTTGATTGTGTGGATCACAACAAACTGTGGCAAATTCTTAAAGAGATGGGAGTACCAGACCACCTTACCTGTCTCCTGAGAAATCTGTATGTGGGCCAAGAAGTAACAGTTAGAACCGGTCACGGAACAACCGATTGGTTCAAAATAGGGAAAGGTGTACGACAAGGCTGTATACTGTCACCCTGCTTATTTAACCTATATGCAGAGTACATCATGAGAAATGCCAGGCTGGAAGAATCACAAGCCGGAATTAAGATTGCAGGGAGAATCATCAACAACCTCAGATATGCGGACGATACCACCCTAATGGCAGAAAGTGAAGAAGAACTAAAGAGCCTCTTGATGAGGGTGAAAGAGGAGAGTGCAAAAGCTGGCTTGAAACTCAACATTAAAAAAACTAAGATCATGGCATCTGGACCCATCAGTTCCTGGCAAATAGAAGGGGTAGAAATGGAAGCAGTAACAGACTTCATTTATTTGGGCTCCAAGATCACCGCAGACGGAGACTGCAGCCATGAAATTAAAAGACGCTTGCTCCTTGGGAGGAAAGCTATGGCAAGCCTAGATAGCATATTAAAAAGCAGAGACGTCACCTTGTCGACAAAGATCCGCATAGTCAAAGCTATGGTTTTTCCAGTAGTAATGTATGGCTGTGAGAGCTGGACCATAAAAAAGGCCGAGCGCCGAAGAATTGATGCCTTTGAACTGTGGTGCTGGAGAAGACTCTTGAGAGTCCCCTGGACTGCTAGGAGGTCAAACCAGTCAATCTTAAAGGAAATCAACCCTGATTGCTCATTGGAAGGATCGATAATGAAGCTCAAGCTCAGATACTTTGGTCACCTAATGCGAAGAGAGATCTCTTTGGAGAAGACCCTGATGCTGGGAAAGATTGAAGGCAAAAGGAGAAGAGGACGGCAGAGGATGAGATGGTTAGATAGCATCACTGAAGCAATGAGCATGAAACTGAGCAAACTCAGGGAGGCAGTGAAGGACAGGAAGGCCTGGCACAATATGGTTCATGGGGTCACGAAGAGTCGGACACGACTTAACGACTAAACAACAACAAACAACAATCTCCCAATTCCTTATCAGACCAGGAACTGAGCACTGCAGTTACATTATAATAGTGGCTTTCAACCAGTAGGACTTGGCTGTTATAGTTCGTAAAAAACGCAGCTTCCAGTTCGTCTGGACTGATCTGGGCATGCCCAGTGCAAATGCAGATGACAGTTGCATTTTATGATTAACGGAATCATAAAAGCCATCTATGAAACCTATAAATACTAAATCTATGAATAAACCCATAGCTGCCGTGGCAAACAAGCCCAATTTTTTTTTTTTTTTTTAATGAAGACTATTTTGGCAGTCTTCCAAAAGATTATTAGGTTAGGGACGAGCTGTTCCAAAGGGAGAGAAATTCGTTCTCTGGACCCAGCTCCGGTCGGTGCCTGGAACATCCTCTCCCTGTTAGAGGGGGTCCATTTCATCAACTGAACGATCTGCTCCTTGACTCCCCAAAAATCTTGCCAGCCACTGATTCCAAACCCACGTGGATGGGCATTTGTGTTGGGGGTTAAAGGCTGGCTAGTCAGAAAAATTCTGCAGTAGATGACCAGCAGGTCGAAGCCAGCAAAACTGCATGGGACAAATAGCTGAGCATTGCAATCACCTTAGCATAGAAGCATCCATGTGTACCTGTGTAAGCAAAAAGCTGTAAAGCAACATCCATAAAGACTGTACAGGGAAACTGCCACAGTTTTAGATTCGTGGAGGGGGAGATGTGAAGCCACCTCCCTTGGAAATAAATCCCCACGAGCACTAGGAAATGAATTCTTGAATCCTCTGCATGACATCTTGATTTTTGACATATATAATATCCACATTCTTGATTCCATTTTCTTTCTCTTTCTATCACATTCCTTCTGGACCCTCCCATGCTTTAGATGTAACTTCTCTTATTGTCACAGGGTGGAGCTTCGATCACGCAGTTGCGGCTGCCATCTTGACTCTTTTGACCTTCCTTTGTAGATAGTCCTGCCAGCTGAGCAGAAAGGGGAACAAACGAGAGAGTTGAAGAATAGAGACTTAACCATCCACTGGCACCATTCAGGGCTGATACATGGAAACAAATTCAAGGAAACATTGATCGATCCAGATTGCATGGCTAGTACTGATTAAAAAAAAAAATTCCTTGAGAAAGGAACTGTGTCGTTTGTGGGAATGCTATTGCTGTCTGCTACCAACCTGGTTTTATATATATATTTTTGTTTTGTTTTTTACAGTGTTACATGCGTGAATCATCTCGTATCTTGCAGCAGAGATGGCTTAGAGGCTGTAAGAAAAGGAAGGAAGGAAGGAAGGAAGGAAGGAAGGAAGGAAGGAAGGAAGGAAGGAAGGAAGGAAGGAAGGAAGGAAGGAAGGAAGGAAGGAAGGAGAAGGAGGAAAAGAGGGAGGAGAAGGAGAAGGAGGAGAAGGAAAGGAAAGGAAAGGAAAGGAAAGGAAAGGAAAGGAAAGGAAAGGAAAGGAAAGGAAAGGAAAGGAAAGGAAAGGAAAGGAAAGGAAAGGAAAGGAAAGGAAAGGAAAGGAAAGGAAAGGAAAGGTTTTAAGTATGTAAATAAAGAATATACGGTACGTTAGTAGCAAATAGGTGTAGCTCAGGGCTGGTAAGTTGCCTCACTGGAGTTCTCTGAATCTGGTTTTTGAGGTGCAGTCATTTCACCATCCTACTAGGTAACATCATCAGTGCAGGAGTTTGAGAGAGATTAATGTCTTGCTTGGCAGGAGTCAGATAGTATGTTCCTTGCCAGGGGCATCCACAAGGGAGGGCAAAAACGTCAGGAAGGTGGCCATGACCGTGTGGTTGAAGCCCCCCCCCCCCCTTCATTACAGGCGTCGCATATGAGGCACAACTGAAAGAGGAGAAGGGCTTGGATCCTGGGGCCGTGGCAACCATCTTGACTGCTTTGGCCCTCCAGCTCTGAGAGAGAAAAAAGGGTCGTTCCATTACTACGCCAGGGTAAATTGGGGGAAGACTTGGATCTGCAGGAAACACAGCTTTCCCCTTCGGACAAACAGATGGTGCAGGTTTTCAATGTTTCTCAAAACCTGCCTGACCTGTTTGAGCTGAGAAAAAGGAGAGAAAGAGCTCTTCACCTAAAGCTGCACTGGAACGGCCAACCCATCGGGCTCCTTTGCAAGGACGGTCTGGCCGGGCTGTTCCTCAGACAGCGCCGCTTCTCCAGTCCTGAACCCTTTTGGAAAGGGTTAATGGTTGTCTGGGGTTGGGGCTGGGGAAGAGAAAGGGGGCTTAGAGAGCGCGACGCCTGGCCTTCAGGACAGCAGACAGTCTTTTGTCCAGATGGTGCTGTCTGACGCCTCTGCTCCAGCACGAGGCCCCTCTTGTCTCTGGAACAAAGGAAAACCGGGTTGATCCATCCAGCAGAGTTTCCAATTAGAGGCGTCTGCGCTGGTGTTTTTCCTTAACTAGTTTTTCTCTTCCCCTCCCTCTTCATCCCACGGTGCCATTATCCATGGCTGTTGTCTCCCAATTAACGGCTCTGCACACTCAAGGAGAAAAGAGGTCTTTGTTGGGGGCGTTTAGCAGAGATCACTGGGCAATGTGTGTGCGTCTGCGGGCATGTTTACATGAGAGCACGGAGGGCGGTGGGTGGAGTCCAACACATTGGGGGTGAGCTCCCCCAGCAGGAACTGACTTTGCTCAGCTGGATTGGGTGTTGTGGTGCGTACTCCGTAGCCCAGTGGTACCAGAGGTATTCCAAGTAATTCAAAGGCAGCCTTTCACAACCACGTTCCTTCCAGATGTGACAGACTTCAACTCCCAGAATTCTAAGTCGGCTGCTTAAGCTTGGAATTCTGGGAGTTGAAGTCCAACCCGTTGGAAAGGCCCTCTTCTGGCTTCTGAGGTGCTGCGTTGTACAAGCCGTGCACATTTTACCCATGGCATCCAGTGAAGCTGATGACCTATGGGGTTATGGTCAGGTACATGAACCATAAGCCCAGCTGCAGGTTTGACATGTGAAAAGGCAGGCATGGGTAAATCTGCCAGTTTTAGTTTCTTAGTGGCAACGTATTTATGGTGCATGGAAATAGAAATAGCACAACCACAAATATGTAGTGCAAATGGAACCCAGTTGATAGGTCAGCAAGAGCTACAACTCAGAAAATTGGGCTATTTTAGAAAACCCGAGTTAAATGAACCAGAGGTATACATATTATACAAACACGGTCTCAGTTCCTTATTTTTGAAAATATAGCCAATTCAGTTTTTTGACTATGAGAATTTTCAGTCAAAAAGTTTGCACTAAAATTTGTACAGAGAGCCATTTTGCACAGAAAATTAGCATAGAGAGCCAGTTTGGTGTAGTGGTTAAGGCATCAGGCTAGAAACCAGGGGACCACGAGCTCTAGTCCTGCCTTGGGCACAGAGCCAGCTGGGTGACCTTGGGCCAGTTTCTCTCTCTCAGCCCTAGGAAGGAGCCAATGGCAAATTATTTCTGAAATCTTGCCAAGAAAACTGCAGGGACTTGTCCAGGCAGTCACCAGGAGTCAAAAACTGACTCGAAGGTGCACACATTCAGAAAATTTGCATGCTTGTCACAGCATAGATTTCTCCAAGCAAATGTATTTTCATTTGCAGATATCCTTAATTGAATGCATTTTTGTGTGTTATTTTCATGTGGCTGTGCGTTTTTATAAATCTTTTTTCTAATTTTGCAAAACAGCAACTTTTGCAGTGCAGTTGATCCATACACTGGCAAACTGCAGTGCAAAATTCATGACCGTTCTGCCTTCGTTCCTCTGTTGGTTAGCATTACAGATTTTAGAAGGAAATTGTGGGAGGGCAGTGGGCAGAAACTGGGATCTTATAAACCATCAGGAGACTGGAGCCCTTGGGGCTAGCAGAAAATATAATGTCTGTAGGCTTTTTCATTTGGAAAATTTGGATTTGGAAAATCGGCAAGGTAAAGACCCTATTGCAACTGTACCTACGGAAGGGTGGGGCAAGAAAAAGAAAAATAGAGGGGGGAAAGTCGCCGCTATGTCTTTTCTTGTTTTGCCCCATTAAGTTGGGCCTCAGTTCAGTCCTGTTCCTCTGATTTTGGTGAACTCCTTCATGACGCTGCTCTTTAAATCCTACGGAAAACAACCTTGCACAAGCTGATGCCACTGCAGTGAGGTGGCTTAGAATTTTTTGTCGTTTGCTGCATAGAGATGGAAGGGGATCCAAGGACCATCTAGCCCAACTGTCTGCAGTGCAGCGTTTCTCAACCTTGGCAGCTTTCAGATGTGTGGACTCCAACTCCCAGAATTCCCCAGCCATTCCCCTGCTGTAAAACGCTGCTCTAGGGGTGCTGTCCAGCCTCTTCCTGAAAGCCTCCAGAGATGGAGAACCCACAGACTGTTTCACAGATCTGACCGTCAGGACGTTTGTCCGTATATTTAAATGAAATCTAGATCATTGCAACTTGTACCCATTTTTTCTGGTTCCAGTTTTGGTAGCCATGCCAAAGAGCTCTTGATCATCTTCCCCATGGCCCTTTTATGTCCCTGAAGACTCATAGTCCAAAACAGCTAGAGGCTACTATGTTCTGAAGCCCAATTCCCTTCTGAATAAATCTGCCTAGGTAGGCAGTGAAAACCTGGTATTGTATATATAGTTATTTTCTTGGTCTGAGTAACACTTCCCTTTTCATTCATTCCAGATTACCTGTCTAATTAAAGCTGTTTTGTCAATGCCGGTCAACTCCTCACAAGTTATTAATAAGGTCAAGAAGGTTAAGACTCCTCAAGATTTTGTCTTTTTTTCCTTCGGAAAGGCACTCATTAGGAGATGAATGAGTGATGGTTGTTCCAGGCGAGTGCAAGAGTGGATAAAAGGCTGCATTCATCTGGGTTCCACTGATATATCCATCATATTTAAATCCCTGATAGTGCTGGTATTGAAAGAGGAGTTCCTCATTTTAGAAGCACACATACAGTTCATACATGAAAGGTGAGAAGTCTCAACCAAGGAGAACCTGAAATTGTCAGGACGTGAAGCAAGCTACATTGGATGTTTGAGGAAGAGCTGAACTTAGGTGAACCAGAATGGATTATTTTAAAGCCAATGGTTCCAATGAGACCCTGGATGGGCTTGGGATAAACGTTTGGATGGAGGTGGACTCCTAGAAATCGGATTAACAGACGTGGTCCTTCTGCATCCAGCATTGAGGCTGGACAGCCATATAATACCAGCAACAAGGGGGGGGGTCTTTTATCTGCTTCAGTGCATAACCCACATACAACCCCCCTTGGAGGAGAAACCTGGTTTCTATCTTTCATGTGCTAGTAACTTTAGGTTAGATTACTCTAATGTGCTCTTTCTAGGACACCTCTTGAAGACAGTCTGGAAACTGCAGCTGGTCTAGAATGGAGCAGCAAAAGTGCAGGGCTGAATTAAGGAATGTGGGAGCCAGCGCAGCAACAGATTTGGAGAATCCACCCCAATGCCAAGTTCTAGATTAACTCTGCAGGGGGAAACTAAAACTATGTGCATTCAAAGTAGCTTGCCTACCAAACCTGAATTAAAAACTAAAGATATATCTAGAAGAGAAATGTTGAGTACAAAGCGGCCACACGTTAAAATCTCCCTTAGAAGGATCTCACCAACCCCAGCTCCCTGATAGCTAACATAGAGCTGCATTAGATAATAAGTGGACCTACCTATGAAAGGGTTGGGTGATGTCACGATGCACACTTCATGATTTTGGTGTCATTTTGGTAGTTAGGCACAGATAGCTATGTCTGGGGATTTCCCAACTGGCAGCTGATGTATTGCCTCTTATACAAGTCGTCCTTGTTTAGTGACTGCCTTGTTTAGTGACCATTCGCAGTTACGACAGTGATGAAAAAGTAATTTTATGATCAATCCTCACATTGATGACCTCCATAGGTCCGTAAAGCCAAGGAAAGCTGAAGTCAGATAATAAACACAGATGTGGTTTCACTTAGTGACTGCTTCACTTAATGGCCAAGCTACTGGTCCCAATTGTGGTCGCTAAATGAAGACTACCTCTACCTTATTTTCTAGTACAGTTGGTTCCTAAATATCTTCTGTCTTTGCAAACATTTCTGCCTTTCTATAATCCTGTTTGCAGAGTTTCTGCCAACAGTTTCTGCCAACATGTTCAACATGGCAGAGAGAGCTGAGATCACAGAGCTAATAATAAGATGGGTAACAGACAGCAGGAGAATATTAGAAAGCTTGGCTGGGGAATTCTGGGAGTTGAAGTCCATACAGCTTAAACTTGCCAAGGCTGAGAAACACTGGACTACAGCAAGGCTGTTGATTGTGCTGATCGTCCAGATGTGGAAGGGATGTGCCAGAACACTGGATTATTCCACTGAGGACCTTTTTCAGGGAACAGGAAGTGACTGAAAGAGCTGGATTTGGAGAAATTCAGGATTGGGAATGGAAATTTGTTCAGTTTGTACAGCCAATAAATTATAAGAAAGGCAAGATTGGAAAAAATGATGGCCAATTTTTTTTTTTTTTAAAGGAAGGGACTGCACTTAAGCTGAAATTAAAGAAGACTTAGAAGAGTTCATTATGACAGTAACAATGGAAAGGAGAAAATCTGGGTTAACATTAAATATTAAGATAAAGGTAACACAAGAATTGTTGGCATGGATTTTTTCCTCGCCATGGCCTTAAAAAGTGCCACAGAAGATAAAACTTTTAAAGGAGTCAGATTTCTAATCTGTTTTTGAGGAGATGGAAAACACAATATTCTTCTCACAGGCCACTCTTCCATCTGAACTGAACAAATCCCCTTATTTAGTTACAGAGCCTATTTATGGTTCACAGATTAAACTGACCTTAGTTACACTTGGTCTTTATAACAGCAAATATGAAAGCATAGGGTTGATATCTGGACAGAGGTACAAAAAAAGGAACAGAAGTAAAGAGAAGAAGAAGAAGGAGAAGGAGATAGGGAAGGAGAAGAAGAATTTTTAAAAAGTTAAGCAACTGCATTTATTCAAAGATCTGCAATTAAAATGTTTCAAGGTAGACCCTTCCAGCTAGCTAGCCAAGCCCTTTTTTTGAATGAATCATTCCATTGTTCCCCAACAACCATCCTTTCCTTTCCTTTCCTTTCCTTTCCTTTCCTTTCCTTTCCTTTCCTTTCCTTTCCTTTCCTTTCCTTTCCTTTCCTTTCCTTTCCTTTCCTTTCCTTTCCTTCCCTTCCCTTCCCTTCCCTTCCCTTCCCTTCCCTTCCCTTCCCTTCCCTTCCCTTCCCTTCCCCATCTTCCTTTCTTCCTTTCTTCCTTTCTTCCTTTCTTCCTTTCTTCCTTTCTTCCTTTCTTCCTTTCTTCCTTTCTTCCTTCCTTCCTTCCTTCCCTCCTTCCCTCCCTCCTTCCTTCCTTCCTTCCTCATCTTCCTTCCCTCCTTCCCTCCTTCCCTCCTTCCCTCCTTCCCTCCTTCCCTCCCTCCTTCCCTCCTTCCTTCCTTCCTTCCTTCCCTCCTTCCTTCCTTCCTTCCTTCCTTCCTTCCTTCCTCATCTTCCTTCCCTCCTTCCCTCCTTCCCTCCCTCCCTCCTTCCCTCCTTCCTTCCTTCCTTCCTTCCCTCCTTCCTTCCTTCCTTCCTTCCCTCCTTCCTTCCTTCCCTCCTTCCTTCCTTCCTTCCTTCCTTCCTTCCTTCCTTCCTTCCTCATCTTCCTTCCCTCCTTCCCTCCTTCCCTCCTTCCCTCCTTCCTTCCCTCCTTCCCTCCCTCCCTCCTTCCTTCCTTCCCTCCTTCCTTTCTTCCTTCCTTCCTTCTTTCTTTCCTTCCTTCCCTCCCTCCTTCCCTCCCTCCTTCCCTCCTTCCTTCCTTCCTCATCTTCCTTCCCTCCTTCCCTCCTTCCCTCCTTCCCTCCTTCCCTCCTTCCCTCCTTCCTTCCTTCCTTCCCTCCTTCCCTCCTTCCCTCCTTCCCTCCTTCCCTCCTTCCTTCCTTCCTCATCTTCCTTCCCTCCTTTCCTCCTTCCCTCCTTCCCTCCTTACCTCCTTCCCTCCTTCCCTCCTTCCCTCCCTCCCTCCCTCCTTCCTTCCTTCCTTCCTTCCTTCCTTCCTTCCCTTCCTTCCCTCCTTCCTTCCTTCCCTCCTTCCCTCCCTCCTTCCCTCCTTCCTTCCTTCCTCATCTTCCTTCCCTCCTTCCCTCCTTCCCTCCCTCCCTCCTTCCCTCCTTCCTTCCTTCCTTCCTTCCTTCCTTCCTTCCTTCCTTCCTTCCTTCCTTCCTTCCTCTCTTTCCTTCCTTCCTTCCCTCCTTCCCTCCTTCCTTCCTTCCTTCCTTCCTTCCTTCCTTCCTTCCTCATCTTCCTTCCCTCCTTCCCTCCTTCCCTCCTTCCCTCCTTCCCTCCTTCCCTCCTTCCCTCCCTCCCTCCTTCCTTCCTTCCTTCCTTTCTTCCTTTCTTCCTTCCTTCCTTCTTTCTTTCCTTCCTTCCCTCCCTCCTTCCCTCCCTCCTTCCCTCCTTCCTTCCTTCCTCATCTTCCTTCCCTCCTTCCCTCCTTCCCTCCTTCCTTCCTTCCTTCCTTCCCTCCTTCCCTCCCTCCTTCCCTCCTTCCTTCCTTCCTTCCTCATCTTCCTTCCCTCCTTTCCTCCTTCCCTCCCTCCCTCCTTCCCTCCTTCCCTCCTTCCTTCCTTCCCTCCTTCCTTCCTTCCTTCCTTCCTTCCTTCCTTCCTTCCTTCCTTCCTTCCTTCCTTCCTCATCTTCCTTCCCTCCTTCCCTCCCTCCCTCCTTCCCTCCTTCCTTCCTTCCTTCCTTCCTTCCTTCCTTCCTTCCTTCCTTCCTTCCTTCCTTCCTTCCTTCCTTCCTTCTCTCTCCCTCCTTCCCTCCTTCCCTCCTTCCCTCCTTCCTTCCTTCCTTCCTTCCTTCCTTCCTTCCTTCCTTCCCTCCTTCCCTCCTTCCTTCCTTCCCTCCTTCCCTCCCACCATCCTTCCTTCCTTCCTTCCTTCCTCATCTTCCTTCCTTCCTTCCTTCCTTCCTTCCTTCCTTCCTTCCTTCCTTCCTTCCTTCCTTCCTTCCTTCCTTCCTTCCTTCCTTCCTTCCTTCCTTCCTTCCTTCCTTCCTTCCTCTCTCCCTCCTCCCTCCCATCTAAACTCATAGCATAATAAAGAATAAGAAAGAGTCACAAGTAACACACATACGCACACACAAAAGCCACAAAGTCACAAAAGCAGATCTTAGTGAAAGACCCTCACATGCAATTTGAAACACCCCTTGATGAAGGGAATTTGATGGGAATTACTTTGTGAATATAACTCCAAATGAAGGCTGGACATCTCTCTCCTGTTCTTGCTCTGTCAAGATAACCAAACATTATGCGAAGTGCAGAAAAGGAATTCAAAATAGCAAGTCAGAGAAATTAAAATAATAAATTATACTATTTAAAATAATATGTTATATCATGTATTTATTAAAATAATAAATTATATTATTTAAAACATAATTAAAAAATAAAGTAGTTAAAGTGAAATGGTGTACGTTGCTCCAAAAAGCAGACCCTGCACCCGTGGGAATATGCTAGGAAGAAGAAGAAGTCGAAGAAATTAAAGGCAAAAGAAAAGAGAAAAGGAAATTTATCGGTCTCTGTGCCTTGCTCTCCTTGCAAACCATCGTATCCGTTCACTGCTTCGTCTGTTGACTTTTGTTTTTTAGACGTCTCATCTCCTTCTTCTTCAGGACCTCACCAACTCCATCCAGCCCCAACTTTCTTGGTCTTCTCCTTCCTTTCATTTACTATTTCCTCAGATGGGGGGCTGACAATTCAGTCCTCCCTCATTCTGGTCCCAAACCACGTTGATGTGCTCCCTTTGTCACTCAGCCCACATTCATTCACAGGCTTCTGCATTTCTGCTGCATTTGACTCACGTTGACGTTTCTCCTCAGATACCCAGCTCTCATTTCTACATTCTGCAGAAATACACTCTTATCTGCAGTCACTTTTGCTTCTTTCAACATTCATTCCTCACGACAGACCACTGACCACCAACTACCTATCACCATTGGCCCATCTTAAAATTTCTCTATCTATTTTGCCATCTGTAGCAAGTGTTCTAGCTTGTTGTTGTTTAGTCGTTAAGTCGTGTCCGACTCTTCGTGACCCCATGAGCCATATTGCGCCAGGCCTTCCTGTCCTTCACTGCCTCCCTGAGTTTGCTCAGTTTCATGCTCATTGCTTCAGTGATGCCATCTAACCATCTCATCCTCTGCCGTCCTCTTCTCCTTTTGCCTGCAATCTTTCCCAGCAAGTGTTCTAGCAAGACACCTAAATCTCTATTTTTTCTGCCACTGGGGAATCACTTTCCATCAGTTGCTCCAGTTTCCCTTTCAAGCACAACTTTGGTCTCTGATTCATTCATTTTCAGATCCATACCCCTCTTTGCATCGACAGTCCGCCGCTGCCCTGCTCCTGAACTGATTTTTTAGCGGAAGATATTTTCTGCTCTTGGAAAACGGCTGATTTGAAGAAAGAAGCCCTTTGATTTTGTTACTGTTCTGACATCATAACTCTGGCAGGAAGAACCGTGGTTGAGTTCATTTCTTCTACTGCACCATTTAGGAAAGCTTGGGGAAAATGAACAGAAAAGTCAGAATAGACTTCGAGTACCAAAAGTTGTGTGAGTTTTCCAATTTCTCGAAAAACTTCAAGCAGAATAAATAGCTAAGCTGAGCTAACACTTTTGATGACCACCCTTCCCACGCAATCAATAAAAGATTAGATCAGTGTTTCTGAACCTCAGCAACTTTAAACTGGGTGGACTTCAGCTCCTAGAATTCCCCAGCCAGCATGGCTGGCTGGGGAATTCTGGGAGTTGAAGTCCACCCAGCTTAAAGTTGCTGAGGTTCAGAAACACTGGATTAGATTAATATAACACAACTTAAAGGGAAAATGATACCCTAGAGGGTATCCTCTAGGAATAATTCTTGAGTACGTATCAAAATAGACTTGGGAGGACTTTGCATTCAAACCCAGTCTTCTAATAATTTTAAAAGTTGTATGATAGCTTAGGATGTTTGTTATACAAGTTTTGTAAACACTGACTGGGTTTCTTTGATTCAGATGAGATGGCTAGGCTCCCTTTTCCACATATAACAAAGCACAAAGATGCCTTGTGCAACGGGATCTTTTTCCAAAGAACTGACAATGTCCTCTGCCTAAATATGCCACTTTACTTTCTGGAGCAAGGCAGTTGTTACAAATTTTAGCCCCCTGAGTTGATTTGCCACCCACTGACATCATGAAGCATTCATTTTGCCTCTTAACACCCCCCCAACTGAGAAAATTAGTCTTTTTTGAAGTTTTTCAGTATTCCTAAGGGTTACAGTGGGGACTTAACCCTCTTAAAGCATCATAGAAGTCCTATTTTGTCTTTTAATAGCCCCCAATCCACAGTGAAATGGTTAAAAATGTAGGTTCCCCCCACTTTGGACAGTTTTTGGCGGGTTGCTGACCCATAACCTAACCCAGTATTTCTCAACCTTGACTAGTTTAAGCTGTGTGGACTTCACCTCCCAAAACACTGACCTAACCTGTAGACCATGGTGTGCAAAGCCACAGACCCACATTAAACAGCCAGTTTAATGTGTGTGTGTGTGTGTGTGTTAAACTGCTCTTCAGAAATGATGATAGTATTTTAACATACATCCCCGCTGGTGGAGGATGGGAAACTCCAAATCGACTCCATCCAGAATCATTTCAGCAGTGCCTAAATTGAATAAATGAAATTAAATCACCTGGACACGGAGGGACAGGACCCATTCATCTCCACTGTTCAGCAATGTCCTTTCTAGAGATCATGCTGAAAATCTAAGGAACTCAACTCAACTCAACAGCTCTGAGAACTTGTCCTGAAAACATTTAGGTTACCATCTCAGGGGTTCCTAGATAAACAATTAAAACCAGAACAGATGCGCAATCTCGGATACATAATGAAATTTGGATCAGAGGCTATTTACACTAATTCACGACAATAATGCCGAACCTAACCCACATGTGCAAAAGACTTCTTTTAAATATGCAGGCTCGTATTAATAGGACAGAAAATAGGTTTTCCTCTTGAGCTGCAGAGGGAGGTATGTTTCCTTAGTTCAGTGTTGTCCAAACTTGGCCACTTTAAGAGGAGTGGACTTCAACTCCCAGAATTCCCCAGCCAGCCATGCTGGCTGGGGAATTCTGGGAGTTGAAGTCCACTCCTCTTAAAGTGGCCAAGTTTGGACAACACTGCCTTAGTTCATTTAAGTTGCTTCTAAACCTTAATTGTGTAGATTTGCCCAAGTGGCATTTTATTTATTTATTTATATTTATATCATTGTATTTCTACATCAAATTTGTCCCCGCTCATCTCGTTAAACTACTCTGGATGGTTTACAAAGCAGTTAAAATCAATTAAAAATACAATATAAAATGATCCTGGATAAATAGAAAACGAATAAATATAATCCAATTTTCTTGAACTCTAAACAGATTCTCCAAAAGATTCATCTAAATCCAATGAATCTGCCACTAGAATACTAGAAGAAGCAAAATGTTAGATCTGATTATTCTGGAGCTGAAATATTAACTCATGTAGTCTGGGCTGGTCATATTATTGACACATCTGGGGCCAAAATCCACAGGATCGATAACATGCCTTTGCACCCCCTGTTGCATAATAAATATGCATTTTTTTGTCAATATCCCCAGATTTTGGAACCAATCAAGACTTCAGAAATTGTGAATGCTTGACCTAAAGGAAGGGCTACAAGTATTAATATACAACCTTGGAAAGATAAAGCTGTATCTAATTTGCAGCCATCAGTTGTCGATGTGGGGCTTGTTAACATCCAACTTAGTCTTTTTTTTGAACAAAGGGCCAAAGAAAAGGATTTTTAGCAATTTGGTCAATTTTCTATACTTTTCTTTCTTTTTCCTTTTCCCCTCTAATTGCAATGTTATATCACATTGTTAAGAGTTGTTTGCATAATCATTATCCTCTGCCAGTGAAGGTAATTTTTTTTAAACGGGGTTACAATGAACAAGTTACTTGATGACTCAAACATCAGATTTTAGCCAAGGTTCTTGGCTTCTGGTCTAAAAAAGCAAAGCCAAAACATAGAAAAATGGGAGAATTGGCTATCCATTTGGCAATCAGACATTCCCCAAACATTTAAACTTAGATTTCTGATTACAAAGGCTGAGGGCACCTGGATTTTTATTTTTTATTTTGGAAAAACGCCATTTATGGGAGTATTTGAAAACTGCCACTTCTTTCCCTGTTAAAATCTCAAAAGTTCTGTGGAGGGGAAGAATAGAGTAATTCTATATTTTGCCACTAGATGTTGCTCAAGGTCAAACTCCAGGCGTGTAGAAGCGTGTTTTTGGGGACTGGTGAATTAAATCATCAGTGGTTCTAAAACCCACCAGGATAATCTTCTCTTTTTCGGTTTGAATGATTATTTCCTTCAAAGTAGGAGTCAGATACTGCAAGAGGAGAGCCCTGTTAGTCTAGGATGGTCACAAATCAAGTAACGGGGGGCATCTTTTCAGACTACAAATCTGATTACAAGGTTCAAGCTGCTTATGAAGGTTCTCAGTCATCCAGGTGGAATTGTCTGGAGGTTGAGTCATGGCAACTTCCACCTTCTAAGAAAAGAAGTCCAGTTGCCATGACTCAACCTCCAGACAAAGGTTCAAGCTGCCTTCTCCAACCATCCGTTCTCGTCCTGTTTTCTCAAACAGTCCAGCAGCTGTTTGGAGATCTGAAAGTCATGATCACCGACGATACCATTGGAGCTCCTGGGAGTTGGGGCTGCCCTTTGACTTCTTTGACCCACTCTGCACACACCCCTGGCTGAAGAGACGGACTTCCTTAACCTGGGAGGAGAAAATGGAAAATCTATGGATCCCCCTCCCATGGATGCCCCTCCTCACTTTCTTTGAGTGGGTAGGCTTTATTGATATGGGCAAGTTGGGATGAATGGAAAGAAAAGAGGTAGACTGTTTTGAGGTTGGGATGAGAAGATGGCCCATCCATGCCTACTGAAATGCAACATGGAGCAAGACACTACACACAGTGCAACACAACACAATGCAGGGTGCTAAACTAAGCTAACTATGACCTAGCTCAGTGTTTCTCAACCTTGGGAATCATAGGATGGGTGGACTTCAACTCCCAGAATTCCCCAGCCAGCATGCTGGGAGTTGAAGTCCACCCATCTTAAAGTGTCTTGCAAATCTCTGAAGATCTGGATGGCCCCTAAGTCATGGGGTCTGTGTGGATTTGGTTAGACCAGTGTTTCTCAACCTTGGGAACTTTAAGATGGGTGGACTTCGACTCCCAGGGAATCCATCTTAAAGTTTCCAGGGTTGAGAAGCACTGGCTTAGCTAATGAGATGGAGAAGCCGATGCTAATGTTCATGCTTGAAACTTGGCCAGAACAACAACTACAACCTCAGAGTGAGCAAATTCCTCTCCCCATAGCCTGTCACCACTAGGCCAGCATGTCTAGGGGCCCCTTCCCAGCCAGGCTATCTCCAAAGGCGGGGGGCAGATCTTTTGGAGATTAGAAATCCATATTTCTGTCTGTTTCCCCCATCCAGGGCTACAGGGGCTGGGCTGCAGACTTTTTGGCACCGTCCCTCCCATTGCTTGGGTAACCTTTCTCCCCCTTTCTGAATATTTGCTGTGAAGGTTTATGTAATGCTTTTAATGGTGGGGGAGGAGGGAGAACCCATCTCTCCCCCCCCCCCATAGCCAGTTAAATCAGCACGGGGTGGGGGGAATACAAGCGGGTATGAAGCTTGGCAGACCGTCCCTGGCTTGGCATCTGGGGTGTTGAAGTAATGATCTAAAGCAATGTTTCTCAACCTTAACCGCTTTAAGCTGTATGGACTTCAACTCCCAGCATGCTGGCTGGGGAATTCTGGGAGTTGAAGTCCATACAGCTTAAAGTGGCTAAGGTTGAGAAACATGGATCTCAAGACATCTCCAAACATCTCAGCAGGAGCATCTGGAGGGGCAGGACCAGCTTTAGGCTAAGCCCAAGTAGACAACAGCTTGGGTCATCAAAGCTTAGGGGGCACCGGTGCCACTCCTCTTTCTGAATCATCCTAAAAAATGCAAATGGTCCCATTGGCGGGAGGTGGCACCATCCTTCAACGTGGCCCAGGGGCGCCATATACCCCTGAGCCTGCGCTGCAGAGGTGGGATCAAAAAAGTCAAAATGGTAGCCACCACCATGCAATGGGAACCCCCCCTTTTGGACACCCATATTGCATGGCGGTGGCTGCCATTTTGAATTGCTGACAGCCCTGTGGCATTGCTGTATTTTAACCTTAGCCTGCTCCAGGCATTGCCCTTTCGTTTTCCCCTTCTCGGTATTTTTGCACTTAACGTTTTATTTATTTACGTCGATGAACGCATTATATGTATTTCTGGGCACCTGTATTATTGTACAGCTTGAAAGCCTTGAACTGTATATAAGAGGAATCGTTCACCGGGGCCCATATCTTAGGCCAACATCTTTTATGTGCGGTCAGAGCACAAATATTACGCGTAAAACAGCCTCCTTTCTGAATAAAACGGTGCAATGGGGAGATGCAGATTGGGGTAAATGAAGCGTGATAAGGACATATGAGTTTTTTTGTTTGTAGCTGTTCTGCTATGGATAGATTTATTCAATTTTTTGGTATTAGGAGGTACAATAACCTTATGGCTAATCAATCAAGTGTCATTGCTATTTATTTATTTCCATTTCCACGGCCTCTCGCTCCTAACTTGTATGCTGCCCAGAGTCACTTCTGGTAAATAAACAAACAGACAAATAAATAATCAATCAATCAACTCTGGACAGCTTCTATTAGGAACAATATAACAGCCTTTCAGGACTTCCGACTCTGGTGTTTCATGACAGAGTGCTTTTGAATATGGAGGCTTGATTTTGAGAAAGAAGGCATTGTCACACTCAACCACGGGATAAGCAACCACTCCGATCCTCTTTGGCTGGGAATCTGAGATGTTGAAAGCCCCCCCCAGATTTTTCTGGCCAACATCTGGAGAGTCAGGGGTCTGTTCTGGGAAAGGCGCCTCTTAAAACTTGCCCGTTGGTCCTGGATTCTGCCCTGGGCCACTGCAGACAGTGTTGCAGCCTCCCAGCTTTTCAAGAAAGGCATTTATTTCAGAGTTACTCAGGTGTAACTTTATTATTTGACGATCAGAGATGAAAAGAGAAACGAGAAGAAACGGTTTACTGAAGAAGATTAATAAAAATATTCTAATACTTCTTTTCAAAGGTTGAATAGAATAACGAAGAAAAATGTTCGGGTGTATGCGTGTGGGAGGGTTCGGTTCCCTTAACCAGCAGAATGAAACCCCAAACCTTCTCATGGCAGTTGCAATCGAACTGACCTTCACTACAGATCTGAACATTTCAGGGGTGAAGTCCCCGAGTATAAAGCCACTTGACCACATCCCAACCATCTCCCGTCTTAGGAAGCTCCGTCTGATTATGTTCTACAAACACCTCCAATCCCGCCTGTTGTTAGAAGCAGCGCAGACAGACGTTTCACAAGTCAGCCATTCTTTCTTCAGCCCAGTGGCTGCAAACTCCAGTCCGGTGTGACGAACCTGCGATGGGCAAGATTTTCGTCCGTTTGTTTGCTTTTAAAAAAGCCAGCCTGGCAGCCAGCTTGGCCATGAAAAAGAATATTCCAAAAATCGATAGAGGCAATGCCTTTACAGGATTAGAGCAGTGAAAGGTGATCGAAAGAATAGCAAGTTATGGAGATTTTACAAGTCTTGAACCCGGTCAGTTGGGAAAAGAAGCAAATTAGGCAAAGAAAAAAAAAAGGCTAATCTTTGGCCATGTTGATAGTTTTTCCATTTTCTGAGAGGGAATGAGATGTTCCTGGAGCAGTATACAAACCAGGAGAGGGAAGGGAAGGGAAGGGAAGGGAAGGGAAGGGAAGGGAAGGGAAGGGAAGGGAAGGGAAGGGAAGGGAAGGGAAGGGAAGGGAACTTCCAGACATGCAAATGGGCCAATAAAGTGTTATTTTAAAAAAATAAAACAAACCAAAAAAAACAGTAAATTGGCAGGAAAGCGTCCCACACAACATGGTGATTTCCTGCTGTTTTTTTGATGGCAAGTAAAAACGGAAAACGAATATGCTAACCTGTAAATACGTTTGTGCAAGTAGAAAAGCAGGAAAATAGCAATCTCAAATCACCTAGAAAAATCTTACCTCCCCCTCCCCGCCCTTAAGGGTTCCCCCTCGGTGATTGCTTGTCCCTGCGTTCCCCTGTTTCTCTAACTCTGCACAGAGCTGGTCTTCATCCGCGCATGCAGGAACACAAACTTATAGGGCGACCTTGTGCGTGTCTGCTCAGAGGTATGCCCCATGAAGTTCACCAAGGTTTATATGTGCAAAGAACTGGCTATGGAATTACCCTGGAGTAAGGTTCACTTTGCTCAAGAGCTGGCTTCAGACGTGTGCAGAAGGGCATGACTGGTGTGGGTCTAATGGATTTAAAGTGCCGTTTAGACACATAGGTTTGCACGCCCAGTAAGATGGCAGAGAGATTGGCAGACTCTCCAACTCTGTAAACTATTTGAGGCTTAAAAGGGAGGGCCTGATTTCTTTGAAGCAGGTCATCAACCCTTTATTAACAGATTTTTAAGGGAGGCTGGTATTAAAACAAGAGATTTTAACAAGTCTCCGTCTGCTATATTCAACCAACTTTACAATGTATGTAATCGCTATAAACATTTTCTTCTGTAGTTTAGACAGTCAGATCTAGAAGGGAAGGGAAGGGAAGGGAAGGGAAGGGAAGGGAAGGGAAGGGAAGGGAAGGGAAGGGAAGGAAAGGAAAGGAAAAAAGGGAAGGGAAGGGAAGGGAAGGGAAGGGAAGGGAAGGGAAGGGAAGGGAAGGGAAGGGAAGGGAAGGAAGGAAAGGAAAGGAAAGGAAAGGAAAGGAAAGGAAAGGAAAGGAAAGGAAAGGAAAGGAAAGGAAAGGAAAGGAAAGGAAAGGAAAGGAAAGGAAAGGAGGTAAGTGGATGAAGAAGGGAAGGGAAGCGAAATCTGGAGGGTTTCCCCCCTCCCCTAGTTTTTCTCTTTAAACAAGAAGGATCAGCAGTACAGGGAAGGGAAAAAAGTTGGTAGCATCTTTTTCTCAATATTCAAAATAACCACAGTTAAGTTATTAAGCATTCATTCATTGGAAATCTTCAGGCTTCTGTTGAGGTGGTGTCAAACGTTGCAAAGACAGCCAAATTGCCTTATTGTTGGGGGGAGGACTTCGCTTGTGCCCTTCTGCCTCATCAAGGCCTCGACTCCATCTGGAGACCTCAAAGCATGGACAGAACAGAGAGCTTTAATCTTCACCTTTAGTTCCCACCAATACTAATACTAATACGTAGATAAAAATGCCAAATCCAGTCTAAACATCTGGCTGACTGGGCGACCAACAATAATAATGGATATTAGTATATTATATGCTGTCTCCAGATATTGCAATGTCCACTATTAATTAATATACTAATTAATAGCGGACTCTGCAATACCTGGAGACAGCAGAATAGAAGAGAAAGAATGAGAGAAAATCACAAAATACAAAGACCTGCAAATAGAAATAGAAAGAAAGCAAAGATAGTGCCAATAGTAATAGTTGCCTTGGGTGCAATCCCAAAACATCTGGAGCACCCCTTGAAGACCCTCGGCACTGACAAAATCACCATCCATCCATTGGAAAAGGCAGCTTGACTTGGAACAGCTTCCATCCTGCGACGATCCCTTTAACACCCTCAAACAACATCTGCCTATCCTGGGTCCTTGGGAAGGATTCGATAGCAGGATAAAAATGCCAAATCCAGTCTAAACATCTGGCTGACTGTGCGACCAACGATAATAATGAAATATTGGTGGGGACATATAATTTAAAAAGTAGTCGAAAATGAGCAGGTTAAAATATTGTGGGATTTCCAAATACAAACTGATAAAATCTTGGCACATAACACACCAGATTTAACTGTGGTGGAAAAGAAGACAGTGTGGATAATTGCTGGGGCAACACCAGAGGATAGTAGAAGAGAAGACAAAGAATTGGAGAAGATCACAAGCTATCAAGAACTGAACATCAGAGTTGAAAGGTTATGACATAAACTGGCCATGGTGGCCCCAGAGGTTATGGGCACACTGGGTGCCATATCCAAAAACCTTGGATGGCACTTAGAAAACCTGCACATTGACAACATTTCCATCTGTCAATTACAAAAGGCCACCCTCCTTGGATCCACACATACGCTATGCTGATACATTACAACATCCAAGGTTCTTGAGAAGAACTTGATGTGAATGAAGGTCAACACCAGCTAAAGAACCGGCCACTATGATTACACATTGTTGTGCATATAATAATAGTCATAATAATTTATTAAATCTATATGCCGCCTGACTCCCCGCGACTCCGGGTAGTTAATGAGATTCTTGCCCCCTTTCCTCCTGCCTGGGTCAGCAGAGTGTGGCCCCAACAGGATGTTTTGTGCAGCTAGCTGAGTCTTCTGTGTTTTCCTTTCCCATGCTCAGCTGAAATCGTTCAGACATTCACCGGGCAGGTGAGGCCTGGAATGGGGTGGGGGGTGGGGGTGGGTGGGAGGGAGGGTTGACAGTGCTGATCCAAAGGGGCGGAGGAGGAGGAGGAGGATGGAGTTAACATCCTGGGCCCAGCTGCATGCAGTTCTCACCACCGCTGCGAGCATCTTCCACCTCCGTTCCAAGAGGAGGCTCTATGGCCGGTGTTCCTGATCAGAGTTCAGGACATCTCTCCATTAGCCATGCTGGGTGGGGCTCCTGCGGGAGGCAGTTCAGCATCATCCAGAGCAGGGTTTTCAGACTTTTTCAGATCATGGCACCTGTCTGTTAAAAAAAACCCCAGAAACTTTGATCAAGGGGGTGGGGGTTGAAGGTCAGTTGACAAGCCCTGCTCTCTCTGCTGTACCTTAGTGATGGAGGGGAACCCTCTTTGTAATGGATGTAAATTTCTGTAAGGGACTAAGGGTAAAAAAAAATTCTTTGTGGCATTCTTTTTTCCTTAGCCCCTTGCAGAGATTTTTTTCCTCTTTAGATTTTGGGGAAAGATTTCTTCCCCTTAGTCCTTTGTAGAGAGGGTCCCTCCCCTACTCTTGCAGAACCCATTCAAGTCCTCACAGATTCAAGAAGCCAGTTTGAACCCCCCCCCCCACCGCCTGCCCCCCAATCTAGAGAACTAGAAGCTGTCTGCGAAGGAGTGCTGACTAATCAGAGTCAGTTCATAGAGATGCTTAGAAATGACTGACTTTTTCATCAGACACCTCCCAGGCTCTGTAGCTGCTAGCGCTAAACTGCAGCTGCTACAGGTTGCAACATCTAATAGAAGAGATTATCTGTAGCTCAGGGTTGAACTGTGGAGTCCTTGGGGCTCTCTGAGCTTGGCTGTTTGCTTGCAGTCGTTTTGTTACCCAACTAGGTAGCATCATAGGGGTGAGCAAGTGTGGGGTTTGCTGCCTGTTTATATGCAGTAACTTGCCCTACCAGTTGTGGTGGGGGTAGGAGTGTAGCTTCCTCCCTGGAGGAGGAGGAGGAGGAGGAGCAGGAGGAGAGGAGGAGGAGCAGGAGGAGGATGGGGGGGAGGACGAACAGGAGGAGGAGAAGAAGAAGAAGAAGAAGAGGAAGAAGAATTTGATTCCCTGGGATGTAGTGGATGAGGGATGAAAGCAAAGCAGTAATTGCTGACATGGAGACCCACTTTAAGCCACGCAGGAAGGAAACAGAAGTACCAACGCTGGATGGCAGCTCCAGGCTGATGTCACTTTGCAAGGAAGGGGAAGTCAGGGAGGGGTGTGCTGCTAATACCTTGCAGAATGCCTCTTTGCAAACGTGGAGCAAAGCTTCTCTCCAGCTTGTTTTTGGAGGTGAAAGAGACCTGCCACTTCCGCGATCATCCTTGGCCATCTTTAAACAGACTGGTTTTCTCCTTGGAGTTTTCCCTTCCCCCACCCCCAAAAGGGGAAGAGGAACAATATTTTTGAGGAGCTGAAACTGCTTTTGCTTTTAGGCAGGCATTGTAGGCTTGCCATTTCTGCTCATGCATCAAAAAGCAGAGAAATTGCATTAGAAGAGTTATAGCTTCTGTTCCCTGCTGGACTGCTGTAACGATTTGGTTCTGCCTCATAGATACAGTACTGTGCAAAAGTTTTAGGCAGGTGTGAAAAAATGCTGTAAAGTAAGAATGCGTTCAAAAGTATATATTGTAATTGTTTATGTTTATCAATTTTCCAAATGCATAGTGAGTGAACAGAAGAGAAATCCAAATCAAATCAATATTTGGTGTGACCACCCTTTGCCTTCAAAACAGCATCAGTTCTTCTGGGTACACTTGCACACAGTTTTTGAAGGAACTCGGCAGGTAGGTTGTTCCAAACACCTTGGAGAACTAACCACAGATCTCCTGTGGATGTAGGCTGCCTCAGATCCTTCTGTCTCTTCATGTAATCCCAGACAGACTCATTGATGGTGAGATCAGGGCTCTGTGGGGGCCAAACCATCACTTCCAGGACTCCTTGTTCTTCTTTATGCTGAAGATAGTTCTTAATGACATTGGCTGTATGTTTGGGGTCGTTGTCCTGCTGCAAAATAAACTTGGGGCCAATCACACACCTGCCTGATGGTATGGCATGATGGATAAGGATCTGCCTGTACAGTGGTACCTCGGTTCATGAACTTAATTCATTCCGCGACTCTGGTCGCGAACCGAATTGGTCGCGAACCGAATCAAATTTTCCCATAAGGTTCAATGTAAATACGGTTAATCCGTTCTGACCCCTACGAATGTGGTCGCCAACAGATTTTGGTCGCCAACTGAATCAAATTTTCCCATAAGGTTCAATGTAAATACGGTTAATCCATTCTGAACCATATGTATTTTTTTTTAAACCACAAAAATATGACACAAAGTACAGTACAGTACAGTACGAAGAGAGAGAACACTAACCTTGCCATCTTGTACTCCGAGCCCAGATCAGTCACACGAATACCACGCTCATGCTTTTCTACAATTTCCTCCTTCAATTCAATGGTTATTTTCTTCAACACCTTATTCTTACCATGCTTGCTCTGCACTTTCTTTGGAGCCATGCTAAAAAGCAAACCAAAAAGCTTCACAGGACGTCTGTCTGTGACCGTGATCTCGCCTACAGGAAGCCACGACCATGTGTCACAGCAGGGAAAATGGCCGCAGGTCATGTTCGTCACCCGATGCGAAGTTCGCGAACGGAAGCAAAATTTTGCGAACGGTGCTGGTCACGAACCGAATTGTTTGTGAACAGAAGCGTTCGTGAACCGAGGCACCACTGTATTTCTCAGCATTGGGGACACCATTGATCGTGACCAAATCTCCAACTCCATTTGCAGAAATGCAGCCCCAAATTTGCAAGGAACTTCCACCATGCTTCACTGTTGCCTGCAGACACTCATTATTGTACCGCTCTCCAGCCCTTCGGCGAACGAACTGCCTCCTGCTACAGTCAAATTTTTCAAATTTTGACTCATCAGTCCAGAGCATCTGCTGCCATTTTTCTGCACTCCAGTTCCTGTGTTTTCGTGCATAGCTGAGTCGCTTAGCCTTGTTTCCATGTCGGAGGTATGGCTTTTTGGCCACAATTCTTCCATGAGGATCACTTCTAGCCAGACTTCTCTGGACAGTAGACGGGTGTACCTGGGTCCCACTGGTTTCCGCCAGTTCTGTGCTGATGGTACTGGTGGACATCTTCTGATGTCGAAGGGAAGTAAGCATGATGTGTCTTCCATCTGCTGCATTAAGTTTCCTTGGCCGACCACTGCGTCTACGGTCCTCAATGTTGTCCATTTCTTTGTACTTCTTCAAAACAGCTTGAACAGCACATCTTGAAGCCCCAGTCTGCTTTGAAATTTTTGCCTGGGAGAGACCTTGCTGATGCAGTCTAACTACCTTGTGTCTTGCTGCTATGCTCAGTCTTGCCTTGGTGTATGACCTGTGACATGAAACTGTCTTCCACAACCTCACCTTAGTAGCAGAGTTTGGCTGTTCCTCACTCAGTGTTAAGCCTCCTACACAGCTGTTTCTGTTTCAGTTCATGACTGTGTTTCAACCTACATATGAAATTGATGATCATTAGCACCTGCTTGGTATAATTGGTTAATCACACACCTGACTCTAATCCTACAAGATCCCTGACTTTGTGCAAGTGTACAAAGTGTGCAAGTGTAAGAATTGATGCTGGTTTGAAGGCAAAGGGTGGTCACACCAAATATTGATTGGGATATTGTTTTCTGCTTGATTGTTTGTCTGGTGTTAACCCCTGCTTATCTGTGTTTTGGCTGTAGAGGGGATGTGTTCTGGTCTTAGCTTTTTTATTGCCTCTTTTGAATGGTGTGTGAATGTGGTTTATCTCTATGCATCTACTGATGGGTGATTTGTCTGATGGCCAAGCTTCCAGGAATTCCCTAGCGTTTTTGGATTTAGCCTGGTCTAGGAACTCACAACACATGGACAGACTCAACCATAGCTTCAGCTGGGAAACTGTGAGCATCCTAGACCAAGCTAATCCCATTCAGACAAATCAGCCATCAATAGACACATAGAAATAAACCATATTTACACACCATCCAAAAGAGACAATAAAGAAGCTAAGAAGGAAACAAAAAGACCAGAACACATCCTCTCCAGCAGCCAACACCCAGATAAGCAGGGATTAACACCAGACAAGCAATCAAGCAGGAAACAATACCCTAATCAAGGAATTACCAAAGAGAAAAACCTCTCCCCCACCAACACTGGCAGGGCAAGCTACTGTATATAAACAGGGAGCAAACCCCACACTCACGAGCACTCATGATGGTACCAGTTTGGGTAATGAAATGACTGCAAGCAAACAACCAAGCTCAGAGAGCACCAAGGACTCCACAAATGGTCTTTTCCCACAAACATAGACTTGGAAGGGACCCCTTGCCCAGTGTAGGAATCCACAATCATCTTCTACTTTTGTCTTCAGCAGAAGATACGCTACTGATTGTGGACAGCCTGTGCAAGCTTCTTCATGGTGTCCTGGGGGAAGGTATTCTCCATAACAGTGCTCACTTCATGGACAGAGAGTTTCCAATACAATGCATAACATGCCTCTTCGCTTACATCTTCCTGATTTCTCCAATGACCTAATTTCCAGTTACTCTGCTCACCCTTCATTTGGTTTCATTAGCTTTCTACAGATTGCAACGGTCATTGGGTAGTACAATGATCATTGTATTGTTACTGCTGTTTTAGACCTGCCATTGCATTATCAGTGACTGGTCTTGTTGCAATCCTCTTTGAGATAAGCTGTAATTATTCTGGAACCATAGAAAGCTGTGGGCAAAGTTGACTCAGAGTTGACCCAGATTAATAGAAACAGAGACCTGTGCTCCAAATACATGCTCTCTGTTGTCAGATGCATGAATCTGGGAGGGAGAGAGGGAGGGAGGGGCCTGCAGGATTTGGTTAAAAAAAAGATTGAGGTAACAGCCACAATGGTGTGACTGAAGTTCTGCCCGCCTAGCGAGAGCTTCAGTCCCATCATCATGGCGACCACCTTGACTTTTTAACTACAACCTGCAGACACCTCTGAATGATCTCTATTTCAGCTTATTCCAGCTTCTGGCTGTGGCTTTGCAGAAAAGACTCGGAGCCTGTTTTGCAGAGTGTTAAGAAAGGGAGGTGGGAAAAGACACATTCAGACGCTCCCCTGATTCATGCAGGGCTCCCTTCCCCTTTGATATAATCTCTGGGGGATCTTCTGTATGTTTGGAGAACCCATTGAGTCAAAGATTCAGTCGCACCTAACGTGTCATCGCTAGATAAACGGCAAGATATCGCAAGTTAGCAGTGAGATTTTTGCAGGCGTTTCTTGTCAACATGGAATCAAGGAGCACTGAAAAGGCTGGGGGGTGGGCTGGGGGGTACGCAGGAGTCAGGCAAAGAGAGACAAACAGCCTGGGAAAATCACTCATCAGTGCCATACAGCTGGGGTGACCGCTAAATCTTGATGATGACCCTGTTCCCCCCCTTCTCTCCCTTTCAGTTTGATTGCTTGTGGAAAAATTAGTATCATGATACTTGTGGATTAGTTGCGAGCTGCAGAAGCCTACTGCCGATAAAGGAGAACAGTACTGATATTTTAATATTTTCACATTTATAATATATATCAAGGGTGGGATTATTCATTCCTCCTTCATGTTTCTCCCAGTGGGACTGGAGAGTTCTGAAAAGCTTATTTTGCTTCTAGCTAACCCATGAAAAAGAGGCTGAAAAGAAACCTTTATAGATTAGAAAGTATACTTTGTCAAAGGGCTTGCATTGTTTTACATGCAGGCTGTACACCCACTTGGCCAACTTTTTCTGGTCACTGACCAAAATAAACGTCTATGTATCTCAAAGAAAGAACAGTGATTTTCTGAAGAGTTCAGGAAATCCTGAGCTTCCTTCTGAAGTAAGTAAAGAACTTTCAAGATGTGTGTGTGAAATTGATCCTTTAAATCAAGTCTTCTTGCAAACAAAGGTTCTTTCCAATAAAAGAGAATATATGTTGCTCAGGGTTGAACTGTGGAGTCCTTGGGGCTCTCTGAGCTTGGTGGTTTGTCTGCAGACATCTCATTACCCAACTAGGTAACATCATTAGTGTTGGTGAGTGTGGAGTTTGCTCCCTGCTTATATACAGTAGCTTGCCCCGCCAGTGTGGGTGGGGGTGTGGTTTTCTCCTTGGTAGTTCCTTGGTTAGGGTATTGTTTTCTGCTTAGATTAGCTTCTGATTAGAGTGTTGTTTTCAAGCAGAAAACAATACCCTATTCAAGGAACTACCAAGGAAACAAACAAACAAGCAAGCAAGCAATCAAGCAGATTTTTTGGGACTGTGGGCTATCTTTGGCTTTGATATACAGGTAGTCCTCGACTTATGACCATTTGTTTAACAGCTGTTCGAAGTTAAGCTGAAAAAAGTGACTTACGACTGGTCCTAGCTTATGACCGTTGCAGTGTCTCTGCGGTCACACGATCAAAATTCAGGCACTTGGCAACCAGCATGTATTTACAACAGTTGCAGCATTCTGGGGTCACGTGATCACTATTTGTGACCTTCCCAGGGGGCTTCCGACAAGCAGTCAATGGGGGAAGCCAGATCACTTAACAACTGTGTGATTTGCTTAATGACTGTGGCAAAAAAAGGTCATAAAATTGGGTGTGACTCACTTAACAACTGCATTGCTTAGCAACGGAAGTTCCGGTCCAAATTGTGGTCATAAGTTGAGGACTACCTGTAATGTTTGAGGAACTGCCCTCCCTCTAAAGGTGGGACTTATGCAAATAAGGGACAGGGGTGTCTATCCAGAAACAAAACATGTTTTAAATGTCAGGCAAGTCAGCATCACTAGGTCAGCCCCCCACCCAAAAGAGGCAGAGCTTATGTTGTAACACTACAATGTTGACGAAAGTAACAGGATTTGGTGGATGTTGCTGATGCAAGTATAATGCAAAATTCAATGAATGTAACAGCTCCCCTCTGTATTAAATCAATAATAGTATTTTATCCTTTTCTCTTCCAGTTGTATTAAAAATGATAAACTGGAGATGACTTTGGGAAGAAAGTAAGTAATATTTAGTATGTGGTGCTTGACGTAAGACAAGGCAAATCTTTCAGCACTGGAATTACTTACGGGTGTTAAGGACTCCACTAACCATTTTCCACTAACTGACTGCAGCTTCCAAACCATTCTCAAAAGGAATCCCACATGCACTGGAGTGCAAGTAATTTTGAGGAAACCAGTTCATTGATCCCAAGGTTCAGTCTCCCTGCATCACCAGGGCGATTCCTTTCCAGAAAAGGTTGTGGCTGTTGCATTGGCTGAACTTAGCAGGAAGCCATTCTGCCCTCCAAAGGGGAGTTGAGGGGGGGGGGCTAAAGTGGAAAAAAAAGAGAGTCCCTCACATCAAGCTGCAGTACTTCTGTCAGAGAGGGAAGTTTCAGAGATTTCTGATTGTGAAATAATCATTTATAGGCACAAATTATATATCCAGAAACACCAAGCTGGACATAACCTCGTGCTGACCGTTGGCGTTCCATCCTTGATGCAGAGGGGTGGGAGAAGAGCAGCAGCAAGTAAAAGCCGGTGTTTTTACTAAGGCAGAGCATGTTTGAGAGAGTGTTGCTAGTATCAGCTGGTCCAGGGCGACAGATGTTATTCAACTTCCTGCAGTGTATGTCTGAGTGTGTGGGTTGGACTTGATGACCTCTTAGGTCCCTCCCAAGTCCATGATTCTATGATTCCCAGGCGAGGGTGGAGAGGGAATGACCGGCCAAAGTCTGCCCAGATGCTTCTTGGGGTAGACTCGAACCTGGGCCTCCCCTCTCCTAGTCCTGCACCTTCCCGACTAGACCAGTCTGACTCGTGGGCTGAGAGGAGGGGATTGGCCCTGATGACGCTCCCCGAGCTACTCGCCGATTAATATCAACTCTTGGATTATATTTATTTTTATTTATTCAGGACTATTTCATATTGTATTTTTAACTGATTTTAGCTTCTTTGTAAACCGCCCAGAGTCGTTTTTTGGCGAGGTGGGTGGTGACAAAGTTGATATATAAATAAAATATAAAAATAAAAATTAGCTTCAGTGGTTGAGGACAGGGTGGGAGTCTGGCTCTCTCCAGTGCGGATTCCACAACAATCCTGGGAGATCCGCTGGAGAGGAAGGGAATGACTGGTCCAAACTTAGATTGCATCACGCATGAAACGGGGAGGGGCTCTGACTGTATGGCGGTGGCTGCCATCTTGACTATTTTGACAGGCATGGGGGGGAAGGAGTGAAATGGGAGGAAGTAACAGTGAATCCATCCTCAATGACTGTTGCAAGGGAATGGCTAAGACTGACCAAAGCACCTACTGTCCCCCGAGCTGGAAGGAAAATACCATTTGTGAGCAGAAATAGCAGAAAATCGGTAATGCACCCAGCCATGACCAAACTAGCAATGCCCAGCGACAGAACCCAGCTCTCATTCCTGGTTTAAATTAACTTGTCTAGCCCAGGACCAGGAATAACCAGAAACCCTAACTTGTGTTTTAATACAAGCACCACAACGGTTCTAGCGGTCTTGCGCAGGACGCGAAACCCGGGTGTATTAGGAGTCCCTGTCAGACCTGATGAACGCTATTGAAAGTGCTGGTTGGGCATTGCTAGGGCAAATACCCCCGTCTACCAAATTGGACAGTTCCCAGGGATCAGAAGGGAGGGGAGGTGTCCACAGCTCCTTACAGTGGCCAATCTGGGTCATCAGCGGGGGGGGTCAAAAAAGTCAAGATAGTGGCTGCAATCCCTCGATCAAAGCCCTGCCCCCTTTCCATGAAGAGTTTTCGGGAGCTCAAACACTTGCAACAGGGGTGTCTGCGGGGAGGTGGGGAAGGGGCCACAGCATCAAAATGACAGGCCCAACCAGTTGATCAAAGCCTCGTCCTTGAACAGGGTTTCAGTTGCCCGGTTGTGATCTGGCCTTGGAGATATTTTCTAGAGTGAATCTGTAAATGACCGTAACTCTTTTCACACATTTCTCTAAACTATGATCTGGTTTGGGTTGGGGTTCATGGGCTGGGTGAGCTCAGACACTCTGGTTTGTAAGCCATGGTTTATGAGAAGTATGACCCACACAAGCTACCACTGGTTTACAAACCATAATTAAACAAATCCTGGCTTAACTTAACCCTGGTGCTCAATTTGATTGCCAGATGACTGCTTTTGTCCTGAAACCGTGACCAACTTCATAGATTGAACTAAACTTTAGTTTCTGGACGTCCGTTTGGCAGAGTCCATTGTGGTGAGCAGAACATCATCTCATGTTGCTATCTAGGATTCTGTGGATCTTGCAGAAGCCGAGGAAGTGGGTAGGGTGCTCTGCAGTCTCAAGTCTGTGACTTGCGGACTTGAACGATACCCCTCCTGAATTATTCAGATGGCATGGAGAGGTACGAGGAACTGGCTTCAGGAGATAGTCAAGGTGTCCCTGGGAAGGGTGTACTACCCCCTGTCTTAGAGTACGCAATGGTGACCACCTCCTCCCTGTATGGTTTTTAACTTTCACCTGGTTCCCAAACTTTCCTTCCTTGTCAAGGTAGTTGAGAAGGTGGTGGCGTATCATCAACAGAGGATCCGAGATCAAACGGATCATCCACATTATTTTCAGACCTTTCAGACAGCATTAGTATCTCTAATCAAGGACCTCTATCTGGACCTGGATGAAGGAGTGTGCTCCTCCTGGTCTTTTTCAGTCTCCAGCACTGCTTGATACCATCAACCATGGCATTCATCTAGACCAGCGTTTCTCAATTTTAGCAACTTTAAGATGTCCGGATTTCAACTCCCAGAATTCCCCAGCCAGTGCTGGCTGGGGAATTCTGGGAGTTGAAGTCCAGACATCCTAAAGTTGCTAAGGTTGAGAAGCACTGATCTAGACCACCTGTAGAGATTCAGAGCTGGGTCACGGCTTTACGTAGGTTTTGCTCCTACCTATTCCCAGTTGGTGGTGATGGTGACAGCATTTAAGCCCTTTGAAGCTCCAGTGTGGGGTTCCTCAGGGTTCAGTGCTTTTCCCCATGTTATTTAACATCTGCTGGGAGAGGTCATTTGCCAGTCCAGGGAGAAAATGCTGATGACACCCAGTTCTACACTATCACTCAGGGCTGAATCAGAGATGCCACTGAAGTTGTGAACTGGTGTTTGGAGGTTATGAGGACCTGGCTAGGATAAAACAAGCTCATCTTATTTCAATAGGATGCTGAATAGACATGGAGGCAATCTTGTAACATCTGCTCCAGTGGAGTGGGCTCACATTTGCCCCATGATTTGTTTGTTCATGACTTGGGGATTCTCCTGGACTCCATGGCTCCTGCTTAAACAGCAGATGGAAGCTGTGGCAGGGGGATCTTGCCAGCTCTGTTGGGGATACCAGTTATGGCCCTACCTGGACCAAGATGCCCTGGTGAATATAATTCCTGCCCTAATCTCCTTTGGTTGGACAACTGCAATGTGTACCACATGGGGCTGCCTTTGGAGATGACCTGGAAGGTACAGTACATTGGGCATACAATATAGCAGCTAGACTTCTGATATGTCTACCTCAACAGGCAAGAAGAACTCCTATTTTTAAGTTGCTGGATTGGTTGCTAGTAGTTTTCTGGGCCCAGTTCAAAGGACTGCTTATCAGCTTTACAGGATTCATCATGCAGTACTTTGTCAGTATGAATCTGCTTCTTTGGTCCAATCTTTTAGAGCAGTGTTTCTCAACCTCAGCAACTTTAAGATGGGTGGACTTCAACTCCCAGAATTCTCCAGCCAGCCAGGCTGGCTGGGGAATTCTGGGAGTTGAAGTCCACCCATCTTAAAGTTGCTGAGGTTGAGAAGCACTGCTCAAGAGATTGTCTGCTGCAGATTCTTCCTCCTCTCAAGGTCATGGGATGTGGGCCAGGTGATAGGACTTCTCAGAATGGCCCCCCCTTTTTGAACACTCTGCCCCCCCAAGATACAGAGAGCCTCTATTACAGGCACTTCAAAAGCTAAGCAAAGTTGAGCTGTTCCAGGGGTGTGTTACTTTTCTGGCACCCATAATGGACAAGATATTTACTGATCGTGTTTATTATCATACGTACGTTTTAATGTCCTATTTCAGTTACAGCTTTGTGGTACCCTGCCCAGAGCCTGTTTGGATTAGGACAAGGTATACATATTGTAAAATCAATAATATCAATGAAAAAATGGTTATATAAATAAATACCCCCGACGTTTGCACACGGAGACCCTCATACAAACCGAATGTTCTACAGCAAAATCATAGGCCCATTTAGAGGAGGGGGGTCCTGTGCAAACATCTGTATTGCTTGTTAGGGGCAATGATTTTGTTTCTGGGATCCTATTTTGAAGTGAACGTAGGTAAAATGTCAATGGAATTAGAGACATTTCCAGCGTGAGGCATGGCTGGTTGTTCCCTGCTTTCCTCCCCCTTCAGCTACGTATCTTATAATTTGTCATCATCCAAAGCGATGAAAAATCTTTGATGCTCCGTTTTCCAGACCTGCAAGATCGGGCTATTCAAGGAAAAGATGAAGAGAAGAAAAAAATGGAGGTTGACTTGTATTAACCCTATTGCCAAGTTTGCGTATGTTTGATTTACTTCCCTTTTTTCCCCTACTGCTTCTTTCATTCTTCCCTAGAAATCCAAAAAGTTCAAAGCGGTTTTTTTGTACAAACACTCACTTTCTTTGTTTACATAGCAGACATGGTCTCATTTTTTTTTCAAAAATACATTAAAGGCAAAGGAAGAAAAGCTTTTTGGCCTGATTCTTTTAAACTCACACTCACACACGCAATTCAAGTGTTTTTGCTCAAAGGGGAAAAAATGGAAGCTGTACAACCCTTTTATCTAAAACTTTGGGGGCGTCTTATTTCAGAGGGAGAATCGGCTAAGATCGATTGTTTTCTGAAATTATGGAAATATGAAGGGGGAGAAATTCCTGGGGGGGGCAATAAAAACTAGCTGTCTCCCACGGACACTGGTGGGGTAAGAAATTAAACACGAGGAATATACTGTATAATTTAGACCCATAAGTCTCCCATATGGTGTCCATGGGTATCAAGGTATCTATGGTCACCCACCAGGCTTCCTGCTGTGTGTGATCGTCTTTTTTATTTTAAAAATTCTAATAATTACGGATACATAAGTGGACGGCTAAAATGCTGAATAGAAAAATGTTATCTGTGTGCAAAATTCTCTATTCTGGTCGTCTCCTGGAATCTTCCATTTTTCTTCCTGGATGTACCAATTTGGCCATTCCAGGATATCATTTTCCAGAAGCAACACTGGCTTCTGTACGGTTCTGCAAAACACTGGTCATGCAGCTTTTCTTTCTTTTGGGGTGCGTCTCAGGGCCCCACTTAAACCTCAGAGTTCTTGGAAAATAAGATGGTGGATGTGAGAACCTAGTGCTTTCTTTGGAAAGGTGTTTCCCCCCGTCCCTCTCCAGAAAAGAGACCAAGGTCAACGGAAGGACAGCGTGGAGGAAATTCCAGTTAATGGGAGCGTCAGGATGGGCCATGCCCACCCACGGCCGCCATTTTGGAGAGAATGGTTGCAATTCTAAATGTTCCCACCAGCGCAGAAAGGTTGGGGACCTTGGCAGAGACAATCCAACTTGGAAATAACATAGTAAAAAAATTGCCTTGTGAATAGCCTGATGGTTACCCCATATTCAAAGCCAATGAACTTCCTAATCCACAGGAAGCAAGCAAAAGCTGAGCTGACCGTTGTTGGAACACTGGACTGAGATAGGGGTTTTCATGGAGCAGGGGTGGGGGGGGCATCAGAAAAATCAAGATGTTGGTTCATGAGTGTAAGACTGAAGTTCCAAGCTTTCTTTTTTTTTTTAACTTGTGTTTCCACCTTGACTTTGTTGACCCTGCCTCCCCCTCCCCCTGGAGAAGCCCTGGATTAAGGTTTCAATTTGCACAGAACATACCCTTTCTTAAATTTTTGGAAGTTCAGGGACAAAGTCTAATATCTGAAAAGAAAGGTTTAAATCCAATAACCCTAAATGGGTAAATTAAGCTGTGATCCTAGATATGTGTGTTTAAGACAAGCCTCTTCAACAGTGGTTCTGCAAGAGTCTATTGAAGGGTTCCATAATGAGGTTGGACATCACATTAAACCATGATATGGTTGATCTTGGCTTAGCAGGAAATGTGAAGCCATCTATTACAATTATGGCCTAGAGTTACAGTGAAATAAGCCAATCCAGTTTGCTCAATAGATCAAGTTGAAAGCAATCTATAATAGAACATGACATGTCAAACGAGGTATGGTGACTGGCAAATCATGGTTTCCACTTAGCACTATGTTTGCTTGGTCAGTGGGGCTTATTCAACAAGTCACAGTTAAAGTAAGCCATCCATCAGTGCAGTGGTGGTCAATACTTGGGGGCAGTGAGGCCAGAGTGGGCAAATGGGTGGGGCCATCTTACCCAGAAGGGCATCACCAAGATCTTCCACTTCTATAATACTGGGGTTGCAAAGGATGAGTTTTCTTTTAAAACTATACCAAACCTACATTGTAGTGAGCACTGTAGGAATTACAGTATAGGAAATTGCACCACTGATTTTGACAACTGTGGTCAGATCAGGCTTGGGAACTGCAGAGTGCTTATCCCTGTGTTAAAGCATTAGTAACATCTTGGGTAGGTTTACTCAGGCATATGAACATGGGACTTGATAACCTTTTTCTGAAATCCAGCTCCAGGACTTAACTTGCACTTGTGGGTGTCCATTGTCATGATCTTAAAGGAATGATGTTTTAGCAATTTCCCTTTCCCTCCCTCCCATACTCCATATAATGTTTAAAATTCAGAAACATTAAACAATATTGATGGCCACTTCTGTTGCTTGTATCATTCTACCCTTTCTTGATCTATCTAGCACATTAGCCAAATATTTAAAAAGGGGGAACCAAAGCATTGAAAGCATCTGGAGAGCCAAAATCAAGCTCATAGCTTGGGGCTGGGGGGCCTCAAGGAACATTCACACCCACCTATGAAAACACCCACCCACATAATCTAGCTTTCCATTTAAAGATTTATTATACAAGGTTGCAATTTATATCCTCCAAAAATCCACGTGAAAGGACTTGTGATTCTATAGTTAGTGAGTTGTTCCAAAAAATGTTAAAGGGTTCCCCCCATTCCCTCAAAGTAATCTTTTAATCTGGTTTTTAAAAATGAACTGTTATCCAAGTATTTTCCATTGTGTAAAGAACAAGAGGTAGGGAAAGAAACATGTTTTCTGTTGTTTGGCTAGAAGAAATTGAACTCAAATTTAAATATTGGGAACCTTATTTTTTAATCAGAATTCTAGGAAGATTATGTTTGAAGCCTCAAAAGTTTGGGCAGTTGAGACCCAGTTCTGAACACCAAATGTGGTATTTTAAGAGATTAGTAAAATTTAGGAAAGGAAAGAAAGTGGAAAAGGGAAAGGAAAAAGAATAGATTTGGGACGGAAAAGAGGAAAATAAATAATTACAATCCCAAATAGTATCAAATAATCCCAATTAGACCCTTATGTTTGACAAACATGCAGGATTGCACCATGAAGTGGTAATAAAATAGTCCTAAAATATAAACCCATTGAATAAAGTGGGATTTAATTCAGAAACATCCAGAATTTGGTAGAGCGTGGCTGCATTGACAGGCTGTCTGGAGGCTATATTAACAGTTGGCAAAATATATCTCTAAATAAGCAAACATAAGGTTTTAAGTCCATCAGGGTGCATATGGTTGTATAATACATTGATTATAAATTCCACTGAGCAAGATGGAGGTTACTTAGTGAGTAAATCTGTACAAAATTGGGCTGCGGTCCTAAATATTGTATTTTAGTAAGTGGGGGGAAAAACCCTTTGCATACTTCAGAGCAGGCATGGATAGGAATAGGTCTGCCTCAAAACCCTCCCCATCTCAAAATTTCCATGGGATGAAGTTGTTGAAAGAAAGCAGCACCCTAATGAAAAATCTTCCCCTGATTAAAAATGGATAAAATTAGGCTAATTAGGTGTTAGTCTCTGTACAGACTTCTTCTGGATGTAAATCCATCCAGTGGAACGAAACCAGACTCGCCCTCTGAGTTAGCTGGTTCGCTCTTCCACATCGCTTAAAAAGTCAATTGCCTGAAATCAGGGAGGGTGAGCAGTGCGTAATTTGCATTGCTTTTACACCGAAGTTTTAAAAGAACTGCATTATTTTTCTCCTTGAAGATGCCACAGTCTAAAATTGGTCTGGTTGGCAAATTTTGCTACTTGGGGATGGAAAAGTGGGAGGTGCCAGTTCTTAAATTTGAGTCTCCCTTTTATTTTTTCCTTTTATTTTTTCTCTTTGCTCCCTCAAAAAGGAGTCTCTGTCTCTCTTATTTCTTGCAATTTCTCTTAGAAGACACTTTCCAGATTTTTTTGGGGGGGGGGGGGAATCTTGTTTTTGTAGGAAAAAAATTGTCTACCTACATACATGTTTTCTGTCTGCTCTCGATGGCCCCTTGAAATAAAAGAAGCCCAACAATAAGGATAAATTCTTTTCAGATGTTTGAGAATAAATCACAAGAAATTTAATTAATCGTACTCATTTTACCCTCACTTAATTTTGCCCTGCCATTCCTTGTTTCTGGCCCTTTGTCCATGAGGACCAGGTTTTGGATCTGCAGAGAAAAATGGCTTTAATTAGCTTGTGGAGGTGTGAGATTTGAAAGTTACACGCCTGAAGTGTGTGTAGGATACTTTGGGGAATACATTTCAACAGGGACACAAAGAACATTTTCTCTCTCTTTCTGAAAATTTCCCAAACTGAGCTCCTTCATGAGTGTCTGGACAAAAACACACTCCCCTCCCCAAATAAAGGGAGGAGAAAATCAATAGTGACTCTAAAGAAAGACCCCCTAAATCATGTGCTCTGTTTATATTAGAGCAGGCCACCAAGCTTACATGGGAAGGGTCAGGATCCTGGATTCACCAATTTGCTCCTGGTCACAACAAGCAGGCTTTGTCCTAGAACTGTGATGGTGAACCTTTTGGGCTCGGCGTGTCAAAAATTCAGAAAATGCCTAACTTGACTCTGCTGACGTGTCCCCCGCCCCAAACAAAAGAGAAACAATTCTTTACATATTCATTTATTTTAAAAAAAATACAGTCCAATCCTGTGTGGTGCTATGTATTATATAAAGAAACATCAAATAATTACAAAAATGAAATGAGTAAAACAAAGTCAGTTTTTTTGGCAACTCAGAAAGGGAGAATAGTTGTCTGATGTTGGTGAATGCTGGTGTGTCACCCAAAATGTTGTGTTGTGTCACCTTTGACACATGTGTCATAGGTTCGCCAGCACTGTCCTAGAATCTGTTTGCATCTCTCTCCAGGCAGGAAAAAAAATTTATTAACTCAGCCTTCCATATTTTTGTACTCTAAAGTAAGCCCGCTGAATTCCCCAGGGTGTAAATATGGTATGGCTTTTGAGCTTGACTCCTGGTGACTTGAAGAATTTGGTTTTCCTGATGCATGGAGGTCAAAAAAGTCAGACAGCCTTTCCCTTTTTCACGTACATTACATCTGGCTGCCATCTTGACTCTTTTTGACCACCCCTGTGCAGACACCCTTGGTTCCTGTTCTCCAATCTGGATAATCCAGGAGTTTCTCTAGATCTCCGAAGGACTGACCTATGAACGGACATAAATTTGCAGCCAAAAGATGCAGACCTCACAAAGACTTTCCTGTTATCAAGACTGAACAGAGTAGCTGGAAAATCAGGGGAATCCTTGTGAAAACAGCCTCTCCCTTTCCTTTGGGAAGCAGGAGGAATACAGATACTGGCATGTCATCTGAACCTGGGTGCAGGTTTCAACCAAAAACTGAATGCTACGCCCGATTCACCAAATCGAATGGTTGGGTTCATTTAACCTGGGAAATTCAAGCCCATCAGCCATGTCCTGGCTGAAGGTGTAATAATTAAATAAAAGTATAATAATTATAATAATAAGGTGGATGAGCCTAGGTTAGTGGGGTGATGGGAGTCCCCAGGCCAGAAATAATAACAAGGGTGCACTAAACACATGCAGAGAACCAGCTCCAAACAGTGCTACAGAACTGTAGCCAGGTAGGAAGTGAAAGCAGAGAATTTGGCTTAAGTTCCGCCACCTTTCCCTGCAGAGTTAACTCCACCAGAGCTGGTCCCATTGAAATATGGATGTCTGAATGGGAAAAACAAAACCGGAGGAAATCAGAAACAACTCCCCACCCCTCTTTTCAAAGAACACCATGAGGGTTTATTATGGTTAGCTTCACGCGGGATGTGGCAAGCCGGCAAGTTTTGGAAAGAGCAGGAGGTCCCCAAATTTTGAATCTGGCCAAGACGCCAGGTTCCTCAAGGGTTGATTGGGAAGGGGGGGCGGTGGTAGAAAATGATGTTGAAAAGAAAAAAGACTCAGAAAGGAGTTCATGCCTGCGTCTAGAAAAAGAAAAGGAAAAAAATGAACGAGATGAAATATTTGAGGAAAGAGAAAAATCATACTGGCTCTCTCTTGGCCTCTCAATTTTCACACTAGGCAGAAAGGGAGTCATTCCATTACCAATTCAAATTATTATTATTATTATTATTATTATTATTATTTTATCATTATCGTTGTTGTCATCGTTGTTGCCAAATAACTGGGCGCGCAGAACCCCCATCCCAAATCCAGCCTCCCCAATATTCCATGCCCAGATTTGATGGCAGGAGAGCCAACTGGAAAAACCAGAGAAAAACAGGAAAAAATCAGGGCAGCGTTAAAACCTTGGACCTAGCAAAGTTGAGAGAAGGGTAGCTTGAAATGTACGTGTAAATCTCATGGACAGACAGACATACAGTGGAACAAAGATCTTAGGGCGATAGCCTAAATTTCTTTCCCCCACCTTCCCTTTGACGGGACCCTCCGTTCTGCATTTCGGAAGATAGCACGTGATGGGATGTTCTTACATTAGAGACACGGGTTGAGTTCTTCCTCCAAATATGCCTTAAACTGAGTGGGTGAAGAAAAGAAGGGTTTTCTTCCTTTGATACTCCTATGTCTGGTGAGCTGCCCAGAGTCAAGTAAATGAGATGGGGAGTTATATAAATCAAATAAAACAATTAAAAGAAATACATTTGAAGATTCAGAGGCAGCACACCATAAAAAAAAAGTTGTGGGAATGTGTGCCCCAACCTGGCTGCTTTTACCTCTCCTCCTCTTTGTTCCCATGTCCCTCTCTGCAACCTGCTAGACTCTCTGTGGCTGCATTCGCACAATACCTTTAATCTGATTATTGAATTAATCTATTTTCTGGGGCCAGTCAAAGGGCTAAATCATTTATTTATTCTCCAGGCAAGTTCATATTACATAAACCGAGCCACGAAAATGGACATGAATACTCCTTAAGTTTGTTAAGGTGTGTCTTCAACTGCTCTGGTGGTACACCTTGTGTGAACCCAATCTATTTCTATAAGCAACTAGTAAAGACTTTCACAACCCAACCAAAATCAGTTTCAGGGGCATGCTTACCCATGTCAAGGATGTCTGCTGGCTCCTTTGCCCTTTCCCTTCCTCCTCCTCCTCCTTCTTCAGGATCAAACTCCAGACAGCTGCGGATTATATACATAAATATATTTAAAGTTGGGGAGAGAAAAGCGTTCATTAAGCTCCCGACCCCAGTTTACCCACTCGCCTCCCCCCTTTCAACTCTGCTTCTGTTCCCAATTTCTGCACCACGTGATGGTGGGAGTGAGTTGAAGGGCTGCAATTCACTTTCGGGAGGGGGGGCATTTTAAAAAGGAAAAAGCCTGCCCCATCCAGAAAGCGGAGCGCTTTTTGAGCAATGGCATTGGCCGCGGCTGGGGAAGACCCCGGCGAAAGAAGCGCTCTCTTTTCTCCCCCTCCCCGAATGTAACCCCTTCGGAGGGGCTGGGAAGGTCGTTGGAGCCGATTTAGGACGAGGGAAGGTAAGAACGGGAGGGGAGACCTGGACTAAGGGAGGCTTTGAGGATGCAAGAGGCGGAGAAGGAATTGCTTACATTTTCACACAGTCGAATGTGTGAGAGACGGAGAATGTATATATGTATATATGTATGTGTGTGTGTATACATATAAATAGACATTTCTGTCTCTCTCTCATACACACACACACACAATATATATATATATATGACAGAGATGTACAGTATTTATTTGGGGCATGCTATTGAAATAGAAGTTTCTTGGTGGCTTAAGCAGCCCAGCTTGGCCTAGCCCTTCCTTCCTTCCTTCCTTCCTTCCTTCCTTCCTTCCTTCCTTCCTTCCTTCCTTCCTTCCTTCCTTCCTTCCTTCCTTCCTTCCTTCCTTCCCCCGAATGACACTTTGCCGGTTCACTTCCCCTGGTTAGACGTCCTTTGCCCAGCTCGAAAGCCCCCGGCGCGCGTGGATTGGGGCGCCTGCTGGCCTTGCATCTGCACGTTCCTTGGCACACGTGTCAACCGCGCGCCGACCAGTCTGCTTCTCCAGTTAGTCTACAAGGCAAAGTTGGGAGCCCATTAAAGCTTTGAAAAGGAATCCCGGTCAATTCAGGCAATGAAGTCAGGCGCTGATTTTAAAACTACCTTTGGTTATTTCTCTCTCCTCCATCTAAATCGCACAACACGTTTTGTTCAAAAAGACAACGCTTTTTTCCGTGTTACGGGGACCACATACTTCTATCCTCCCCCTTATTTTGACATTGTTGGTTTAAAAAGCGCTTTAAAAGTTTCCAGTCGGTATTTTCCCTTATTATTTTTCCCTTATTTTCAATATTTATAGACATCTTTGTTCCTTTATTTTTCTTTCCCTTTCTTCTCTTTTTCTCGTTCTTCCCTTTCTCTAATTTAGATACCGCAGATAGAGATGGATGGATAAATAAATAGATTTCAGCACAGGCATTTTGCCAGCGACCTGTTTTGCTGCGTAAATAAAAGACCTCTTTGGGGCGCGGTTCCGATCGAAGACCAAAAAGCACGTGTTTAGCTGGAATTTCCCATCCTTGAGCGCCTCCTGAAAAGTAAACCCCACTGAATTCCTCGGAGCTTTTTCGCAGGTAAGCGGGCCCAGAAGGGCGCCCTATCTCTCTGCTCCTAAGACAAGCGGGCTGTCGAACGGCCTCTGCTTACTTTGAGAGCGTGCCTCATCTGGTTGCTAAGGAGGCTGCGTTCACACGACCCACGCATTGCCACTGGAAATCAAATCCTTCCTAAATTAGCATTAATCAAAGTTCACATGCAGCTCCTTGATATGGAACTGCCTGGGTTACGCGCGTCTTGTGTGAACAGATCCAACGTTGGCTCTGTTCACACGACAGGCGCCTAGCCCAGGCAGTTCCATATCAAGGAGCTGCGTGTGAACTTTGGTTAAGTCCCGTTTTAGCTCAGAAGGGAATCCGCAGACCGAGTGTCTGGAGCCATCTACACTCAAAAGTAAAATGTCTTGCCTTTCAGTTAGCTTATTCCCATATCAGTGGTGAGAGGATCGCCTGCTTTTTACGTTTCAAGCCTCTAGTCCTCACTGTAGTCGAAAACCGCAAAGGAGTTTCTAGGCGTCCTCCCCCGCTTTGCTTTGCTTTGCTCCGCGCTATTCATGAGATGCGCCCATAAGGTGGATACGGGGAGCACTTGTGCATTTCGAAACCGGGGGGGGGGGGGGCTTGGCTTTGGCGGCCTTATTACTATCCAGTTATATTACCCAAACCAAAAAAAAAAAACCCTTTCATAGAAGCCAAAAAAAATCTTGATAGAAGCAACTGGTTCGTTTCTTGTTCCTTGCGCCCCCAAATCCATTTTCCTTATCTCTTTCTAAGAAACGGGGAACGAGGATAACAGTAAAACAGAGACAAAACGCAAAATTCCAAACATAAAAAAAAATTCCAAAGCAATTACCCCTTCGATTTAATCCGAAATTTTCACTTCCCCAAGTATTGGGGTTTCTGGCGGCGCTGATGGTTTTAAGGTCCTTTTTTTCTTGCGGAGACCAAATGTTCAGCCGAAGGAGAAAACTCGGGGAGGGGGCGAGGCGACAGGCCAGATCGGCTCGAATGCTGTAGGGTCTCTGGCTGTTGACTGCGAGAAGATTTACTTCCGAGTAAGCCTCTCAAGCTCCCCCTTCCCCTCCTGCTAGCGTTCCTTTGCAACTTCCCGGAACAAAGAGCGCCTGCTACGATTTCCCTCTGCAGGATCGGGGCGAGCGAATGGCCGCGGGGCGGTTCCTCTCGCGCAACCCGCTTAGTTTGGAGTAAATCTCAAGGCCAGGCCTGTCTGGATCGAGGCTGCGATCCAGGTCGGGTCAGTGAGCTCTCGGCCGGCTGAAGAGGAAGACTACTTCTAAGTAAAGGTGCGCCAATCGCCGGGAGCGCCGAAAAAGTTTATTCTTTGCGAGAAGAGGAGCGAGGAAAAAAAAAGAGACCCCCTTTGGGTGCAGTTTACTCCAGAGTCGAGCCTGGTTGGGGGCGCATCGCCGCCTTCCAGTTAGATGACCGGAGGCTGTTTTTTCTCGACCCTTCCTTTTAAAATCTTATTTTTAAGGGAGGGGTTCTAAATACGACTTAGAAAATTAAACCAGAATTGTATGTGTGCGCGCGGGTTGTTGCTGTTTTTATACAGTCTAAATCTCAGGAGTGGTGAGTTGGGAGTTTTAGCCCGCTGGCAAATTCTGAAGTCTGCCTGCCTGCCTGCCTGCCTGCCTGCCTGCCTGCCTGCCTGCCTTCTCTCTCTTGGAAAGAGATGCAATTTTGGTATGTTTTGCACAAACTTCTGATATGCCAAGAAAAAAGTATAAATATAAGTAAACGTAAGAGTTTAATTTTAGACTTTTAAACGTTCCGTTCAGAGGAACAACGTCGCCTAAACAGCAGCTATTAACGGAACTCAAGCGGATGTGGGCCTGGACTTTAAACTGATTTATGTTTTACTAAGGCGGGAAGAGCGACCTAAATTGCAAGAAAGGTGGCCAAGCTTATTCCCGGCGCCAATTAAGTTTATGCTTCGGAGCTTCCCCACTAAGGAAAGGGTACTGAGGACTAGAACCTCCGGTTGCCAAGTAAGACTCCTTGCGGGGATCTCTTTGGGAGCCTTCTCGGGAGCAAACCTCTCAGCTTCCTCGCCCAAAAATAGGTGCCTCTGCTTACATCTAAAACCATCCGCTGGAAAAACCCATAGAATCGCTTCCCCTCCCAAGTTTATTTATTATACATTTATTATAGACCAAATGTTGGAGCGTTTTTATCTTTTTTAAAGGGGAGAAAATGTCCCACATTTGGCATTAAATGTTGTGTTTGATTTATGGCTGAGGGGACTTAGAAAAATAGCTGTGACTGTTTCAGAGGAGAACACTGTATGTGTTTGTGTGTGTGTCTGTGTGTACATCTGTACACATTTTAAAAATTGGCTCTATCTTGTTTCCCTTCTCTTTTCTCTTCACTTTGTCCTTTCCTGTCGATTTTCTATTGGAGATATACCTCTTTTGCAATATAAAATGTTCCCCAGATTTGAAACAAAATGGGCACCAATCCGGTGTCTATTCATTAAGGCGTGAAAACTTTTCCTTGCTCCGAAGTAAAAGGAGGAAGCCCGCCCTTCCAGGGACCAAGCGCTCCGATTTCTCGGCCTTCCTTTCTGAGTTTAGGGCTTTGCTCAGGCCCTAAAAGACCATGCTGTATATATTCGCGAGGTTTATTGGTTCCAAGGTTAGCTTTCTTTAAAAGAAAAAAACAAGTAGCTCCGGAGTGAATTCGGAATTGTAATTATCTTGGTGGTGCAGGCTGTTGATCCGTGCAGGGGAAGGAGCAAACTGGATTAGGGCTGTAAATGTTGCCATGTATCAAGAACAGAATCTACCAGTTATTTCTCAACCTTGGGAACTTTAATGTGTGGACTCCAACTCTCAGAATCCCCCAGTCTTGGGGAGTTGAAGTCCAGGCGTCTTGAAGTTCCCAAGGCTGAGAAACTGGTAGATACAGTCCACTTTCCCTTAAGCAGATGTTACCTTCAGTCTGCAGAAGGGGGGGATTTCTCTATTTTTACATACATAGTGCATATACTGTGGGGAGTTTTCCCCTGTATCTCAGTAAATGTAACCCTTGGTTCATCAAATCTCAGCCTTTTTGAAACGTTTGGATAGTCCTCTTCCCAGGCGGGTCTCTATAACTCCCCAAGCGAACTGGTTCCTAATGCCCCCTTCCCTAATCAAGAGGGAGGGAAGCAGTTACTGGCCAGACTTGCAAAAAAAAAGAAAAAAAGAAAGTGGATTGGTGGGAATTTATTCATTGGGGGGGGGGCTTGCTTGTTCTGTCCTCCCACCTCCCCTGCAGGCCCAGATGCCCATAGGCTTCAATTTGGAGGGGAGGGCTGATTCCTCACCCGCCCCCGATGTAGATGCATGCGGAAGGAGGCCCGAGCAGGCCCTCCCAGTGGTGGGATCTGTTCCACACTCACAAGCAGGCGTGGCTGGTAGCGAAACATTATCTTCCGTAATTCAGAGAGAGAGAGACGGGTGTCTCCTGGGCATGTTTTGCTGTGCACTTATTATGTACACATTACATACCCGAAGTACACTTATTATGCATTATATAAAGTGTGTGTGTGAACACACACACACACACACACACTCATGCACACACAATTTAAATATATATTTATATTTGTTTATATATTTAAATTATATATATATATGTGTGTGTGTGTAATTTATATATATATATATATATATATATATATATATATATAAATTATATATATATATATAATTTATTAATCAAATGTATATGCATATGCATATGTATATTTCAGGGGCCTTCCTTGTTTTTGGGGGTGGAGGGCTTTTTATTTTTGCTCGGCTAACTGAACAGCTTAATCTGGGTTTTCTGCCCCACGTACCCCTACCCCACCCTAATTCCATCGCAAATTTTCCGAAAGAGATCTGGGGGCCTTTCCAATGCCGGCGTGTTTTAAAATCCGAATCTCTTTCTGCTGAAGGTGAACAGCGACGTTTCTCCTCGGGACACTTAGTCCTGCCTCGCTTTAAATGCCCCCCCCCTCAGTGATCAAAGTAGGTCACCGATTGGGAAGAACGCGGCCCTTTCCGCCTTGGCTCCGGGTGCCTCCCCGCTCCTGAGCCGTAGTCTGTCCGGTGCTAGGAAAACTTTCGCCTGCTTTGGACCTAATTATGAATTTAACCGATTTTTTTTAAACGTCATGTTTTTTGCTCCTTTTTACCGCCGCCTCCTTGTCTCTGCCGAGAGGGGCCAATTTAGGGCTCTCTTTCCCCCAGTTAGGGGCAACCTTAGGATGTGCGAGGGACAGAAAAGCAGAGCGGGGGAGGGGAGGCTCCGGGTTCAAAAGGCGAAGGTGGGCTGCCTTCAGCGGAGCAGCCGAGAAGAAGATAAGCCTCTGCCCCGCACAGCTTCCAATTGGAAATTCAGGGTCGTGGGAACCTGGGGGGCAGACTGAGGCGGGACAGGCAGCGCGTTCGTTTCCAGGGTAACTCTTAGGCTTCTCCCAATCAAGCGAGAGACTTGGAGGCTGCGCTTAAACCATTTGCCGCAAGGAACCTGTAATTCTTCGAGGAGATTCCAGACTCCAGACCTCCATTGTGGTCTCCTTCTTTACTGGGGGTGGGGGGGTTGGTTTGCGGGGTTCATAGGGGTTGGCAGCCGGTTCCTGCCTCCCTCCCTTCAAATCCTTGCGGAGTTTAGGAAACTTTCCAGCGGGTCGAAGTTGCGCGGGATTCTGAATTTCCGCGCGAGGAAAGGCTGGGTGGAAAACCTGCGACAGTTGACTTTGTGAACGGCAAATAAAAGCAAAACGAATACTGTCCCGTCTGCTTCGGGGTGGGAGTAGCATAATTTCCTTACATTTTCAGACTATTTTACGGTTTGAGCCCTGGACTATTTATTGGTGATGGAAGTTTGCTAGTTTTGATTTAAAGATTGGTTGTTCTCTGTCCACACAAGTGGCTGAAATGGGGGAGAAGCTGTGAATTTGGGGGGGGGGGGAATGTGGCTTTGATGCTGGCTGGAATGGAGTTTTAGAAAAAGGAATTACTAAGCCATCCCTTCCTCTTTACTCAGGAGCAAAGCCCACTTAACCATAGGTCCCTGCCTGCAAGATGGCTTTACACAATACCAGGAGAACATCAGTAGCTACCCGTTGCAAAAGAGGAATCAAACCTCCATAGTCAATAATAGTGTACTGCATCTCTAAATGTCAGTAGGTGGGGCGGGGCGGGAGCCCTAGAGGAGGCAACTTATTGCTGGGGGTGAAACTCTGGATCAAATTTGTGATTGGTCTGATCCAAAGAATTATTTTAATTACATGTTTCCTCCCCCAATGTCCCACTAGATGTGTCATATTTATGTATAACTGTATAATACAACAAATATATATTTGCTTGTGTTTGTGGTCCCATTACCCAACCAGAATGAGTCTTGAAGCATGTTTTCCAACTAAGGAATGTAATTAAGGCATAATCTTTCATGAGCTGCAGGTCACTTAATCAAAAACTGTTGCCCTTTAATGAAGTAACTTAGTGTAAAACAGTGTTTCTCAACCTCGGTAGCTTTCAGATGGATGAACTTCAACTCCCAGAATTCTGGGAGTTGAAGTTCCCCCCTCTGAAAGTTGCTAAGGCTGACAAACCCTGGTCTAAAAAGTGCCACCAGATTCCTCCTGATTTTTTGCCACATAGACTAACCCAGCTCTCCTTCTACAAGATGACCCAACATAGGTCAGCGACACAGATGATGCCAAGAGGAGAGGATTCAGGATCCAAACTGTCCCAGACTTTACAGTAGAACCTGGGTAGGTTTTGAATTTCTGTGCCTCCATTTCTCCCATCTGAATATGTCATTGCTCTCCCCCCCCCAGAGACTGGCTGCCAAACTCCGCATGACCACTAAATAGGAGCGAGGGGTTAACTCTTTCTGTACAAGTTGTGGTGTCAAACATTTTAAAAGCAGACTGCAGAACTGATTTTAATTTTTATGAAAATATTTCCTTTTGGTACCCCTTCCCTTGATAAAGGCCTTGAGCTTTATTGGTGTTCTCAAACTGAGAAGGTTTGACAAGGGGCATGTGTGTATGTGTGAAGAGTGTAACGTTCTACTGATTTTTTTTTTAAAGGAGTTTTTTAAACTCAGAATTTAGACTCAGACTATTTTTTTTAAGTTGTTATTTGGAAGATCGCAAGTTGGCCAAGGTTTTGGAAATGGCCCAGATTAGTGTGCAATATTCCTGTGAGTGCTGCAGCTTGGTGTAGTGGCAAAGCTGTTGGACTGGCACTGGAGAGTTCCAGGTTCAAGTCCCCCCTCAGCCATGGAAGTTTCCTGAGTGGCTTTGGACCAGCCACTCTCTCTCAGCCAAACCTACCTCACAGGGTTGTTGTGGGAAAGAATAGGGGAGTGTCTGTTAACTGCCTTGAGCTACCAGAGGAAGGCTGTACATCTAATCAGCTAAAATAGAACATGTAGCTTCTTGCCTTGTGAAAAAGCCCTCCAAGGATGATTTATTCAGTTAACCTCAATTAAGCAAACCATGGTGGAGCCCATTGTGTGTACTCCACCAGAATTTAGAGGAAGGGGGACTAAGGGAACGGGAAGAAATTACAAGTCATTTGGAAGAAAGTTGAAGCCTTTTTCTTCCTCTCTCTTGATATAATAATGCCAAAGCTGGGGATCGAACATATCAGATAAGAAGGCAGAATGGAACCTACATGTTTCTAAGCAGTCTACCTTTGGGGATGGGGAAGGATGGCCCAGGCTATGGTTTATCCCCAATCTCCCTCTGTCTGCTTGGGAAAACAGGCAGCCGGCCCGGAGCGAGCTTTGCGCATCCTCAAGCCAACCTTGCGCGGCTCCTGCGTTTGTGCGCAGCTGCGCGCTCCAGGCGGCTCCCCCGGCCTCCCCCAGACGCCAGACGGGGCAGACTCTGCTCCGGATCGAGGCCTGCCAGATCGCTGCCCTGCAGCCGTTCAACCCGTCCCGTTAGCCGGGCGGGGATTCCTCCTGACTGCTCTCCAGATGTACCGTTAATTTAAACCAGGAGGGGCTTCGCTGGTCCCCCCCTCCCTCCCGTGTGCATGCCCTTCTTGCCTTGCTGGAAGCAGGAGCCAAATGTTGCGAAGGAGGGAGGGGGAGGATTTGGCTGCTGGGGGTGGGGGTGGGGGTGGGGAGCAGACAGAGAGAAAGCCTGATTGGGGGTTCCCGGCGGTGAGATCGAGGGGGCTCTCGGCAGATTGATGGGAGAAGTGGGGAAAGGCATCCAGGCTGGGAAAGGGTCTCTGCGCGGGGGGGGGGGGGTGGCTAAGAGCAAGAAGCAGGCCCGCCTGGTCTGGAAGATCCTCCGCTCACGACTGACAGCAGCGACGTCAGCGGAGCGGGGGGGGCAGCGCGTTCCTCCGTCCCTTGCAGGCGTTTTATGGAACACTTGGAGAGGCGATCCGAAGGGAGCCGAGCGACCCTTGTTAGGGCTCCCAGCAGCCTGGCGGGGAAACTGCCTTCTCTCGGGCGCCCCGCCCGCCCCCCGATTCTGTTCTCTTTGGGGGAGACCCCCTCCACCGGACCACCCAAAGGAAGAGACTCCCTCTTACGCGCTGACTCTTTTAAATCCGCTATTATTATTACTACTACTACTATTATTATTTCCCCCGAAGAGATCTCTCTGGCTCTGGAGGCCGCCGCGCAGGATTGGTCCGAGAAGGTTTTACGAGGATGCGGAGCCCCGTAGGATGTGTCTGATGCCGCCGCAGCCGCGCAGCCAAAGCAACTTGCCCTCCCAACTTCGAGCCTCAGGCGCTTACTGTGAGTCCCGAGCGATGCCGCCCCCCCCGCCCCCCCACCGCTTTGGCAAAGATCCTCAGCGAGGCCGACAAGGGGGGTGGAGAGGGAGGGGGCAGGTCTCTAGCCGCGTTCACCGCCTGCCGCCGCTCGCCTGTCGGACTCTGCGGCACAGAATTAGGAGGTGGGGAAGGAAGGAGCAACTGTACAGGGATGGATCTCCCCCCGACTCCCCCACTAGCGCGGCTAAAGAAGGCAGGGTCTCTTCCAGGGTTTGTCCAGGAGATCAACTGTGGCTGCATCCCCTCGACTCCTGGAAACCTGGTTCCGCCATTCTCTCGGGTCCTGACCCGGGACAACACGTGGCACCGACCCCGACCCCATGACCTGGGCTCGCTAACTCACTAAGCCACAAAAAAAGCGAGCTGGAGACACCCTTCTGCACGCGTAGTCTTTATTCGAAGGCAGTTGCTGGGTTTTTCTCCGACCCAAGTAAGCTGGTTGTGGGAATGCAGTCAACGCGTGTGGCGGCCGGGTTGCGCCTGGGGCCTTTGCGAGTCTTCATTTAACGCCAGGCGTGACTCTCCCTCCTTTCTTTAAAAGATGGCACTTCGCCTTCGTCTCTGGCCTCCTCTGGTATCAAACTCAACCTTGGTTGCTGGATCCTAAGTTAAGGGAAGGGAGACGTTTGCAGACGTCGCCGTCGCGTTTCTCTAAAATCAGGCTGATTTATTTATTTTTCAAATTTGTATATGCCGCCCATCTCACTATACAAGTGACTCCCAAAAGCCCAAATCAAACGCTGGGGTGTAGGCCTGTGGCGTTGGCGGACGTTTCTGGGGATCAGAAAGCCGAGGTCAGTGAAGATTTTGGAAATGTCAAGTGCGCTCGGCTGGCTCCTTTAGGCGCAGTAAGGTGCGTTGAGAGCGCGCAGGTCCTCTTTTCAACCGGCCCCGCCCCGGAATTTCTCCCTAAATGAAGAACAGCCTATTTTCCGTGTCTCCCTTCTCATGCAAGGATTTGTAGCCCCCTTGCCAAAAGGGGAAACCCAATATTTGTTCCAAAAGCGAAAGCGACGTTTTCTTCTTGGAAAAGGCCCCCCCCCGCCCCCCTAAACCACAATCCAGCTGTTCTCTCTTTTCCCTTTTCACAACTGCCGCCTCCTTTTCCGCGGCCTGGGCCCGCTGAGCCCCGGCCTGCCTTGCAGAGTGCGATCCCTAAGCATCTTCGCTTCGGAGGAAAGCCCCTTGAGGCCCCTGGGTTAGGGATCGGATTCGCCGCGAGAAACAGTTTGCTCGCTGCAGTATGGAGTAACGGGGAAAGGGGACTGGCGCAGGAAAAGCCACTCCGTATCGCCTGAAATCCAGATTTTGGAAGGACCTGTTTTTAGAAACAGAATCCTAATTACGCCGCTCTGAGATCACCCCGGGATGATTTCTTGAATTTTTTTTCGATTGAAAAGAGGAGAGGAAAGTTTGTTTTTCATAAAAGGGTTAGTTTGAAAAATAAAGGCTCTCTCGATTGTCTGGTGACTGGCAATCAGGAGTTTGTGTGCGGTGTGTGCGCGCTGCAACTGACCACTTTCTCCCTCCCTCAACGCCCTGAAGGTGAAACTGAGCGCTGGGTTCGCCAGTTTCGCCGTCCCGCGAGTCAGGAGGCTGTCAGACTTCGGGCGACTTGGGGGCGAGCGCAACCCCCCCCCCCAGCCGGTTTTCTTTAGCTGCCGCGGATGACGTCGCTTCGGTTGCACAGTGCGGGGGCCCGGCGCGTGCGTGGAGAGCGGCGTCTTCCCCGCGACCGCCTTTGAACTTCGGAGCGGGACTTTGAAGCGCTGTCCCCGCGGGGAGGCCAAGGCGGGCCGGCCCTGGGAAGCGCTGCCCGGGCTGAGAGGGCGTTTGAGAGAGGTCAGGTACGCGCCCGCGGGAGGGGAAAGGGAGCAGGTCCAGCCGAAAGGTCGCGGGGGCTTTATAAACGCCCCCCCAACTTCGGACAAAAATGGGGAGAAAAGTGCTCCAACGTCCGGCGCCCGCTTTTATTTTGTCGTCGGCAAGGGAGCGAGGCCTGGCCACGGTGCTCAGCCCCGTTCCACCAATTTCAACTCTGCCGGCCTGCCGTGGGGCGGAATAGGGCGGAGCGCAAGCCCGTCCGCCCGGCCCGCTGAACGTGCTGGCTGAACTGATCTCTTCTCTGGGTGCCCGCGACCCGCTGGGCCAGGAGGTTGAGTTTGACCAGCTCGACCCCAAACGAACCGAGGTTCACACCCACGCGCTCGGTCTGGAGCCAGGCCGCCGCTCGATCACGGCGTTTCTCCCCGCTTCCCGGGAGCCCGCAAACCCGGAGCGCCCTGACCGAGTTCTGGTTCGAGGAGTTCGTCCCATGCTTCCAGTGGAAAAGACTCGATCTTTCAAATATTCCCCCAAACTTGAAACGCCCCCCCCCCCACCTTCTAGGTATCAGCCTGGACAGCCGTGTGTGTAGGTGTGTGCGTTATTCTAAAGGATGGGAAGTAAGGAGGCGTCTAATAGCGCCACCCCCCGCCCCACCCGGCCAGGTCAATTTGGTTCGCTTGGAGGGAAAAGGAAAGTCTCTCCCCCCCCCCCCGCCCTAATCCCCGGTCTGGATTAGTTGTAGCTGCAGGCTTCGTGGAGGACCTTGATGGTTATCCTATTCAGGGTATTCGCTGCAATCATATCTATTTCCGTCCGTTAGTAATATTAGCCATAGGAATCAGCAATATTAGTTCGTCTCCTCGTACAGTGTCTGCCTTCGCATCGGGAATTTCCAAACCTCTCTGTTTTGTAGGCTGGGAAACTGAGGCTGAAGCCTAAAGATAGGCCTCCGATGGCCGGCTAAAGATTTCATTTTAATGTTTTTAAGAGGCAGATTCAAGAGCATTTCACGGCTGTCTGCAACGTCCTTCCCGCCCCGTTTCTTTGCCAAAAGCATATTATTTTCAAATATATGGAATTTACCTCCCCAGTAACCCTGTTCAGGATTGCCCTGTTCCACGGGCACCATCTTTTGGCAGTGACTGGTTTTCCGGGAAAGTGTTGAATTTATTTAGAAGCAAAACTGTTGGATTTAATTCGCCCTCATATTAAAAAAGTAATAATGATTCCCTTATTCTGGGTGATTTCTCAAACTAACTATGAACCACTCTGTCGGAGGCACTTTTTCTCTCTAAGCCTTCAAAGGAATTAAAGAGAGATGCGATCTTTTCGTGCCGGGTTGAGTTTCTAAAACGTGCGGAAGCGGCTCCACTAAGCCGTTTAAAAGCCCATGGCAGCCTGTAACGTGTTTCCTCGGAAGTAAGGCCTTCTCTTCCTACCTAGTTTAAGCTTCCGAGGGCTTATCTGCCAGCGAAAGTTTTATCAAGCGATCTGGATCCAACCTGGTTTCCTTTCACAACGTTGAAATGGAGGGAAGTGGTTGATTTTTAAGTTCTTTTCCTTCTCTCCGAAAGGAAATGAATCGAAAAAGAAACCCGCTGAATATAATTAACTGGGATCAATCGATTCTATATATATACTTTAAGGGTAAAGAAATGCAGATTTTTGTTCTTGCCAGTGGAAGAAGTCAATGTCTGTGTCTGGATGTCTTTATGTTAAGAACAGACTGCAGCAGTATTTTTCCAAAATAAAAATTAGGGGGCTGGAGCAGTGTAGCTCGACTTCTCTTCTGTCCCGCCAACCTCTATTCAAAGGTAATGTTTCTTTCATTTGGATAGATAGCTTTTAAAAAACAAAATCCAGAAAAAGATAGTAAAGAGAGAAAAGCAAGGCAATTTTGCTGCCTTTCTCAGAACTAACTGTATATTTTAAAAACGGTTTTTAATGCCAGAAACTGGCAGCTGTAACGGAATGTCCCATATGTCCAGTTTAATCCTATTTCCAGCCCACAGAAAAATCTTTCGGGGCCGGCTTGGACTGTCCGAAGCTGAGGGGGTGAAGCGGAGACCCTTGAAAGTGGAGCTAATGTTGTTCTACTTGCGAGTAAACAGCTGCTTTCCCAGCGGAAGCTTTAAGTCCTTTTCTTCCTTCCTTCCTTTTCTGGGAAGTAAATCTCCTAGAGTGGGGAGGGCAGGCTGTATAGGTAAAGTTATTTCCAGCATGCTAGGACTTAAAGGGCTTGTGGGTGGTTGGATCGTGCCCTTAAAATATAAATAATCGTGAGCTAGACTTGCTACGGCTTCCCCAAAAGTGAAACCACTGCGAACCGGGCGGAGTAGTGAGTGTCTCTGATATTGTGCAATTTGGAAAGTAAAGAAAATCCCAAGAGGTCTTGGCAGTCAGTTAGTTATCCATCCTATTCTCTCCCTTTCTGGGTTGCAATCAAGTTTCTAGGCCTCATGGCATCCCCGGTCCCACAGCTACCACCACTGTTCGCAGTAACTCTTGAAGTCGAGGGACCGTCTTAGTATTTCATGAAAGCCCCTCTTCCTCACCTTTTCTGGACACAAATAACATTAAAAATTAAAATTAAAATCCATCCTGGTATGATTGACTCCCAAACAGGTGCTGTTTCGGATGCTCAAGTTGTCTTGTTTCAAGCTACGGGGTTTTTAAATTGTATATATCCCAGTAAATGAAATAAATAAAACGTAAGGTGTGCAAATGCGTGAGATTCGGCATGAACTACCAAATCTAAATAAATAATAAATAAATAAATAAAAAAAAAAATAATATATAGGTGGATAAAAATGCCAAATCCAGTCTAAACATCTGGCTGACTGTGCTAATAATAATAATAATAATAATAATAATAATAAAAATTAAAAAAAATCTGAAAAAGCACTTGGACACAATAGAAACAGAATCTCAATCCATGAATTACAAAAAGTTGTATTCCTTGGAACAGAGCATATATTACCACCGTACCTATTGCATTTATTTAGCAAAGGGACACAGCCACCCATCTGAAGTATGGGCAGCCAACAGTACAATACGAAGACAATATAAAAGCTATTCTACTCCGGGAAGGACTTCCTGTCAACACCCCCAAGGGCAAGGGCGCGGGGATCTCTGCCCAGGCCAGACTGGGTAGGAGAAGCGTGGATCAGCCTTCCAAGGCCAAATGGAGGATCGTGGTGCAACCCCTCGCCTTCTGGATCCAGCCCTGGTCAATCCCGCCGTACAATAAAGGTGTTTGTGTGGAAGCAGAGGCACACGGAGTCCAGTGGGGGGGGGACTCTTAAGGTCCCCCAAACCCCTTTCTTCCAGAAGTTTTACTTCCAGAAATGTCTAAGTGCCTGGGAATCTTTTCCTGGCTCCAGAGCAATTCTTGGTTGCGCTCTTTTTTGAGTCAGGGAGGGCGCCTCGCTTGCTCTGTGCCCCCTCCTCTGGCTTTTGCCAGTTCGTGTTCAAGCAGCCTTTGTGCCAAACTGGCACTATTACACTTCTTTTTGTAACTGGAGAGGAATGGTGTGGGTGCCCCTTTTGAATGGGAAGGATGGCTTAATCCGAATGGGAATCTGGCCTCGGAGGCCAGCGTGCTTTAACCCGCGGGAACAGCATCCAGACGGATCAGGAGAGGGGGAGGGCCGTCTGAAGAGATCCTCCGTGCCCCATCCTGTCTGAAGCTGCTTTCAGATGGGCTACAACGGAGGTTTCCGTGGGTGACGGACGGATGGATGATTGGCCTTCTTGCGCCCGGGGGAGACTCTTCTGAATCCGAACTGAATTCACAAGGCACTTCCTGCCCCTCCACCTCTTTCAAATGTCCAGTGAGCCTAGGATGGCAGGCTGCCTGGGGTAGGGGGGCTTTCCAGCGATCCTAGCTGAGCCCAGCTTTATTAGGCTTAAGGTTAAGGGAATGAACTCACTGGATGTTCTGCGGGGTTGCTCCAACGTAAGGACAGGGAAGAGGCTGCTTGGCAAGAATTAGCAGCCCCAGCAACGGGGATTTCTCGCCTCGGTGACTCAGGAGTTGCGGGGAAGGCTTGCACTCTGGCAAGGGTGCCGCGGGCTCTTGGGGCCTGGCAAGACCTGGAACAGGAGCTGTTTGGCCAGGCAGTGAAAGCTGGGTTGCCTTGCAAAAGCGAGGCCTGCTGAAAGTCGCCCAGAGCATCCTGTGGGAGGTGGTGGGGGTGATGGGAGTTGTAGACCCACATGGTTGGAAGATGCAAAGCGGCTGTAAGCGAAGCTGGGCCAAATTCTCTCTCTGAAGCCTTGGGAGTGAATTCTTGATGGGCTGAACCCAATGGAAGAAGTCTGGCTCTTTTATTTGTGTTTTTTAATGTCCTTGAAATGGTCAAAATGTTTTTGCAGAACCAGCAATCGGAGGGGCGTCCAGCAAAACGAGGCGATTCACCCCCCCAACTAATACTGAATTGATTTCCTTGTTCATACTATATGCTCACTGTAGTTAATGGATTAACCCATTTTCCGAGTTCACACAGCAATTCGAACCCGAAAGAAATCCAGCAAGTTAACCACAGTTAACTTTTACCTTCCTGTGTCTAAGTGCAGCCGTTAGGCCTTTAGCGGACCGGGTTAAAAGAGTTGTGTGAACGTGACCAATATGTGGTATGTAAATTCATCCTTGAACCTGTGTGAATCAATCGGCATACATCTGAGTAAACTTAGCTGCTCTCCCTAAAATGAACACAACCTAGTGGGACTCTCTCCCATGTAACGCATAGGAGCTCTCATCAGCCGGACCTGTTTTCAAGTCACTGTCAATCCTGGTTAGAGAAGTGCAGCATAAATGCTCAGAATGAAATAAACCAGGAGGATACGTGTGGGCTTTTCGTGGGCGACTTCCTCCTGTTACTTCCGAGGAAACTAGAGAAGGATCAGCACTGCCAAAAACTGCACCGAATGGATGTGAGAAATTCCCTTCTGTCGGATCCATCTCAGCCCAGCTTTTTTTGGGGGGGGGGGGAATTCTTAAATCAGAGGGGAACAGCAGCTTCTCTGCTGCTTTTTCTCTCCCCCCACCCCCCTTCTTTTTCTTTTTAAAATCTTTATTGCTTTTTTCCCAGCGTCTCTCTTTTATCTTGACTGAGGCTCACCGTTGGGATGTTTACACCAATGCATCCTTGGGTCTGTCTCTGGTCTTAATACCAGCGCTAAAAATGGATCCCAGATAAGAAAGTTGGAGAAAGAGAGTAGGACCTTAAAAACAACCACCCTCCTCTCCGTCTTTCTCAAGAAGTCGGGTTTGAAAAATAAAATGGTTTGCAGCACAATCAGAGATGGGCCTTCTCAGAAGTAAGCATTCGGTTCAGTGGGCTTTGCTCCATGGTAAAGTTCTGTGTGATTGCAGCCTGATGCAGCTTTTGTGAAAGGCCAGGGAAATATCTTCTCTCTAATTCCCTGATCGAAACTGACTGACTAGGCCAGATCCTATACAGGTTAACACCAAAGGAAGCCTCCTGGAATCCGGTGGATGTTCTCCCCTGTAAGCAGAGGTCAAGCTGCAAAACTTCTGAAACTGTAGTGAAGGGAAGGAATAAAGATGCTTTTAAATTCTTGTAAAAACCAGCATGGGCAGCATTTAGGACAGTTCATCTAGGTGAATTTTCCAGGTGGGTTCAAAGTTTGTAAGGATTCCTTCACTGAGGAAGGATCCAAAGGAGGTGATCCTGCTAGATTCTCCGTCTTTTTGCTTGCAAAGAAATTTGGTGGTTTTCAATGTCACGCCTGTGTTACTTTATACTGTGATCTTCTGCATGTTGGCTCTGAAGTAAGACCTCTTAAATTCCGGGGGTGGGGTGGGGGTTTCCAGGAAAATCCTACTTTACTCTCAAGCTCATGAATTTAAGAGTAGAAGGGTAGTATTTTACTATCCAGACTAAGACAGGATGAGATATTTGAAGTGGTCCCTTATTAGTCACCCAGTAATGATATTTTACTCTTATTATGGAAAGTTTTCCTGGCAAAATTTGAAACAATAGCATCTGAAGGAAACTGGAGTGAAAAGAGAATTGAAACAATAATAACATCTACAGTGCAGGAATATACTTAGATAACTTAGGAGTGTTTATTCTGAAAAGGTAATTATTCTGAAATCCCCTGACTGTAAAACTGCAACAAAACTTTAAACAGTAATTTTAGGCCTTTCGAATCAACCGAGACAATGTTTTGAAACACATACGCACACACACAAAATTACTGTACTTTTTTTCATCACAAAAGACTGATTTAAAACAAAACAACTTTGTAGTAAACCTGCACTGTTGAGTTGTATGTACCACAAAGCAGTGCTCCAATCTCAGTGGGAGGTAGATTAAAAAAAAAAAATCAAAATAAACCTGCAGGGATTAATCTGCAATCTAAGTGTTTCTGGCTTAAATACATTTCGAGCAGACTCTGGATTCAATTTCTTTTCCTTCCAGTTACTTTTGGTCAGAAGGACAGCAACTGAATTTAGGAACCTTTTTGCTCGAACTCCAGTTTGTGACATATTTTCTTCCACTACTCGTAGCCTCTACCTTAAATATTGCCCATGTCTGTTAATCCACAGCTAACTTTACTAAATGCTGCCTGTATTCTCTGTTGATTTTCCCTGATCCTACAGAAAATAAAAAAACCATTCAGGAGATCAGTAATTTTTCAGGTGTTCTGTGTTAAGTTAAAGGACTTTAATGTTGTAGCTCAGGTTACGAATTTATGGGTCTATACACGCCCCCCAATAGATATAGCAATAGCAGACTGGATTACATATTACATCTGTATATTTTATCTATACACAGGTAGACACGCATGAGTGTGTGCATAACATACTATGATTTCTATCATACACATATGCACAGGACATGCATTCCGTTGGACACCCTTTTCCTTCAAAACTATGCTGCTGCCGTTAGTTAAAAATACAGTAAAACGCTGAATGTTAAAAGACAGCAGCAAGAACCAGAAAATACACACAGGGGTACAGACTGCGTCTGTTATAAAGCCTGGGAAGTTGGGGAGATTTATCAATGTCTTCCTTGATCAGTCTTTTTGGAAACTGGCCAGTCTCTGGGCATACAGTAGAAAGTGGTGCTCTTTGGGGAGGGGAGAGCTGAATGTTTTCCTTTGCCAATCACGTATCTTGCAGGTTGATATTATTCCCAGCATCTATTTGACCAGCGGGAATTGTAAGAGAGCCAAAAAGGTGATGGGTTCGGTGCCTCGTTCAAAGGTCCTTCCGAGCTGTCCTGGAAGCTGATTGATCTCAGCTCAATCAAGTCACTTTGCAGGAGTGTGGATCAGTTCCAGGGGTGTGAACACACAAGGGGGAAAAAACAGGCAGGATGTCAATCACACCATCCCGGCAGCCACCTTGCTTTTTTGACCATACCCTGAGGACACCTCTGGTAGAGTTCAACAAACCCTCCCCTATCATTGGATAATAGCTTCAAGCAGGAGTGGCCAGAAATTATGGCAAAAATAGCAATAGCAAACCAGTTTTTGAACTGGGGATTTCAAATACTTGTGGGCTATTTTCTGCTTCCTCTCACCCCTTTCCCAGCCCTGTTCCTAAAAACACGTTTTTTTTCTACTGTGGCTTTCAAATGCATTGCAGTGTCCTCTTTTTACCATGACTAACAGTCTGATCGTGCACAGATTTATTCAAAAGTTAACCTCACAGGGTCCTGTGGGGCTCACTCCCTAGTAAGGCCACTGGAGGAAGGTCTCTGAAATCCAAAGAAGTTGTTGGTTGTCTGAATGAAGCCTTAAAGTGCTGGAAGCCATTGATCCACCACAGATCTGAGGAAGGTCAAGGAGATCTAGTGGAAAGCAAAAAGTTGGTTTGATTGTTGTTTTTTTTAATGGAGGGGTGGTAGTTCCAGTGTTTAAAATGGACTCTTGTTCCTCTGCTGCTAATACTTGGAGAAAAGTTTGATTCCTGCAGATCAAATTTCTGTTTAAGCTACAAGAACTTTATCAGTCAACCTATCGAAAGAGAGGTTTAAGAAATATGGCCGGCGATAGGGTAGAGTTTACCTGTTAACTTTCCCAGGATAAGGTCTGGTTTTTTTGTAGTTGTTTAATAGGCTAGAAATCTGGAGAGTATGAGTTAAGTTGTCTATGTAGCTGCCCAGAGTCAAGACTGACTCGAAGATAGGAGAACCCATCTGGTGTAGTGGTTAAAGGCACTAGAAACCAGGAGACTGTGAGTTCTAGTCCTGCCATGGGGATGAAGCTGGATAATCCTGGGCCAATCCTTCTCTTTCAGGAAGAAGGCAAGGCCACTGGAGTTTGGTGTAGTGGTTAAGACACCAGGCTAGAAACTGGGAGACTGTGAGTTCTAGTCCCACCTGAGGGCCAAGGCCAGCTGGGTGACTTTGGGCCAGTTGCCTCAGAAGAAGACAAGGGTGAACCACTTCTGAAAATGGTGCCAAGAAAACTGTAGGGGATGGCCCAGACTGTCACCAGGGGTCCAGACAGGCTCAAAAGGACCTATATATTTGTATATTCAACAACTAAAAGCATATAGTATTTGGATTTAAAGCTGAAGGATCCTCCTCTGAAGGGGTAGTCAGAAGTTCAATACAGATCATGCCTTCATGCGATACTCAAAGCACATACATTCCACAGAAGTATAGAACTTAACATCCCAGGTCTTCAAATTCGGAAAAGCAGTTCTTATGCGTCTTGCATGCGTTGATACCAAATGCAACTCAGGAACTTATGAAATCTCTTTAAGACAAAAAAGAATCGAAACCACATTTTTGCACAGCCTAAGCTGAAAGATTCTGCACACAGGGCCAACAAATTTGTATGCAGCTCAAAAAGGATGAGATAGCTTCTACCCTATGGCTCTACCATTATAAATGGCCAGAGGTGATATGGTGTGGTGGGCCAGATTTGGCTGGCAGGATAGGTATTCTCCACCCCTGGTTCTTTTGATGCAAAACATCTCCTCAAATCAAATCTTTATGGCGGTCATAGACCAGGATAAGTCTACCCCATAGCAGTTTTGATACAAATTACTGCCTCCGCAATCTTGGAGTATATGTCTGGGGGAAAAAGTGAACACACTGCTACGAATGGGGGCTCCCTGGTTCACTACCCATCAGCTGGCCAGACCAAATGTGACTCCCTCCTCATACTCAAGTACTCAGAGATTCCATGGAAGAGCATTCTTGACCAGGAAGTTTGTGCTAACAGTTGTGATGATAGCACGGGGTATATAAAATAATCCAAAGGGAAATAAATACTTAATGTTGGATTATTTCTTTTGATGCACAATTTAATTTAATTTAAAAATCAGAAGAAATCTGCTAGCACCTTTTCAGACTAACAAATTTTATTAAAAGGCATAAACCAAAGGAAAGCTTATGCCTTTTTAATAAAAATGCATTTGTCTGAAAAGATGCTATATGTGTCCTTCTGATTTTTGGCTACCCTTAGACTAACAAGGCTCTCCTCCTATGATTTAATTTAAAAAAGAACTCTAAGAATGGAGGGGATGGAAAGGCACGCATAAATGAAATGATAATAATGATCTGATTTCAAATATATGAGCTCCCATGCTGTTAAAGACCAAAGCAGTGGGAGGAAGTGTTTGTTTAATTGGATTGTCCCTGCATTTTGCAAACATTTAGTGGCCTTTGATTTCAGAGAGTTTGAGAAACAGTAGTTTAGCCTCTTGGGTTAGGGGAAATTAAATAGATGGAATTCCCAGTGGGCTCAGAACCAACATTAATTTGGGTACAGAGCAAAGCAACCTATACAATATCTGCATTCACTGTTGAGAATGTACCAGTGGTTAATCGCATTCCTGTTGTGGTCTGTAATACCTCCATCCTGACCGCACAGACTTTCTCCTACTCTCCCTCGGCCTCTTCTTCCCAGTTTTCCTTCTGCTCGCCATGATTGGAAGATAGATGTGGTTCTGTGTTAGGTGGACATTCCACTTGGTTCAAAGGAATTCCCAGCAGCAGAGCAGTGTTGGTCAAACTTTGTTTCCCCTGGAGAACCTTGAGGTTTTTTGAAAGCTTGCTAAGGATTCCTTAAGGACAATTCCTTCTTTTTCTCCTATGATGGATCTCCCCTAACTGTTGGGTTCTGCTGTTGTGTGTATGCTGGTTTGCACTCATGTAAAGCCGTGTTGTTCAACCTTGGCACTTTAAGACATATGGACTTCAACTCCCAGAATTCTCCAGCCAGCATGCTGGCTGGAGAATTCTGGGAGTTGAAGTCCATATGTCTTAAAGTTGCCAAGGTTGAAAAACACTGATGTAAAGTATGGGGTTGGGGCTTCCTTCACCCAGTCCTATGGAAGAAGTCCAAATGGAACAAAGGCAAAAGAGAAAAAGCAGAATGAAACCAGCCCCCCCACTTTTAAAAGCTCACCTGAGGCTTCTGGCTTCTGATTGGTTCTTCAGAGTTTGAGGTTCACAGGCTTCTGATGTCTCCACCCACTTATCTGCTCCAGGGGTCTTTTTTTCTTTAACCCTTTCAGCATCTGAACTCCTTGGAATGGGATTCTCTCCATCCCCGTGCCCCTTCACTGCAGTAGCATAAACAGATGTTCAGCTGGACCCACAGCCTTACCTTGTTTTTATTTGTTTATTTATTCTTCAAATGTATATGGCTGCCCATCTCCCATATATGATTCTGGGCAGCTTGCAAACAGTTCAAAGAAGTATAAAAACAGTACAACAATTACAACCCCCCCCCAAATACATCAAAAGCATGTACAAGCCATCATAAAATACATAATATGCACAGCCAAGGTGCACAGCTTTCATTAAAACTCTCAGTACGGCCACTGTACCACACTTCTGGGTTCCCATGCCCATTGGCAAAGCCATGTTTTCAGGCCCTTGCAAAAGGCCAGCAGGGTTGGGACCAATCTGACCTCCAGAGGAATGATGTTCCGCAGGATTCTGATAAGAAAAAGTGGAATTATATTCTTGGAGAAGTAATAGTAAGTGAATGAATCATAAGAGATCATAATGTTTGTTGCTAGCTTATCTGTTCCCTGGGAACTGTTTCATCGTTCAAGAACTCATACTTAACGGAATGCATCTCCTTGTGTGAATCTGCTCATATACAGGTAGTCCTCAACTTACAACCATTTGTTTAAGAACCATTCAAAATTATGACAGCCCTGAAAAAAGTGACTTGCGACCAGTTCTCGCACATATGACTGTCGCAGTATCCCTGTGGTCACATGATCAAAATTGGGTGCTTGGCAACTGGCATGTATTTATGATGTTTGCAGTGTCCCAGGGTCACATGATTGCCATTTGCAACCTTCCCAGGGGGCTTCCAACAAGCAAAGTCAATGGGGGAAGCCAGATTAGCTTAATGGCTGCATGATTCGCTTAACAACTGTGGCAAAAAAGGTCATAAAATTGGGTGTGATTCACTTAATGACCACATCACTTAGCGATGGAAGTTCTAGTCCCAATTGTGGTCGTAAGTTGAGGGCTACCTGTACTGAGTTCTGAAGACAGACCTTACACAGTGTCCCAGAGCCCTGAGAAGACTTGGGATGCACCACAGGGTCTTCTTTACATTGGCACCTTGGCATTGGTGCCTTCTTTTCCTGCTGGCCAGGCTGCTCTTTGCATTATCTGCCTTTCAGCACCAGATCTGGCTTTTTATGGTCATATTTGTGACTTTGCATCCCCAGCCTGCCCCTGCCTCTGCCTCCATCAATGTTGCTGCTGGTTATGATTCTTTGATTATTATTTGTTTAAATCACTATCTCTTTTATTTGGCTTTGTTGTTTACCCTGGCTTATTTTATGGAGTGCAACTGCCATGAGATCATCTGGGCAGTGGGTGGGCTGCAGTTATTTAAAATAAATAAATAAAGCAGGCCCTCAGCAGCCAGGCCTCCAAGGTTTTATATGCGGCAAGTGTGATAAAAACGGGGAAGGTCCATTCGTCCACCTTGGAGCAACGCGCTTTGTAATAAAGTCGTCGTGACAAGAAGTGGTTTTCCCTGCCAATAAAGTTGGCTCCCACTCACAGCAAATTTCTATCACAATTCGGTTATACTTTTCGTAAGGGGCTCTGCTGATTTTCGTATTTCCTGCCTGAGAAAGGAGAATTTCCGTGATTTGTCATGCTTCCCTCGACTACAAGACACGCATGGTGAGCCAAGAATTTTGCGGGCTCAGATTTTAATCCAAAGAACATCATCTCCTTCCTTCATGCCCAAATTGGCAGCCCTGGGAAATTTCCAAGAGTACTTTCCATGGATGGGAGAGAGTTTTCCCTTCCATCAGAAATGAACAACTGAAATCAAGATGGGAAACAGTAAGCTGGTTCGTAGGAAGGGTCAAAAGAGCCAAGATGGTGGGCGTACCTGTGCAATGGAAGCCCCAGCTTTCCCCCCTCCATGCATTTCACAGAAAAAGAGGTGGGCTGCAATCTTACAGGTACACCCACCCTTTTGGCCTTTTGGACCCCCTTTGCAGATACCCCTGGAGAAAAAGGACAGTTCTAACAGTGTTGTGGTCTTCAGGAGCCGAACAGCAGAGACTTTCTTCCTTGTACCTGGACTTGGAAAGTTGGGGGAAAGTTAAGACTTCCAAATCAGATCATGAACCAAAGCCCTCAATTTCCTTCAAAGCTTCTGTTTCTGCTACAACAGACCAAACTCATTTTCCTTTTGGAAAGGAACACTTAATGTGCCAATTTTCTGGATTCAGCCATCCTGGGAGAAAGAAACAATCTACTGTAAATGCTAAATCATTGTTGCGTTAGAGCAGGGAGGTGCAACCGTGTCCTCATCTTCCCCAGGCCAGGGGCTGTCCACTCAAAAACAGATGGGTCAAGAGCAAAACCTTGACTGATTTCACTTTGAAGGAAATGTGCAAAATCTCTTTTGCTGAGTGTAATCTGGACAGCGGCAAATGGATTAACACCAATTTGCTTTTTCGCTTTCAGGAAATGCTCCAGGAGAAAAGCTTGTCAGACGTGGAGGATGGGTTTGCAGTGCCTCAAGGCCCTGGCCAGGCTGAAACCACAGGAGGATCTCCAGTTGTTGGTGTTGCAGGAGTCAGCAGTACACCCCTGAACAGTCCCCAGGTCTCGGATGCAGAGCAGGTAAGCATTTGGCAAATGAAACCGTCGACCAGTGTTTCTCAAACTTGGCAACTTTAAGACATGTGGACTTCAACTCTCAGAATTCCCCAGCTATTCTACAGAATATGGAAGTGGGGAGAGGCAGCGCTGACTAATTTGCTGGGAAATTAGTTTGCCGATCATCAGAGGATTACTGGAGGTAAAAGAGGGGAGATTTTCTGAGAAAAAGCTTTGACGGCTGAAAATCGGCGTTAGTTCAGTGGTCAAGCTCCTGCTCGTATGCTGATGGTTCCTGGTTTAATTTGTGGCAAATGCCGATAAAAGTGATCAAGTCACAACTGATGGTGTACCTCTCTCTATCTGAAACTCTGAGGACCTGCTGTAGGATAGTTATTGATAGCTATGAGAGATCAGCTTATCTCTCTTAGCAGAAGTGAAAACTCCAAATACTATGTATTTGGATCCCACAGTTTTAGTTCCCCTTCTGTCCACTTAAAACAGAGGATCCAAACTCAGCTTCGAAGATTAAATTGTCTGAATCCCCAAACTCCTTTTTTACCCAAGTAGGCTGCTCTGCTGCATCTCTGCCCTGACCCCCCACTGTTATTCCCACTCCACTTGGTTTCTGTTGGATTTGACAAATGCATGGCCAGAGGGATCCAACCCCCCAAACAGGGACTCAGCAGAAAGCTTCTAACTCAGAGGAGTCTGGCTGTGGCTTCTCTGTGTGAGTGATCATTCTGAGCTTGTTTTCTATCAGCTTCTGTGCCAAGAGGTGGTGGACCTGTTTGCTATAGCCCTGAGGGATGTGGTCCCTCCTCTGATGGCTGGTCCTTCTCCAAACTGGGTCTACTGTTTTTCATACCCAGAATAATAATGTGGGGGAAAATGTAGCTCTGTCAAAAATCCACTAAGATCCATCTTCCAGAAGTAGGTGGGGTCAGAATCAAGGGGGTGGAGTTTATAGCTACAACTCTTAGCTCTCAATAGAAGATCATCTTTGTAGCTCAGGGTTGAACTGTGGAGTCCTTGGGGCTCTCTGAGCTTGGTTGTTTCATTACCTGGCTAGGTAACATCATCAGTGCTAGTGAGCGTGGGGTTTGTTCCCTGTTGATCAGCCATCAATAGATGCATAGAGATAAACCACATTTACACACCTTTCAAGAGAGACAACAAAAAGCTAAGAAGGAAACAAAAAAGATCCAAACACATCCTCTCCAGCAACCAACACCCAGATAAGCAGGGATTAACACCAGACAAACAATCAAGCAGAGAACAATGCCCTAATCAAGGAACTACCAAGGAGAAAAACCTCACCCCACCCACACTGGCAGGACAAGCTTCTATATATAAACAGGGAGCAAACCCCACACTCATGAGCACTCATGATGGTACCTAGTCGGGTAATGAAATGTCTGCAAACAGTAACCAAGCTCAGAGAGCACCAAGGACTCCACAACTCTTAGCTCTCTTTGGAATGTAAACGAATGAGAAACCATGTTTTCAGGAAAGAAAGTCAGGGCCCCAAAAGGATCAGCGAGGGCCATGGTCTAGGAGAAAAGTGATGGCTTAAGGATAAGCCTGAATTTTGGGCCCGGGGACAGGAATTCCCAATCATGCCACAGAAGTTCTTCTCTGGATAGATAAATGCATTTATTCATTTAAAAGATCTGTATGGCTGCCCATCTAAGAACACAACTCTGGGCAGCTCACAAATATTATTCCATTACAGTCTGATGATAGTTACATTACACTTTTCCTCCAAGATGTAACATAGTTCCTCTCATCGTATTTTCACCACAATTCTGTGACGTAGGAAAGGAAGAGGGTGCTTTGCAGGCGCAGAGTCATCCAGCAAGAGAATGAAAGAAGGAGGAACTGAATCCAGTCTTCCTCAGCTTTAGTCTGATGCCCTAATCCAAACTTCTCCAGCCTGACACCTTCAAATGTGCTGGGATTACCATTCCCAGGACTCTCAGCTCACATGCCTGCTAGGAATTCTGGGAGTTGTAAATCCATCAAAGTCTAACAGACTCACACGAGAGGCGAAGACTGCTCCATCACCCATCCCTCAACTGATTCTAGCACAGAGGGGCAATCTGGGGGTCTCATATGACCAATCAACATCTCTTTCATGCCTTATGATCCCGTCAGAGTAGCCAGAGGCCACCCCCTTTTTTTTTTTTTTGCAATTCCTTGGAATTTGAGGGAGCCATTGAACCCTGCTCCCCTCCCACCACTGACCCCAATTTTGCCGAGTTATCAGTCTGGCTGAATTTGCAGAGCAAAACGTGATTGGACTTTCAAACCATCGGAAGCTGTCTGATCCTGCCTTTGCGTGCAAAAGGAGAAAATTAAATTCTCAGTTGAACTTTGAAAGGAATCAGTGACTAGGATTTTGCTTCATGCTGGATTTGTCTAGCTTTAACAACAGGAAACAAAACCAACATTGGACTGGATGATCTGTTAATCATGCAGAAGAAATCCAGTTGCTGGCTGCACAATAGATTTATCTACCAAATAATATAAATTGCAATATATATGCAATGTTGTATGTTAAATATCTTATAGATCCTGTCATTTTTATACAATTATTAGATATAATCATATACTGTATGTAATAGAATAAAGGAGAGATGACTGTATATTAGCCTGCATATCCACTCTGCCTGTTGATTGGCTAAAACTGTTCAGTCTCTATTTTTAAAAAAACAAAGTGCTGTGTCAGACTTATATAATCAGATAGCTAAGATGGGAAATTAGGGAACCTTCTCTTGCCATAGGAACTAGGAAAAAACAGAAACAAAAATAAGTTCTCTTAGAAATACAACGTGCATTTAAGTAATTAGAATTATACCCAGGCATTGAAAATCAGTTTCTTCTTCTGTTTGCCCAGATGATTGACAGCTGATTAGAGTAAGGCGGAAAAGCCTTTTTATGTTGCATGTACAAAAGGAGCAGGGGTAGTGTGCTGGTGACCGCCATCTTGAATTTTTTGACCCCTTCTGTGGACACCCCTGCTTGTGGATGCCCTTGGAAGGTGTTGGAATAAATGGGAAAAAACTGATTTTAACATCAGAGATTGTTTCATCAATACGCTGGTGACTTGGTGATGGCAACGTTGTGGGGACCAGCAGAAACAGGAATTTGCCCGGGGTTGTTTGTTGCCATGAGGTGCAGACGGGGAAGATGTTGGCTGGGTACCAAGTGGGCACAGATTGGTCAATGCTGAATAATTATGGCTTTTTTCTGCCGAAGCCTGTTAGGAAGCCTCACTCTTCGAGTTAGAGGGGAGGTGATAACTCCCTTCTTCTACATTCCAGTGACTATCTCACTTTTCACTTTTGTTCTTTGTTGTTGGAAGACCATCGAGAACATCAAGGTGTATTTGCATGAAAAAGAGCTATGGAAGAAGTTTCACGAAGCTGGGACTGAGATGATCATAACTAAAGCCGGGAGGTAAGCTTGCATTTGGAACAATTGTTTCTAGAAAAAGAAAAAAAAAAACATTTCAAGCTTTTATTTAGCACATCTTGTTACCCTCAACCCTACTTCACGGGATGGTGGTGGGGGTGCAAAGGGGAGGCATAAATGCTTTTCTGAATTCCTTGGAAGAAACTTGGGTTCAACAGAATCACCATCCCACTTTTCCCGGCTGAAAATTTTGTTTCCTTTGCTAATTCTTCTTCTGCTAATGATCATTCCCTGAAGGTAGAGGGAGAAACCGCCCTCCACCAATTTGAAAAACTGAGAACGTTAGAATTCTTTGCATGAATTATTCAACAATTATACAGGGCCAAGGTTCCCAGATATGTCCCAGCAGCTGCAGGGTCCACCTTTTGCAAATGAATCACCATGGGAAGCCCGTGCTTTCGTGTTCATGCCCCATATGTTGATCCTAAGAAAGATGTGGTTCCTGTTCCTGATTTCACTTCCAAAGAAGGGAGTTGGCCCATCAAGGATGACAACCCTTTGCCATTTGCAAGCCTGGCCTTTCTGAAGAAAGCAAAAACAGTGATGGAATTTTATCAGGAAGATGAGGCAAGAAATAAGGAGCCTTCTTGGGAAAGGCTGTGCCCTTGTTTTCTATTACGTGACTTGCGGCAGGGTTGAAGAAGACCAAGCTTGGCTGGTTTAAAAGACTGTGGTGTGATGGAAGGGAGGTCTCCTTGTGCATAAAAGTCTGTTCCAGCAACCATTGGCCAACTAACCATCATTTTCAAAGCATGCTATTCTTTTCTTCTATTTGAACAAGGCAAGAGGAGAGCAGGCCTATAAATTACCAAGGATTTATTACTAACATCTACTTACCGGTTCATTATCCCTTTTAGCCCTGGTGAAAAAAGCAGAACCTGCTACAATAGGCAGGGTGCTTTTGCCAAGAATGCGTGATTTATAAAGTGGAAACATCTCTAAAATGCTCTCACTATCTTTCCAATGTTGGGCTGTTTTAGTTAAAGGAGGGGGGAACCAGAGAGATTATTTCATATTAAGATCATCAAAAGATTTGAAAAAAAAGGAAAAGTTTATATTAACTGAGTTCCCTGAACTTTGCATAAAATGGGTTGACTCCTTTGTGGATAAAAGACAGAGAGTAGAAGTATACAAGGCTGCGAATGTTTCAGGGCATAAATCTATGCACTTTTCTAGTTCCAGGATTTTATTATGACTTTATCTTGGCATGCAGAGTGGCTTTTTGAAAATATTTATTTATTTATTTGGGAAACATGCATTAGATTAAGCCTCCAAACCTCCAGGCTTCTTGGAGACATTTACCTGGTCAATGTGTGAAAGAGGACATTGAATAATAATAATAATAATAATAATAATAATAATAACAACAACAATAATTATTATTATTATTATTACTACTACTGCTACTACTACTACTTCAAGTCATTCAATACTTATAACTTATTAATTAATTAATACTTATTACTTCAAGTCATTGCACATATGTTGTTTAGCACCTAAACCCAACCTTTTGCACATATGGAGGGAATCAATAAAGTTTCATGATTAAATATCAACCTATCAGACTTTGCACATTATGTTGAACCATCCTCTGATCTGCTTTTGGCTTAATGTGGTCTGAGTTCTTCGGCAAGAAGCCATTACTTGAAACTGTGGTTTGTTATTGGTTTACAGACCCCGGATTGCTTTCACTGTTGTTTTTCAGGATTGAACCTAGAATCCTGTTTTATTATGGGCTTGTTTTGTGTTTTTTGATCCAGGCAGAAGGCATAAAGAAAATAAGCTAGGATGACTTTGCTCATTGGCAAGACTAACTCTAGTTAAAACAGACTGGCTAAACCTTACCTTTCAATGCAGGATTGTCCCATCCTGTCTTTCTGGCCTGTGAGATTTTCCACAAGCAGTTGTTGTAGGATGAAGTACATTCATACTGGGAACAAAAACAAGCCGATAGGTGGGCACTGCAATTTATAGCTACATATCTGAAAGAAGAGGGAATGGGTTGAGAGGAAGGTGAAAATGGGGGAAATTACTGTATGGTTGGACAGAGTTGATGAGTTCCTCAGGGAGAGGTGAGAGGTTTAAGGGACAAAAAGCAAGATAAGAAGCTGAGTATAGATGTGGAGGAAACAAGGATGATTTGAAAAGTTAGAACGGAACAGGTAGAGGAATAATGAATTGTGTTGGTGTACACTAATTTTAGCCATATTTTGTTTTATTTTTCATCTTTCCTGCTTTCAATCTCTTTTTTTAAAACTACTTTTACTCTCTTTTTTCTGCATCTTGCATAATGTTGCTTACCTTGAAAGGGAACGGCATGAACAGGGGCGTCTTGGGGTATAGATCTGCAAGATGGCAGGTCAAAGCTAGTGAACCCCATGCAGATTTTCACTGCCCTCCCCCCCTCCTGCAGACACCTTTAGGTGTAAATGGATAGGGCATTCTCTATCAGATTTGCTGCTATCAGATGTGATGATACAAGCTTGATCTTAAAAGAAAGCTAGAAGCTAGACCAATGAATGAAAGGAAGGCAATCTAGGCTTAACTGTCTTGATGGCTGCATCAGTAGCAATTGATAAGGAGTTAATAAGCATCTTGTGTATGTTCTCTCATGATTCCTTGCAACAACCCAATGCAGGAGACCAATGTGAATAATTGCCTGTTGTAGATGGAGGGTATGTAGAGAAGAAACAATAGTTTACCTACCCAATTTTAATGTATACATTAAATTATTTAATTATCGTATGTAATTAAATTACAATTATATATAATTAAAGATTATAATGTGTTCAAAAAGAAGGAAGAGAAAACCAGTTTGGTGTAACGGTTAAGGTGGTTAAGCTCTAGTCTTCCATTATGCATGAAAGCTGGTTGGGAAACTATGGCTGATTTCTTATCTCAACCCACCTCACAGGGTTGTTGCTATGGGTAAAATAGGACAAGGGAGCATTATGTACTCCATCTCAAGTTGTACAAAATAGAAGTGGATATAAATCTAATAAAGATATTAATAGCTTTTTGCTACTACTTACTGCTCTCTTACATTCTACTCATGTAAGAGAGCAATAAGTGTTCAATATAAGCCCGCTAATATTTATTTGTAATCATAGAGGGCAAGGACTGAATCTGAGAATTTTGGTGCGCAAACCCCAGCGCTTCAACCCATCACCCGAACTGTCTCAGGTTGGCTGGCTCATCACTCCTCCTCTTAAGTCACCACGTTCCTTGTCTTTTCGGACGATGAAATCCACACGGTGAAAACTGCCCGTTTATTTATTCATTTAAAACGTTTCCAGGCCCCCTCCATCTCCAACCAAACTCTGGGTGGCTCACCACCCCAGGATAAAAACAATAATATGCAAACAGTAAAAGAACAGCAGAAATTTTTTTAAAAAAAAAATCCTGGCGCCACAGCTAAATCTGTGCTGCAGTAGGAAGCATGTGCTTAATATTTATATCGGTATACACATATCGTGGGAGTCGAGATGGTCCTTTCCTTTTTTCTTCTCGCGGCCAACGTCCCTCGAGACAGTTTGCTTAGAAGACCATCCTTCACTCTCCTGGGTAACGCCAGCTCTGTCTTTTATGGGAGCGATTATATAGGTTATGAAGCGGAGTGGTGTCATTCGCCATGCCCCCACTTCTGCAGGATTTATAAAGTCCTCTTGAAGATTTACCTTCGGCTAAGTGGGAATCTAATTTTAGCTCTGTTATGCTTCGGGTATTCTCAGCTGGAGAGAGAGGGGTGTTTTTTAGCGGGGGGTGGGTGGGTGGGTGGGAGGCTCAATTTGGAGGTCTGGTTGGGAAGCCGAGAAAAGTCAACGACTGCTTTTGTCCAAGAGGAAAAGATCAGAATTTGGTCTTTAAATCTGACAGCAGAGCTTAGCCATCTTTTTGGGGTGGGGGGGAGGAGAGCAAAGAGTTTAAAGAAAAGCTGGCGCGAGAAAGAGAATGGTTTAAATAAAAAGTAAATGAGATTGTCTGTCTTGTGCTTGCTGGCTCTCCCTCCCTGTATATAGATGTCTCCAAATTTAAAAATGATCCATCCACGTAATCGCCCAGCTCCAGATAAATCTCTTCGATCTGTCCGCGGACCATGAGTTCAAGGGTGCTTGTGTGTGCTGAAAATGAATTTGGGGCTGACAAATGAACTAGCAACTGAGAACTCCTCTTGAACCTGTATTGTTTGTTATTCTGGAGTAAGAATCAGGCCCGGGCTAATCCGGCACTTCAAAGAGGGCGGCCCTCGTTTTGTATATAACACGTCAGAGCCGAGTGGCGTGGGGTGATAAGTGAAGCTGGCGCAGGAAGAATCCGATGCCCTGGGAACAGAGGGACATGGACCGAAAACCCTTTGATCTCTCTAAAATATTTTCTGACGGCCAGATTCTTTTTCTCTGTCATCTCCTTTTTTTTTTAGAGACACTTCTGATTCTTTGCGTCAATAAATGTGAAGCTGCGTATCTTCGGTGCTTCTTTGAACCGGGGGACAACGAGGACCACCACCTTTGTCCAGTCCCCAAAGTTGAACCGTCCCAATATGGGGCCTTCCGAGCGGGGATGTTCTGTTTTGTTTGGCTCCTGCAGATCAACAGGAGGGTCAAAGGAACCATTCGTCCTCGCTCAAGCTCTCCTGATGATCTTTCAGGCCCAGCTTTAAGGACTAGGAATGTGGTTTGAATTTTCTTCTGGGGAAATAGGGATTTGGGGACAGGAAATTCAGCCGGGGGCACTCATTTGTGCAATTGTAGGAGATCTGTCTCCATTTTACTGATTGTCAAGGTGGGGGGACTGTCTCAAGCATTTCAGACTTGGATTTCTGTATGACTGGTGGTTGAGGAATCTCTCCATCCCTTGCCTAGCACTGAAAGTTTCAAAGTTATGACGTAAACTAGATTTTGAGAGCAAGTCCTTGTTGCAACAGCAACAACCACAAAAGGCATTCTCCTAAATACTTTCAGAATATCTGCTTTTTTTGATGAGAAACATAGAAAGTTACATCCTTCGGGGCAGACCCTTGATCTATCACCCCAGGATGTGGGTGGTAAACTCTCTCCATGTTTTCAGGCCGGGAAAGAGCCCTCCTGTTGCCAATCGATGGTTTCTTTTTTCTTAAACCAGAGATGGTTTAAGCCTCGAAGCTTAGATCTGCTACACACAAAGCCAAGTCTTTGTCATTGAGCTTTGGTGTGAGTGTGCAGCGTTCATAGGTACAGTATGGAAGCAGCAGAGAAAAAGATAGGCTCTACCCACTCGTTACACACACACAGAGCTAATCCTACTTTTCTTCTCTGTTCATCAGGAATGGCTCTTGGAGCAGTCTTGCTGATGTTGAGTTGGAGTATAATGTGCATGAATGAGCTGCATTAAATTGAAGATGTCCCTTGAGGTTAAAGACAGTGCCCTTACTTCCAAAAGTCCAGCTCTGGTTTCACTTCCTTGCATCCTTGTTTGGGTTTGTTTTGAACCATGGTCATTTTAGGAGTGTACCTCTCCAGGATGGCTGGCTCGCGAGAGGTATAACGTAGAAAGAGTGAGATGGGCAGCAGGTTTGTCGTTTTTTTCAGGAGCAAGAGAGCAAGAGAGAAAGGGCCGTTGCTCTGTGCCGCCATGTGAACTTCTGAATGTATCTGGATAGGAAACGGGAGGCTGGCCGAGGCAGGGTACAATCCAGGCCCACGGTGCTTTGGATATCCTTTTTAGAGGTTGCTGGTTTCCCAACTCCCAGTTCCTGGTATTCCACCACATTTTGTGTGTGGGGGATTTAAAATGCAGGATTCAGGCTGACCCGGTACAAAGTGTTCCCCAGAAGAAGCTTTGCAGTTCCTGGATCCTGGATCCCTGGCGATGAAGAAGCGAGTGGTTCCCTGGATGGACCCTTTCGATTCAGCGTCTGTGACCACTGACCACGAGCCAAGAACTGTGGGGCGACCCTGGGAAGCAAATAAATGAATAAATCCATACCCGATGCACAAATGCAAGCCCAGCTGTAAAACGTGGAAATCTTTGCAGGGGTTTCTCCTCTCGCAGTTCATTTAAAAGCCATTTGTGAGGATCCAGCGTGCCTGGGACAAACGGAACGAGAGAGAGAGCACTTCATTATGGATGAATAAGTCATTCGCACTTCATCGCGTAGCTATTTTAACCTTGGCTTTTCTTTCTCTTTCTTTTTTTCCCCCCCCCTAATTTTTCTTTGTTCTTGGCCACCAGCAGAGTTGTGTTCAGCACAAGGACTGCCAAAACAGGCTGTCTCGGTAGAAAGACAACTGGGCACCTCTCCTGGGACAAACATCTGCTTGCAGAGCAGGATGAGTCAGGCTGGGTGTCTGAAGATAGGCCAAGAAGGAAGCCAGTCTGACCGGCCACCGCTTCCTTCTTTCCTCTCTCAACCAGCTTTCTTGAACTGCCCTTTTTAGGGACACTTCAGCTGGCTCTGCAATGATAGGGTTTGGGGGTGACTTTGGTAAAGGAATAAGCAGGAAACGTCAACAGGTTTGAAACTGGTTGGATTGCAAAGGCGTTTTCTCAGGGTTGACCTTCTTTTGATATCTCACATGCTTTGAGGTACTGAGAAAATACCACTGACCCTTGGCTGCTCTACTCCAATCTGGCTCAGCCAATGAATCCAATATGGTAGTCTCTTGAGATTGATGGAATTGCTTCTGAGCTGTCATGGAAGGTTTGAGGTGTTCACTAGTCCAACGGTCTAGTAGCCTTTCTCTTCTTGTAACTATGGTCCAAACATCTCTTTTCTGCCATGTCTCCATGATGTTGCCTTCTTCCCAGCCTGGATCAAATTTGGGGTGGAGAGCGAAGCCAGCAAAAGAAAGATCAAGTATGAAAATGGGCCGGACCCAAGTAGAGAAGAACAATCCAGAAATTTTCCCAGAGTGTCTCTATGGGCAGAGGCTCAGAATGGTGCTGATTGCTCCAGGCTAAGCCCCTCCCTCCTCACTTCTGGTTAGGTGACTGAGAGTGGAGCTGCTATAAAGGGGTTGGAAAAAATTCCAGAAGCCAAGTTGATTCCCGCATCCTAGATCAGGAATGGAGAACCTTAATGCTCCTGATTATAATGGCCCTGCAGGTATCTCCTATGATACCCACCTAAGCTCTTATCTTCCACCTGACTTGTTAAAAATATATTATTTTACTTTAAAAAAAGGTAATCTGGCTTGTTACAGAGCCAACATTATGTTTAGTTTGTAGGACATATCTGGACTCACATTGTCTCATATTCCCCCCAACAGACATACACATGCCTGCACAAACACACTCTTTTTGGACATTTTTAAAAAATGGGTGGCTGCAACCCACCCATTTGTTTGAGAAGTGTGACCACTTACCTTCTAGTCCAAAATAGGTGGCTGAGATGTTTGGGAGTATCTGGTGCTGAAGAGAGCAAAAGGGAACTACTTCTACAATTTGCTTCCTGCTCAATGGATGTTTAATGATTGGCCATACCTTCCCATGTGGTGGGAGTGCCCATAAATTGTTTTCCAAATCCCCAGAGTGACACCCAGCTCAAAGGAGCACCTGACCCCATGCTAGGTACGGCACAGAAGGAACTTGTTCTCCACCCCAGCTGACCTTATAGAAGTACGTTTGTACCATCTAAATGGATGATGAGGAACCCCAGTGTTTGCTTCAGAAGTTGGAATGCCCTTCAGATAGATGTCTGAACAGGACCACTTCCTTTATTTTATTTTATTTTATTTTATTTTATTTTATTTTATTTTATTTTATTTATTTATTTATTTATTTATTGGACTTGTCCCCGCCCACCTCCGCCCACCCTTCCCAGTGACATTGCTGCCCACTCCCAACCTTCTCGCAAGTCCAATTTGCAACATTCGTGGAAGATGAGGACAAAGTGGAAGCCTCTACTTGTCATCCTTCTTTTTGCCCTTGATTCATTTCTCCTTTTATACTTAGAGAAGGCAGCTGAATTTCCTGGTTCATGATGTGCCACGTGAGAAGCATTCTCTTCTGTTGATTCTACATCTCCCTTTGATTATTTCCCTTGGATGTGTCCTGGTCCAAGCCTCGAGCAGAACTGGGGATCTTGTTGTGATGGCCAGAAGAAGAGTGCTGATGCTAACGCCTTGGCCTTTATGCTTATCCTGGAACTAGCCCTGAGCCGTTGATCATCTAAACAGAGCCCAGTAAAAATCCATGATCTGAAGCAATTTCACTCCTTTTAATAAGCCCTCCTTTAATAAGCCTCAACAGGCTGTTGGTGATGTTTTGCTGCCCAGACCAAAGACAGTGGCACCATCTTTCCATCACTCCACATACAGAAGCTACCTGGAGTGGCTCTTGAACTGCATCCACGCTGGCAGCTGGTGACTCCCCCACAATCTTAGGGCACCAGGACCACAAGCAGATATCACAGAAGCCCCACAAGTGGGGTTATGCAGGAGGAAAAAGGCTTCAGGGAAGGAATTTCTGCTCCTGCTCTCGGCATCTGACGTTGGTGCTGGTCGCCACGCTCTACCTAATGGAGAGAGCTTGGGGCAAAGGGTGGGGGGCAGTGAGAAAGAGGAAGAAAGCGATGGCATACTTGGATGGACCTAAGGTATGGAGAAGTTTGATAAAAGGGGAATTCTCCTCTCCCAGAGCTTAAGGAATGATCAGCATTCTCGGAGAGTGCAAAAGGTTGCATGTCCACAGGAAAAGCAACAGTGATGATGATGATCGTGATGATGGGGATGATGGGGAAGATGGGGATGATGGTGATGATGATTCATCTTGGAGGAGGAGAAGGCTGATTGGCTGGTACCCTGAAGAGGAGCAGGCATGTTTTGTAATGTTTCTTTGAAGATTCTCTTTCTCCTGAACTCATGTTGCCAAGAGCCTAATTATTTGTGATATTAGCCTTTGGGAGATAAGGAGCTTTTTCTAGACTGGAAGTAGGTTTTTGGAACCACGTGGCTATGGGAAGCTGGTCTGTCTCCTGTTATTTTGAAAAGAACATAAGGCCCTTATTTGTTGACAGCTGGATGTCAGCACCAAACACAAACAGAGAGACGTCCGTCTCTTTTAAAGAGGAATGTCGTGGTTTGTACTCTTGGGGTATTTTCTCAATTTATCATTGCCTCACTGGATTTTTGGTCTAATTCATCCTTTGCAAACTGCACAGAGTTGCGACATCAAGGTGGGGTGAGTAAATATTATTTTAGATACGACATCTGCTCCTACATTGGACCCGTCTCAGAATTCATCATCGGCCTTGCTTTTTAAGACAAAGGGTGAGCAGACGTTGGTTAAATATATTACGTGGGTTGCCGACCGCTCTAGTTTTGTGTACCGTACAAGAATTTCTTAACGAAACCTCCAAAAACCTCCTTTGCCCAGACGTTTCCCTGTGGACAATCTGCACAGAAGGGAAGTTTGCAAGCATTTTCCACATCTGTTTGCTGGGCCTGCTCACCTCCCTCCCTCCATGTCCAGGGAGGAGCTCTTCCTTCCTCTCCACCCCCCACCCCACCCCAGTCCTGCTTAGGTTCTCAGGGCCAGATGTGAAGCTTTAGACATGACAGGTCAAGGAGCTGGTTGGTGGGGAACAGCTGTCACCCTCCCCAGTTAATGAAGAAGGATTTCAGTCTCTGGAACGTCTGTCTCCAAGGCGCAGCTCTTAATGGCTGAGGTGATCTGGGATGGGCGAGATGCAACCTTTTGCTTTTTATATGTGAATTCCCACCCCCTGCCCCGACCAGAACAAGAGAAAAGAGACAGAAACACAAAAACATAATAAGCATGCAACCCCCCCCCAAAAAAAAAAACAGCTCCATCTTTAAACATAAGATTAAACCTTGGATCTTTTAAAAATCACTTCTGTTCTGTTTTTGTATTGCTTGTTCTATGTTTCCTTTCCTTTCTCTTTCTGGATGTTAAAGCATTTTTAAAAAATGCTCCACCGGTTCCCACAATAGGAAGCTAATTTAATTCTTCTACGTAATCACAAGTTCCTTAGAAGTCCTATCTACCTAGTCAGATTTTGGTTTTTAAAAACGTCTTATTTTTTTATTTATTTTTATTTATTTTAGTTACGTTAGTTGGCTTGCTCTGAGTCCTTGGAAGTGAGTGGTATACAAACAGTGGGCTAAATAAATAAACTCGCCTCTCATTTCACTAAATATAGGATTGGGTTAGGAAACGACATTTTTAATCTTTGAACCAAGTTCAGAGTAGATCAGAGTAAATCAGCAGGGGAAAGTGCCCTTAAGCTTCCCTTTGCACCCCATTATGGCAGAGTGTTACCATGATAGGGTGAAAATGTTCTTAAGACAAGATCTTATCTACAACCTGTAGACTGACAGATGGATCGGTAGAGCTTCTGTGTGTCAAGATGGTCTACCAGTTATCCCCCCTACTTCTTGTAGTACAGAGGTTTGGAGGAGAATTATGCATTATAGGATGGCCTACGTGCTTTTGTTTTGCCTGACTTTCATTCTTTGCACTCTACATGATAAAACTTCCAGCCCTTCGAGGTAGTCCAGAGAAGAAGCACAACCAGGAGTACTAGCTCTACCTTTATTGTAAGGTTCCATTAACAAAATCTTGCAAGACTGAAAGTATTTCTCCCCTCCTTTCCTCTTACTCTCCAGAAAACTAGGGAGGGTCCCTTCTGAAATGTTTCCCACGCTCCTTTTCCTTCTGTGGGCTGAGACATATTTTACCCACCGGTTGTCCAGTCTGCGGCTCTTCCTCCTGTCTCCCAAGGTCATCCCCACATGCCATTACAAAACTACAAAAACTAACTTAGCCCAGAATGCAGCGATAGGATAGGATGGTTGGCTAGGATCTGCCAACATGGAGCACCAGAGCTCTGGGACCTGCCCGGACTTCCTCTGGGCTTCTCAGTACAATCTGAAGAGCAGGTTTAACTTCTCCAACTTCCCCAAGCTGGGGCCAAGGTTCTTGCAGGCCATCTTCTCCAATCCATATCAACCCACCTGTTTTGTATCTCCAGAAGAACCTGCTGCAGGGGAAAGGGGGAAGCTTAGGGGAACTGTTTCACAGCCAGTGTGCCTGCATTGAGAACCATGAGAACCTCCCTCTGGAAATTCCATCAGTCCCCACACCGCTGGCTTTTTCTAACCGATTAAACAACGAACTATTCACAGAGCCTTCGGAGTTGGAAGCGACGCCCCTGATTTTTTGTATCGCGTCTGTGGCTGAAATGGTTCTATTTTGATTCTGGGTTCGTAACTGAACGGGACTGTCTACATTTTATTGCATTTTCCCCTTAACCACTGCATTGCAAACTACCAAGAGTCCTTTTGAATGCAGCAGGTACAGATCCAAGAACTAACTATGTAAAAGTATGATCCCTTTCTTCTTTTAACTGGCATTAAGGGCCAGTTACAGTCAGAAGTGGGGCCAACTTCCAAATTTAGGTGTCTAGAATCTCTGGGGGGGAACATGGTTCTTCCGCCCCCCGCCCCCCCCCCCGCATCGGTAAAGCTCCTTCGGCTGAACTGCAGCCTGCCTGTGATAAACAACCTTCTTTGTCCTATCTGTCAACCAGGTAAGCACCTGGCAGCTGCTGAGAAAACGGAAGCATGGTGCATTTTTTGCACCAGCCACTCCAAAGCTTGGAATAACATTTGGCCCAACCATGCCAGGGTTAAGGGCTGTCAGCCAGCCCTCTTTCCTGGGGCAACAAGATCCCAGGTAACTCCGTCCTGCAGTTTCACACCCGGCATTCCAATTGGACACGACAAATTCCGGTCTGATCTCACTTCAGTGACTGTTTCTTGCAACCCAGCCCTCTTTTTCTGACTTATGGGTCCCACAGCAAGACACATGCATTCCTTTCCTTCAAAAGGGATGTCCACAAGGATGGTGGGGGCTGGTGGGGGCTGCAACTGTGTGATCAGAATCCTGCCCCTTTTATGTGTGTTGATTGCATGGTCACGGCTACCATCTTGATTTTCTTAACCTTCCTGCATGAAAAGCTCTGCTTGCTTTCTTGCTTTTTTTTCCTCCTTTCCCTTCCCTTTTCTTTCTTCTTCTTTCTCTTACTTTCTTCCTTTCTTTTTCGTTTTATTCCTTCCTTCCCCTTCCCCTTCCCCTTCCTCTCTTTCTCTGCCTTGCCTTGCCTTTCCTTTCTTCCCTCCCTCTTTCTATGTCTGTCTTTCCCTCCTTTCTTCCTCTTTCTATGTCCTTCCTTCCTGCCTGCCTGCCTGCTCCAAGTTTTTGGTTGCAAGTCCCACCCGTGCCAAGAAGCTGAAAACATGTCTTTATTAATAAAATGAAACTGCTGAGCCCCCATAATGTTGCTTGTGGTGGCCAAAAATGCATCATCATATCAGTGTGATGAAATGCCAGTAAGAATGCGTCCCGTTGAAAATGGGGATTGGGGGCGTGGGCGAGCCCCACACGCTGCTTTCTTCCTGGAAAAGGAGGCAAAAATTGGCAGGTGCCTCTGGCTGGTTGACCAGTTCTGATTTGTTGCACCAAATGTTATTCAAGGCTGTTACGGAGCAGCTTCGAGCTTAAATGACACCCAGGATGAGATGCAAGTTCTAACTTGTTCTCCTGAAAAGAATTTCAGTTGTATATATTATGGTAGTCCTTCAGCTCACTCTATTTATTTTACAGCCCTCTTCTACAGAACATTATTAACTCCAACTTGTCTCTTCTGTATGAAGTCCATATGCTAAAGCTTAATTTTAAATGCCATTAAAAAGCACTTAACATTTACAATATTTCAGATCTCGGCTCCCTTAGTAGCTTGGATGTCCTATGGTTTGGAAAGGGCTGGGTGGGTAAAAGAGAGACGAAGCTGTTCAAAAGTTGAGCTCATAGATATCCTTGTAGAATCTTCCAGCGCTCTGTTTGTAATTGTACTGAACAACCTTTGTGTCTGCACGTGTGTGTGGGTTTGTTTGTCCACATGATTTCAGAACAGTTTTCTAAAGCCTGATTTAAAATAACAAAAATGGCAAGGCAAAGAAATCTTGGCCTTAAAAAATTAGGCCTTCTTTCTTTTCTTTTCTCCACTTTTTTTGCCTTCTCTTTTTTGGAAAGATTTCAAATGACATGCAAAAATTGAACTATGGAATCTATGCAGTTGCTTATCTAATGTGTCTCAAGGCCGTGGATGGAAATCAAAGACAGATATTTTTTGTGAACTGCCTCCTTTTGGATGAAATGAATCTCATGGGAAAGTCTGGGAAATGTACAGGTAGTCCTCCTTTAGTCACCACAACTGGGACTGGCAGCTCTGTTGTTAAGTGAAGTGGTCACTGAGTGGGAAATCCCGTGACCATGACTGTGCTTTTCTTTCCACTCCCCACCCTTTGGAATGCTCAACAAGAAGGGAATTAATGTTTGTATTTACATTCATTGGAGAGGGATTACAAGAGAGTAAGCAGGCACACAGTGGGGAATACACATCGAAAGAAATGCAGTGGTCCTGGTAGCCCTGAGCACACTACGCCACCAGCCTAATGTATTCTCCATTGTGTACCTGTTTACTCTCTTGTAATCCCTTCCTCTCTGATCTCTCTGCTCTGCAAGTGTGGAAAAAGAAAACCAACAAGTCAGACACAGGACCACGTGTACTAACAGTAATGGTGATCATCTGACTGAGGGACACTACGAAGGTCATAAATGTAGGCATTGGTCATAGAGTTGCTTTGCAGTGAGATGGGCAGTGGCAAATTTGAAATATGAATGAATAAATAAAGTTATTTTTTCAGCACCGTCATAACTTTGAGCGGTTTCTGAATGAGGCAGTCGGTAAGCGAGGACTACCTGTACGTAGGCTGTTAGAAGAAGCACTTCAAAGGGCTCCTAAAAGTGCACCATTTTGTCACCAGGTAGCAAGCAATCACCGCTTACCCCATGGAGGGTGTCAAAAAAGTCAAGATGACCATTTTGATTGCACAGTTGGAGGAGCCATCTTGACTTTCTGGTTTCTGCCAAAACTTTCTTTTCTCTTTCTCTCTCTCACTTACAGATACAAGCTTCTCTTGATAAAGGAAAATAGCTTGCATAGCATGCAAATGCTTGGGGTAAAATTAAGCTGTGATTGTGCTTGGCCTGGTAGCGTACTAGGTGATTGATACAGTCCTTATTGTTAGCAGGGAGGGCTGCACATTGGGTTTTTGATGTTCTCTGAGTTCGGGTGTTTCCTGCAGACGTTTCATTACCAGGCTAGGTTACATTATCAGTGCAAAGGAGAGTGAACTTCACTGGGTGTTTATATATGGCAGCTTGCCCAACCAGTCTTGACTGGGGTGTAGTCCTTCCTTGATGGTTCCTTGATTAGGGTTTATTTCTTCCCTGATGGTTTATCAAGTGCTGTTTTCTGCTCTTATCTGGATGTTGGCTACTTAGGAAAATGTATTCCGGGTTTTTTGTTTCCTTCCTTGACCTTTGATTGTATCTTTTAAAGGTTTGAGTGGAGAGGGGTTTATCTCTATGTGTCTATTGATGGATGGTTTGTCTGAAGGCTAAGCTTCCTGGAATTCCCTTTTTGGATTTGGCTCGGTCTAGAAGGTCAACAGTGTCCCAACTCAAATTGTGCTTGAATTTGTCTATGTTTTACATGTGGTAAGGTTGTTAACCAACTCTATACCTTCTCTAACTTATGTGAAAGCCTTGATTGTCCAAAGCCATGATGGGTAGTGGAGGTCAATATTGATAGATCCATTGGTGATGACCATAATATACTGAAGTCTGTGTCTTGGAATGTAAGAGGAGGAAATGGTAAAGTAGGAACAAATTAGCTCTTATTAAAGAGTTTAAAAAGTTAACAACAGAAATGAATGAAAGAAAAATAGTGTCACCTAGGTTGTTATGGGTGTGTAAGAAAGTAGGAATCCACAGGTTGGTAAAGATTATATGTTATGCTCCAGGGAAAGGTGATCATGGAAGAATCAGGGATGCATTTTAGTGAAAATTGTGCAATTTGAATGAATGCAATCAATGGGGAAAATGTTCTAAGTGTCATGAATGGATGAATGATGACATGATATAAGACACAAAAGCAAAATCCTTGGGCAATTTAGTGACCAAAGAATGAATGAGAATGGTTCTCATTCTTTGGTCTGTATTTTCTTAGAAAAAGACCCGCTTGTTTCTGAATACATGGTTTAAGTAAGTCTTTTCATGCTGACTCATGATAAAAGAATGAAGGTAAACGTAAAAGCATGACTGATTTGATTGTTTATGGAAACACTGGAAGAATTAGTAAAGGATACAAGGTAGGAGAGCCATGTTAGTCTATGTCAGTGTTGTCCAAACTTGTCCACTTTAAGATGAGTGGACTTCAACTCCCAGAATTCCCCAGCTGGCTGGGGAATTCTGGGAGTTGAAGTACACTCATCTTAAAGTGGACAAGTTTGGACAACACTGGTCTATGTTAATCTTGTCATTCAAAAAGTCTTATACCTGTTAATAAAATTTGTTAGTCAGAAAAGACTAACCGGATTTCTACAGATACAGGTGTGATGAGAGATTCTGAACGTTGGGCAGACAATTTTTTGGTAGTGTCAAGACTGGGTCTTGGGAAGAAATGAACATGGAAAGAAAGAAAGAGTTGAAAGAAATGAAAGTGAAAGTAGAATGTCTTCAGGAAGAGAAAATACATGAAACATATTACACAGTAGATTAATCTCCCAATAGACTGAATAGAAAATGGATGTAAGGTTAGAGGAAGTGGAAACTACGTGGAGTGAAAAGAATTTTGTTACAGAAGTGTGTGGAGTTATGCTAAGAGAAAGCATTGAGAAATGATGAAGTGGAAGAAGCTGTGGATGAAGGAATAAATGCATGGAAGAGAATGTGATTGCCCCAAAAACTAAAGAGGGAAAGATACTGTCTGTTGAATATAGAAAGAAAAGAATAGTTGCAAAGAATAATGCTCAACAGAGCAAAGAATGGAGAAGATGAAAAGAGGCAAAGAAAATGCAGAGTGATTTTACTGAAGTGGGAAAAAATGTTTTGGAACAGGGTAAAGAAGACTAATCCAACAGTCTCCAGCACAGATCATAAAATTAAAAATAAAAGCAATGAAATGATTGGAGCAGAACAGAAATGTTATTAATAAATAAATACACTAAGCGTCTTGTTCTACCCTTAATGTTTTAAGAGTTCTTTTAATAATAATTAACAGCTAGCCCACAACAAAGCAAAGTAGGCAATAAAGTAACAGTACCTCTGTTTCCAAGGATAAAGGATTCTACATTTTAGCATTTTTTTGAAGGATACAGGTGTGATGAGAATTTAGAATTTTAGAAGGGTAGGATTCTACGTTTCTACAACCTTGGAAAATAAAAATGGTGGGTAGATTTAGCCAAGTAATTTGGGGAGAGGGAAGGTTCCCACTTCCCCAGAGGAAAACAAGAGACAAAAATCAGTGATGAAGGGCAAGCGTTTTCAAACTTCTTCAACAGAATCTGTTCATTTTTTTTAGAAAATCCCAGAACCCCTGGTCAAGATGCAAAGCTCTAGTGCAGTGTTTCTCAACCTTGGCAGCTTGAAGATGGGTGGACTTCAACTCCCAGAATTCCGCAGCCAGCTGTGCTGGCTGGGGAATTCTGGGAGTTGAAGTCCACCCATCTTCAAGTTGCCAAGGTTGAGAAACACTGCTCTAGTGGTAGTAAATTGGCTGCATTGGAGTAAAGTTAGTTCTCTTTGTTTCTCATGGAACTCTGGGGTTCTACAGAGCAGAACAAAGTTTGAAGAACCTTGATAAAGGGCACTGAGGACAGACACTTTTGTCAAAATACAGCAGGATTACCCCATTCTGCTGTATGTCCACCTCTTTGGTACATGTCTGTGACTCCCAGCCCACATACAAACGGCACGATGCTGTTTTCTCATTTTCCTCCACTTCCCCCTCCCTGTCGACCCTCTTTTGGGGGTGTGGCTAGAGGGGAGCAAATGAAGGCATTCCCCAAGTCCACCCTGGCAGATATTATTATTCAACTGGCTCTCCAAAATAGAAATGCGCCCCCAGCGCCAAATGGTTGGCCTTCCCACAGCAAGGGTACTATTGGACTTAAGACATTTCCCCATGCATCACTTAGACCAGTGGTTTTCAAACTTGGCAACTTTAAGATGTATGGACTTCCACTCCCAGAATTCCCATCCTGGCTGGGGAATTCTGGGAGTGGAAGTCCATACATCTCAAAGTTGCTAAATTCGAAAAACACTGTCTTGGACCATCTTTACAGCATTACCCAGCTGTTGTTGAAGAGATATCAAGCCTGCACAATGATGCATGGATGATGCTAGATAATGCCCAAAGCTGCAAGTGAAGAAATGACTAGAAGCTGATGGAGGGCCCTGGATTCAAGTTTTTGCTTGGACATCAACCTTTTCCAATGATTTGTGGGCAGTTATGATCTTAAAGCCTAATCAACTATAGCAGCAACCTGGAAAAAGGGGAGTGGTTCCTGCTGTCCTGAACTGATTGGAGAAAAGTCAGTGGTGTCTATAACAGAGGAAACCAGCATTGCACAATCACCACACAAGCCCCGTTCTTTTCAAATATGCATCGAGATGTCTCACACCCAAAAGGGGTGGATCTTGGGGTGTAATGGTGCAAGGGCATGATGCAGCGTTCATGATGTTGACAAAATCTGGAATCTTCTGCAGGGATCCATAGACATGTAATATTCAAATCATGGAAAATAAGACAGGATCTGCATCTCTATGGTGGCTACCCTAGTTCTTATAGACAGTCTAATGGACAGAGAGCAAAGAGGGAGAATTACAGGGCTAGGGGTAAGGTTACCAATTCTTTCTTTCTGTCCCTCCCCCACCCAATGTGTAAGGAATTGTTAGGCTTCTTAACATGATTTCTTTCATGAAATCCTATCTGGCTATATTGGTATTATATTGGTATGGTATAGTATAATGTTGGCATTTCTGACATTGCTGATAATATGATGTAACTAACCCACTGATTTGATTTCTCCTAGTATGAATTTCAACAAGTTCACAGCTAACAAATTCAATAAGTTCACAGAATTTGATCTATTGATATTTCTTCATATGGCCTGTTTTGCGAAGTCTTCATTGCAATCTACTTATGGGTGAAGGACTATACAAATATATTGACCATTTCAACTGTGTAGTTTGGTTGGTCTTGTATTAAAGATGATAGGGAAACACCTCCTCCTAGCACAGATCAATGAGCTTTGCGAATACTCACTGGCAGGATATTGAGTTCCAAGAGTGGAGGGCAAAGGGAGTGATAGAGGAGAATGGAAGAAAAGGGCCAGCTGAAATTCCAGATGCACAAGAGTGACTAAAAATAGCCACTCCTTGAGGATAAGAATTCCATAATTTAATTGTGATTTCATGTCAGTACGGTTTGAGCTCTTCTTTTGCATATCAGTGGTTCTTGTGATGAAATGAAAGTTTTTCCTCTTAATGTTTGAAGTGAGTCTATACAGACTTCTCCAATGGTGTGTTTTCCAGATGTATTGGGGGGGGGGTGGAGGCTAAAACTTCCCAGTGGGGTTATCTGTGGGGGGGGGGAGTAGAAAAAGTCAAGATGATGACCATAACTGTGTGACCAAAACCCCACTGCTTCTTAAGGTGTGTCACATGTGCATTGCACTAAAAAGGGGGCAGGACTTCAGCTGCATGACTTTTTTGACTTCCTACCCCAATGGGCATCCCTACTTCCCAGTTGATATAAAAGTTAATAATGTAGATATTTTGGGAATGATCATCCCAGTCAAGTCACAGAAAGCTGGTCTATAACCCAGCTTGTTTTTCAGTGTGTCTAATGCTGATTTTAATTCTTCTTCTTCTTCTTCTTCTTCTTCTTCTTCTTCTTCTTCTTCTTCTTCTTCTTCTTCTTCTTCTTCTTCTTCTTCTTCTTCTTCTTCTTCTTCTTCTTCTTCTTCTCCTCCTCCTCCTCCTCCTCCTCCTCCTCCCCCTTCTGCTTCTCCTTCCTTCCTTCCTTCCTTCCTTCCTTCCTTCCTTCCTTCCTTCCTTCCTTCCTTCCTTCCTTCCTTCCTTCCATCCATCCATCCCTCCCTCCCTCTTTCATCTTCTTTCTTTTATCTTTCCCATAAGGAGGATGTTTCCAAGCTACAAAGTGAAAGTGACAGGGATGAATCCCAAGACTAAGTACATCTTGTTGATTGATATCGTCCCGGCAGACGATCATCGATACAAATTCTGCGACAACAAGTGGTATGTGATGAATAGCACGATGATATAATTGTAGGGAATTTAAGTACATTTAGAACCTGTTCATAATGGTTTTCTTGTGCTCATTAGAGTGTTACAAGATTCCTTCCATTCCAGTTCTGTTTCAAGGGGCCCTCCTTCTACTTTGCTAACTTCTGCCCCAAAGATTTTCCATAGTGGTTGAGTTCATGCTGGGTGTTTAACCAGACCCATTAAAGACCTGGCAACTTTATATGTCCAACTGACAAAGCCCAGTTAAATTTTGATTAGTTTTGTATGTTGTGTAGACACATCGTAATTGGTTAGTAGATGGGGAAAAGGATTTTGGAAATCCAAAAAATTGATTTATTTCAGTAACTAAGTTAGTGGCTTAATAGACAGAAGCTGGCTTCAAGAAAACTATCTGTACATAATGCGGTTTCTGGAACATTAAAACACTCATGTGATTCCATAAATTAGAACATTGTGGGCCTAATTAATGTGAAGTTGGATTGCAGAGGCTGACCAAAGCAAGACTGAGTAGATGTTCAGTGTTTAGAGAGATGATCTGGGTCAGATAACAAAAAATGGGAAATACTTCAAAAATCATCTAGTCCAGACTCTTGTCAATATAACAAATAAGTTGAAATCTTCTCAGGTGGCTTTCTATCCCCCCCTGAAACATCCCTCATGGAAGGGGAAGCCTGCTGCCCACCAAACCAATTTATTTCATGGTTAGATGATTCATGACCCCAGGAAGTTCTTCTTAAAACTTGGTTGGAATCCCCTTTGCTCTAATTTGTACTCTTGGGTTTGAGATATAACCTGTGGAATGAAAGCAGATAAGCTTGTTTCATCATTAGATCACCCCCGAAGATGTGAAGTTAGCTATCATGTCACCTCTCTCTTCTCCAGGCAAAATATTCTTCAACCCTCCTCCTAGAAGTCCCTCCTGGACTTGTCCTCCAGGCTTCCCCCTTTTCCTATTTGCTGCCTGGCTCTTGAATGGAACAGACATTGTAGGAACAGCAGTTGTCTAGGACAGGGAGAGAAATGGGTGTAGACAGAAAAGGGCTGGAGTCTTGTTTTGGAGAAAGCTGAGGCTGGGAGGACTCCCCACCACCACCACCTCCACCATCTTTACAGAATCTGGAGAAGGTTGATATTGCTTTCTTACTGTTTGGCAAAGAACGAAGCATAAACATTAGCAGATGCAACAAGACTCACAAGGTGAATGAGTTGGGAAAGAATGTATCTGCTTTTGAAGAAGAAAATTGACCGTTTCTTCTCCCGTTATTTGCTGAATGTGCTGCTCTGTATGAAGGCTTTGTTTGAAAAAAGGAAGCCTGGGTTTGTCAAAGAGCTAGATAGTTGCCTCGCTGAGTTTACAAATAGAGGCTGGGAAATTCAGTGTCTTGTATTGCTTTGAACATAGGATGGTGGCTGGCAAAGCGGAACCTGCCATGCCTGGACGGTTGTACGTTCACCCCGACTCCCCGGCTACTGGAACTCATTGGATGCGACAGCTGGTGTCTTTTCAGAAGCTAAAACTCACGAACAACCACCTGGATCCCTTTGGACATGTAAGAGGAATTTCTAAAAGTTATTATGATTGTTGTTCTTTGGAGGGACAATGAAGAAGTACAATTTGACCTTCTCCAATGGGGTTGTCCCCCAAAGTGGTGGATTTCAGCATCAGCCCCCAGGTAATGCAGCCCAGACAGGTCAAGGGAGAAAACCTCCAAGGATCAAAGCTTATCAAAAATCTCCCAAAACATTCAGTCTAGAAGCCTGTCTTGCCATAAACATTTAGCAAATATTTTGCCAGTCTCATTGATTTCAATGGCCAGGTTTACACATTGCATCAAGCAATCGTGTGGTTTGTGAATTACTTCTTAGTACCATTACTACTTAACCATAATATCTCCCCTTAATCACATGAATCCAGGCTGGAAATTTGCAAATCTTCATCTCTCAGTCCTACTCCCACCCCACAGCCCAGCTTTTCAGAAAGGAGTATGAGGTAGGAAGGGAAATGATGTCACTTGCAGCATGACATCATCCCCCTAATGTTGCAACTTACGTACAGGTAGTCCTCAACTTACAACCGTTTGTTTAATGACTGTTTGAAGTTACAACAATGCTGGAAAAAGTGACTTATAACCGGTCCTCACACTTATGACCACCGCAACATCCCCACGGTTACACGATCATGCTGGCTGGGGAATTTTGGGAGTTGAAGTCCACACATCTTCAAGTTGCCAAGGTTGAGAAACACTGCTTTAGGGGCAAACAAGCCCCTAAAGCAGTGGAGTTAGAGACATTTCTGTTCTTGCTCTTTTGCAACTGGTCCCAACAGATATTTATTAGTCTCTAATTTTGCTCAACCTCTAGAAAGCATTTTGTTTAAATGCCAAATCCTTACCCTTAAGGATAAGACATGCATTTATATATTTCAAAGTCTTTGCACACTCAGCTGTACTCAGCCTGAACCCCCACCCCCATCCCAGCACCCTGATTTAGGAAGGTTGTAAGGGATATAACAAGCTTAACCATTCTGATAGATTCCAGGGCTCGCAAATATAAGAGCTATACATATGTGTCCATGCTGCACTCCCATCTTCCTCTTGTAGAGGGAAAATGTGTCTTGCAACATATTCAAGTCAAAAATGTTAGCTGAAGTATATCCATGAGTAACACTACATTTATTTAAGCTGCTATAGACCCAACTACTGTTGAAAATGAGACTTGATCCTCCTAAGTGCCACTGGATCAGAAACTTATTAATACTAGTTCACAGCATTTGCCTGTTTCTTCCTCTCCTTCTCCTTCTCCTTCTCCTTCTCCTTCTCCTTCTCCTTCTCCTTCTCCTTCTCCTTCTCCTTCTCCTTCTCCTTCTTGAAGTAAGTGTGTACTTGCAATGGGCCAGAGCAGGGCATCTGTGGTTGAAAGAAGTAGAGGAAACACTAACTGGAAGAGCCTGGGTTAACTGAAAGGTGATATACAAAGGCCTTTTGGCCCAGGTCCCAACCTGCAGAGTCTTCCATACAGACAGATAGCTCAAGCAAGTAAGCCAAGACATTACCTACATGGGGAGGTATCCATTGTGTCAGCAGTTGGCATGAAACAAGATTAGGATTCAGTGGTAAATTGCTGGATGGTTTGCAACAGATCAGCAACAGATTCTGGCTTCCCAGATCTGAACAATAGCAGTAACAAAAAGGTTTATCTATTTGCCACTAACCTTTATCTCATTGTCAGGCCACACTGGGGATAAGCTAAATAGGGTTGAATCTGGTTAGTACTTGAAGGAGATAACACTAGGAAATCCTTGGGTGGTGGGCTAGAGCAGGGTTTCTCAACCTCAGCAACTTTAAGCTGTGTGGACTTCAACTCCTAGAATTCCTGGCTGGGGAATTCTGGGTATTGAAGTCCACACATCTTCAGGTTGCCACGGTTGAGGAACCCTGAGTTAGACAACTCCTTGGGAGACATGGTTCAGATAGCGGAATTGCTGCGGCCTTTACCTATTGGGAATTGCCACGGTGAATTTTACATTGGCTGACACGGATCTCCTTTGGCGAACTGAGTTGCTCTTTGAAAGCCGTTTCCAAACGTTCTTTTAATCTGACAAAGCATTGTAGGAGGAGAGCCACGTTAGTCTATGGTGGCCAACCATCAGGAGGTGGACTCTGCCTTTTAATAAAATTTGTTAGTCGGAAAAGATGCTACCAGACTGCCATCTATCTATCTATCTATCTATCTATCTATCTATCTATCTATCTATCTATCTATCTATCTATCTATCTATGTCATCACCAACCCAGTAAGAAAAATTGCATTTTGGAAAGCAGACTCATCTGATCAGACTTCCTGACCTCCACATCTGCATGGAAAATCTTTTCACAAAATATCACCTGAAAAAAACCATTAATTGCTCCAATCTCTCCCCCTGCCACTATGCCTCTTCTGTGCACCAAAACATTTTCCATTCCTTTAAAAAAACACTGTCGGTCACCTCCTTTTTGGTGAGCAGAACGGCCTGTCCGCTGTAAATCGGTTGCAATGTTTTGTTGTTCCCACCATTACAGCATTGAAGGCGATATGATAGGTTGGGAGAAAAACAACTTCCTACCAGTCCTCATTCAGTGTGGTGAAAGAGTCTTTGCATTAGAAACTGATTTCAGAGGAGGGAATTTCAGAGAAGATCTCACAGGAGGAATTGGATGCTCCTTTAGGGACAAGGGGGTCACACTTAATGCTCCGTGCTGGCTGTTTCAATGAAATGGCAAGAGAAGGGGTGAGGAGAGAACTCTCCCCATGGTCTTCACCGATGGGACTCCTATGCCTCCTAACAGGAGGTAGCGCCTAACTCAGTGTTGTCCAAACTTGTCCACTTTAAGATGAGTGGACTTCAACTCCCAGAATTCCCCAGGCTGGCTGGGGAATTCTGGGAGTTGAAGTCCACTCATCTTAAAGTGGCCAGGTTTGGACAACACTGGTCTAACTGATCTTGGCTGACTTTGGAAAAAGCTGAACAAGGTCATACAGCAAATAACAAAAAGCCTTCTCTGGTGGCCCCTAAACTTCACTGCCTCCCCAGGTCATGCTGTGGATAAGCTACATAGGATCAAAGCTTGCTAATGCTTGGATGGGAGACCACGAGGAAATCCCAAGTCTATAGGCTGGGTTGGGATGTTGAAAAAACATCTTGGGAGGAGGCATTGCTAGGTTTACCTGCTCTGAAGGTTAAAAAAAAGCCCAACATACAAAAGAGGACACATGTTTGCATAGTAAGGTACACGTTACTTGCATTTCAGTTTTACATTTTTAGGGATTTGGACTCAGCCACCTCAACCTATATCTTGGTTTGGTTTTAGTATTTCTTGCTTTCGATCATGTATAATACTCTTTTTAGAGAAAGAAAGGAAGCCCCTTCATTCTACATGTGAAGCAAATAATGCAAACACATCCCTTACGTGGCGACTTGGAGCACCAGCACAGGAACGATGTTAGCTAAAAACCTAACAGACTCCAATACATCACTGTAACGTTATGCTACCAACGACGCGCTAAAGGTCTATGCAAATGCTCCCAAGGAAACGCTCCCAGAGGCGTCATTTTCTGTTTCTCCCTGCAGTATCTACTAGAACTAATCCATTTTAATAAGCACGGAAGTGTTTGCATTATTGCCTGCACTTTTAACGTACCTGCCCATCCATTGCCTCTCTTGTACAGAGGTACCTCGGTTCCCAAACTTAATTCGTTCCACGACTCTGGTCGCGAACTGAATTGGTCGTGAACCGAATCAACTTTTCCCATAAGGTTCAATGTAAATATGCGTAATCCGTTCTGACCCCTACGAACGTGGTCGCCAACCGATTTTGGTCGCCAACCGAATCAAATTTTCCCATAAGGTTCAATGTAAATACAGTTAATCCATTCTGAACCATATGTATTTTTTTTTTAAACCACAAAAATATGACACAAAGTACAGTACAGTACAGGATGAAGAGAGAGAACGCTAACCTTGCTCGAGGCGACTTCTGGCATGGAGGACAGGAAGGCGGGTGGGGAGGCGGTTATTGCTTGGAGGGAGAGTCCCCCTCCAAAAGGACACCGGGGAGATCTCCTTCAGGGGTGTCCTCTCTTCTTTGTCTCTTAGCTGCAGGCTCAGTTCTGGTGAAAAATCTGTCTAATGTCAGTTGTTTTTTCCTGCGCTGCATAACCCTCCGGAAATGAGAGACCACGTTGTCATTCATCATATTCAACACTCTGTTCGTTACAGTTCTGTTGGGGTGGTGCTTCTCAAAGAAATCCTGGCACTCATTCCATTTTTCCATAATGGATTTTATCCCATCACTGCTAACCTCCTCCCTGTCTTCCTCTTCCTCAGTGGAATGCTCCTCAACAAGCGCCTTCTGCTGCTCACTCCGGAGTTCAGCAAGTTCTTCCGCCATCTTGTACTCCGAGCCCAGATCAGTCACACGAATACCACGCTCCTGCTTTTCTACAATTTCCTCCTTCAATTCAATGGTTATTTTCTTCAAAACCTTATTCTTACCATGCTTGCTCTGCACTTTCTTGGGAGCCATGCTAAAAAGCAAACCAAAAAGCTTCACAGGACGTCTGTCTGTGACCGTGATCTCGCCTACAGGAAGCCACAACCACGTGTCACAGCAGGGAAAATGGCCGCGGGTCGTGTTCGTCACCCGATGCGGAGTTCGCGAACGGAAGCAAAATTTTGCGAACGGTGCTGTTCGTGAACTGAATCGTTTGTGAACAGAAGTGTTCGTGAACCGAGGTACAGTAATACCGCGACCAGCACCGTTCGCAAAATTTTGCTTCTGTTCGCAAACTCCGCATCGGGTGACGAATAGGATCCGCGGCCATTTTCCCTGCCGTGACACGTGGTCGTGGCTTCCTGTAGGGAGGGGGACTCTCCCTCCAAGCAATAACCGCCTCCCCACCCGCCTTCCTGTCCTCCACGCCAGAAGTCGCCTCGAGCAAGGTTAGCATTCTCTCTCTTCATCCTGTACTGTACTGTACTGTACTTTGTGTCATATTTTTGTGGTTTAAAAAAAAAATACATATGGTTCAGAATGGATTAACTGTATTTACATTGAACCTTAAGGGAAAATTTGATTCGGGTCGCGACCAATTCGGGTCGTGACCAGAGTTGCGGAATGAATTAAGTTCGTGACCCGAGGTACCACTGTACCACTGTATTTGACACCCGAACCAGTGGAGGATGGAGGAACCTGGAATTTTACTCTTCTTTCTATTCCTTGGACCAGAAGGGGAAACTGGCAGACTTCTTGTCCATTCCATAAAGTTAAAAGGGGCCCATCCATGCACACAGCCAAGAAAACAAATCGATAGATCATTGAACTGATCGACTCAAGAGTTCTCACTCGAGGCACCAGGCTCAATTTATCCTACTTTGGACACATGATGCAAAGACCCAGCTCTCTTGGGAAGCCCATGATGCTGGGAAAGGTGGAAGGAAAGAGAAGACAACGACCAGCAGAAGGTGGATGGACTCAGTTACAGCAGCGATGAGTGCACCATTGGAAGACCTGAAGGACCAGGTTGGGGACAGATTCTCCTGGAGTGGTCACTAAGAGTGAACACGAATGACATATTAGCTATCTATCATCTATCATCCATCTATCTACCATTTATCTATCTATTATCTATTTATCATCTATCTATATCTATATATCTTTTATCTATCTATCTATCTATCTATCTATCTATCTATCTATCTATCTATCTATCTATCTATCTATCTATCATCTTCAACATCATTATCATCTATTTAAGAGTCTTTTGGAATGAGCACCCATGATAAAATTAATACAATAAATGAATAAATAACAATGTAAAAGCAATTTCCAGTATCCTGGAGACAACAACTTGGGGTTGTCTGAATATTTCTCCTAGCCTCACTCATAAATACTGCCATCCAATCACCAGTGACGAGAATAAGCTACAGTGATGTAGCTTATTATGTACGTGGTAATAATGTCACTGCGCAAATGACCCGAATGATGCCAAAGATGGCATTTGTGTCATGCTGATAAGAGAATAACCCCGGTGATGTCACTGTCTTCCTGTCCCCCAGCCTATCATGCCTCCTTCTTGAATCACAGGAAGCCCATGTCTTAGCTAATCCAATTAATTCTGCCAATTAATGCTTTTGGAGTCATTTTTAAAATCAGGCAATGTTCCCCTTGAAGGCCCTTTGGGCGCCAAATGGGAGCAGCTAAAAGACCGATGCTTTAAATGCTACACAATTTGCTTCGTTGCTGGTTCAAAGCTGCAGCTCCAGCCGCAGCGAAAGAGTTAAAAGAAACCCCCGTGTGAGGCTCAGAAAATACCAGTTTCTCATTCCCCCCTCAGAGAGGAGGGGGAGAGACTTGATCTGGAAAATGTCATCAATAAAAACTACATTTCAGGGGTATAAGATGCAGTTGCTTCCGTGGGTAAGGTTATACATGGCAGCCAGATTAAAAAAGGGCCATTAAAAAACTGATCCCAGCCTAATGGAGGAGCCTCATCTATTCAACAAAGAAAGGGCTTCTGTTTTCCTCTAACCTTCGCACCCGCTCTTCATCAAGCTGGGGAGCTCAGCTGAAGAGAAACAGTGAAAGAGAGGACAGGGGTCTTTTCACTGATGCTTTTTCCCAACTAGAATTTGGATTCTCCAGACTCCAATTATCCTACTTTGGACACTTGATGTGAAGACCAAAGTAACTCTGGAGAAAGTTCTAATACTGGGAAAGCTGGAAGGAGAGAAGAGGACAATCAGCACCAAGGTGGAGGGACTCAGCTATGGTGATGATGGGTGCATCATTGGAAGACCTGAAGGACCAGATTGAGGACAGATCATCCTGGAGAAGTTCTGCCTATGTGATTACAGAGTTGATACCAACATGATGGCACATGATCAATCAGGAGAGATACATGGAGAAATGCATTGGGCATCAACTCATTTCCAGTCCCAATGAACTGTCTTAGTGTTGCCCCATTTTTGCCTTCATCCATAATGTGTTTCACCAGGAGAAACATGCTCATTCAAGTATCTCTTTCTTTTTTTCTCAGAATGTACTTTGCTACCTGTGTTTACAAATGCCTATTTCTAAACCTGGTTTGGATGCACTTCCTGAGCCAAGAATGATACTGGAATTTCTGGGAAAAACCAAAGTTCTTGGGCAATTCATCCACGTGATGCTGGAGAAATTGCAAAAGAGAAGGCTTAGGTAGTGTTTGGAAGACATCAGCTTCCTTCAGTTCTCTCGCTTGACCCAGCAGAGATCAGATATCACGCGTTGAACTTGTCTGTGCAAAAATGTTCTCCAGGAAAGCCAAACTCAAGGACAGGTTAGTCCTTCCACCTAGCTCAGGAGAGATGGACATGAATGTGGGGAGGAGGTCCCCCAGTGCCCCCTTTTGCCCACGCAGAAACCTGTTTGCTCGCTCAAGTGCATCACGTCAGCATGGAAAAGCATAGAGAACCTGTGGTGAACATGAGGAATACAGTGTTCTTTGCTTGTTCAATCTACAGCATCTCCAAGTTGAGCTAGAAAACACCATCTTGAACCCCTAAAGCTGTTGCTCCCCTCTGTCGACCAAAACAGGGTTAGATTGTCCAAAGGCCCAACCTTGAGTTGAGTTAGTTTCTTACATTCAGGGGGGAATGTGAAAAAACAGAATTGCATTGTCTCTTTCCAGTTTGTTTTGGAGGATTTTTTTTTCCTGGTGGAACAAAAATGCAAGCTTATGGATAACTCCTTAATACAACGTTTTCCCTTGCAATTTGAGTGCTTTTTTAAAAATGTGTTTTAGAATAGGAACAAAGCTTGGGTTTCACTGCTGCAAATTTGGTGGACCCAAAAGTCCAGGGCAGTACACAGAACTTGAGTCTCAGGACTGAATAAAGAGTGCTGGAAATAGATATCTGCAGAGAGGTCAAAAAAGTCAGGATGGTGATCATAACCATGTGACTGAAGCCCAACCTCTGTTTAACATGCAATGCACACACAAAGAGTCACGTATGGGCAGCTATAGAATTCAAATAAATAAATAAATAAATGAGAGGTGAGGCTTTGACTGCATGTTGGTGGCCACCATCTTGACGTTTTTGACCCCCATGTGGACAACCCTGGCTGGAAACTTTATTCCCTGTCATTTCTTCCCAGTTTTACGTGATTAAATAGCCACATCTCCAGTACTACAACTTTCTTTTCCTGGCTGGAAACAAACTCCTGCAGAACAGGCCTTGGACTTAATTTATTCCCACTTTCTTTATTTCCTGCAAGAATCACTCGGGGATTTGATGGCAATACGGAAGCCTTATGGAAGCACAGAGTTCCAAGACAGGTCATCCTTGCTCAGACAGGATCCCCAAGACCACCTCTGACAGATGACCATCCAGCCTTTGGTTGAAGTCCTCCAACAAGGGCACGCTCCCCCTTTCATGTGGCGGGCTGTTCCACTGGCTGATGGGATGTATTGTCAGGAATGTCCAGTGACAGCAGTATGGACCTGGGAGCAAGATAGGCCCCAGTTCCTTGACCTGTTGCAGGTTGGGGTACAACTAAAGGAGATTCCAGAGGAATTGAGCAGAGGAGGGAGAAGAAAACAAGGAGATGGGACGATGCTTAGGCTGATTTCAGACATTGCTTTGCAGTTGGGGTGTGATGTTTAACGATTTCAAACCCATGCATTTTAATTGCTGGGATCTCACAATGTTTTTAGGTCCAATTCTGGTTCTGAGCTTTGGAAAAAAAATGTCCTTGGGCAGTTGATAACCTACCTGCCCACTCTTGCATCTTACATTTTCCTACCGCCTGCAGTCTTGACACACAGAACTTTCTCTAGATACCCTGACCATCTGAAATGTGGCGAGGGTCTACTCATGAGGAGACGGCCTTTTCAAGAGCAGGGCCGCGTCCCCTGTGTGAAGGATGAAACCCGAAGCGATTTACCACGCCTGTGTCTTGCCCTCATTTTGGCACTTCGGAGATGCTCCCCAGGCTTTGAAACACAATTTTGTCACTTATTGTTTTTCTGCTCTGTTCTGGTTTCCTTGTTTTTACTTGTATGTGTGTGTGTGTGTGTTTTTGATTTGAGGCACCTTCTTCAAAAAGTGGGGTTAGAATGGCCGTAATAAAATGAACCAGTTTTTTGCAAGGAACTACTTTGATCCCTTGGCTATGGGATTTCAGGGTTACGCCAATCGCAGATCACCTTCCTATCTGAAATCAAACCCAAACTGTTCAGTGGCTTTAAAGATTTGCTCTGCTCTGATGGTTTCTTTTAGCTGAACAGGCTTTCATTGGTTATCCTCTCTCTTTCTCCTCTCCTTTTCTCCTACCAGATCATTCTTAATTCCATGCACAAATACCAGCCCAGGTTGCACATCGTGAAAGCGGACGAGAACAACGCATTTGGCTCGAAGAACACCGCTTTCTGCACTCACGTGTTCCCAGAAACATCCTTTATATCTGTGACATCCTACCAGAACCACAAGGTACGTCTGTAGCTCACTTCGAAGGCCTTTCTTTGCTTTGTGGATTAGGTATGGAAGATGCAAATTAAACTTCGACAAGTTAAGTTTTTCTAGAATGTCTTTAGGGCTGAAGTTAGAAGCAGTCAATTCCTCTTCACCCCTGCAAGCTCCTGTTGTGGTTAGCTCACCAATTATGAATTATTGTCCTCCAAGATATAAAGTTTCCCCCCTCCCCAACTGCCTGGGCTATTTCCACATTTGGAGGCCAGGAATAGTCCAGAAATTAATTATAGACAGTACAGTATAAAGATGTCTTTTCCTGTTTGTCCTGATCTTATTTATGCATTGAATTTTTTATAGAATGATAGCATTGGGTTAAAGTTAGACTGCAGCAAAATTCTTTCCTTCTCGCTCAAGAGTGAGGTTTAAATAAACTCAAACTGAGCTCAACTTCTGGTGACTTCATGGAAAAATCTAGATAGTTTCTTGGCAACAACATGGACATCATTTGCTACTACAGTATCTTTTTTCCAGAATTATTCAATATTGTTGGGTTCCTTTCAGGCTGGGCTACAGTGTTGGGATTTTCTCTTGAGTTTCCCAACCAATTACTGATCTGGTCTGATCCTGTTTTAGTTTTTTTTCCCAAAAGGCAGAGAAATCAAACTACTGCTTCTCAGAAGTTTGAAAATTGACATTGCTGAATATTCCAGGATTCTGCTGTGTTGAGGAATGTTCTCTAGAAATTGTTCTGCTCTAGAGCTTTTATCGTTCTTCCTGTTTTTAATGTTGTGCATCGCCTAGAGTCTTTATGGAGTTGGGTGGCCTTCTCAATTAAACAAATACCCAAGTACATCAAAGCATAAATAAAAAAAAAATAGAGTGGCTGAAAGAAAAAAAATTTCCACCCCTGTTCCCAAGAGAAGGAATCTGCTACTAGATGGCTTCAAAGGGAGCTTGTAGAGTGTGGTCAGGAACGTCAAGATGGCAGCCATAGAGCTCTGCCTGTTTTTATGCGTGTTGCACATGTGGTATCTTGAGTCACTTGACCAAACTCTGCAGACATCCTTGATGTCATGAAAAAGGAAGGATGCATGAAACTGAAGCTGTTCTGCCTGTGTATAAAGGTGGATCAGAGGCTCTGTGTGTGTGTTTGCGTACGTGTGAGTGACACTTCAAAGCAAAATTTGGCCATTATGCTTCACTTGTGACGTTCCATGACTGGTGCCTTTAGGTCCAAACGGGGGCTCATCCGATCCCGAAAATCAGTTGTATTTTTTTTTGTCTGGAAAAATGCTAATATCTGTGGTCGTCCATCAAAAGGGAAGCCCTAAGTCAAAAAACACACCTGTGCAACCACACTTTGTTCTGCCAAAGCCCGAAGAATGTAGACATGAGAAAAAGGAAAATGTACCGTGTTCCCCTCTTTTGGCTTTGTGTTTTTCAAAACGACAATAGTGGTCAGGAAAAGCCCAAAATGTCATTCAGAATGGCAAAGCGAGCTCATCATGACTGATAAAGTCCAGCCATAAATCTACAATGAAAAGTAATTAAGTCTATGTATTTAGAGAGACATTAAAGGAATGTTGCTATAAAAGGAGACTTAAGAGTGTGTCTCGGGGTCTGAACGTGAAGGAAAGATGGGGACTTTTATAATGGGCAGGGAAGGGAAAAAAGAGTGGAATTAGAAGGGAAACCAACTGGAAAACACTTTTCAATTTTTGTCCCTGCACATGGATTTCCTCAAGGGGGTCAAAAAAGTCAGTATGGCAGCCAGAGCCATGGGATCAAAGCCTCACAGCTTTTTTACGTGTATAAAAAAGCCGCAGAGCTTGGACCACAAAGTTGTAGCTGCCATCTTGACTTTTTTGACCCAGGTAAAAGAGGGCGGGGCTTCCATCACATGGTAGGGGCCCACCTCTTGACTTTTTTGACCCTCTCCCTGCAGACACCCCTGTCCTTGTGGGAAGTGTATGGAACTGTGGTGGAAGTTGGGCATAATGGCACACGTGTGATGAATCGGAGATCTGGAGTGAGAATGACAGTGAGAAAATGTTTGCCGAATCAGGATCTAGGCACCAGCTAGAGCAGGGTTTCTCAATCTTGGCAGCTGGAAGATGGACTTCAACTCCCAGAATTCTCCAGCCAGCCCTGCTGGCTGGGGAATTCTGGGAATTGAAGTCCACACATCTTCCAGCTGCCAAGGTTAAGAAACACTGAGCTAGAGTCAAGGACAAAATTGTGTTTCAGGGACCTGAAGGATGAAAAAAGGCATGTGGCCAGAGATTAAGCCTAAAAAGTGTTTTTCCATTCCCAGCTGGAGCCTGAAACCTTTTCACAGAGAAAGATCTGTTCCCGTTTTTCTTTTTGCCCTGCCGTTGGCAACCAGTCATTATTTATTTGCCATCGTCCATCACGCAGGAGTCAGAAAGTCTTCCTGATCTTCTGCAAATCTTTCTGACCCACCAACAGATCCAGGCCTGTCTTCCTTTTACGGGGCGCGCCCAGCTTTAAAAGAGGACCGGCGGAAGCTCCTGCCCAGCCAAAGACGTGGAGAAAGGGGATTGCAAGTTTAAAGCGCCATTAAATTTATGGAAGGCACTGGCGCGGGGCGGCACGGTGTTTTTTCTCAAGCCGCTTGCCTCCTGATTAAATCCAAAGGAACTGGCTTTAAAAACTTGACACGCACCGTCCACGATGGGCTCGTGTCAATTTGGGAAAAGCCATGCCGGATATAATGGTGGGGAGAATGAAAAGAGGCTGGGGGGATCCTGCTTTGAATGAGAAGCAGAGAACGAAAAAGGGAGAGAGAAAAAAAAGCAGAAACGCTTGATCAAGGAAGCACAGGGGGACCCCGGCCCTATAACTGGTTCACCTGGGGCAGGATTGTCAGTTGCAAAGTGAAGCTGTCCAGAAGTCAGCTGCATTTCAAGGGGCTTTATGGAAAGAGATCACCGTGAGGTCCCTCTTAAAATGTCAGTCTGAAGGAGGGGGTAATATTTCTACCCAAATGAGCTGGAGACGGACAGCCTGCTTAGCACCCAGCTTCAAAGGTCCTTTCCAGGCCCAAATGGGAAAGGTTTGTTGGCTTCCGTAACTGGAGGAACAAAGAAAAACTGAATTCCAAGTTGGTTCAGGGGCTAATTGGTGGGAAGAATGGCACAACCAGGATAAATGGGGAACGAGTGGGGCCTCCTTCTATGACCATTTTGGTATTGTGACTTTCATGAGTGATTCTGTTCTTCCTGTAAATATGAATGTTAAAAATAATATTGAGGGGCATCCATGAGTGGGGCTGGGGTCAACAAAGTCAAGAGGAGGGCTATGATCCATGTAAAAAAAGGAGTGGGGGTCAGTGGTGGAGTCATGGCTGCCATCTTGACTTTTTTGCTCCCCTGGCAGACACCCCTGATAATATGAAAAATAGAGTCCCTTAGTTGAGCTCAACATGCACATAGCGTTCTCTTGGCAATATAGTAAGCCCTTGTTTAGGGACTGCCTCATTTAGTGACTGTTTGCAGATATGACAGTGATAAAAATGTAACTTTACCATCAATCCTCTCATTTACGACCTTCACAGATCTGTAAAGTGAAGGAAAGCTGAAATAAGATCATAAGCACAGTCGTGGTTTTACTTAGCGACTGCTTTGCATAACGACCAACTTGTCAATCCCAGTTGTGATCACTAAACGAGGATGCCCTGTTGACATGACCTCACATGGTCTTTTCTCAAAATATTTGTTCAACTTCCGAGGCTAGCCTACAAACCTTCCCATACAAGAATGAATGAGGACTGACTTTGCTGAGTCGATTTTTAAGTTTGGCTGGAAATAATAATAATAATAATAACAACAATTATTATTATTATTATTATTATTGTTATTGTTATTATTATTTCAAAACTTCCTTATAAGATAAAAGCTTCCAAGTATAAATTTGCATATTTATTTATTTACTTATTTATTTATTTACCTATTTTTATAAATTATTTACTTATCATTATATTATAAAATATAAATTTTGCTAAATATAAATACATACATAAATAAAGCAGAGGTAGGGAACTAGATCCACTCTGGGGAAGGATCCAGCCTCCAGCTTACCCAATTATTTCTGGGGGGGGGATTTAAGGTGAGGAAGGAAAAGTTGCCCCCACCCCAACATCAACCATGCAGGATGAAAAGGAAAGCCACCCCGTCTTCTTCATGTAACCCAGTTCTCCACGCCCTGACCCTATATAAACCTGGGAAAGGTTGTATACCGCCTAGAGTCAAATTTTGTCAGACAGGCAGCCATATAAATAAGAAAGATGGAAAGAAGGGAGGGGGGAAGGAGGCAGGCAGGCAGGCAGGTGTGCCCACCCTATCTGATCTGATAGGATGGGTAGACGTCTTAGGGAGAGACGGTCCCACGGATAATCTGGCCCTGTGCCATGTCGGGCTTTAAAGATAATAACCAGCACCTTGAATGGCATCCAGAAGGAAACTGGGAGCCAGTGCAGCTCGCGCAACAGAGATGCAACATGGGTAAACATAGGGGCACCCATCACTGTGCGCATCGCCGCATTCTGGACCAGTTGTAACTTCTGGGTGGTCTTCAAGGGCAGCCCCACGTAGACCGCATTGCAATACTCCAGACAGGAAGTGACCAAGACATGAGTGACCGTGAGCAAGTGATTGATTGTTCGCTGGTCTGGAGGAGGTCTTGCTGAGAGCATCTGGAGAGCATCTTTCCGCTTCCTCTCTGGCCCCCTTTCTCATTCCTGGGATCTGCTAGTCAGGCTTGCGAGTAGAGGGGAGGGGCGGGGGGGAGGTGGAGGGCAAAAGAATGGCCATGCTGACAGGAAGTGGTGGCTGCCAGCTGGGGGACTAGGCAAAATGGCTTAGGAACTACCACACCTTCACCAAAGTAATAAAAACACCCAATATTTATCCCCTTATCTGATTCATATAGCCGCCTAGTCAAGAAATTCTGGGCAACGCACAGATAGTAATGAAGAATTGCATTAAAACAAAATCTGGCCACGGGAAGGCCCTTGGTGGGAATCCTGTCATGCGCTCGGTCCCAGAAGCAATGGGCAGATTCTGGCTCCCTTTCTTGTTGCAAATCAGCCCTGGGCTCAGGACAGACTAACGCTCTCCCGGTTTGGCAAACAGATGTAGCTTTCTTTCCTGAGAGAGCCAAACCCGTGCCCAGTTCTGCAGTCCCCAAGCTATCATGCTCAATGTTGAGCTGTGCCTACTTGGACTTTGATTATTTTCTTGGAGGGGGATTATTTTCTTTCTCTTTCCAAAAAGGAACATCGAGCTAGGAAAGCATGTTATTTGAATATCGTAGGGGGCTGTGAATAGCATAGCCCCATCATGGCGAACTGGGGGATCTGGTGAAAGTATTTGGGCCAGTTTGATTTGTCAGCCAGCCAAAAAGTTTTTTGACCATTTGGAAATTTGGAGCTGTATGGAGGGGCTGCAATGTTGGGTCAAAGGGATGTTTGAGGATTGAACCCAGTGCAGAAACGATGGTCTCCTTTACATTAGTTCCTTGATGTCAGGCTGGATCGCGAGACCACAGAAGCTGGCGATGGGGAAAGAGAGGAATAAAGGAGGGTTGACTAGAGCCGTGTTTCTCAATTTCAGCAACTTTAAGATGGGTGGACTTCAACTTTCAGTCAGTTCTGGGAGTTGAAGTCCACACATCTTAAGGCAGGCCAACTGGGGAATCTGGGAGTTGAAGTCCACACTAGCATGCTGGCTGGAGGATTCTGGAGATGGGAAATCCACCCGTCTTAAAGTTGCTGAGGTTGAGAAACACTGGGCTAGAGAACAGAAAACGCAGGGAAGTGGTGACCCTAGAGCAGAAGAAGACCAGGACAGGAAGTGAGCAGAAAATTAAAGAGAGTTTCCAGTTGAGAGATCTTGACTTCCGATGGATTGGAACACTGGTACTTCTTGGAATCTAGAAATTTAAAGTTCAGTTTAAAGGGTTGGTTTTAACACCTGGGTATCTTAGGGTGGCTCACCCCAACCAGAATTGTCCCAGTCTATTAGGTCATCTAGGAAAAAAACTGTTCTTAGTTCCTCACTTCCTAGAAACGAGGATTGCTCAAGTTAGGAAGTGCTGCTTTTCGATAGCAGCATCGGTTTTTTGAAACGGTGTCACGGGAGAGGTCAGACTAAGCTCTTCTGGATGGTATTCAAGCATCTGCAGAAAACTGAGTTGTTTGGGAAAGACTTCTGGTTCACCTGGGCCACCTTGATCTTCAATTTTATCTTTATTTTGCTTCCCCCTTTTTTGCAGTTCTGTTTTGCTTGTTTCTTTCAGTGGCTTAGTACATTGTAAGGCTCCCTGTGGGTCTGTTAAAGTTTTCTCTATCATGTCCAGTGGCGAGATGGTGTGCAAGTGGATTATGATCAATAACTAGCCCACAAGAATAAGAGCAGAAGGCCTTCTGACTGCATAACGCTAAGCAAGGGGGGGAAACAAACAGGGAAGGGAGGTTGGTTGTAAATCTCTTGCAGCAAGAAGTCAGGAAGAGGGAGATGGAAAAAGAAGAGCTCTGCAGCCAGAACTTTCTGCCAGCTGCAGCCGGAAGGCGCTTCTTGCTAATAACGTCACCAAAAAAGAAGCTGGGTTAAGATAAGTTTGGCCGCATGCTGGTTTGCAGGGAGAGTGATTGGGCAAGGCTCGTAGCCTTTGGTGGTCTGCAGAAATTTGCTGCTGCTGGTCTTGCTGTTGTGGGAGATACCAGGTAGGAAAGGCCAGGAAGAGGGTGGGAAGCCCTGATCTCCAGCAAAAAGATAATTTTTCAGGCATTGCTTCAGAAACGTCTGCAGGGGAGGTCAAGAGGTGGCTGTGGAATTTCCTAGTGGCCTCCCATCCTCCTTAGCATTTGACATCAGCCAAGGTGGCTCATTGCCGCCACCTGTTGTAGATCTAAGGAGCATAGGAGGGTATATTCCGCAGTAATATAACTGCAACAGAAGTGAGGGCCTAGTTGAGGAATAATGAGCAAGGAATCCCCTTGGAGAAGGCTGGGCTGCTGATGGAACTCCGAGCGTGTCACAGAAGAAGACCATGATGAGTTCAGTTTCATCATCTTGGCAGGTAGGAGAGGGGAGAATGAAAGGTGATAGGAAGGGCAGATTCTGGGTGGCTATTAGGAAAAACGTCCAAAGGGAAAAAGCATTTTGATAGTGGGACCCCTGACCCAGAGAAGTGGGGGGCTCCCCCTTGGTTGGGCGTGCTGAAGTGGAGCGGCACCACTGTGTGGTAGGGAGGCTTTGATTTGCATTCCCACATCCAGGAGGGAGGTTGGACTAAATAACCTCAGGGGACCCCTCCATCTCTAGAATTCTGGGGTTCCAAGCAGCCATCTGCCTCCGTTCACCAGCGGAAGGAAAGATTCAGGTGGAATCCTGGCCTGAACCGCAATCCCCAATGGGATTTATTGTCCCCAGGCTATTAGCAGAGAGGGAAAATCTGAGCAATGAAGGGGTGAAGAGAAGTCTAAGGGGAAGACAGGAGAGCCGTCTTCCGATGCGTGAAGGAACATCCCAAGGAAGAGGAGATGGATTTATTCTCCGTGGTGCCTGAGAGTAGGACAAGAACTGGGTATGGGGGGGGGGGGCGGGGAGAGAAGGAGGCCTTACAGAGAGAGATCCCAACTCAGCATCAGGAGGAATTTCCCAGCCGTGACAGCTCCTATGCAGCGCAGCGGAACAGCCTGCTTCCTGGCGTGGTGGGGGCTTCATCCCTGGAGGGTTTTAAGCAAAGACAGCCCTTGGTCTGAGACACTTTGAGGATTCCTCCCTGGGCAGGGGGCTAGACTAGAAGACCTCTAATGTCCCTCCCAACCCTAGGATTCCATGATTCTTTTGGCCTGCCAGGACCCCAGGCAACAGACCGGCTATGTGGTGGTTATAACCAGGGCTGAACATTTTGGCTGTTTTTTTCCCCCCCATTTTGGAGCATTAGGCAGGGGGAAGTAAAGCAAAACAGATGGAGTTGTACTACTCCTATTATTTATTTCTAAAGCCCAAATTGGGTTGTCAACATTTGTTTTCTGCCAAATTTCAACGGCGCAATCTTGGTGGGCTGCAGCCAATGGACAGAAAGCGATTCCTAAGGGCAGGCTGTACAGGTCCCCGGCAGTGAGTATGCGAAGGAGAGAGAAGTTGTAGGTCTCAGCTGCACATACACCCGTTCAGTCATCGTGACAATGTGCTTGGAAACCATCAGTGTTAAAAAGCCTGCAAGGAATTCTACTGAGAAGCTTTTAACATTTCACCGATCGATTCTATTTTTTTTAAAAGACCTTCCAACCCTGCGTTTCAATTCAGTATTTTCAAAACAGCACACACGGTGTCTTTTTTTTTTTTTTTAAACCATGTAAACAACACAGGATGTTCTAGCAAGTCTCTTCCCTGTGGATCAAAACCACTCCCCAAATCTAGAAATGTAAGTTTAATTTGGCACCTAAAGATCCATCGGGTCACAGAGTTGGCAAAGGAAGGAGAACTCCAAAAGGGGTGCCGGTGCAAAGAAGGCCCTGCACGTAAAAATAGGGTGGGCCTTCAATCACCACCATCTTGACTTTTTTGACCCCCTATGGATGCCCCTGACAAATATACATACGGGTAAGGGAATTTGATCACGATGCACACCCTGTCATCTGGTAGACTTTGTCCCCCATGGGAACACCCTGGAAGAGGGCATGCAAGCTTGCATATCAACTCATTGCAACCATCCAGGGATCGAACGCTACTTGACTTGTCTTTTTATTATTTATTTTTTATTACAAAGAAGGAAAAAATGCATAAAAGTGCTTTAACATAAAAGTGATATATATATATAATATATAATAATATATTAACTTTTGTTGTTGTTGAACTTTTTCACTTTTATGTTAACGCTTCTTGACTTGGAGTCTGCTAGAAGAAGCTTTTCCAACCTTCAGCCGTGGGGTGACTTTGTGGGAAAATGCTGGGTTGCAAAAAACGCTAACAGGTGTCTCTCCAGTATTGCTGATCGCGGAGTCCTTTTAATAGAAAGAGAAGGATGGGTACCCGCCTAACAGGATGGCTCCCCCCCCCCGCCAATAACATCCGCTGGGGGGTTTTGAGCCAAGGACAGGACATGGGAACGCCATCCATCCTTACAAGGTGGATAGGGGAGTGCTGGGAATTTCTTCTTTTTTATAGTGGTGGGGCATGGGGGTTGAGCCTTCCCAGGACCCATTAGCAGCTCCAAAAGTGAATCTTGGTTTTTCACCCCCCTTATGGGTGAGATGGAAAGCGGTTTATGATGGTCCCTGCCTGTTCTCTGTTCTGAGGCCAGCTGAAGTGAAGACAACTGAGGCTGCAAGAAGGACAGTGGTGCAAGGGAAGAAAGAGAATAAAAACGGCTCTATGGCAGGATTTTTCAACTTGATGGCACTCCCGGAGAGCTGAAGGGCAAAAACAAAACCAAAACCAGCTAATTTTCACTCCAAAATAGCTAATTCTCACTCCAAAATGGCTAATTTTCCAATGCTAGAAAGGCTTGGCCTCTTGAGCAGCAGATCCTGGCGTCTTTCTTTTTTAAGGGACAGGTTCCCTGGCCTGAAAAAGTTGGACGGTCCCCTGCTCGAAGGGGCCACAGCGCTGAAACTGGTTTGCCTTCAACAGACAAGGATGGGCGAAGCGAGCTGTAACTTTTCCTTTCCTTCTCTTGAAAGATAACCCAGCTGAAGATAGAGAATAACCCGTTTGCCAAAGGCTTTCGAGGAAGCGATGACACTGACCTCCGCGTGGCAAGATTACAAAGGTGGGATGAAGGAATACAAAGAAATGCCAGAAAATTATATTCTAAGTCAGTGTTTCTCAACCTTGGCAATTTTAAGATGTCTGGACTTCAACTCCCAGAATCCCCCAGCCAGCCTTGCTGGCTGGGGGATTCTGGGAGTTGAAGTCCACACATGTTAAAGTTGCCAAGGTTGAGAAACACTGTTCTAAGTGAATGTTAATTTTAGTGTAGGTCTTTCTGACACCATCACTTCATGAATACTGTTCTCCCTTCCCCAGGAATAAAATTAAGTCCTTGGTAGGAAAATGTGGGTCCATTATGCTTTGCAAAGTGTGCAGGGCTCTTTTATTTGTCACAGTTTGGAAGCTAGTGGCCCACATGGTGTCATCCATCCTTTGATTCCCCCATCCCATTGCAGTGGAGCTTTCTATTCATCTCATTTATTTCAGAGTTTTTGCTGCCCGCCCTGCTCAAAAATCTTTGTTGGCCCAAGTTAAAGGGACAAGAACAACAATAGAACACATCAACATTAGGAAAGCGACAGCAACGATGAATCAACAATGTTTAATCAACCTCAGAGTTTGTCCGAACATGTATCAGTGGCTGGACTGAAATTGGTGAAGTGGGAAGTGGCTTTCATGCATCAATTCCTCCTTTTTTGATTGATTGATTGATTGATTGATTACATGCCATAAATCAGTGCCAATTGTTAGTAATCACATAGATAGATGTTCTCCATGATGATCTGTCCCCAGCCTGGTCCTCCAGGTCTTCCAATGGTGCCCCCATCACCACTGTAACTGAGTCCATCCACCTTGCTGCTGGTTGTCCTCTTCTTCTCTTTCATTCCACCTTTCCCAGGATTATGGACTTCTCCAGAGAGCTGGGTCTTCTGGTTGATTGATGGATTAGTGCCATCATGGGTGTTGACTCTCAGCAACCACCTAGATAGTTTTTTCCAGGAGGATCTGTCCCCAACTTGGTCCTCCAGGTCTTCCAATGGTGCCCCCATCACCACTGTAACTGAGTCTATCCACTGCTGGTCGTCCTCTTCTTCTTTTCCTTCCACCTTTCCCAGCATCACAGCCTTCTCCAGAGAGCTGCACATAGAAAACTAGGTTATCAAGGATCAGGCTGGCCTAGAATTTTCTCCCTGGCATGCTAGCTGTGGATATGCAAGGAATATTTTATGCAAGGGGCAGTTTACACATCACATCGCCTGATGCAAAGGTGGTTAGCCTCTAGCCCACGATGCACACATAGACCTAAAACCTTTTTTGCAGCCCTCGGGACCTCTCAGCTTGCACCTTTTAAACTTCAGGGGAAAATTACAGGCCTTGGTGGCATGATTTCTGTTAGGAAACTAAAAAAAATAAGGCTGCTCAGCCTTTGGATAGGATGATGACGATGATGATGATGATCATCATCATCTAAAAACAGGATGATACAAAATGGTATCATAGCACACAGTGTAAACATAAGTTTCATCTATTTAAAGTTCTGACATCTATTTATTTATACATACATACATACATACGTATGAACTTACAATTATAGGGGACAGTGAAGAAATAATAATAAATCATTCTTGTTGGTGAATCTGCAGCTTTGTGGTGACTCTCAAATTTCCTGAATGTCCCAGTACAATACCATGTTACAGTGAGGCATCCTTTGGGGATGTGTAGATAACTGTAAAGGAAGTCCCCTCTCCTCTTGTCACCTCCTGCAACCTAGGTCACAGGTACCTTATGTTCTCCATTTGCACCCTCAGCTTTCTTTGCAAAGCATCGGTTCCCCGACTGCTGAAGGCTTTGCACTGTACATCGTGCTCCTTGGACTAATGCCCATATGCACTTGGCAGAAGTGGGCTATGAATCAATTCAATGTGCAATACAGATGGGAAACAGATCCAGAGTGAGGGATTTTGCCCAGGGCCACCCACATTTCAATAGCTGAGCTGGACTCTTTGACCTCGATCTCCCAGGTTGAAGAGGAACCAGAGCTCCCGTGGTAGAGCACTTTTCTGCACCTCCAATTTAAAAGGGACAAGTGATAGGGAAGGACACTTTGAAGACTTGCTGCAGTAGCTAGTCAAGGGAGAAATTGTCTGACTTCCTAGAAGTCACTTTCTGTGATCCCAAGATCCAGGGCAAAGATTTCCAAATGTTGTTTGCTGCAAAGGGTCCCAGGACATATTTTAGGGTGCATAAATCAGTTCATCAAGAGTGCAAGCAGACTTAACGAGCTTCACGTTGCCCAACCTAAATGGAGTGCCTGTCTCCTAAAACATCCCAAATCCTCTTTTGCTAACTTCACATTGGTGGGATTGTGGGAATCAGGAAAGAGAACTGAAGATGAGTATTTGTCACAGTCTCCAGACCAGCAGCAGAAACATTGCTCTAACCATGCTACAATTCCAACTTTTTACAACATCTCCAAGAAGATCAGATGAAGATCAGATGCAGGGCCCAGCTTTTAGGGGAGCTAGGAGGGCCAACCTCAAGGTCTTCCAAATTCTAGACCTCATGTAATTTGAAAATGATTAGAATTGCCCTGAAGTATGATGATTGGGTTCTACTGATCACCACTGAAATGCGCTATGACCTGTTCCTCTTCTACTAACTTCTATAGCAAAGAATATCCTGTGATCTCCAAGACCATCATGAGGCAGAGGTTGGTGTCCACACATGGTCAACTCTCTGCAAAATCAGACGTCAACTCCCTCCATGGAAGCCACCAGGCTCTTCAGCACTACCAGTATGAGAATGGAGCGCACATGCAGTTTGCCACCTCAGATGCCCAAGACCTACCCCTCAACACCTTCACGGCACAAAGAGAATCTGGCCTCTTCTACCACTGTCTGAAACGGCGAGGTAAGGCAAGGGAATGGACTGGGGAGATATTTTTGAACAGATTAATGGGGGATTTTCTGCTGGAGGATATCAGACTTGAGGCAGTCTTGGTATTTTTGACATCTAAGTAATCGTAGTAAAGAAACAAACTAGGTCTCTGGGTGGTTAGGAGCATGCTGAACCACCCAAGGTTTCCTGATTGGTTGGGATCATGCTGACCCTCCCAAGGCTTCCTGATTGGTTGGGAGCATGCTGACCCTCCCAAGGCTTCCTGATTGGTAGGGAGCATGTTTAACATTTAATTTTAGACTGGCTTGTTCTGGAGCTTTAGGAAGCTTCAACCATAAGATACTCCACTGAGATTACTTTTAATAATGAAAAAGCAGGATGGAAGAAGGGAGAGAGAGAGATTAGCAATATGGTTAGTATGCAGAAAGGAAACCAAATGATTAATATTGCCAGTTCTGCTACCCTTTGACAGAAATAAATTAATTTGTGCCATTCACTTTCAATATAAGTGAGCCAGTTTAGTAGTGAAGGTGCTAGCCTAGAAACCAGGAGACTGTGAGTTCTAGGCCTGCCCTAGGCATGAAAGCTGGCAGGGTGACTTTGGGCCAGTCCCTCTCTTTCAGCCCAACCCACCTTACAGGGTTGTTGTTGTGGGAAAAATAGGAGGAGGAAGGAGTATTAGATACGTTGCTACCTTGAGTTGACTGTGTGTGTGTGTGTGTGTGTGTGTAAAAAAGGCAGGATACACATCTAATCATAGTAGTTTAAAAAAGCATCTCCAGGCAACTCATAACAGTAAGCAAAACTTCCTGACCCCAGAACACTGTCAGATAAGAATACGTATTCTTTTCCTGAATATGTAGGTTTTTTTTGTTTTTTATCAGTCCTGGAATAAGCCCTTAGCTTTATCTTGCAAGATTTCTCCAGCCTCCTGACATACGCTCCTGGCAAATGTAGAGCACGTTGTTGTTGCTGGAAAGTGCTCACGATAAGTTGTTTTAAGACTCCTTGAACTTGTCAAAAACATAAGTACCAAAACATTGCAGCATGTTCATTGTCAAGGTTTGTGAAAAGTAACTGCTGGATATAAGAAAGGGGTAGCACCCAAGTCACTAAAATTCTCAGCTGATGAAACCAAGTCCTGGAAATTAAGATTGATAGGATTAGCTAAACCCTGGCTGGGCTCTGTCTTTTTGCTCATAAGGAAAACCCTTTGAGGAAAAAAATATGTGGCAAGATTCTGCTGAGGCGGTAGTTTCTTAAGCAATGTATTACGGTCCAGATCAATTTTAAAAAACCCTTATCCTACACAGTTAAGGACTATCTATGCCAAGCAGAAGCAGTGGACACACCTAATTTTGCATAAAATCAATCTATAAGACAGAGGATGATGAAACTGGAAGACACTAAGCTTAATTTAGGGAAAAGAAGAAAATGGAGCTATTTTTATGGTTTCTGAAATAACACGAAGGGTCACTTGGCCCCAACTGCTGTGGATAATATGGATTTCCATGGCTTGGAAACGTCTACTTTTAAGGAACCACTTCCAACTGATTTGTCTTACAGGTCACACAAGATTTGAGTGTGTTTTAGTGCACGCTCAAAGGGCCAATCAGATAATTTGGATAAGTGAGGAGTCGACATCAAGCTATCAGCAGTCCACTGCAGGGGAGAAGCTCCATAGTGATACGCAACATTGTCTTGCCATATCTGATTTTTTTCATGAAGGAAACCTAGCTCCTAGTTATTTTTTTCATTAAGGAGCCCTAGTTGTGATGTCAAGAACATCTGAAATAGGTGGGAAATCACTGGAGCAGAAGGCAGGGGAAAATCTGGTAGATCAAATCGAGAGAAAATTAATAGGGGTTCGCTCCCATTCCTCCACTCAGTCATCTCAGACCTCTTTCCTTTCTGTAGAACTGCTTGTTTAAGCCTCGCTTGGTTTATCGGTTTGTCTGTCAAATTTACATGGCCGCCAAAGTGACTCTGGGCAGCCGGTAATAAAACCAAGAATTAAAAGGAATTATTTGCCCGTTCACAGAAGGGGCCCGGCTTCTGGACTTACCCTGCAAGCGCTCGTATCTGGAGCCGACCTCCTCCGCTGGAGAAGAACACTACTTTCGCTCGCCCCCACCCTACGACCAGCAGATGTTGAGCCCCTCGTACTGCAGCGACGTCACCCCCCGAGAAGCTTGCATGTACTCCGGGTCTGAACTTGCAGGCGTCTCGGGGGTGGAAGACCTGCCCCCTCCCCCTCCCCCTCCCCCGCCTCCCCCACCTCCCCACCCCCTCCCCACCTCCCCCTCCCCCCACCTCTGAGCTGCAATATGTGGACCTCGGTTGCACCTTACACCAGTTACAGCGTCCAGACCATGGAGACTGTCCCGTACCAGCCCTTCCCGGCTCACTTCACGGCCACCACGGTGATGCCACGGCTCCCTCCCATGGGCAGCCAAGGCGCCCAGCCGCCGGGCAACAGCCCTTTCTCGGTCTACAATCAGCTCTCGCAAGCCCCCGCGCGGGAGAGGATTCCTGGAGCATCCTTCCCCAGGGAGCGGATGGGCGAGAGGAAGCTCCCGTCGCCCCACCTGAGCGCGGCCAACGAATTCCTGTACTCGCAGACTTTCTCCCTGTCGAGGGAACCCTCTTTGCAGTATCATTCGGGAGGGGCCACAGTGGACAACTGGACTGACGGGTGATGGCAAATGTCCTGCGAGGAGATTCGCCGCTCCGGGACGGTTAACGCGGCGTGAATATCCACGGATGCCTTGCACTTCCACAGCATCTACACGGACCTGCGCTTCCTTTGCGGTTTGGGAACACTCTGTGCAACACAAGGGGAGCTCTGTCAGAGGGGTGGGGCGGGGGCTAGTTCAGTGGAAGAGGTTCGGCTCAGCAGCATGGATCTCCTGGTCCCCGTGATCCAGTCGGACATTTGCCTCCTGGGGAGACGCATCCCTCACTCAGTTCCTGAAACACTTAAAAGAGTATTGGATTATCTCCCAAAACAGGGGTCTTCACTCTAGCCAGGGAAAGTCAACTGACATAACTTGTTTTCCCAGATGTGTGGTTTTTTTTTTTAATCCAATGAGAGGATAGCAAAAAATATATGTATTTTTTTCCTGCTGCAGCCAGTTTGCTCTCTGGCCATTGTCCCTTATCAGCAAAATACAAGCAAGGACCAGCTTTGCACCAAACACCACTGATTGCAAAGTTGGAATGGGTTTTGCTGTTCTCCTGCTGGAAGAGTTTTCGCTCTCTCCACAGAACAAAAACAGCTGTTTTTATCTTCCTGCTTCCACCCCGAAAACCAGCTGCCGTGCGTGCTGAAGCTTCGCACTCTTCCTGGACCTTGTGGCAGGGCGAATGCTCAGTAAACGCTTCCTCTCCCCTTAAGCCTGTTGGTGCAACACGCTCACGTGATATATCCCTGGGCACGAAAATGTCTAGTTGTGACCGATGATTCCCCAACTTTTGCTAGGTTCGTTTCAAACTTACCAGATTGTCTGCTGGTGACTTCCACCTGCTGCTAATCAGAACGGTTAGCAAGGGGAGAAATTACAAGCTGAAAGCGTGACTTTGCAGAAACAACCCCCAATGGTTTGAGTTGGAGAGTTTAAGGCACAGATGCCTGCATGTGAAAAGGGGCTTCCAACACAGTCAGTGCTGCCATCTTGACTTTTTTGACCCCACCCCACCCGATGCCCTTGGTTTGAGGGACAGACAGAAGACCCCTTAGCTGCAATCAAGTCCATTCATGCTTAACCCTAAGCCGTGTAAAAGGAGAGGGAGAGGGTGTTTTAAATGGGGGTGCTCTTAAAAGTGTTGAAGTGTTCACCTCAAATTTTGCAGTACAAGTAGCCCAAATGCCAGATCTGTTCCCCCCCCAAACCCCTGGATTAAACATAGGCCCAGCTGTGTTAAAAAGAACTCGATGTGTTGACTGCAGGAATTTGCCTTTTGCATTCGCAGGGGCAAATTGGGATATAAATTAGCCCTGGCGTTTTTCTGCAGTTATTAGGAAGCAAATTCTAGAGATGCTAAATTGTCCTGGATAAAGCCAGGTGAATGAAGGATACAAGGTCATATTCTTCTGATTTCCTTGGGTGGAAATCGGATTGCGGAGAATGGAATTACAGCCCTTGGGCAACTCCCCTGTCCAAGCCACGTCTCTTCATCCGTCTCTTAATCCTGAAGCTCGTCAGAGAACCGCAGACAATTATTCAAGCTAACTGTAAATACAGAAGCTGTGAATTTTGAACCTCGCGCTCTGAGATATTACATGGCTATAGCTCTTTCAGCGAAGTGTGCAATGACGCCTAAGCAAAAACTCAGGTTTGTTACTAAGTGTGGGAGACCTGCATCAGATCTCCAGCCTTGTTCTGTCATCTGTAGCTCAGTTTAGATCCCCTTTCCTGTGCAAGATGCAGAAAAGGCAAGCCGTCACTGCAAATAATAAATTGCCAAGAACACTTAACAAGGGTTTCATGGACAGACCAGATAATACATAGGGGAATTTGTTTAAATACTTAACGTGTTTAACCTTCTCTCTTTCTTGCCAAGGATTAACCATACGGCAAACACTTTCAAATTCTGACCATGATGGCATTTTCAAAACTCCCCGTAACTAGAAAGCTAGCACCGCAGGGAACCGACTTAGATGCTTTTGCCTGAAGGACTGTCCCCCCCCCCTTTTTTTTCTGCAGGGAATTTTTTTTTAACGGGGAAGTACTGAGAAATGGTTCCTACCAAGAAGAGCCTCAGAGGACAAATTACCTTACTTTAAGTCAGAACAGGGTGTCATCAAAGTCAGTACTAGCAACTGTGTTCCCATAATACGTTAAGCCTTAATTCATTTAACTATGGTTAACTTAATAAACCATGGATGGGTTTACACAATGTTTTAAGCTATAAACTCTGGTTTACAAGCCATACAGGCTGGGTTCATGTCACCCTATTCTGCAAACAAGCCAAGAACATTGTGGTTGTGTGTTGTGTGAATCCAACTGCTAACTCCTTGACATTAAGGAATGGCCAGGGACATCCTGGGCGGGGGAAGCTAAAAAAAATCAAGATGGTGGCTGCAACAGTGTGACTGGAGCTCCACCCCTTTCTGATGTGTGTTGCATATCAAAAGGGGGCGGAACTTCAGTCATGGGTATGAGCGCCATCTTGACTTTTTTGACCCCCTATTGCACAGAGTGGATTCAGCTGACTGATTCCATACACATGTAGTGGAGGTCTTCAATGGTCACAAAACCATACAAAACAAATAATAATTTCCACCACATCCAATGTATGGTAGTTTGGTTGGAATAACACTTATTCCTGGCTTCTAAAAAAGAATTAAAGAAGAAGGAAAATTAAAACATGATCTAAGCAACTTTTGAGCTTCTTAAGAATTCAAACTTTTACCATTTATTTCCTAGTCACCCAAAGTGCTTCAGCCCACCCTTTCATGGGGATCTGGGAATGAACAAGTCAGTAACCAGGACAGAAAGTGGGGAGACTTTGGGGTGGGGGGGAGGAAAAAAAATCTTTTCCTATCATCAAGGCTGCTAAAGAAAGGGTTATTTTTCATCCAGAAGATTGGCTGGTGTTTTGTTCTGTTGTGTTTTGTTTTAAGAAAAAATAATAATAATCAAAATTGGGACATCACTACAAGTGTTGCATGCTGAATATTTATATATCTATATATCTTTATATAACAAATATATTATCTCTCTCACAAATGCAGGCCCACGTGTTCCATTCAGCTTTGCTCTTTTTACGATAAAATTCCTAGTAAAAGAATGAATGTTGCAAGGGGATCTTTTTTTTTAATAAAAAAGACAGTTATTTAAGGTTTTTTTTTTCATTATTATTTACACCCTTTTGTGCTGTAAAAACTAAGATTTGGTTAGATGACATATATATGCTACAGATAAAGCTCTATTAGAATCCAAAGTAGATTTTTGTTTGTTTCACTTAAAAACACTGCTATCATAATATGAACATTTCATTTTACATTTCAGTACATAAAAAAAATCCCTACTGTAAATTGTTTGTGGGTGGCTTTCACTAACTAGAACATAAATTCTTGGGGAGGTGTTAGTCATCAAAAGCTTCCTTGATTGAGTTTTATGGTTTGTTTTTTTTAAAAAGGAAACATGGGGAGATCATTCGCTATTGAGAAGGTTTATTTGCAGCAATACTAGGACTGTGTATGGCCTACTGATGCAGAAATGAATGTGTTGTTATCCCCGATTCATTTTTGCATGAATAAACTTCTTGAATAGATGGAGGTGCAGATGTGACTACCAAGTCCAAGTTTCTACAGGGGCACAGAGGATAAAGCAAGTGCTACATTGCAAGGCCCTTTTGAACACACAACAGACCTACAAAAGGGGCAAACGATGGGTTGCAATGGCCTGAGGTTTGGCTTCATCCATAGCTTCCCTTGAAAATCCACACATAGGTCCCCCACCCCACCCCCGTGGAGACCTCCACTTGGCAATAAGATATTACTGGAAATCACTGAGTTTACAGGATAACAAAAGGACAGGAAATTTTACTTGGGAGAGAGAAAACGTCATTAAAGTTGATCAGCAAAGGCTCTTGAGTAAGCTTTGCCATCGTGGGAATAAATGGACTTGTCCCTTTATGGATTGCTAGTTGGTTCAACCACAGAGAGAAAACAGGAATATATGAGCTCTACCTTGGTGGAAGAAGGATGAGAGGGTTAGAGAGCATCACCGAAGCAATGAACGTGAAATTGAGCAAACTCCGGGAGGCAGCAAAGGACAGGAAGGCCTGGCGCAATATGGTTCATGGGGTCACGAAGAGTCGGACACGACTTAACAACTCAACAACAACGATATGGGTTGAATCAGGCGCTTTTTAATTTGTTCATAAATTATGTTTGTTTCAGGAAGAAACAGTAGGGTGGCCAAGATTGCAGATGCTACCAAACTAGGTTGGAGAAATGAAAAGTGACTGTGAAGAGCTCGCGTTAAATTACGAGGTTGGACCAGTGTGCCTCCATGGGCATCTGTAGCAGAGGTTGAAATTGAGAAGATGGTGGACGGAGCATCACAATGCTCCGTCCACCATCTTGCTGGTTTTGACACCACTGCTATGTGTTTAAGTACCTGGTATGAGTGGTACAACTGGAGAGAGTAAGGTCTTCATCTCTTCCTTGGAAGGCCCCTAGAGACATCTGGTTGGCCAAAAATACGAAACTAGGATGGGCTCTAGCCTGACACAAGAGAGCCATTTTTAATGGGTCATTTCTCAAGAACCTCTGTGTACATTTCTCCTTTTTCTTGGCAAGTGGGCACACTTTCAAACAAAGCCTTGGCAGTCACTCATAATTTTGATTTTCTAAGAGGACTTATAGAATCTAGATCAGTGTTTCTCAAACTTGGCAACTTTAAGACGTGTGGACTTCAACTCCCAGAATTCCCCAGCCCATGGGCTGGGGAATTCTGGGAGTTGAAGTCCACACGTCTTAAAGTTGCCAAGTTTGAGAAACACTGATCTAGAGGTATTCTAGAAGGGAAAAAAAAAGATGTTGGAGGTAGAGCTTTGCTTTCAGCATGCTAGTCCTGCTGGCCATAATAGTTTAATAGTTTCTATTAAATAAATACTTCAGCATGCCAGCATCCCAGTTTTTTTTTTCTTTTGCAAAAAACAGTGTAAAAAATCTGATAGGTTAGGAATTTGGCAAGCACCAAAGAAGGAGTCTGTTCCTTCTTTGCAGTTCCTAACAGCTCCCAGGTTTGTTTGCTTAGTTTTAAAAATAGTTTGCAGTAGAAAAGAAAGGGGACAGCCACAACCTTTCTACTACATGGCAATTTTCAAATGTAATTTAATTTAATTAAGGCGCTTATAGTGCCATCCTATGAAAATCGACTTCAAGTAATTAATTGTATTTTCAAAAACCCTGTAGGGTTCTTTGCTTCCTTGAATTTACATTTTCCTACACTGAACATTTTCTGACCTATTCATTCTCACTATTTGCCTTCCACAACGGACAATATTAGATCTGGCCTTTCCTTTCGGTAAAATGAATATTAAAGCAGATTGTGAAGAACCAATACCTCATGCTAAAACATGCCAGGGATTTAATTTTTTTTTTAAAGGAAACTTAATTCATAGAGTTTAAAAAAAAATGGATGCCTTCATTTTGGCAGTCCTTGCATTTGAGAAAAGCCAACATCTGGAATTGAAAGGGCACATTTTGGCAAGGAGATTTGCTTATGGCAAGAAGAAGGGAAGTCTTTGCAGTCTGGAAAATACAAGCTGCTTCACAGTGCTTTTATTATGTCATTAATTCATAATGCAATCTGTAGAAATAATTAAGTTGCTTTTCACGGGGAGAAGGAATCTCCCCCAAGAAAGGGGGCCTAGGGTAAGATTCTGCAGTCTGTTAGGGTTCTCCAGTACCACTGGACAGAAGGTGTAAAGCAGCATTTCTCAACCTTGGGAACTTTAAGATGTGTGGACTTCAACTCCCAGAATTCCCCAGCCAGCATGGCTGGCTGGGGAATTCTGGGAGTTGAAGTCCACACATCTTAAAGTTCCCAAGGTTGAGAAACACTGGTGTAAAGTGTTGGCAGGGCGATCCTCAGGCTTATACACTCCAAAATAAACTCTTAAAACAGGACATCTGCAGTGACTGGATTGCCTCCAGATTTCATCAGAGCAGACCCACTGAAATCAATAGCTCTGGTTCGACTTTTGCATCTCAAGTAAATTCCATTGTCTACGATCTTTGCTCACTTCTTGGGAGTTCTCATAAATGCTGAGTGGGATCTAGGCTTCAGCACACAACGCTCTATCCACCATCTGGCCAATTTTGACTGCTCGTGCAGAAGCTTCTGATTTAAACTATAAAATCAAGGCACAAAGGTGTCTACAGGGTATGGTCAAAAGTCAAGACGGCAGCCACAATGGGGCAATCAAAGCTCAGTCCACTTTTCATGCACAACACACCTAAAAATCCAAGGTGCCTTCATCTTGACTTTTTTGACCATACCCTGCAGACACTCTTGAACGAAGACATGTTGCGTGAATTTTGAAAAGCTGGGTTTCATCTGAAACCTGTGAAATAAGGATTGGTACTGAAGTCCAGAGAATTCAGCCAACATCATCTGACCAGCTTAACATCCCTACTTTCACTAAGAAAAATGAAATAAATTGTGGTTGCTCAACTGAGATCAGTGTCACTCCAGGACGAGGGGGGACCAAGTCTTCCTTCATTTCTTGAGCCACTATGAGGAGCGTAACCACAGGAAGGAATTAAAAAGTGGAGAAGAAGGGACACTGTAGCTGAGGCTAATCTCCAATTAAACCTCCCATCTAGGTCCAAGGAAAATGAGCCAAGTTTAAGATAAGTCCACTGTCTTAAGCCCTATTTGATCCAAGGTCCAGGTTTGGAAGAGACACTGGGCCTAACGGCATGTTGGCTTAGCAACTGGGGCTGGGTCAGAGCAACCGTGAAAAAAAGCATTAACCTTGATTGACCTCAGCCCCTTTGGGGTGTAATGAATCCTCACCAGGATCTTGAATGGTCCTCAAGAGAGTACGGGCGGTTGTTGCATTGAAGCCAAAGCTGAAGCTGAAGCAATAAATATCCATCGCATTGTTGGAGTTCTCTACGCTTGGTTTGTGGAGTTTGGAGTTACAGATGTTTCATTACATTACTAAGTGACATCTTCAGGGTAGGCGTTGTGGAGAAATCATACAATAATATAAATCAGATATACTATGAGAGCCAATCTGCGGTGGTGGTTAAACATAATAAAGGGGTGGGGATTGGATTGCCATTTTGACTTTTTTTAATGCACAACCCCCCCACCTCCCCCCCACACATAGTTGCCCCTGATCCAATTAACTCACTTGTATTACATCTGACTTGTCATAAGAAGAGCATTCACATAGCAAAACCTTTTTATAACATCCTGGTAATTGTATGTGGGGATTGTTAGCTCGCTCAGTAAAAAGGCAATTAAATGGAAGCATTATTGGGGGGTCCAAAAAGTCAAGATCATAGCCACAACTGAATACACAGACGTGGCCCCCATCTTGACTCTTTTGACCACTCTGACCCCAGGCACTCCAAAACAGAAAAGAATAACTGAACTCCTCAAAGCAGCGTTATTTCACCTTGAAAACTGTTCTCCACAAAACATAAGGAATTAATAAATAGGTATGTTTGGGAAGGTCGTAATATGGGAAGAACAAACATGAGCTGGTGGAGAGGAGGAGGAAGCCTACAGTAGTGTTTCTCAACCTCAGCAATTTGAAGATGGGTGGACTTCAACTCCCAGAATTCCCCAGCCCATGGGCTGGGGAATTCTGGGAGTTGAAGTCCACCCATCTTCAAGTTGCTGAGGTTGAGAAACACTGGCCTACGGAAACATTACTGAGCGATCCTGGCCAGAACAAAACAGTTGCCCCGAGAGTAATCAATTCTAGGTGAGCAGATGACTCTTGCAACGGGCCCCCCTGCCCGTCCTGAGCAAGTAAAACTATCTTTACCCCCATCTTCTTCAACAGAAGCCTCAAAAAAAGAAAATAAAGACGATAAAGCCACAGGTTTAGCAAGACATCTGAACACAATGCCTGCTTATTCCCCAGCCCTGGTCTTGCCAGCCGGCAGCCCACTTGGAGAAGCCATTTATCATTATGAAGGAAGGGAGACAGCCTGGAATGGGTCTGTGGGGCGGGGGGGGACCTTTCACGGGATTTCTGCACACTGTCACTGAGACAAGTCTTTACAACAACCTGCCTCCCTGAAGCTTGCTGCCTTTCAAGCTATCCATGGTTTGCCTGCATGCATTTTTGCTTTTCAAAGGACACATGTGCGTCTTACAGATGTGGATAAGAATGCTAGACCCAACAGCTGGATGCACGGGAGGCAGGCAGATCCCTCGACTGGCCTCCAAGTCCCACGGACAAGAAAGGGGCACCATCAGGGGTGTCCATGGGGGTGTCCGAAAAGTCAGAGTAGAGGAAAATAAGATGTGAATGGTCTTTTATTACAGGAAGGTGGCAACATTTAATAGGCACAGCTAAGACTCGGCAGGACAAATCTCATGGTTTGAATACAGCGGCCGAAGAAGGACGAATGCAACGTCTTCAAAAGAAAGGGTAGAAATGATTTTGCAGCAGTCTTTCCCAACCTCGATCATTCCCAACCCTGCCCTAGATGCATTCAAGCAGAGGCTGAACAGCCTGGAGATCTTTAACGCGGATCCTGCATGAAGCAGAGACCTGGATTCGGTAGTTCCTTTTGCTCTAGGATCCTATGACCACCAGATAACCAGCATAACATCATATTAAAAGGCAACATCATTCGCCTTTGAATTCAGTGAACGCAGAAGATCACCTTAATTTACAGTCAGGAAGAATTTGTTGTTGTTGTTGTTGTTGTTGTTTAGTCGTTAAGTCGTGTCCGACTCTTCGTGACCCCATGAACCATATTGCGCCAGGCCTTCCTGTCCTTCACTGCCTCCCTGAGTTTGCTCAGTTTCATGCTCATTGCTTCAGTGATGCTATCTAACCATCTCATCCTCTGCCGTCCTCTTCTCCTTTTGCCTTCAATCTTTCCCAGCATCAGGGTCTTCTCCAAAGAGATCTCTCTTCGCATTAGGTGACCAAAATATCTGAGCTTGAGCTTCATTATCGATCCTTCCAATGAGCAATCAGGGTTGATTTCCTTTAAGATTGACTGGTTTGACCTCCTAGCAGTCCAGGGGACTCTCAAGAGTCTTCTCCAGCACCACAGTTCAAAGGCATCAATTCTTCGGCACTCGGCCTTTTTTATGGTCCAGCTCTCACAGCCATGCATTACTACTGGAAAAACCATAGCTTTGACTATGCGGATCTTTGTCGGCAAGGTGACGTCTCTGCTTTTTAATATGCTATCTAGGCTTGCCATAGCTTTCCTCCCAAGGAGCAAGCGTCTTTTAATTTCATGGCTGCAGTCTCCGTCTGCGGTGATCTTGGAGCCCAAATAAATGAAGTCTGTTACTGCTTCCATTTCTACCCCTTCTATTTGCCAGGAATTGATGGGTCCAGATGCCATGATCTTAGTTTTTTTAATGTTGAGTTTCAAGTCAGCTTTTGCACTCTCCTCTTTCACCCTCATCAAGAGGCTCTTTAGTTCTTCTTCACTTTCTGCCATTAGGGTGGTATCGTCCGCATATCTGAGGTTGTTGATGATTCTCCCTGCAATCTTAATTCCGGCTTGTGATTCTTCCAGCCTGGCATTTCTCATGATGTACTCTGCATATAGGTTAAATAAGCAGGGTGACAGTATACAGCCTTGTCGTACACCTTTCCCTATTTTGAACCAATCGGTTGTTCCATGACCGGTTCTAACTGTTGCTTCTTGGCCCGCATACAGATTTCTCAGGAGACAGGTAAGGTGGTCTGGTACTCCCATCTCTTTAAGAACTTGCCACAGTTTGTTGTGATCCACACAATCAAAGGCTTTTGCATAGTCAATGAAGCAGAAGTAGATATTTTTCTGGAACTCTCGTGCTTTCTCCATGATCCAGCGAATGTTGGCGATTTGATCTCTAGTTCCTCTGCCTCTTCGAAACCCAGCTTGTACATCCGGTAGTTCTTGGTTCACGTACTGCTGAAGCCTAGCTTGTAGGATTTTGAGCATAACCTTGCTAGCATGTGAAATGAGTGCAATTGTGCGATAGTTTGAGCATTCTTTGGCATTGCCCTTCTTTGGAATTGGAACATAAACTGACCTTTTCCAATCCCGTGGCCACTGTTGCGTTTTCCAAACTTGCTGGCATATTGAGTGCAGCACTTTAACACCATCATCTTTTAGTATTTTAAATAACTCAGCTGGAATACTGTCATCTCCACTAGCTTTGTTGTTAGCAATGCTTCCTAAGGCCCACTTGACTTCACTCTCTAGGATGTCTGGCTCAAGGTCAGCGATCACACCAGCGTGGACATCAGGGACATTAAGATCTTTCTTGTATAGTTCTTCTGTGTATTCTTGCCACCTCTTCTTAATCTCTTCTGCTTCTGTTAGGTCCCTGCCTTTTTGTCCTTTATCATGCCCATCTTTGCACTAAACGTTCCTTTCATATCTCCAATTTTCTTGAAGAGATCTCTAGTCTTCCCCATTCTATTGTTTTCCTCAATTTCTTTGCATTGTTCATTTAAGAAGGCTTTCTTATCTCTCCTTGCTATTCTCTGGAAATCTGCATTCAGTTGCTTATATCTTTCCCTTTCACCCTTGCTTTTCGCATTCCTTCTTTCCACAGCTATTTGTAAAGCCTCATCAGACAGCCATTTTGCTTTCTTGCATTTCTTTTTCTTTGGGATGGTTTTAGTTGCTGCCTCCTGTACAATGTTACGGACCTCCGTCCATAGTTCTTCAGGCACTCTGTCTACCAAATCTAATCCTCTAAATCTATTCATCACCTTCACTGTGTACTCACAAGGAATATGATCTAAGTCATACCTGAGTGGTCTAGTGGTTTTCCCTACATTCTTCAATTTAAGCCTAAATTTTGCAGTAAGAAGCTCATGATCTGAGCCACAGTCAGCTCCTGGTCTTGTTTTTGCTGTCTGTATAGAGCTTCTCCATCTTTGACTGCAAAGTATGTAATCAATCTGGTTTCGGTATTGACCATCTGGTGATGTCCATGTGTAGAGTCGTCTCTTGTGTTGTTGGAAAAGAGTGTTTGCTATGACTAGCTTGTTCTCTTGACAGAACTCTATTAGCCTTTGCCCTGCTTCATTTTGTACTCCAAGGCCAAATTTGCCTGTTATTCCGATTACTCCTTGACTTCCTACTTTAGCATTCCAATCCCCTATGATGAAAATGACATCTTTTTTTGGTGCTAGTTCTAGAAGGTGTTGTAGGTCTTCATAGAAGCGGTCAACTTCAGCTTCTTCAGCATCAGTGGTTGGGGCATAGACTTGGATGACTGTGATATTGAATGGTTTGCCTTGGATACGCACTGAGATCGTTCTGTCATTTTTGAGGTTGTACCCCATTACTGCCTTTCCCACTCTCTTATTCACTATGAGTGCAACTCCATTTCTTCTAAGGGTTTCTTGCCCACAGTAGTAGATATAATGGTCACCCGAATTAAATTCACCCATTCCCGTCCATTTCAGTTCGCTGATTCCCAAGATGTCGACGTTCAATCTTGTCATCTCATGTTTGACCACATCCAGCTTGCCTTGGTTCATAGATCTTACATTCCAGGTACCTATACAATATTGTTCTTTGCAGCATCGGACCTTCTTTTCGCTTCCAGATACATCCACAGCTGAACGTCCTTTCGGCTTTGGCCCAGCCGCTTCACTCTTTCTGGAGCTACTTGGAATTGCCCTCCGCTCTTCCCCAGTAGCATATTGGACACCTTCCGACCTGAGGGGCTCATCTTCCGGCGTCATATCTTTTAGCCTTTTAGCATTGTCCATGGGGTTTTCTTGGCAAGGATACTGGAGTGGGCTGCCATTTCCTTCTCCAGTGGACCACATTTTGTCAGAACTCTCTGTCATGACCTGTCCGTCTTGGGTGGCCCTGCACGGTGTAGCTCATGGCTTCACTGAGTTACGCAAGCCCCTTCGCCACGACAAGGCAGTGATCCATGAAGGGGCAGGAAGAATTTACCCATTTAAAAACAATGGATTGCCTTCTGCAGTGCTGGTTATTGTGTTGCTCTGATGGAAGGATTTTCAATGTTTTAGATGCACTCATCTAACCTCATCTAGGACAGGAGCAGCCCCATTTTGCCCCAGTGTGTAGCAAACACACACACCACCATACTTCAGAATGGCCAAACATCAAACCCTGAAAAGATGGGGGGTTCTACAGTTCTGTGTGGTTCCTTCTAACTCCACAATGCTATGAATCTGTATTTCCCAGGGCCAAAGAAATCAGGATCTGAAATAACGGGTGTAAGTTGCAGCTATTAGATTTTTGTTTAAATATAAGAAATTAGGAGGAATCTGGTAGCGTCTCTTCCAGCTAACAATTTCTCACTTGAGGATGCTGTTAAAGTCCCATTTTTCCAAAGCAGTCACTTTGAGGTCTGCCATAAAGTGTCCTGGGAGACTGAAACACTCTGATTTTATTTTGACCTTGTTTCGAGTCCAGACATCAAAATCAGATTTTGTTTAAGATAAGGAAAAACTTCCTGATGGTCAGATCTGTAAAATGGTGGAACAATCTCCCCATGGAGGTTGTGTATGTATGTAAGTATGCATGTACGTATCATATTTATATAGCTGCCCATCTCACACGAGGTGACTCTGGGCAGTTATGGGTTCTCCATCTCTGGAGGTTTATAAAAAGAGGTTGGACAGGCACATCTCAGAGATGGTTTACCTGTTTTTTGCAGAGGATTGGACTAAATGATCTTTGGGATCCCTTCCAACTATATGATTCCTCAGCATAATACCCAAAATACAACATTTGCATCTTTTAACTCTACATTATGCATCTTGCAAAGTGAGCATGAAACCAGTTAGTGTTTCTGTATAACCAGACAGTCTTTTGGCTTGCTTGCAATTAGCTTCTAGATCAGATCTTCACATCTCCAGACTCTGGTCTGAAAATGTGGAAAGCCACTGCTGAACAGTGACAAAATGGTCTGACTCTGCATTCCCAGGAAAATGTAATTCAGTGCCACTCAGTGTCCTTCTTCAGACACTGCAGAGTCTGCGACGCATTAGATGTCTCTGCAGATCCCTTTTGTAGAGAAGTTTCGATTTTGGATTAAGCACTTGGAGATGCTTAATAATTTTCTTCCTCTTTCCTTCTTAACCAGAGAATTAGGGTTACATACGCATAAAAAAATGCAGTTGCCCTTCTGATATTCATCACAACGGAAGTACTCAAAACCATATTGAGGTTTTACTAATGAAATTCTAGATGAATTCCACTTTGGCAACCAGATCTCTATAAATTAGGTTTGGATGCTGGCTAGGATCATCATAAAAAGGGTTCAGTTATCCTGGGACGGGTTTTCACCCCCAGAAGTCTTAATATGTGAGTAATTTGAGGCTTCTTAAAGGATCAGCTGCCCGAAGAGAGTGAAAGAGAATCCATCAACAGCAAAGTAGCACCCCCTTTAATGTTCTTTGAGGGGGGCATCAGGGAGAGGCCCTTTCTGATGGACCTCTGATCATCAGAGCTAGAAACACAGCTGGGTTCTGCTAAAGTCACCAGGGCAATGGAGGCAGATAGACAATCATTCAAGTATAGAAGATTCAAGGAGACCAGTGTTTTTCACTCTTGGCAACTTTATGATAGGTGGACTTCAACTCCCAGAATTCCCCAGCCAGCTATGCTGGCTGGGGAATTCTGGGAGTTGAAGTCCACCTATCATAAAATTGCCAAGGTTGAGAAACGCTGAAGTAGGGTTTCCTACACAGGAGGAAGAGTTTTAAAAGAAAGGGGATGGAGGAACCAAAAAAGGATTACAGCATCAAGAGTCACCAAGGGTAGAAATGAGAATGCTCTCACTGGGTTAGCAGGCATAGAAACAAAGTCCTAGAGATGCCCTAGAAAAACAGGGCCAGTCTAGGAATTCCATTCGGCTCTCTCCATTTTATTTTTTATCCTTTTCAAAGCCTCCTAGTGGGTAGACCACCCTACCTGATTCCATCCTTGATGGCACTAATCTGTTTTTTTCATTCCTACCACCACCACCCCATGTAGAAAATTTATATAAATGTAGGAAATGACAGCCTCCCACCCAACTCTGTGGCACTTGAGAAGCTGTCAAAGATGGCTCCTCTCATTTGATTGGGGCATTTGTGATTACTTGCTGCTGGTGCTTGGAGTCGGGTGGTTACTCTGGGGAAAGAGTTGGCTGGGTCAACCATAGTGGGCCAACTCAACCTATGAAAAGTAAATTAGGGTCTTCATGTTACTCAGTTCCTCCCATCTTCCTTCTCTAGTAGATAAACTGAAAAACCGTCCACTTATGGGTCAAAAAAGTCAAGTTGGCAGCTGAGACCATGCAATCAAACCCTACCCTTTTTTACCTGTGTCCCTTCCAACACAATAGTTCTGAAATTATTCTATTCTTATTTATTACTGAATGTATATCCACCTTTCCATTCATTCCAATACTTTAGACGATTACATAAAACACAATATAAAGCACAAAGAGAGCCAGTTTGGTGTAGTGGTTAAGGCACCAGACTAGAAAATCAGAGACCATGAATTCTAGTCCTGCCTTAGGCACAAAACCAGCTGGGTGACTTTGGGCCAGGCACTCTCTTCCAGCCCTAGGAAGGAGGCAATGGCAAGTCACTTCTGAAATCTGGAACTAGTCCAGGCAATTGCTGAGAGTCAACACTGACTCGAAGGCATGCACACACCATCAAGTTGGTATTGACTCCTAGCAACCACATAGATCTTCTCCATCTGTCCCCAACCTGGTCCTTCAGATCTTCCAATGATGCAGCCATCACCACTGTAATGGTCACCCTCTTCATCTCTTTCCTTCCACCTTTCCCAGCATCAGAGCCTTCTCTAGAGAGCTGGGTCTTCCCATAATGTCTCCAAAGTATCATTTGAGCTTGGTCACTGGGGCCTCGAGTGAGAACTCTGGGTTGGTTGGTTGGATGATCCATCAGTTTGTTTTCTTGGCTGTCCACAGTATTCTCAGGAGTCTTCTCCAATGCCAAAGTTCAAAGACACCTATCCCGCTTCTTCAAAGTCTAATTTTCCCTTCCATCGAGTCTCACAAGGAAAACCATTGCCTGCACAACTCTGATCAGTCATTAAATAACTAACAATTAAAATCTTGGTGAAAAGATGTATTTCTACCATCTTCTTAAGTACACTACTGGGAGAACAGGACCAAAGGCATCTCCTTCAAGATCACATTCCATTGGCCTGAGAGCCCATTGATGGAGGCTCTTTCCTGCTCACCTAATAGTCAAGCTTCTGGCAGTGAGGGCCTCTTCAGAAGAGTCTGTCCTGCTGATCTGAGTCACTGGGCGAGCTCAGAGCAACAGACACCACCCAACATATTCATCAGGCCCATAGCTGTTCAAACTTTAAAGGTCAACACCAGCACCTTCAATTTTGCCTGGGAAACAACTGGGGTAGTTAGTGCAGAACATTCAGTACAGGAAACGTGTAATCCCTATATTGTGCAGTTTTTAGCAGCCACGTTTCCTACCAGCTGCAAATTCCAGGCATTTTTCAAGGGCAGCTCCAAGTAAAACATGTTGTTGGAATCAAGAAAGGTTGTTACCAAGTCTAGCCAATTTAGGAAGAGTCAAGGAGACATACTAGCTATAGTTCTGAAAATTGCTCCTCTATACTGCCAGACACAAGGGGGTCAAGAAGCACCCCCAAACTGCAGACCTGCTTTTTTGGAGGACTAGAACCACACCTAGAGTGGGCTTTGTCTTAGTCTCTTTTCTTCTTACTAATAGCACCTCAGATTTGTCTAGATTTAACTTCAGTTGGTCTTCCTCATGCAGTTTATTACTGGGATTAGATTGCTTGCTTGCTTCTCCTGTGCTCGCCCCCACCCCGTATGGAACAGGGCTCCCACGACAGTAACCAAAAACCAAGTGGAGTCTTTGGGCTAAAGTTGTGAACCCTCCCCTGATAAGGAGCACATCCTCAGGATATCAGCAGAATTCTTAATTGGAGGAATTTGAATTGATCAATCAATCAATCAATCGATCAATCGATCAATCAATCAATCAATCAATCAATCAATCCATTCATTCATTCATTCATTCATTCATTCATTCATTCATTCATTCAATACAGCCGCCTATCTTGACTGCATGACTCTAGGTGGCTTACAGCAATTTGAAAACTACAACAACACAATACAATCAAACCACATCAAAAACATATAAAACCAATACAAATTAAATTCACAAAATCCACAGCTGGGGTCTCAAAACAATCTACACTCAACATAACCACTGTAGGGGCTCCGCTGCACATCCAGACCCCCAGGCCAGGGCTTTTTGATTCCAACAGGATGGAATTTTCATCTTGCACATTTGGACCCTAGAGGAGGCCTAGGCTGGTGTTGGAATCCAGGCCTGTAGGGGAGAAAAATAAAATGGAGGCTGCCCCCCCCCGGTCCTTTGAACGTGACCAGGGTCAAACCCAGTTCCTCTCTTTGCCTAATCCTATCCGACCCAGATTGACCCTCCCTGCCCCAGACCTTTAAAGCCCCCTAAAACCCCATCTGGGCCACAGAACAGAAGCCCCCTCACCGGCTCACCCAAGGGCAGCCCGAATAAGGGAGTTGCAACACAGGAAGGAACAAGGTGAGAAACCGCAACGTTCCATCCTGAGTCAGGGACACGCCCCCCATTGTCTCAACATTCCATTCCTTTAACTATGAATGTCCCCAGCTCTGCTGCCCTCCTGAAAGGACAATTTTGCCTAATAATACACATAACTCCGGGTATATGGATAACGATAGCCCCCACCCCCATCCCCACCCCCCAAACTGGCCAGCAAATCCAATCCCTAGATTTCCCTGCAAATTTCTGTGCTGCTCCACTGTTTGGAGTCCCTCTTTCTCATAAAGTGGGGGCCCAACAATCATTGCCATAAACATAGTTCCTTCTCCTCAGCGTTGGGCTCTCTACTTCTGAATTTCCAGGGACAGTTAGTCATTATACCCTGAGAGGAGTTAGATGGATAAGGACCTGCCTAGCTTCCCCAAAACTGGCCAGCCAATCTGATCCCTAGGATTTCCTGCCTTGTATAAAAATCTTTGCTTCTCCATTGTTCAGGGTCTCTCTTCTTTGTAAAGCAGGCACCCAATGATTCATTTATTTATTCATTTATTTATTATTAATTAATTAAATTTATATGCTGCTCATCTCCCCCAGAGGGTGACTCTGGGCAGTGCACAATTAAACCACCTTATAATAACCATGGTTCTTCTCCTCAGTGTTGGAGTCCTTCTTCAGACTGAATCCATGACAAGGCATACCAATGAAACTGACTTTGTTTCTTCACCTGCCTTACTGTGTTCTTTTCAAGATAAACCAGTGAAGGGAACAGTAACTAAATTGGCACTGTCTACATTGGCAATGTCAACTTCATAGCTTTAGAGCATGCGCAGATTTCTTTATAGCCAAGCTTCAATACTAACAGCACTTAGCAAAATTACAAGAGGAAGCAACTAACCACAAATGAACCATGATAGCTCAGAAAATAAGGAAGCACCTCCCATGACTGGGTCTGTGGCCTGAAAAGGGGAAGGATGACCCAGAACAGGGGGTCTGCAGGGACGTAGAGGGTATAAGAGTTAGGGGCTTTCATGGGAGGGAACTCATTTGAATTAATGTAAGCAAACAGGGGAGGAGAATAATGTATTCTGCTTAAGTTTCTTTGGCTGTAAAACTCATCTTTATTATACTGGTACTAAGTTTTGCTATTTTAAAATACTATAAAAAGCTATGTTTCTTGTCTCCGTGTGTCCCACCCTGCTCTCTCTTGGTGCATGGTGTGGGCACCCAGATTTTTGCTTGGCCAAATAAAAAACTGCTTAGAGAAGTGCCTGCTTGAAGTCTCTTATTTTGTGTTGACTGATTTCAAGTTTTCTGGGTAGCTCAGAACCTTACACCAGGTAAACATTTATTCTGAAAAAGAGAGTTCTTAATACCTATGAATCTTCATAGGCTACAGATACAAAAGTTGGTATTGTATTGTCCTCTTTGGTCTGGATTCCTTCACATTTTCACTGTATTCTGTTAGTTATTTTGGTGCCAATGTGGACTAGAAGCTTGCTTCTTCAAATCAGCAAACAGGACACTGTTTGGGGTTCTAACAATAGAGACAGGTGATTTAAACAGTCAAAAGAACAGTGGGCAAGCTCACAGGGGAAAGGGATTTTGAAGCTAACACTTTTTTAAAAAGCTATTTCCCTCCCAGGGTTATTTAGGGGCTAAGATTCAAGGGGAGATTGCTATTATATGGTGGAGGACAGTTGAGGAATAAATCTTATGAATACATAATTAAATAATACAATGCCTTCATTAGTCAACAGCATTTCCATTGCCCGTGTAGATTCCCCTCCCCAAGATATTAAAAGAATAAAAGTAAAAAAGAATTAATTTAAGTGAATGAAAAGATATTAAACAAATTGAAAGGGGGGAAAACCCTCTCTTGGCTGCCATGGATGACAAAAGCAACTTTTAATTTCGTCCTCCTCTTTAACTGCTCATTCTGAACCAAGACATTATTTAAAATGTCATGAAATCTTAACCAGTGACCTTTCTCCAAAACTCAGATGGAGGCAGCATCTTTGGAAAATGACAAAACCCATTAAAGCAACAACTAAAAAGGAATAAATGACTTTAAAATTAGATTTATTTCCTACTGGCTGTTAATCATTTCCTCTCATGAAATCATGCTCCAAATCTCTGCGGCGAAAAAAACCTAAGGCATAGCCCTCCCAAGAGAACTCGTTGCATTTTCAGCCTCCCAGAAACTCTTCAAAATAGCAGTGGTGTTTGTTTATTTGAGATTTAAATCCCCAAGAGCTAAAGGCAACAGCCAACAATGCATACTGTAAAAATACAGTAAATAATGCCCTCAATAAAACATCTAATAAAAATCATCGAAAAAAACAATAAAGCAATGCAGTGACACCCAGACCCAGAACAGCGGAAGCCATAAATATGATGAAGCCATCTTCTTTCCATCTCAGAAGAGAGTGTTTATCCCAGTGTTTTTCAACCCAGCCACTTTAAGCTGTGTGGACTTCAACTCCCAGAATTCCCCAGCCAGCATAGAATTCTGGGAGTTGAAGTCCGCACAGCTTAAAGTGGCTGCAGTTCAGAAACACTGGCCTACCCACTTTCCCTAAATATGAAATACAGCCCAGGCTTTCCTAAATAATTCAAAGAAATTAGGTTCGACAGGAGGGAAGCTCCACTGAAAGGCGGAGCTGTTCTTTGTGTTACGTTATGCCAGCTTTCAGAGAAAATGCTGAGCTGTAATGGAAAAGGCAAAAACTAGGAGATGATGAAAAGGCACGTTTCAATAAATTCCCTACAAAGTCTGATGGTATGGAGAATGCTTAGTCCAGAAGCAGCCTAGACGAGTGTTTCTCAACCTTGGCAACGTGAAGATGTGTGGACTCCAACTCCCAGAATTCCCCAGAGAAAACTAAGAATCAGTCCGTTCCTTAGTGGCAGAAAATAATCTTAGTGGTATGTGAAGTACCTACTAGATGATCTACTTGCCAGGACTCCTTCTCCTTCTCCTTCTCCTTCTCCTTCTCCTTCTCCTTCTCCTTCTCCTTCTCTTGTCCTTCCTCTTCCCTTATCTTCTCCTTCTCCTCCTCTTCCCTCCTCCTCTTGTCCTTCCTCTTCCCTTTCCCCTTCCCTTATCTCTTCTCCTTCCTCTATCTCTTCTCCTTCTCCTTCTCCTTCTCCTTCTCCTTCTCCTTCTCCTCTTCCTCCTCCTCCTCTCCCCTCCCCTCCTCCTCTTGTCCTTCCTCTTCACTTTCCTGTTCCCTTATCTATTCTCCTTCTCCTTCTCCTTCTCCTTCTCCTTCTCCTTCTCCTTCTCCTTCTCCTTCTCCTTCTCCTTCTCCTTCTCCTTCTCCTTCTCCTTCTCCTCCCCTCCCCTCCCCTCCCCCCCCCTCCTCCTCTTGTCCTTCCTCTTCCCTTTCCCTTTCCCCTTCCCTTATCTCTTCTCCTTCTCCTTCTCCTTCTCCTTCTCCTTCTCCTTCTCCTCCTCCTCCTCTCCCCTCCCCTCCCCTCCCCTCCTCCTCTTGTCCTTCCTCTTCCCTTTCCCCTTCCCTTATCTCTTCTCCTTCTCCTTCTCCTTCTCCTTCTCCTTCTCCTTCTCCTCCCTCCCTCCCTCCCTCCCTTCCTTCCTTCCTTCCTTCCTTCCTTCCTTCCTTCCTTCCTTCCTTCCTTCCTTCCTTCCTTCCTTCCAGAATGAGTCAGGATCAGGTGGAATTGCAAATGGAGAGAGTTAGGTATAGCCTTCTAGGTTAGTCTGGCCAAGACCTCCGCCTCTCATGATGCTGGATGCCCCCTGGCTAGGAGCAAAAGGTGGAAGGGATCTTGGCGATCACCCAGTCTGACCCCTTGCCAGTGTGGGAATCTACTCCTGCCACGTCTCCAGCAGATGGTCCCCAGCTTCTCTATGCTTCCAGTGAAGGAGAGTCCCCCAATGCATGACAGTCTCTTTCATTCTTGAACAGCTCTTACTGTTAGGAACATTTTTCCTATCTTTTGGAATAATTCCAAATAATTCTGCTCCCAACAGCCCTTCAGATACTTGAAGGTAGCTCTCCTCTTCTGTTTTTCAGATTTAAAACACCCAGTGCCTTCAACTATTTCTCAGAGTTGTAACAGGGGATAATATTACAAGATTACCATAGTCAAAGGTGTGGTCTGACCAACCAACACAGAATACAATGGAACAATGACATCTCTTGATCTTGGCATTAGATTTCTGTGGTTGCAGCCTAGGATTGTATTTGTTTCTTTTGCAGCTGCATCACACTATTGGCTCACACTCAGCTTGTGATCCACCAAGACCCAGTATGCTGACCAGCGTGATTCTCCCCAGTCATACACTCATACTTTTGATTTTTTCCTATCCAAACATCAGCAAGTTGTTAATTTAAAACACGCTCATTAGATAATCCAGCTCCAGAAGAGACAGCGACTGTTGTGAGTTCTTGGCATTTTTCTTTTCCCCAAATTTCTCCTCCCTCCTTAAAAATTGCTCCCTGATCTGTTTTCCAAGGAAGGGTTCCCAACTGAGGAATAAAACGTGGTGTTACTTTGCGGGATTTTAAGGCCCAAGATGTGTTTCTCTCTTCATCTTTTGGCTTTGCAGGCGATATACAATAAATGTAATCTTTGTGCTGAAGATCGGGACAACTTTGGTATCCTGTGCAGCACCTGGCACTCTCTCAGGGACAAATCAATGTTAAATCGCAGCAGTGTCTCAAGAATCCAGCACCAAAGCCTGCAGAAATTCCATGAGCCCCAAAGGCACATCATTATTTAAGCCAGAAGCTACTAATTCCTGCAAAGAAGTCTACCTAAAGATAGAGCGACGTCTCGCCATCTGGCCTTGATTTTATTATTTGGTGGGGAATGCCTGGCCCTTCCCTATTCACACGGTTTAACTACTGAAGCCTCTTAAGATGCTGAGATTTAGACGGCAAAGCCAGCGCGTTTCAGAATGATACGGTTAACGTGTCAAATCTAGTAAAATAGCTCTTAGTGGAAGACCTGCATTTAGTAAGGCAGAAAGCCGCTTTAAGGGGCCGGAGTCTTAACATCTAGCCCATTTTGCTGGAGCAAGGCCTTGTAAAGAATCAATTATGGCTTGCTTCTGATTCGATCCACATGCAAGGGGAATCCGTTCCTTTGCCTTTCAACCTCTCTCCTAAGTGTCTTGTTTAAATAATTCGCCACACTTTTCCTTTGATCAGATTGATTTGCTTGGTTATTTTTCCAGGTTCCTTTGCAATTTAAGCCAGGTAAAATATGGGGGGGGGGGGAGGAGCTTTCATCTATCCTTCACGAATCTGTATTTTATTTTATTTTTTAACGCACACACAAAGCCAGGTGAGAAAGCCAGGAGGAAACTCCAAAATAACGTAAATTTCCAGTAGGGTTAGAGTTAGGGTTATTAGAATTAAGGATAGCTTCTAACAAATCCTGAGATGGCAAAAATGCAAAATAGGATAATGATACAGGCTCAGAATAAGCAATTGGTAGCATATGAACAAAGTTGATAGATGGATGAATAGACAGATGATAGACAGACAGACAGACAGATAATAGAGATTGATATAGTGTTTCTCAACCTTGGGAACTTTAAGATGTGTGGACTTCAACTCCCAGAATTCCCCAGCCAGCATGGCTGGCTGGGGAATTCTGGGAGTTGAAGTCCACACATCTTAAAGTTCCCAAGGTTGAGAAACACTGATATAGATTGATGACAGGTACATAGAGATAGATAGATAAGAGAGAAAGAGAGAGAATTTGCCTCCTTGGTCACAGAAGCTTTCAGGGAGACCTGGGCCTGTCCCTTTCTGTCAGCCCAGCCTACCTCACAGGGTTGTTGTTATAAGGGAAAAACGGAGGAGAGAGCGCTGTGTGACGCACCTTGAGCTCCTGAATGAAAGGTGGGGCGTAGATCTAATCCATCCATCAACAGACCTCAGAGGAGACCCCTTGATATGGCATTAAGGGAGCGTAACATTCCCTTCCCATCTCTCGAGTCCTGTGTGACCTCTCAAGCTGGGAAGACGATCCAGCTGTCCTTGCCGGGGGTCAGGGGAGTTATTCTGGGGAGGGAGCATTTGCAGAAATCGTCGGGTTTGTTTCAAGACAAAATAAAGCCTAGATCCGAGGGGTCTGTTTTAAGCTCCTAACCCGGGAATTATCTGTGTAATTGCTCCAAAACTTTGCGTACCAAGGTTGAAGTTACAGGATGGGGTGGGGGAGCGGGAAAGAAAATCTGCAAATTATCTGTGCAGCAGAATTAATGTCTCGACGACCTCTGCTGTTCAGTGAATGCATTAGAAGGAATATACAGCACGCCAAGCCTCGCCCCAAACCCAATGCTACGAGACCATTCCAGCAGCAGCAGCAAGCGTCCAGAAGCCCAGTTAAGAAAAGTGACAGCAAAGTTTTAAAATCTAGCGAGAATGTCTCTGGTGCCTATCCAGCAATCCTGGGGTGCCAGCTGTCGGGCATCGGCTGTTGGAACGGTCTGCACGCAAAATGATGCCAACAGGGAATTTCTCTCTGCGCAAAGAAAGCAGAGCAGAGCAGGGAAGAGGGGTGTCTACACGGTATGGTCAAAAGATGTTGGCCATGATGGTGCAATCAAAGCTCTATCCGTTATTCGTGGGGGTCGCAATACATGCGTGGCACCCTTTCATCAGGAACTTTAGATCCAAAGATTTGTCTTACTGGGCACTGCCACAAGCCGTAAAATGAAATATCATTAAACCAGAAAAGATAAAGTCTGAATTTCTGAGATCCAGTTCCAAGTCTTTTGGAGCGGGGCAGCTACAATAAATATAATAATAATAATAATAATAATAATAATAATAATAATAATAATAATAATAATTCAAACCATCAGACAACAACATCTGCCTACCCCAGGTCCTTGGGAAGGAGTCGATAGGTGGCTAAAAATGTCAAATCCAGTCTAAACATCTGGCTGGCTGTGCGACCAGCCATAATACGCTGGGTATATACATTAAGAAAAGGTGCCAACAAAACAAGAATTAATCAAAAATGCATTACACTAAAGAAAACGGTTGCAAATGCATATATTAAGAAATTTGTACTGTGTATGTGGATAAGGAAAATGCAGACAGCAATCCATGTTTTTGCTGCATTTATTTAATAAAACAGGACAGAGAGGGAAGAAGAGAAAAAATAAAAAATAACAAGAAAAGAAAAGAAAAGAAAAGAAAAGAAAAGAAAAGAAAAGAAAAGAAAAGAAAAGAAAAGAAAAAGAAAAACAATGTAATGACAAGATAAATTGTATACATGAGAGCTTATATATTTCTATGTATGAAATATTTTGAATAACAGTTTCAATAAAAGATAACCGTATTTCATTACAATTGTCCACACACCCGCAGCAATCCACATGAATTGTGAATTTTTAAAGAAAAACAGTTCTCCTGTGGATACAGAAACAGGACTAAAACAAACTTCAGACTAAAGAAAAGTAATGGAAATCAGAATGGAGGAAAGACACCAGAAATGATAGATCTGCCCACACCAAACCTGGTTTTATCTTTATTTGGTTCCTTTTTTAAATTCTTTCCAGCCCAGCGGAATATTAAAAAGCCACTATGTTAAGGGGCCTGAAAATCTGTCTTCCTTCATCTCTCTGAAAACACTACATGGGACAGGACAATATTTGGGGGAAGTATTCTTGAGAGTTGGGCGGCATACAAGTTTTATTTATTATTGTTGGTCACACAGCCAGATGTTCAGACTGGATTTGGCATTTTTATCCCCCTACTGAGTCCTTCCCAAGGACCCGGGATAGGCAGATGTTGTTTGAGGGTGTTAAAGGGATCGTCGCAGGATGGGAGCTGTTCCAAGTAAGGCTGCCTTTTGCAATGGGCTGGTGGTGATTTTGTCAGTGCTGAGGGTCTTCAAGGGGTGCTCAGATGTTTGGGGATCGCCCCCAAGGCAACTATTACTACTGGGACTATCTTTGCTTTCTTTTGCCACAGTCGTCCTACTTCTATTTGCAGGTCTGTGTATTTTGTGATTTTCTCCAGTTCTTTCTCTTCTCTTCTGCTGTCTGCAGGTATTGCAATGTCCACGATCCAGATTGTTTTGTCTTTCTTATCAACAGTTGTTAAGTCTGGGGTGTTGGGTGGCAGGTGCTGGTCTGAATCCTAAAGTCCCAGAGCGCTTTAGCTTCTTCATTTTCTATTACTTTGTCTGTTTTGCAATCCCACCAGTTCTTGCTTGCAGGCAAAGGGTATTTCTTGCAGATATTCCAATCCACCATCATTGTGACTTTGTCATGCCATTGTTTGTAGCTGATCTGTCCAATCTTCTTGCAGCAGCTGACTAGGTGGTCCACTATTTCATCATCATCATCATCATCATCATCATCATCATCATCATCATCAAATGGGTGGGATGAACAAAATCACAAGCTTGTCTTTGGAAAAGCCACAGGTTAGTTCAGACTCAGGCTGGGATGAGAGCATTTATCTGCATAATCCCCAGGACCGAAGCCCATCTAACCCTACTGAGTAAACCAGCTCAACGCCAACCATATTGGAAATAATGAATGCAAAACAGTCACATCACTCCCCCCCCCCAGACCTTGGAGCCCCCAAAACTGAGAGGAGGAATCTGATCTCTCCTGCTTAAAGCTACCAGTGTATAATCTAGCAGAAGCATCAGATACAGTCATAGGCTGGATATTCACTTCACCTTATATAGATATTCCCACAATGCATTTAACTTGCTTACTGAATATAACTGTAGAGAGTAAGGAAGATGACTTTGATGGAAGTATGCAGGAACCATTGCCTAGGCAAAAGGGGCTGAAGCATTTTTATGTCCAGAACATCCATGTAACATTCAGAAGCGGCTCTAACAGACACCTCCCTAATCCACAGAAGTATAAGGAGGAAGTGGGGAGGTGGTCCAGCAGAATCAGACTTGCAAGATTCTGTTCTGAGAGCCCATCTCAATAAAAGGAGTTTTAGCCTTCCTGTGGAGTTGATTTCCTGCTCTGGTTTACCAGGTGGGGCTGAGAGTATCCCTTTTCCAGATTTGGACAATATGGTGAACCATGCATTCATCAAACAGGCTAGATTAACTTAATTAACAAACCACACCCACGGAAGCTTTGAGGTCTTCCCGGATTGGAAAAGTAGCGGCAGATGCAGAGATCTCCACGGCTGTGAGAAAGAAAAGGAACAATCAGATCTAGGAACGAAACTGTTCAGGTATTAATACTAATCTGGAATTAAAATAAGTGAGTACCATATGCTACATGAGACGTCATTCTTTGTGTGGGTATGAGTGGGTGTGGGTGTGGGTGTGCCTTTCAGTCAGTCTTGTCTCCTGGTGACTCTATAGCAGTGTTTCTCAACCTTGGGAACTTTAAGATATGTGGACTTCAAGACGGGGCAAAGAGATGCTGCCTAGGGAATGGTCAGATAAGAGAGGGCGTAGCCCACAGCTGCATAATGGGTGGAGCAAGAGGCTCAGGAGGGACCCTCCCTAACTTCTCAGACTGTAAAGGAGAAGGCGGGAGAATTGTACTTTCAGACTTGCAAGGTTCTGTCAAGGTAACTTTACAATAAAGTAGAATTAGTTCACTGGTTTTGATTCCTATCTGGTTTACCCTGCAAGGCCAACACTTCCTGGAGTGATGGAGGTTTTCAAACCAAGGTTGGACAGCTATTTCTCTGGGATGGTCTGAGGATCTGCCCCGGGCAGGAGGATTGACCAGAAGACTTCCAACTTCCCTCCCTACATCATAGGATTCCATAAGTCAAGGTGGAAAGTTGTTGAATAAATAAGATATTTACATCCCATCCTTTCTTCCCCAGCTGAAACCAAACCACATCTATAAAACTGCATACAGTGACATGGTTGCCGTAGCCATGACCTCTGTGGAATAGACACCCCAGGGAAAGGATTTCGGGACCCTGCTGAGCACAGTTCATCAAGGAGCTTTAAGGATGCGGTAATCTCTTCAAGGCTCCTTCGCTGCCATCTGATCCTGCGCCAAAGAGGGCGTCCTTGGCCAGGGCTCGATGTCCCTTTGGAGGCATCAAGGCTTGGCAATCGCCATCCGTTTCCCACTTAAGCTGCAATAAACCCACCGGCTAAAGAGCTGCGTTGGCATACCAGACAGGAAAAGCGGTTTGGATTAGCTGAGAAAACCAATCCAACCATCGAACGCCCTCAGTCCCAACGGCAGCTTTCGTCTGGCGTCTTAAAGGCCTCGCCGCCCTCCGATATGCCGATGCTGATCAAGTGTTGAAGGTTGACAAATGCAGCTTAGCAAGAACCTGGGCCGTTACTGGGTGCCAGATAGTGTGAAAGAGGATCCAGGCTCAGAAAGATGATTATCTGCCCAGGGATGTGTCCCAAGGACAGCCTGGTTTGTCAGTCTGCGTACTTTAATCAGAGCAAAGCTCCTAATCCGAAGAGCCTCGGGGGATTATCAAAAGCGAAGGAAAAGTTGCATCTAATTAAATGGGGCTACTTTTCTAAGGAGGTAGCTCTCCCAAAGATTTCTGATTGGGCTCTGCAAATCAGAAAGGAACAGTAAACCCCAGGTTTAACACACCTCGGTTTTGCAGAGACGCACCAGGCCACATTTCCCTTCCTCTGAAATAACGGACTTCTCCATCATTTTCGGGGAAGCAGCCAAGCTGTTGTTTCTTCCTGTAAAAGTCAGTCTTCTGCGCACATTTCTTGTTTGAGTTCTCAGCGAGGGGAGGGAGGAGGAAAGGAAAGGGATGAGAAGACATGGAGGAAGAGTGTTAAGAGCATTTTCCTTACAAGGAGCAGATCAGTCTATATACACGATGTCTTTCCCCTCCCTGGCTCTTGACCTGGTCAATGCTTCTGTGATGAGAATGGTTAGAAAAAACAGGCCCTTTCCACAGTTCTTGTGACTGGGGCCGAGAATGATATTCCTAAGTGGCCAGTGTTCATTAGTGTCTGTTCCTAGATTGGGGGGGGGGGGCACTGCTCAAGGTCACTTGCACCCTAGTCACTTCCTGGTTGGACTACCACAATGTACTCTTCGTGGGGCTGCCCTTGAAGACCACTCAGAAGCTTTTGCCACTTATGACTGTTGATGATCAAGAATGGAGAGAAAAATCAGCCCATGATGGGCCTTTGATCACAAGCTTGGAGCCATCATCTTAATTTTTTTGACACATATCACAGACACCCCTGCATCTTCTTCCTTTATTAGGATTCAGTTAGTCAGGAGACCATATTTTCCTTCTAATCACCAGCTTCCTAGTGTATATTCTGTACATGTATGTACGTTTGCTCATGGAGAAAATCTATCTATGTGATCACCAAGAGCTGACACTGACCTTGATGGCACATAATAAAAAAAAAAATGTATGTTTGTACATGTCTATATGTTCTTTTTTTAATAGTAATTTTATTAAAAATTACAATTAAAAAGATAAAAACTAATACACACTAAAAAAGTAAAAGGATAAAAAGAAAAAAGAAAGTACAGAAAATAAAATAGAAAGAAAAAATAGAAAGAAAAATAGAAAGGAAAGAAAAAATAAGAATATAGTAAAGAAAAAGAAAAGAAATATATATAAAAAATAATTTCCCACTTCATCACAAGTACAAACAATTTTAGTAACTTATCACCTTCTCTTAAAATGCAACAAATGGTCTCTTCTTCCTATATCCCATCTCTTATCTATAAACAAATCCTTAAAGCCTCGTTGTTCAGTCCTGATCAGCAAAAGTCCATTAAGGGTTACCAGAGATAACATCATATCTGTTTTAGCCTTGATCAAATAAACCAACTTTATATTCCTTCCTTTTACTTCTAACTATCTTGATCTTTAAATCCTTCAAATGCTGTCCTAGAACTTGATTTCTTTTTCTTTTTTCTTTGTCCCTTCTCACAAAATTCCTCAAAACTTTAACAAGACTCTTTTGTAAATCCAATATGGGAAAGTTATCCAGATCACTCTTTTGGTTTGTTATTTGTATATCCCTTTTAATTATTAAGACATCATTTGTATATCCAGTGTAGTATCTTTTTTCATATCATTCTTGTAGCCTGTCATTTTTAAATCCACTTGCAGATCAGTCTCAGTCTTATCCGGTAAAACTTCTTCCTCTTCCATAACATTTTTTAAACACAGTCTATTTATAGAGGCAGACTCTCTTAAAATTAATCTGGGTCCATTGCTCAAAAATATCCAATATGTCCAATGTTAAAGTATTTTGCTCCATTATGTATTAGTAAGTCAAATTTAAGTGTTCTTCTCCTTTAATTGTAATTTTTAGTTCCTTTCAGCTCCCTCTAGTGTCCAACCTTCAAAGTCTCATCCTATCATGTTTTTTTTTAAAGAGAATTCAAAACAAAAGCATTTTCCCACAGAAAGGATTCTTATAATTAATTCCAAAATCTTATTTCAAATCCAGCTGGACCTTTAGTCCATTTGTAACTTTCCAAAATCAAAGTTGTAATCATCCTTTTGCTGTTTATTCCAAAAGAAAAAAAAATTAAGTCCTTAAACTTGCATTTAAAGCTTCTTTTTCTAAGGATTGAAGGAAACCCACCTGGTGCTATAAAACCTGTTGATCCTAATAGCTGAAAAGCAGTTAACAAGCAATTACTGAAAGTGATTAGAAAAGGAAATATACAAACCCAGTCTCCATAAAGGTGCTAACCGTGGTTTGAGCAAAAAGGTGGTTATTCCCTCATCTCCCAGAGCTCTAAACCCACCAGAGACCACTGTCTTGTGGTTTCCTTGCCAGGAACAGCTGTCTGGAGCACTTGTGGGTGATCTCAAGTCCTCTCCTTGTCCAGAGAGGAATTATCGAAGAGCCGATCTACTCACTGGCCCTTCAGTCCACCGTAGTCATCGGCCATCTTCCGGTCACCATTTCTTCCCCAGAAGTCATACCTGTCTATATGTTCTGATGGATATTTTGTACCGGCTTGTGTATTTTTCCCCCCAACACGGGTGTGTGATAATTTTTTGGGCTTTTTTTTTCTGGTTCTGTTTTTGTTTGTTATTATTTGGGCCTTCCTTTTTGTTCATTGTTTTCCCCCTAATTATTTAAATTCTATCAGCCACCTAGGGTCTCAATTCTGATCGAGGCAGCTGATCAATTTGATTACCTGAATAAATAATATGTTGTTCCCCTCCCCGCTCAGTATTATGTCGATGGCTGTTAATGACTCCATGAAAACCCAGCCAGGCCAAAATACTGTACAAATGAAACTATTCTCTATCTCCAATTCAAAGTCACACAAAGACCATAGAGCAAAAGATTTGTTGAAAAAATGTTTATATTTGGTTTTCTGGTTTTATGAAAGGATCAACCCAGTCCAACCAGAATCATTCCAGGGCATTATACTGTATGGGCAAATTTCTTCCTTAAAATACTGTTGCAGGCAAGGAGAACAAACATATATTTTTATCTGTGCAACCTATTTTTTGCACACAGTCTCCTAGCAAAGTTCCAGCGTTTTTCACTTGCAACGGCCCCAGTGCCCTACTTTAAACGTTACCAAACAGTTTGGATTAATCCTTTCAGAAGCTTCGTAAGAGATTCATCTCTTTCCATGCAGCCAGTTAAGAGGGCAAATGTGAAGATTCAGCTCCCTAAGCCTGTCTCTAAATCTTCTAAGTGAAAGATGATTTACAGTTAAGCTAACAAAAATGTGACCGTTCCAGAGTCTGGAAAAGCTCAGTCTGATTTCGGTAATCTTAAATCACGGGAAAAGATTTTGTCTCATGAACCTTGGATTCATTTAACCCAACGAAAAATTTAAAAAAGACCCTGTGGCGAGACGTTCATTAAATTGGAAGAGTTTTATGGAGTTTTTCTTCTGCGGGAAAACGATCAGCAATGGCTTGGGAAGCCAGGGAAGGAGAGAGGTGAAATAAGGTTGTTAGATAAGTGACCTTATTTTTTTCACCCACACCTCTCCGCCCCCCCCCCCACTCCTTCTGCAAATGGCATAAATTCATCAAAACTTTTACAAGGAGTGAAGGTCAAGCTGAAATATTTTAATTAGGAATATTAAGTCCATGGTGTCTCGGAGTTCAAGCTAATGTAGTTGAGATGGAAACACTTAAAGCCCATTGAACCCCCCAAATGACCTTGTGCAAGTTCTATTAATATAAATGGAGGTCTGGCCCGGATTCCTAATGTATTCAGCTTAGCAAGTCCAGGAGAGAGAGATTAGTTTGAGGCACAAAATGGAAGATTTTAACCGGCAATGCTTTACAGATACTAAATAGCCAACTTGGCAAGGGGCGCCCTACCCTTTTATTGAGACTGGCCATCAAGGGCCTCTTGCACACGTTGCTCTAGAGATGCACAACTGTTGTTAAGGTGGAGCCTCACACAGCGGCTGACCGGCAACCCGAAACACGCTGAGCTGGAAGAAAGATGCTGATGAGGCCAGGAGCCAAATGACACACGGTCAAGTAGAATTTACGCTGAAATTAACTGAACGTCATTAATATGGTTGCTCCCACTCTTGCTGGAGGTTTTCCCCTTTTATCCCACGGGAACAAGGCGGGGAAAGCGTGCAGCAGAAGTGGCTTCTGGAATTCTTTGCAGCTTCTCGCCCGTAGGAGGAGATGGTAGTTTCTTCTGTGTGGTGTGCCTGTATGGGGGTGTTTCTGCTCTCCCCCATGTTGTGTTGTGTTGTGTGCATGTGTGTGTGTGGGCTATGGGAAGCAGAGTGTGAGTGGCCCACACTCCCCTCTGGATCACGTGACCAGGAAGGAGGAGGGAGGGGGCTCAGAATGGAGGAGTCAGCAACATTCTGAGCCGATGCCCCTCCCACAGGGACGCATCAGGGAGATTTTTTCTTGATTTTTTTTCCTCCATGGTCTCCCACTGGAGCTGGCCCGTTTTCAAACTCGATCTTTCCTCTTTCAGCTTCTTCTACATATTTGGTCCCATATGTGGTCTTCCAGCTTGGAAAAAATGAAAAGATGAAATCTCCCTAGGGTGGCACTCAACCAACAGCTACATCCATGCAGTTTTCTAGGCAGTAACACAACCTTGTCTTTTTCTAGAATGTTTTTTAGCTTCTAATAGCTTCTTGGAAAGACACGTCCCCAGAGGCACCTGCAGGATCCACCGCTTTCATCAAAAGGACAAAATAGCCTCAGACTCTTGAAACGAAGGCTCCTCTCCTTTCGTACAGGTGTGTGATGTTATGCAAGGAGCAGCGCTTGAACTGCCTCGGCACAAAGCTGCGGTTGTAATTTACCAGCAAGGGGACTGCAGTCACCAGCCAGATCAGGGGACTTGAAGCAGAAGAGCCCCAGTAGACCTCCTTCTCCAGGTTTGGCTCATCGGATGGAGCTTATCCTGTTTGGAAGACTCTGCAGAACTGGAATGTATTGATTGGTTAATTGTTTTTTTTAATGTATTTATTTATTTATTGGATTTGTTACCTGTCACAATCCAACAACTCTTGGCGGCTTAGAACATTGTCCAATATTTTAAAACATCCATAGTATAATAAGATAAAAACAAAACTTGGGGTGGGGTGGGGGAAAATATAAGAAAATGCATAAAAAGCACTACAGAAATAAAAAGAGCCCAATGAATAAATAGATGGCTGCAGTCAACCTTCAGGCACTCTTTGAAATAGCTTTGTCTTGTGCAAGTTCCGAAATGCGAACAAAGTTAGGGCTGCTTGTCTCTCAGGGGAAGCGTACTAACCTGCAGATCTTGACTAGGCCCAGAAGTAAGCCAAGCTGGGCTTGGGGGGGCTGGGATGGGAGGCCACCAGGAAATCCCTGGGCTATAGGCTAAACTGGGAATCTTGGCAGTGTGCATGCAGACTACCATGACATCAGCTTGATTGCCTTCCCAGAACTGCTAATGTTCCTGGAGGACCACCACATGATTGGGTCTGCTTGGCCCATAGTCCGTCTTTCCCCGTGAAGGTGAAGGATGGGGCAGACAAAGCAAGTTTTCCCATCATGTCCCAATCCAAGAGAATAGTTCCAATAGGGCAGTGTTTCTCAACCTCTGCAACTTTAAGATGTATGGACTTCAACTATGCTGGCTGAGGAATTCTGGGAGTTGAAGTCCACACATCTTAAAGTTGCAGAGGTTGCGAAACACTGCAGTAGTGTGTGGACACTTAGGGAAAATACGTTAGGATGAAGCAGGGTTCTTCTAGGAGGACATGGGGCATGCGATGGTCCAAAGGATGACGTCAGCCCAGGTGGCTGGACTGGACCTAACCCTTTGGCCAGACCCAGTTCCTCACCATTACTCTTAAGTCTGACTGGTTCCAAAGAAAAGACTCAGCACAAGGTTGAACTTCTTTTATTAAACATAGCAGGACTTTGAAAGGACTAGATGTAGCCCTTCACTGAAGTTAGGAGGAGGGGGTAGAAGATGAAGGACGAAGGGTTGGTGGACTCCGGGTTCCTTCAATGACACAATGCCATCTATCGGGACGCCGGAAGTACACCTGTCCTCGCGCAGTGCCTGCCCTCTGGAATGAGGTTCCCCCCACCCAAGATCCAGATGGCCCCCACCCTACTGGTGTTTCAAAGGGTCCTGAAGACCTGGCTTCCTCAGGCCTTTGGCAAGGGGGAATGAAGCCCCCTTCGAGGCCTGGTTGTGCGTTCCTTGTAGCCCAGTTTTGCCATCTTTTTTTATGACTGGGTTGTTTTTAGTGTTTTATTGTTTTGCATTTTTTTGCACGTGTGTGAACAGCCCATAGTTGTCGGGAGTCAGGCGGTATACAAATAGAATTCAATCAAATAAAAATAAATCAGTAAGAATGGCATGGAGAACCTTTTCAATATAGGTCAGATTGGCACAAAGGCGGAACTTGGGGCAGCCCACGCTTGCGAGCTTAACCAGTCATTGATAAAAATGGGGAAAGCCTCAAAAGTTCCTACAGTACCATGTTTTCAGGTTGGTATCTTTCCACCGTTCAATCTGTTCTTTCCAAAAACTGCTTTGGGAAAATGAAGTGTATTTGACAAAGGAATGCGCAATTTCTTCTTTCAGCTTCTATACTCCAGCTGCTGGCATTGACTTCTCCACAGACAGATCCGCAGCCCCCTTTCCTAACCTGGTGGCCTGCAGATCCATTGAACTTCAGAGCCCAACCCTGCCAGGGTCACTGACAGCCATGCTGGACAAAGGGAGACCACCAGTTTGGGAATTAGTCATGTGAAATGGTGAAGATGGTTGATAAACCCTCCTGATATTCCGGGATGAACCTCCCTTACCCCAGGATCAGAGCTGTAATATCTGCCAACATTTCCTCTTCCATTCTATTCCAAGAGTCCTCATTCCCAGAAACACATCTTAGCAAGTCTCTTTAATATGTTTTAAATTGTGCGTTAACATTCGAATTTGTATCGTTTTTAAAAATCCACATCGGTACAGGAATGGGAGGGAACGGGTGCTGTTGCATAAGAATTTGGCACGTGCATTAGTTCTGCGTACATGGCACCTGGGCAGAAGCAGCTTCCTAAAAGGTGTAGGTGCAATGCTGGGGTGTCTTAAGGGTGGGGTCAAAAATGTCAAGAGGGTGGCCATGATGGTGCCCACAAAATTCGGATGGTTCTTTATGCACACGACATGCCACACACATAAAATACAATCAGAACTTTGAGTACTTTGTCACGGCCGCCATCTTGACTTTTTTCAAACATGTACCATGGACATCCCTGATTTGCTGTATGTGCAGAATGACACATGCCCCCTCCCATGATAGACTCCGTGCAGGATGCAGCTAAACACCCTTGATGGCCCATTTCCTGCCCTTCATGGCTCAAGATGAGCAATGCTTGGAAGAAAAAGAAGGCCTCCCTCCACTTCTGGATCTCCATCAGACCAGGAGGAGGGACGTTGAGCATCCTGCACAGCACCTGACCTGCGGGGGGTGGTAAGTCCCAAAACTGCACGCTCTGGTCTGGCTCCTTCCCCTATAGCCCCTTTGGCTCTGAAGCTCACTGATTCCATGTCTCAAACCCAGGACTTCCCCCTCGGATTTGACTCTGGCCAGTTCCCAGCTTCTGATCCTTGCTCGGTTCCAAGCACGGTGTGTTTACATCGGCTCTCAGCCCAAACAGTCTGCTCTTGCTGTGTTCCTCGGCTGCTTGGATTGCAGTGCACTCTCGTTATTGGTGGCCCAGGCCCTTGCAGGAAAGACCAGATTGAGCTCCCAGCCTTACGGTGAAGACAGAGGACACTTGTTTGCCTTTTCTATCCCGGATGCCTGGCTGAAGATGCCTGGAAAACAGATGGAAATGGCCCACCTCTTTATTCCCGGCCTCTCGCCTTCGGAGGTGTCCTGGGTTAGGGATGCAGGCTGTTCATATCAGCCTATAGCCCATCGTGGTCAGAGACTAGCCGGAATCAGAAGATAAAGATGCCAAGATAGAAGGAAAACCTAAAGTAGTTCAGAGACCAGTTTCTGGATCAGACAGACAGAGGAGGATTGTCCGTTTAGGGGCTGAAGGCTTGAATCTGCTGGCAGGATTTGGGGGGGGCAGCAGGGGGCAGGTCCTAGACAACTTGTCTGGACTCAGAAGCTAAGCGGGGTCAGGCCTGGTTAGGAATTGGATGGGACAAGGACAATCCCACCCTTGCTGGTCTTTTGGAAGACAGCCAAGACCTGGCTCTTCTGTAGGGCCTTTGGGGGTACAAGGAAGGGTGCAAAGAATCTTGGGGTACTTGAGGCTGATGAAAAAGCCTAAGTGGATCCATGTTGGGCTGAGGTGTTGGTTAACCTACTTCCTGTGGTTGAGGAGGGGTGAGCCAGTTAGAATCTTTGGAAGGAAGCAGCAGTAAGAATAAGAATAAATAAATGGACCAGGGTTATCCACTTGTGTAAAAGAAGTCAAGATACAGCCATGATTGCATGATCAAAGCCCACCTCTTGCTCACATGGGCCCCGTGCCCCTGAAATGAGCAGTCTCAGATTCAAGCGTCCTGCTCTCCTTAAGTGGATCTCCTTGAGGTGTGTTGCTGAACAGCTGGATGGGGAGGATGGGAGTCGAGCACCTCTGGAGGGGCCAGAGAGGCAGACGGCGGCTTTGCAACCTAGATGCTCAGGGGAAAACTAGCAAAAGGTAAATAAATACAAATGGAAAATGGGAACTCACTTTCTCAGGGTGCTCTTAAAAAAAGCACACATACATTTCTCTGATCTCCACCGAACCATACAGGAAAGAAAGCACTTTTTAAAAAAGCTAGAGAGACCAAAACCTTGCTGTGGGCAGAGAGAAGTTAACATTTTGGAATAGCGATGTTAGCACACCTGCCAAAATCGTTTCCTTTTGTGTCTTTGTTTGGTTCTCTTCTTTGTGTCCCCATTATAGAAAGGACATTCAAAGGTCCCTTTTCACTCACCGTTAGAAGCTTTTCAACCATCTGCCTCGCTGTGTTTTTTGGCAAGGGGCAAAGGAAGTCTCCACAATTAGCCTGGACTGTTCCTAAAAACCTGTGAACAGAGCAGTGGAGCAGGTGACTGGATGAAAGCAACTCCCCAAACATTGCAACTTTTTGTGTTAGCGAGAGGGTGGGTCCCCAAAGACCTGAGAGCTGCCGAATTGTTCTGGGTGACTTTGTCTTCCTCAAAGATTAAGTCAATGGGGAGCACAGGGAGGGAGGGATCAAAGAAAGCAAAGAGAGAGAGAGAGAGAGGGAGGGAGGGAGGGAAGGAAGGAAGGAAGGAAGGAAGGAAGGAAGGAAGGAAGGAAGGAAGGAAGGAGAAAAAGAAAGAAGGAAAGAAGGAAAGAAGGAAAGAAGGAAAGAAGGGATAGATTGTCTCTGGCAAGCTTGGCTGATTCAAAGTTCACATCCATTTATTTTGAGTTGGGAACCTGTTGGCCTCTAGCTTTTGTTGAACTACAGCTCCCAGCATCCTTCACTACTGACCTGCCTGGCTGGGGGTTGGTGTGTAACTTCCAATGGGGAAGGACATGAGACCCCATAATTGCTCCTACCTATTCCCTCCTTGGGCTGGCTGTTCATCTGGCGTGTGATGCACCTCAGGAGTCCTGATCAGGAGGTTCTCAGCTGGAGTTCTGAACAAACTGCCTTTATCGTGGGCTGGGTTAGCAGCATTTGCAGTGGAAAGATACTTGGGCAGCCGACTATGAAGATGTCTAGCTGAGATCCAAGGAAGACTTGGCAATGGTGGGTGGTCAAAAATGGACCTTGGGTTCCTTTGGTTGCAGACAGTAGATAGTCTTCCTCCTCCTCTTCTTAGATGGACTGCTTTCATCCCATTTTATAGCTCTCAAAATTGTGGACATGACCATCACCAAATCTCAGGCCAAGTTAAAATCTTAAGTTAATCAGGCAGCCGAGACAGACGACTTCTCTTTATCTAGCCTGCATCTTTGGCTGAGTTTCATCAGGGACTTCCAATGTTTACAACAGTCTAACACTAAGTTGGACTAATCCTAACAACCCGATAAGATAAAACATCAGAGCCAGCAAGGAAAACAGACCAGCTGTGATGAAAGTCAGCAGGTATAAGACCACTGAAAGGGTTTCAGATGCTGTGAAAGCTGGGAAACCGGACAGGCTTCATTAGGTGCTAAACAATGGAGGCATCGCAAGGGGTAGAGAATGAGTTTCTGTGCAAACCCTGGGGATTACTTGGCCCAGCTGCGAGGGGGAGGACCTCCATGGCTGTCTGCAGAGGGTGGGGTGGGGGGACAAGCAAACAAGAAACATCACATGCGTGATAATAGAATTACTCACATGATGTGAATCCTGTAATTTGCAAATTTCACAAAATCAGAGTTGGAAGGGACCATAGAAGTCACCTCCTGAACCCCTGGCTCAGTGCAGAATTGACCACAGCATCTCTGAGAGATGACCATCTACCTTCTCTTTGCAGGCCTCCAGGTTCATGTGGCAACCTATTCCGTGGTTCTGACAGCATGTACAGTCAGGAAGTTCCTTCTGACAGGTAGCCTGAACCTCTTTCCTCCTGCTGTTTGTCAGCCCTTCAAGGTAGACCAGACCAGGAAACCAAAGACATGTAGGCCAATACTGTTTTCACTGTAAAGTTATAGTAACAGAATCTTGCAAGTCTGAACGTGCTTCTCTTCTCCCTCCCTTTATCTTCGTGAGAACTAGAAAGGGTCTTGTCTGAGAGGCTTACTTAGGTTACAGTTCTGCCCTGGCCCATATTTCTCTTATCTAACCATTGTCTTGGTTGCAGCACTTCCTCCTTCCTTCAACACCATTCCCTCTGCCCTCTACACTGTCTCTGATCGCATCTTCTGAGGTGATACATAAGTCCACCCCCTCTTCTGTGTGACAGCCTTTCAGATATTTGAAGACTGCTTTCATGTCATCCTTTCCACAAGCTAAACTTAGCCAGATCCTTTAACTGGTCCCCACAAGAATTGGTTTCCATGTCCTTCACCATCTTCATAGCTGTCCTCTGAACTTGCTCCAATTTGTCACTGTCCTCTTCAAACAGTGGTGCCCAGAACTGGATGCAGGACTCCAAATGGGGTCTGGCCAGGGCGGAGTAGAGTAGAGAACAGTTACTTTCATGGCCTGGGCTAAGTGCTCCAAAATAGCATTTGCCTTTTTAGCAGCTGTGTCACACTGTTGGCTCATGTTTAACTGGTGGTTGACCAGGATACTGAGACATAATTTGCATCATCTGCACGATGACACCAAGGCACGCGTGATGTCCTTGTGGCTTGTATAGGATGCTTATGTCAGCCTCCTTCAAGTAGCACTATAAGTCGGAGATTAGGGAAAGACAGGAGATGGCAACTTGAAAGTGCTAGCATTAATTTTTAAAATATTGACCCTAATTGGCAGAATCAGCGAACTCATTCTGTAGCAAATGCTGCAGGGGTGTTTAGCAGGGAGCCAAGAAAGTCAAGAAGGGACCACGCTCATGTAACCAAAGCCCCACCCCTGTTTTACGTGCATTCTGCCGCTTCAGCTGCCATCTTGACTTTTTTGACCCTCCTGGCAGGCACCCTTGATGCCTTGGCTTCCACAGGGAACGCTCCGCAGTTTGGCACCTCTGCAGGGAGAGGTTTTCCTCCCGTGGCCGATAAGTATCGATTGATCAGGGCTGAAGCATTTCTGGATGACAACCTACTTTCTCCAGAAATATTCTTGTTCAGATGTTATATTGGGGGTGTGTGTGGGGGGGGGGGCGCGAGACGAACAAGATGATGAAGATGGAGGTGGAGGGAAGAAGAGTGAGTCTGTTCTATGACATAGCCTTTGCTGCCACCTAGAGGTCTATCAGAAGACCTGTGGTTGCTGATTCCCTACTTTGACAAGTCGGGCACCCCATCGTAAGTGCGTCCAATACCCTCCTTGCAAATATTACGGGTCAAAAACGGACTTTCCTACGTGCGGTGCATTTAGGGCCATGTAATACCAAGAATCAGAGGAGCCCAGCCTCAAGGAAACCTTGTTCTCTGGAGGTGGTTTTCATTGCAACGTCAAGCTGTCTTGGAGTGCCAAACTGGATCTCCTGCCCAGGATTGTAAAGTAGAATAGCAGCGTTATTCTCCGCTCCGACTCTGCTTTTCTGCAGGGTGTGGACTCTCGGTTCTGGATTGTAGTGCCCAGGGAGAACCACAAAGAGGCAGGAGAGAGTTATGAGTTTGGCTGTAACTCTTTGCAGCGGACTAGTAGTGATCTGGAGTTCTGCAGTCCAGATCTGATAGCCCTAAATCAGTGTTTCTCAAACTTGGCGACTTTAAGACGTCTGGACTTCAACTCCCAGAATTCTGGGAGTTGAAGTCCAGACGTCTTAAAGTCGCCAAGTTTGAGAAACACTGCCCTAGGTTGTAACTTTCTTTTTCCTGATATATTCCTGATTATTCCCTCTCCAATGGTTCCTCTTTACTCCAAGAGAGAGCTAAGAGGAGGGATCATAATGAGGGTGAATTAATTCTCCCCCTCCCCTTCTGCAGGGACCTTGATGAAAATGGGCTCTTCTCAGGCATTTGTTATTAATTTCAAAAATTAATATCAAATGCCTAAACATGGATTTAGGGTCACGTCTGCTCTGGACCACACTTTGTAGAGGCAGGGCTGGGTTAGTGTGGTAACCCAAAGACAGGGATCGCTCGGTAGCACCTTTTCCAATTAACACTTTTAAATTTTCAAAAGCTTCTGCCTTTTAATGGGACTTATTAGTCAGAAAAGACTTTTAAAAAAGGCTTCTTTTGATTTCTGGATCAGACTGTCCTTCTTCCTACTTTCAGTCTTTCTCCAAAGATAATTGGACTGCGATGCAAACAAAGCAACAGTATTTATTTTCCCCTGAAGGGGAAAATTCTTCTATTCCCACAAACAGTTCACAGCTATTGCACTACGGAGGGAATTCCTGGTCAGTAAAGTTCAAGCCAGGATCTGATGTAAGGCAACGGTGATCCAGCATTGTCTTCTCTTGGGTCTTCTCATCAGCTGCTATACGGTACCTGTTTCTTTTTTTAAAACAGAGGGTAAACACCCACAACTCACCCCTAGCCCAACAGTGGACAGCAACGTTTCTCTCAAATGAACGACAAAAGGGAGATACTTCAGAAGAGTTTTCCCAAAGTGATTGATCACCCCATGGATGTGCTGGGACTTCACTCCTCCCCCCCACCCGCCCCACTTCAAGACGGATGCTTTAGAACAAGCGTAGAGATCCCAGAATGCTGCAGTAGAGCAATGTCCAGTAAGGTCCAGCTTCCCTTGCAAAACCATTGGCCCTTTCATCAGAGCCAGTCCTACCCTTGGGTGGAAGGAGGCAGCTGCTTTGAGTGGCAGACTAGGGAGGGAGGCAAATCCCCAATTTTCTGCTCTCTGAGGCTGCTGCCCAGGACAGCCACTTCATTGTAACAAAGGTGCACAGCTCTCGAGAGCCATTGGGCACGCTATTGGCGACGCTCTAAGGGGATCTGCACAACCATGCCTGATGGTCTAGAGAGGAATAGGCAACTGCTGGGTGTGGATAAGAGATGTTGGGAGATGGGGGGGAGGACCTCGTGGGAGTGGGAGGGGTGGGTCTTTTTACCCCTTCCTCATTGACTTAATTCAATGATTGAAACCTCCATGCATCCCTGCTTGCTTTTATGTTATGCGATCACATCCATATGACCTTTCTACCTCCTGGTGCATATCCCTCGGACCACTCTTCCCCCCCACTTCTCCCGCGGTGAGATCATCCTCAAAGTTTGGCCAACCCATGCCAAATTTGTCCGAATGCACCTTTACTTCTCCGCAGACCCATTGTGCGTGTGGGTGTACCCGCGCCCACTCACACACACATTTTTTTTTTTAAAAAAGACATCTCTTTGTTTTCTGAGTCAAAGCGGTATTATCTGAAATGACTTCCAAATTTAAAACAAATATTCACCAGGCTTTTAAAGGAGCTCTTCTCAGCCCCCCCCCCCGCTCATCTTTCATCGTCGCACCAAACCCTTCTGTTCTGATCACAGTAGTAGAAAAGAAAGTAAATAACTGAAATAACTGGCTTTAGAACAAAGAGGACGAGCTTTGCCAACCGAACCTCTCGAAATGGTAGCAGCGAGATGGTTTGCTAGTGGGGAACAACCCAGGAAGCCAGCAAGTGTCAACAATTTAAGCTGCTGCTATTCTGTCAATGCAGCAGGAGGGAGAGGAATGAAAGGCGCACAGTCTAAACGTTTTGACTGTTTATACTGAATAAATCCTTCTTCAATCTCCAAAGTTGCGCGGTAAACGGGTCAGGAGTCTGCATTATCAAACCGGATCAAAATCTGGCACTCACGTGCCACCCAAGGCATAATGCGGTTTCCCGTCAAAGCGTGCAAAACTTTCTTTTTATTTCTTGGCACGTGGAAGCCAGGCCGAGATTCGGGGCGTTCCAGAGAACGTGCTCCTGAGCAGCTGGGTTGAGCCCCGTATCTTCTTGCAACCTGGAAAGAGACCCAACGTTATCCGATCATAAACAGATCACAGTGACCACGAAGCAGAGCAAATGCTCAATTATATGGGCTGTTGGTTTCCCTGCCTGGGAATTCTGGCTGTAACTGAAAGTTAGCGTAAGTGGAGTTTCTCTGATGGGGATGATGGGGGTTGTAGTCCTCCTCCCCGGAAGGGTAGCCTTTGGGGAAGACTAGGGTAGCCTAAAATTCCTCTCTTTCTCCATTTTGTCTAACCTAGGCCTTGTGACCACCACCCCCCAAAAAATAATTTTGGATGATTTGCAGCAGAGGGGGAAAATGGTTGCAAACCTCAGTTGCTCTCCTTCATCTTCATCAACAGAACCAAAATCCTAACCTTATTTCAAACTCTGAAATGATATCATCAATGAAGCAATCATATTTATACCATTCCCCAGGGTTGTCGGGGGGGGGGCACAAAAGTTAAGGGGGCAGCTAAAACCATGCAATTGCCACCCTGCCCTTTTTTACCGGCATCGTAAAGGCGCTCGGCTTCAAATCCTGCAGTCATGGCTCCCCTCTTGACTTTTTTGACCTGCCCCCCCGGGAACGTCGTCGTTTTCAAGGTACAAATCCCAAGTTTTCTGCTTCGGCGAAAGGCCCACTTTGAAATTGGCCGAAGAGAGAGATCCACTCCCTGACCTGCAAATTGTGATTGCTGTCTTGAGATGAGTTGGAACCCAGCGGGCTGGGAATGATAGGCGTTGCAGTCCAACCTATCTGCATGCGGCAAAATTCATGTGCATTCTGCAATACAGATTCACTCCATCAAAAGGACAGAAGTCATTATGGATACATAACTCTATCTGTTTTCATATTGAACATCAGTGTTTCTCAACCTTGGCCACTTTAAGACATGTGGACTTCGACTCCCAGAATTCCCCAGCCAGCCATGCTGGCTGGGGAATTCTGGGAGTTGAAGTCCACATATCTTAAAGTTGCTGAGGTGGAGAAACACTGACTTATACAGTGTCCTGGCTATATAATACAAATGTTGTGTGAACGTTCAAATTCTTAGTAATGAAGTTATCAGAGTCACTGGAAAAGATGACCATGCAGGAGGATGGACTACATGATCCTTGTGATCCCTTGCAACGGCATCGTTCAGTGATTTTATGATTCTACGTGCTCTGCTTGCAAAAACCTCCAGCCTCCAGCTGTGATGGCATCCATTAAAAGAATCAGGTCGTATTAGGGATGAGGGAAAACTTGGTTTGCCTTTGAATGTGAGCTTATTTTGCATTTACAGAATGCCAATTCGTAATTTCACATTCAAACGCAGCCTAGCTAAATTTTCCCTTGCCAGTTGAAATCCAGCTATTGTTCAAAAGTCATCCTTTTCTGGAGTTTTGCAATGTATTTCATCAACCAGGAAAACGGCATGCATGAGGGAACAGTCAGCAACAAAACGCATATCGTCACAGAAACATCACAGAATCACAGGGTGGAAAAGGAACATGGGGCCATCTAGTCCAGCCCTCTGCTCAGGGCAGGAATCCTCAACAGCAGAAATGAGTGTCCATCCCTTGATTTAGGGAAAACTGTTCTCCCTAAGACTATGGAAGCCAGGCAATATTTTTTTTATCCTAAGCAAAAATATGTTTTATAATACATACACAAGTTTTATTCTAAATCTACTTTAAATAAACAATTCCTCGAGGATCATGATTTTGGAAAACCAGCAGCAGAGTTCCTGGCCATTCAGAGATGGGGAGCACATTTCGTGAGTCTGTCCAAATCCGCTCTCCAAATTCCAGATGTGCCCCTCAAACCTTGGACCAGTTTTTGAAGAAATGGAATAGGACCTTTTTGCATGTCACCAACTCTGAAGGAAGCAAGCCATCGTTAGTTGTAAAGACAGTCCTTTCTTCAGGCCTCCCCTCATCCACACCATCTTTCCTGGACATTCTGAAAACTTCCATCTCTAAATGAATATAGACCTACTGTTTATGTTCCTGTTAATTCATTTGCTTGCATTCGACTCTGCTTTCTCTCCTCCTTTTCTGTGGTTGTTCGGCTGCTTTTCAACTTGATTTCTAACCACACTTACTTTCTCCGTCGCTATTCTTAACTCTAAGGGATCCCCTTGCGTTTTGGTCTTTGTTTAGGTTGTCAGCTCTCTAGGGTGCGATTCATGGAAAGGCAAGGTATAAACAGGCAGCTTTGGGTTTGTCCAATGATTCGTGTTTATTCCCTCTGGCACACCCCAAGGCCAGAGAGAGATTCCTCCATGCTGCAAAGGTAGTCATGAAACAAGTCCTACCTACTTCCACTCCTGGGGGAATGACTCTGACTTTGATTACTCCCACCTTCCCCAATCAGCCTTCCCAACTGGCACTTTCCATGGGAACTCCAGGTCCCAAAGTGTCCAAGACTAGGAAAGAGGGAGATTGCTAGAAATTTGGTGTTTGAAGGAGCTGTTCCCAAATGTTGCTAGCCTCTCAACACAACCTCCAGACAAGGCAGAAAATTCACCTTCCAAGTTGGCCTCTCTGCCAGGCTGGGTCTTCCTCTGACTTTAGAATTAAGTCTTTCTGTCCAGATATTAAGCAGCCTGTTGAACCCTGCTTGGGTTGGTCTCTGATAACCAACCAGGAACAAAGGTCATGATGATAAATGTTTAACCTATTGCACGGTCTCCAAAGGTATCTGCAGGAGATGGGCAAAAGGTCAAGATGGCAGCCACGGCAGTGCAATCAAAGCTCCAGCTGTTTCCATGTTGGCCACCATCTTGACTTCATTGACCACACTTTGTGGACATCTCTGATGGCCTCAAAGCAAGAGGCAGTATGCTCTCCAAGTGACACATCATCTCTTTCCTTTGGTCCTCTCCCATCAGCTGCCCAGCTATCCAAGCTCATTTTCTGCCAGGCTTCCAGCTCGGCATTCAATGCCCAGACACGCTTTTGGACTTTGCAGGGGGTGGGTGACGTGCTTCCCTTTATTGGCTTAGGAGTGACTCAGTTGTGACTCATCTTTGCAAGAAAGAAAACTGTCATCATCAGGTTTGGAGAAGCATTAACCCAGCTCTTTGATAGCAACCACTCTTCCCTTCCCGCTCCATGGTGTGTGTCTGTGTGTGCTTTAATAAAAATAATTCAAACACACCATTCATTGTGACCTTCGTCAAAGGGTTGATGAAAGTACACACCTGTACTAAGCTATTGCAGGAGAAGTATTTGATCTCTTCATTTGAACTAGGCTGCTCTTTGACAAGGCAACCAAGCTGTGCCAGGGTGGTATAAATGATGCTCCTTCTCTGGTTAACACGGCAGAGCTTAAGTCATAGATTGTGAAGCCTACCTATAATCACACTTGGATTTGGAACAACAACATTATTGTCCTCTGTTGCCTTCAAGCTTCTGAACTCATACCTGCTCTAATCCTCTCTGCACACATGACATGCAAACGTTAATGCTGGCAGATTCTATTACCAACAATTACCCAGGTCTCAGCACTTAAGGGCTCACGAGGAAGGGGGTGGGAAGTGGCAGAGGATGGAAAGAAAGAAGAAAAAAGAAAGAAAAAGAAAGAAGAAACAAGAAAGAAAAGAAAGAAGAAGCAAGCAAGCGGGAAGGGAAGGGAAGGGAAGGGAAGGGAAGGGAAGGAAGGAAGGAAGGAAGGAAGGAAGGAAGGAAGGAAGGAAGGAAGGAAGGAAGGAAGGAAGGAAGGAAGGAAGGAAGGAAGGAAGGAAGGAAGGAAGGAGTTTGAAGCCCATCTTGTTGTCTTCTGCTGAAATACTTTTAAGTTCCAATCCCCCCCTGCCCCCCAAGCAAGATATGAAGTGTTGGGTCATGAAAATGTACTCTAGCCTCATCACAGAATAGAACAGAAACCATAAAACACATAAAACACATAAAACACACAAAACACACAAAACACACACACACGGGAAAAGTCTTTAAGCTGCCCATTCAAGCCAGCTTCCTGTCACTACTCCATACCCCTCAAATATGGTAGACTGAAACTCCCATGATCCCCAGTGCTTTTTGCCAACAGGCTGAACTGATGGGAACTGTAGTCGCAACGGACTCAGAAGTTGTCACTTTGTGCATTAAACACAGCAGCTCAGAAAAGACTCCACATCTCAGCATCAGAGTCTTTCCAGACTGGTCTATACACTTATACACACAGTAATGATACAGTAAATGAAAATATTTGCGATTTCCACTTTAAGCTAAAACTGCAAGCAAATTCTCATGAAATCCGCAACTCTATTTTTAGTGCATTCTTCCTGCAGATCGCTATAGTTAGCGGAGGACAGCCTGCAGCCTCCACTCAACTAGAATCGTAGAAGGTACCAATTGAACCCTCTGCATCGTGCAGGAAAACCAATTAAACTAGTGTTTTTCAAACATGGCCACTTTAAAATGCGTGGACTTCAACTCCCCACTGTAAATGGATTTCTTTTGCAAAGTCAACCCTGGGGCTGTGTCCCAAAGTGGCTTTTTGATGTACAAGAGGATACCATTATACCAGTGTTTCTCAACCTTGGCAACTTTAAGATGTGTGGACTTCAATTCCCAGAATTCCCCAGCCAGCATGGCTGGCTGGGGAATTCTGGGAGTTGAAGTCCACACGTCTTAAAGTCACCAAGGCTGAGAAACACTGCATTATACCGTTTCTGCCATTTTAATCTAAAAAAGGGTCTTCTGTATCAGAAACGCTTCCAACTTTCTTCTCTTAAACTGCCAACTTCAAGGAAATGTAGGAATTTCAGCTTAGGCAAACGAATTGGTGCAGCATGCTATTCTATTTCAGGATCCGAGAAGGACGGAGTCTTCATAAAGATGATATAAAGCCAGTGGAAGAACAGAAAAAGCCATGGGGTATTTCAGCCAACTGAAGGTGGTGGCGAGAGATGGCACATGGTCCTGAGCTTCTGAGAAGAAGGGGTCGATCCATGGCTGCCAAGTTGCATAACATTAAATCAGTGATTGAAAAACACTCTCCTACTTTTCTTACAACTTTTTATGGTTTTTTTTTTTTTTATGATCCACCAAGACTGAACAAAACTTCAAAGGGCTGGGGTAAAGCTTGGGAAGAATGGCATAGGAAAGATCTTCAACAGGAATGTGCCCACAGGGGGTTAAAAAAAGTGAAGATGGTGGCCCCCTCCATGGGTTTGAAGCCAGCCCCTTTTTTACATGCTGGTCTAGGACCATAATAAAGATTTGGTTTGATACATGCTTCGTTACTTTTTTGACTTCCTCCCTGCAGACACTCCTGATATTGAAGCTCCAGGAACACATTCTACACCAGTGTTTCTCAACCTTGCCCACTTGAAGATGTGTGGACTTCAACTCCCAGAATTCCCCAGCCAGCAAGGCTGGCTGGGGAATTCTGGGAGTTGAAGTCCACGCATCTGAAAGCTGCCAAGGTTGAGAAACACTGCTCTACAATTTCTTAATTGTTGCTCAAATCTTTGGCATGTGTCAAATCCTCCCCCCCCCCCCACATCAGTGCTTCCAATGATTAATATTAATTTATTATCAGGAAAACCTTCATTAAAGGCAGTGGCAAGACACCCTTAGCATGACACAAGGCCAACTTTTCCCTTGGGGGGAAAGTCAACACACGGGACTCACCTGACAAACTCTGCTCAACATCTCGCTAAATAAACTTTGGGGCTGAGTGATCCATACATCCCGAATGCAAGCCTGGGCACCGTTAATATTTACTGGATTAAAGGGTGTCTTTCCAAAATCAAGCCCATTGTTTCTTTATTAAGAAAATCCCCAGTGCATTTAAATATCTTCTAAAAGCTTTTTAACAAAACAAACTGCTGCGTTTTAACACTTTTGCATTACTCCAGGTACAATTGTCACCAGTTGATCAAATAGCCGAGCAGAAGAGAGGAGAAGAGAGAAGGGGAAAGCACGTCAACTTCTTAAGGGATAGGCTTGCACAGAATAAGCAGGCAAAAAGAACAGCAGAAGGGTGGAAACCTAAGGGTGTCCTCCATTATATTTATTATCTTCAAATACATGTGAAGAGAAGGTCAAGAGGTGTTTCGTTCTCATTCCAGAATGCATGACATGGAATCGTGGCGTTATTCATAATTGGGGTGAGGTCCAAATCAGCAAGATGGTGGATAACGTTGAGATAACCCCGGGCAGCTGCAACATGCAACTTCTCGGTCACTGTGGAGCAACATCTCCCTAGACATCTGTATGGCTCCCACCTTGAAGACATATTGAAGGTCTTTGACCTGGTGTTCTCCCTGGCCTTGGAGTAGGATGGGTGCAGAGGTTGTTTCCTTGATATATTGTATGTTTTTTTCTGGACAACATGGGTCTCTTTTTCCTTATTAAATGGTTTTCTTATTTTTTTTTTAAGTGTAAGTTTGGTAGGCTTTAAATTCATTGTCTTTTTTACACAAGTCCTAATGGTGACACTTCCCAGACCTTTCTATGGTGCTCAGTTGTCTAATGGACACAAGATTGCTCAAGATGGTCTACATCAGCCATCCCCAAGTATGGTGTTGTCTTGGAATTTGGGGAGACCCACTCTACAAGTTTGGGGGAACGTCCATTTGGAGAAGGCTGGTGGACCACAGTGTTTCTTCTTGTCAGGATTTCAGGCAAAAGTACTTAACAGACCGCCTTGGAGATGATGAGATGAAACACGTTCTCATTTTTTGGCCAGGGTCTAAGGATGCTGAAAGGTGTACCCCTACTTTTTTAGGAAGGACACTACCTCAAGGAGAGATTACTCTGGCACATATTTTGGCAAGAGAAGGAACAGATGCAAGCAACTTATTTTATTCCTCTCTGCCAGAAAGAACATCTTGATTTATTTATTTATTTACAAATGCTCCTATGATAAAATTAACAAATGTCTAATGGCCCTTAATGATAAACGTGGCTCTGCTGGATCAGGCATTCTAGTCCACTGTTTTGTTTCTCCCACTGGTCTATCAGATGGAGCTCATAAGCAAGAGATGAGGCCAACCCTTCCGCCAATCCTGTTCCTTGCAGCTGGAATTCGGAGACTTGTTTCCTCTTCTGCTTTCCCAGGATCTGTTAGACATTCCATCAAAAATTCATAGACCATCCTAGGTGAGTGGAGTCAGTACAATTCAACAGTAAACTAGTTGAGGTCCAAAACTTCAAGGTCTCCTCCAGAAGTTAACACAAAATTGTGATTTAAAAAAAAATACAGCCAAATTATTAAACACTTAGGAAACAATCACATCAGTTATGTTTGTTAGATTTCAATGAAATTAAATCAACTCTTTAGATTCTTGCTTCTACTCTGATCTTGGCATCCCCAATTTGTTGGACTGAGGCCCTGGAATGCATTTGAAAGTTAAAATGCAGCACCTGGATTGAAGAAAAAAATTATGTACCTCTGGTCTCAAACTTTTCAAGGCTGGAAAGGTGGGGACTCCAGGGGATCTTACTTCAGAAGGCAGATGCTACGACAGAGAAGGCCCATCTCCTGGGTCCTGCTAGATGACCTTGATTAACTGAAAGGATCCAGAGAGAGCCAACTTTTCCAGGTCTTTCCAGCACCACGAGAGCCAGGTGGTGCTGCAAATAGCTGAGCCTTATGCCATGGAGGGCTTTAAAGGTGACAACCAGCACCTTGAATTGCAAGAGGAAGCCCACTGGGAGCCAGTGCAGCTCAGGTAGCAGCAATGTAACATGGTTGTATCATGGTGTTCTCAACACTGCATGTACCACTGCATTTTGGAGCAGCTGAAACTTTCAAATGCTCTTCAAGGACAGCCCCATATAGGGCACATTGCAATAGTCTAATCAGGAGGTGACTAAGGCACGAATGACCATGAACACTGCTTCTTGATCTCCTTGAGAAGGAGGCGTGAGTCCAGGAGGACCGTCAGATTGTGCACTAGATCCATATGGGGCAGTGCAACCTCTCTTCAGGCCAAAGATGGAAGCTCTCCAGAATCAGGAGACTCAAACACCCACAGCCACTCAGTCTTGCTAGGGTTGAGTTCCTCCCCATCCAAAACCTCGCAGCCTCTAGGCACTGGCACATTACTTGACTGGGCCAGAGACCAGATGCATGGCTAAGTATCAACAGCATATTGTTGATACCTGATCCCAACTGATGGATAACCTGACCCAATAGCCTCATGAAGATGCTAAATAGGAGGGCTGAGAGTGTTGAGCCCTGAGGCACCCCCAAAACCAGGGGCATTGGGCTTGATTTTGCTCCTTCTACCAACATAAATTGGAACTGGTCATGGAGAAAAGAGAACCACCATAACACCATGCCTCCCACTACCACAAGTCAATTCAAAAGGATACCATGATCTATGACGTTACAGCCTCTGAGAAATCAAGAAGAACCCGGATGGTTGAACCTCCCTCATTCTGGTAGAACCATAAGTCATCCACAAGAGTTATCAAAGCTATCTCCATACTATACCCCAGAGCGAAGTCCGACAAAAAGGATCTAAATAATCAGTTTCCTCCAGGGCTTTCTATAACCCAACCACATCCTCCACAATCTTCTCCTAAAAGGAAAGGCCGAGACTGGGCAAACGTTATCTAATATAGTTGAGTCCAGGAAAGCCCCTCAAGCAGGGGGATAGATTTGAAGCTGCCTGAGGCAGTTGCTACAACTTGCAATGCAGCAGATGCCAGGTTCAAATCCTGACCTTTCCTGATACGCTCAACTGTTTTCCCTTCTTCCAAAGCACTACGTTATTTTTACATTTGTTTTTCATGTGTGTTGGGGCCTACTGTCCCATGGAAGCAAAAAGGGAAAATTCCATTGCATACACCTAATTCAGCATTTTGGGTCTGAGCCTTGACGGGGTGGGAAATCTGCACATAGAAATTGGCTGCACTTTACTGTTGAGGTTCAGCTTAAGAACTTTCACAGAAGATTCAAAACAGAAGGCAAAGAAGGGGTGAAACGATGAAAACGATTTATGATGTTCAATTATTGCCCTTAAACAGTTTCTTCCCTCCGCAATACCAGCACATAATATATTATCTTTTCCATCACCTGGTACAAATATAAAACATATCTGAAAAACAGATTTCATCCCCAGAACATATTATAACAAGAAGCAACATTTTAATAGATTAACCACTGACCACAGACAATATGTCACATTAGTTAACAGTCCATTAATATCATGGCACCCATGTTTTCTCTCTTACATCTTAGAAAGAAAGAATTAGACCAGAATGTTGTAGTTCTGAAGGCTTCTATTAGATTCCTATAAGCCATGATACTCATCGGAACAAGAGTAAACTTTGCTGTTTTGGCTCATCGGGGAGATTTCTAAGCCACAAGTTCTACATCAGTGCCACAGCAGACCTCCTTCTATTTGACATGCAGGTGTTTTATGAACTAGGATATATTTTTGCATTGAACTTGTGTATCCTAACTATGATTTCAAGCCAGGATTTTCATCAGCACCTGATGTGGAGCAAAGAAAGGATGGAATGAGGAATCTTGAAATGCAGCTGCCTGAAGTTATCTTCAGAGACAGCAAACATTACTGTTGCTGGTTGGCTTCATTCCCCGCGATGCTTGGTTTGGAACCAAGGAAACTGTGTTATAGTTTATTAAGCTTTAGCGCTACCTGGGTCAGTCAAGGGTTGGACTAGATGTCCTTGTGGTCCCTTCCAACTCTATAAAGCCACAATTCTATGATCTACTACTTGTGAATGGGCAAAAATAAAGCAAGCAAAACCTTAAGTCAGAAGTTGACTGACCTCAGTCTTAAATGCTTGGTTTTGTTTTTAACCTGAAGCTACCAGTGGTTCACCAAAGGGTTTTAAGTTGATAAAGCAAGAGTGCCTCTTCCAGTCACTTGCAGTTAGACAGAGTTCAACTCTGAAAAGGTCCTTAGGTTCTCCTTCTTTAAAAAGCATAAAAAATCCTAGGGATGGGATGTTTGCTCTGTTTTGCAGAAGGTTCCAGATTTAAGTTCCTGCCACCTTTGATTAAAAGGATCAGTAGGAGACGGGAAAGATCTCTCTGCTTCAGACCTGGACAGTCACTCTCTCCATGCAGCATTAAATAGTTTCATAAGTATAAAGCAACTTTAAAAAATAAAAATGAAGCTCAGAATGTGTTGATTAGGTTTATGATCCATGCATAGTACTCCTGCTTCCTGTTTTGCTCCACCACCACCATCCAGTGCTGAACTACAGCTCCCAGCAACCCAGACTAGCATAGTCTACGATGAGGGATGCTGGGAGTTGTATTTCAAACTCAAGGACCTCTTAAAACTGCTCCATTTGTCCATCCAACCTAATATTGACCACCTCCCCTGCCTAGCAGAAGCTCCTGAGATATTCAGCCCAAAGAGGTTTTTGTCATGGAGATGTCATCATGGAGAACATCAGGGATTTCTTCACGTAAAGCATATTTGCTGAATTTAGGGCATTTCTTTCAACACCATCTCAAATCATTATCGATGGAAGGGATCTTGAGTGACAGGACCTGGCTGCCATGGGACAGACTCCAAAGTGTATGGAATGGTTATGCATGTACATACTGAAGCAGCTGAATTTGAACCGTATACTACTACTTGGTTGCACTTGGTTGTGCTGGGAGATGTTCTCCTGATTGCTATTCTTAAATATGCTCCCTCTTTCAATCTGTACATGGAATCAGAAGGAGGAAGGTACCATTCTGGTCTCTGCCTTGGACAGCAAATTGACTGGAGCTGCCCTGGACATGTATTGTATAACTGTAACCTTATGGAGCACCCCAAGTTTTCCAAGGGGCTGTACCTCCCAATAGATTCAAAGTCAGCTCTGAATTCGGAGAAGAGATCTGACATTGGAGACTCCCTCCTGAGCCTCTATTGGTATCGCAGCATTAGAAAGGACCCACAAGAAGAGTGTGTAAGAAAGGGGCTGGAAACAGAAGGGTCCCTTACTCCCAAATGAAGGAAGAACCTATGCCAGATGCCAACTGGGCATCAGTGACTTATTGGAGGCAGGGCCAGAGGGGGGAACATCAGAGAATAATCAATTCCCTGAATATGCACCCTGGCTTCTATGGGTTGATACTCCGATATTGTGTCCTGAATAATAAGCAGAATTTCTTTTTTGCAGTTGAACACTCAAGTGAAGGTCTGTAGCAGTGTTTCTCAACCTTGGCAGCTTTCAGATGTGTGGACTTCAATTCCCAGAATTCCCCAGCCAGCCAGGGAATTCTGGGAGTTGAAGTCCACACATCTGAAAGCTGCCAAGGCTGAGAAACACTGGTCTATAGACTCAGCACTAAAAAAAAGGACATTTGGTGCCCCCCATTGGTAAATTTTTGCCTCTGCTGAGCAGGTGTTCAAACAAAGAGGCTGGAAACCGCCACCAGCGACCGGAAGAAATGAAGGCAGCAAAAACCCATGTTGGTGTTTTTGAAAAGCATTGCTAATAAAAGAAAACTGTCCCCTTCATCTTCCATCAGAGGGCATTCAGGGGAAATGTCTCCTTATGGTTTACAAGAGTGCAGGGAAACTGATCAGAGAAGCAATGGGACTGCAACTCAGTTGTACAGTTCACTTTCCCCACCAAAAGTCCCAGAATTTCCAAGCAGGGCTGGAAGAACTCCCTGGAATGCCCCTCCTAGAGTTGTGTGATTTGGAGAGTCAGTCTGAATAAAATCCCGGAATGAAATTAGAAATTATAAAATTGAGTTGGATGCTTCTGAATTAATTTGGCTGCTTCGGCACGTGTCTGGAAATCTTTCGGCTCCTTAATTATTCGGCGGATCAATTTGAACAACAGAATCCAAGCAAATCAATGTCATGACTTGAATTGTTCCAATAGATCCACTTTCCAAATGGATGTTTCCAAGCCGATTTTGCCTAATTTGCAAGGCCCTCGTTGCTCCCAGTACTATGCTAGAATTAGTGAAGCAGTCTACCATAGACTGAACGTATCTTGCCTTTTAATGCCGTGAAAGTTGCTGTGTAAATATTTAAAGCATGTACGTTTGTCCTCGTTTCTTACATGTTTCCGCTCACGGCACCAAGGGTTTATAAACTGAGCCTTAGGTCTGCCCATAACGTCCAAAAGATTTGAATGTTCCCTGCCAAAGAGCATCTCCATCAGTTGCCCCTCCTTGATTGCACTAAATTAATTACTTTAATTTTAATTAATTGAATTATACTAAATTAAAGCTAGGTTTTTATCCTGGCCTCACCTTTTTTTTCCTTTTGCAACGTGACTCTTAGTCATTCCAAAGCTGCATAGCTCTGCATGTTGCCAACTGATGTCAAAAGATTTGTGAATCTGACAGTAGAGACTAGCCCAGTGTTCCTCAACCTTGTCAACTTTAAGATGGGCGGACTTCCACTCCCAGAATTCCCCAGCCAGCCTTGCTGGCTGGGGAATTCTGGGAGTGGAAGTCCATGCATCTTGACAAGGTTGAGGAACACTGGGCTAGCCCACAGAAGTGAATGCAGTAACAAATTGGGGTTGACAAAGTCAACCCTTCCCCAACCAGGTGCCCTCCAGCCAATTACAGCTTGAATTTCTGCTTAGCAAACATGGCTGGGGGAGCTAAAGTCGGTCTTGAGAGCATCGCCAAACTCACCGCTATTCTCGATTTCACTGGGTGAGAGTTTAGCGTCGTCTTAACCCCCTCTGCTAAAATAAGGGGAATTTAAAACTTAAACTGGGATAAATCTACCACTTCCCTAATTTTGAGGGAAGGTACTAATGGTAAATGGCTCCTCTTTTTGGCAGAAGGAAGCATTGGGATCCAACTTTTTATGATGCCTGGCAATTTATGTTCCCTTCATCCAAGGCGTTTAAGTTGGTGTGTTTGGGAGAGGAATTCTAACTGGTCTAAATCCAATATTTAGAATAATTGGATGCAGCAATTTAGGTCAAGTCTAAGTCTGGTTTGGATACAAGTGGTCCAAGATCACCCAGAGACCTTCACCACTGAGAACACAGCTTGAAACTGAATCTCCTGGAGTAAAGTCTAAAGATGTTGTAGCACGCTGACCAGAAACGTTCTTAATTTTAGCTGGAGCACATCCTAACCCCAATCCCAAAACAGAAAGGACTTCTGGGCACGTTCTCATTGAAGGCTAATAGAAGCACCCTGGGATTAGGAGGGCTTATTACGGCTTGTCTAATGGTTTCCAAATGTTGACATCTACATCGCACAAAGATAGTGTTTCTCTTTCAGAAAATGCACCCGGCTAGAAGAAGAAAAATACATAAATAAAAAATAATGTAAGCCACAACTAACCATACTCCCCCCCCCCCTTTGAAGTGGGGATGGTCTTTTGGAAACTATAGTAAAAGGAGGCCAGCCGAGCTAACCGTGCAAGTTTGAAGACATTCATTTTGGCCTTTAAATGCCAACCCAACCCCAAATTTTGGCTCTGCCTACTCTGGGGTCCTCTAAGGGCTGCAAAAGGGTGCTAAGCAACTGGTTTCTACAGACTCTTTGTTCCAACCTGTCTGGCTTTTTAGCCTCTACCTAAAACTGAAAGTGATGTTTTTCCAAGTATGATTCTCCCAGGATTTTCTTCTGCAAGATTTATTGAGATGGAAGGGGTGGTTATGAGAATTCCAGCAACTATTTCCCTTTTAGAACTAATATATCCCCAACAGCACCAGAGCGGAGTCCTTCTGATCTTCTAATGGTCCTCCTGTGATCTGGTTAGCCCATAAGAGTTTTCATTGATAACAATGAAGTTTACGACTGGCTGTTTACAGAATGGTCTCTTGAATCTTTTCTCAATCTGGGAACCAATCTTTCAAAACCTCAAGGGAACATGGTGATCACTTTAGTATTAGTATTCACTAATAGAGGGAACAAGGTCAGTTCCAGCCTTGAGGGGGCTTTTATAAATTGCTTATTGTTGGCCTCTCTTATGCCAGTAGAACTGGAAGACTCCCATTAGGAAAACCTGCATTGAGGGTATTAATCTATAGCAATATCCTATTATTCTAACATACAGTATAATACTTTGGGGAGGTGATCCCAAGAATTAATATCGATTCATTATATGCCATCAAATCATTATCAATTCTTAACAACCACATAGATATTCTCCATGCTGATCTGTCTCTAACCTGATTGAAAGACCTGGTTGACTCCTAGCAACCACATAGATCTTCTCCATCTGTCCCCAACCTGGTCCTTCGGATCTTCCAACGGTGCCCCCATTGCCACTGTAACTGAGTCCCTCCACCTTGCTGCTGGTTGTCCTCTTCTTCTCTTTCCTTCTACCTTTCCCAGCATTAGAACCTTCTCCAGAAAGTTGGGTCTTCATGTTGATTGATTAGTGCCATCAAGGGGGTGTTGACTCTCAGCAACCACCTTGTTTTTTTCCAGGAGGATCCGTCCCCAACCTGGTCTTTCAGTGGTGCTCCCTTTGCCACTGTAACTGAGTTCTTCCACTTTGCTGCTGGCCGTCCTCTTCTTCTCTTTCCTTCTACTTTTCCCAGCATTAAAGCTTTTTAATTTAATTTAAATTTTAATGCTTTAATTTAAAGCATTAAAGAGCTGGGTCTTCATGTTGATTGATTAATGCCACCAGGTGGGTGTTGACTCTCAGCAACCACCTAGTTTTGTTCCAGGAGGATCTCACTCCAACCTGGTTTTTCGATGGTGCCCCCATTGCTCTTGTAACTGAGTCCAACCCCTTGTTGCTGGTCGTCCTCTTCTTTTCTTTCCTTCCACCTTTCCCAGCATTATGGATTGTTCAAGTGAGTCATGTCTTCCCATAATGTGTCAAAAGTAGGATAATTTGAGCCCAGTCACTTGTGCCTCAAGTGAGAAGAATTAATGTTCAAAGCTGGAAAGATGCAACTGATCTGGAGCAAAAGATTGCTGATATCTAGTTATGTTTGAATGCATTCCCTCCCCACAACAAAGGGGTGAGGATAAAGGGGTGAGCAGTTGTGCATGACATAATTTTCCAACCCTTCTTTCCTTGCAGTTGGTTGGCTTTTGCTATTCTTAAATGTTGAATTATATGGTCAGTACAGTTATAGAATTTCCCTTGGGTTAGCTTTACATGAACCAGTGTTTTTCCAACTTGGCAACTTTAAGATGTATGGACTTCAATTCCCAGAATTCCCCCAGCCAGCATATACTGTTATCCTTTCATTGCATAATTAGCTGTCTCTCTCTGGAATAGGGGTTTCTCTGAATAAACTAATAAAAAAAGTAGCTACAGAGATAGCCTCCTTTTCAGAAGTACCACCCCAAATCTGGAAGAATACTTTCCACTGTGAGCCTTACCTGGTACCCTGGTTGGAGATTCATCGACCATTTTCTTCATCTTAGCTTTAAGACTTTCTTCCCCTGGAATGTGCTGCTGCAATTTCTATGTTTTAAACACTATATTATTTCTGTATTGTAGCTACAATTGCAATTATTTTATTTCTGGTTTTGACCCAGTCGGATCACTCTATTATAGGGAAGCCAATACACACCGTAAAAAAATTAAATAAAATCGCACACACACCCCATTCCACCTAGACACAAAGATATTCATGCTTCTGTGCTGCAATAACACCTCGAAGAACATCTCCCATACAGATAACAAAGAAGCATTTGTTAGTCAAGGGGGGGCGGGGGGGCAATGGCTGTTGCTCCCAGACTGTCCTTTAATCGGCCTAAAAAAATACAATGGTTGCTCATGAGAATACAAAACAATTACGTCCATGGGTCATCTCTCCATTGAACTCCATTGGAGCAGAAATGGATTTTGAAAAATTAAAAATCTGCCACGAGCTGGATGTACACCAACTGAGATAGATCAACACGGCATTAAAGACAACTTTTTGCAAGGAAAGGCAACAGATTTGTTGAGGTTCCTCCCCCCCACCCCCCAGTAGCAAAATAGCCACTCAACCTCAGAGGAGAATAAAAATATAAACATACAGACTAGTTTATCCCCCTCTTTCATTCCAGCCTGCTTCATGAGCCATGCTGGAAATCAAAAGGCTTAATTAGAAATAAAAAGATGTCCGTAGCCACCCGTGGTTGTTGAAAGATATTTCAATGTGAAATAAAAGATGGCCAGGAACAGAAGTCTGCTTTTTTAAGAGCGACATATTTTTTTCTGTTTAGCAGGAGGAATGCATCAATAGAATTCATGGCTTTGCAAAGTTAGAAATAAGATTGGAGAGCTCTCTAATACAGAAGTGGATTATTTTCAAACTGCTCATTCACAAAATGGATACCCCAAAGGCAGGGAGGTCTGCAGGCTGGGTCAAACAAGCCACAATGTCATAGTCAAAGCCCTGCCTTTTTTTACATGGCACGTTAAATGGAGCATGAGTTTCATTGCACGATTGCAATTACCATCTTGACTTTTTTGACCTCCTGCCTTGCAGATCCCCCTCTACCCAGAAGGTAAGGTCATTCATAGAAACAGAAGACAGAATGTGAGGCTACAACCATGACTATTCAGGCAAGAATCTCTAATCTGCTATTATTATTATTATAGTCCAGGTGGTTAATCATAAAAAACAAATGCTTAAAATCTTGTTGAGTATGTTTAGCCCGGAGAAGACTGCAGGAAGGCAAGATATTTCTCTCCAGTTATCTGAAGGACTGTTACATAGAAGGTGGGGCAGACTGGTTTACTTATCTCAGAAGGTAGGACAAGAAACAAAGGGCTTCGATTACAAGAAAGTAGATTTTGGTTGGACATCTGGAAGAATTTCCTACGAGTTGCTCAACAGTGGAACAACCTGCCTTGAGCGATGGTGGGCTCTCCTTTGCTGGAGGTGTTGAAATAGAGGCTAGGTGGCCAACTGTTGGGGATGCTAGAGTTTTGGATTCCTTCAATGGGCAGGGGATTAGTCTTGATGATCTCCAAGCTCCCTTCCAACCTATGATTTTTTCCATTCTTCTTATTCTGTCAGCTGAACCAGAAATTATATTGATGGGGGGATCCAGATCTTTACAATCATTTAATAGGGCCTCTATTTATCTTAACTCAAGAGTCACTTCCGAGAAAGTCCTCTGACATAGAAGCAAGACAGATAGTCATCTTCTAGTAGATGTTTCTCAACCTTGGCAACTTTAAGATGTGGGGACTTGGCTGGCTGAGGAATTCTGGGAATTGAAGTCCACACATCTTAAAGTTGCCAAGGTTGAGAAACCCTGCTCTAGTAGGCATGGGAGGAAGAGTGATGGAGATGTCTTGTTCCTTCACCAAAACCTGATCCCATCAGAACACAAATACTGCATTAAAGAGAAAGTACAATCTTCTTTAGCAAGAGGGTGGGCAGAGGGGGGCCTTTGATACTCTTTCTTCCATTACTTGTCTCTTGATGAGTGACCACTGGTTCAGCGCAGGAACAGATTCTTCCCACTTCTGTATGAAGCTGGAAGTTGGTTTCCCAACTATACAGAGAAAATATTTCCTCTGAATGCATTTGCTTCCCAAGTAGGATTGCCTGATCAGGAACACATCTAAGAAAGAAAAGATCAGAAGCACGATGGCTGCAGTTCAGCCCAGCTCTCAGCAAGTCCTTTGTGTTCTTCTGGCTTTCGCTGCTCCACACAAATACCAGTATTGTTTCAGGATGTTGGAATAATAGATTGCAAAAAGGAAAGTGAGGCAAGAGACCTTTCTGTAAACTTGGCTGAATGTGTAGAGAAGCAAGAGGATGCACAGATAAGGAAATGGTTCTGCTTAAAAACAAGTCAGCTGTAGCTTTTTCCCTGGACCGACGCACATAACTCAGAAACGGAATGGAAAAGTTACTAGTGTGATTAGAGCAGATTAGATTAGGTGAAACAGGACCCAAATACTGATAAAAATACTGGGCCTCTCCTGACCGATTCATAGCTTAGATATGGGTATAAAACTATCCACTTAACCATGGTTGACTTAAACCCTTAAGGGTTTCCATTTTAGGAACCTTAACAACCTAACATCACTAATGGCTGTTCATAAGGACTCAACTAGTGTCTGCAGGTCTTCTCTTTCGTCAGCGTTCCAGGAAATGCTCTTTTGTCAGCATTTCAAGGAGTCACAGTTCTACTGGAGGCCATAAAACACCACTAAAATGCATGAAATCCACCTTCCTGGCTTTGCAAACCTAGAGAGAGATGTGAACGTTTGTTTTTGAATATTAGAAAGTAATGCTGCCAGCTGAATGGAGAGGCACCACCGCATTTCATCTGAGTGAGATCCTTTAAATCTCAGTCCTGATAAAGTAAAGAAATGGTTGGATTTCAAGAGAAACATGGGTCTTCTGCACACCAAGGGGGGGGGCAAAGAGCACCACCCACGCACGTAAGAGAAGTTACTTGCAAAAGCTAAGTAGAAGAACACAGGATTCTGGATCTCAAGCACGGGAGATCACCACAACATCTCATTTGGCTGGGTTCCTGAATTGCATTAAGCCACAGTGTGTTTTTCATACACATACATAGATACCCCTCATTCTGTATGCTATTCTTTTTTGGGGTAAGTCATATTCTGCACAGAAAAGGAGCAAGAAATCATAAGACAAAGAAATTAAAGGCATCAGCACCATTTGCTAGACCTGTTCATACCTTTCCCTCCTTGCAAATCATCCTTGCTCCCACCCTGTCCATCCACACCTCTCTTTTTGAGGATCTCATCAACTTCATCCAACCAGAACCTTCTTGGCCTTCCTCTTCCTCTCGACCCATTCACTTTTCCTTCATATGTTTGTTTTGCAATTTCATTCTTTCTCTTTATATGGCCAAACCACTTCTTTTTGTGCTAGTCATTCACCTGTGCATTCAGTCCACATTCATTCAGCACTTACTTACTTTTGACTCTATCTTGACCCCCATACGCTTTCTAAGTACCCCACAGATCTCAGTTCTTTCTTGTTCTCTTTCATCTAACAGAAGCTGCACATCAATCCATACAAGCCCACATGTAAGTAAAGCTTAATTGCAGGCTGGCCAGTGGCCAAACGGGTCTCTTGCCAACATGAAAGACGACAACAGTGAAGAGAGGGAGATTTAGGTTATGCTGTCAACAAGTGTTTAGTCAGAAAACCCAATCCAATCCAATGTCTATTCAGAAAGGGTTGTCTCCTCCTAGATTTGCCTGCTTGCACAATTTGGTAAACCAGATTATAAAGCTAAATCCTTAACGGATGAGGATTTCATTTCTGGGGCTGCAAAGACTGCGCTTTTAGCCAAGTCTTATCAGCTCTGCTGGCAGAGAGATTACTGAAGATGTCCTAGGATCAGAACGGAGCCCTACCTGGCTTAAACCAATTAGGCACTTAAGGCAAAGCTGTCAAAGTACAGATGCCCGCCAAATCTGTACATTTCATTTTCTTGGCACGTACGTATTTCACAGGGCATTATAGTGCTATGGGAGGGACAGGAACAGCTGTTTAGAACAGTCATGAAAAACTTTATCCGAAAGCCATTTCAGGAAGAAGTGGGATAGAGGACAAAGAAGAAAAAAAAGCTTGTGTTTAACACAACAAAATATCACACATATTACAACAAGGAAGTGAGTTAGCCCCAAGATCAGATTTCCTCCTTAGAGACGATTGCAAGGGTTGACTTGTTAAAGGATATTTCTATTAAATAGCTTAAAAACGGAGTCCCTTTTCCTTTTAAAAAGGGGAAACTCTGTTTGGGGCAAATTGCTGTCCAGTAATGCTGAAGCGGAAGCTTGAAAAACGGAAAACAAAGATGCACACGAGGCTATTTCCGTTATCCTGCTGTTGCTTCTATCCTATTAAAGTTTTGTGATTTTGGGGTCTCCTTTGCCTATATTGTTAAAACATAACCAAAACCATAAAGAAAAAGAGAAGGAAAAAAAGGCACATGGATGATACAATTTCACCTCCACAATTAGCGCCCATTTCCTTGCAAAATCCCTATTGAAACCTGAGCTGCAAATCAAGGAAAAAAGCATTCGTGAGACTCTTTGATTTCTTGCTCTCTCGAATGTGTTTGCATAATAAGGCGGACCAAGTTGCTGGAAAAAAAGAACATAAAGGCCAAATTCAAAAACTTGTCATTTTTGGGGCCCCCGCAAGGCTTCATAGTGTTTTCGACTTCACTTGCGACAAGGAGGCAAGGACAACCGCTGATGACGCAACTGTGGGGCAGATGAAATCTTGATTAAACTGAATCTCATTAATACGTGATAATAAATAATACAGCCAGTGGGTGGGCGGGGGGGGGGGGAGGACTGACCCCCACCACCTCCAGTTGACTTGTCAGGCTTTTCTCAGATTGAGGTCAGATTGGGATTCCCAAAAGACACGTTAAGCTAAAAGTTGGCACAATCTGGCAGCGCAATGAAGGACACCGTATTCTGTTGCAGAAAACACAATGCTGCTCAGCAGCTGATGGTCTAATCAGCAACTGTGAAAGCCCTTAAATAAATCGGGGGGGGGGATTTTTTAAAAAAACCTCTTTGTTATAAAAATAATTGTCCTTAACATGGACCAAGCTTTGAAGCTTTTCTTTGGTTTCTTTAACACCCTTCTGTTGAACGTTCATTCATTCACTTTGTGGAAACACTGGCCTGTGAGGGGATTAAATAAAGGCTGCAGGAATGCCATCCTCTAATTCAGTGTTTCTCAACCTTGGGAACTTTAAGATGTGTGGACTTCAACTCCCAGAATTCCCCAGCCAGCATGGCTGGCTGGGGAATTCTGGGAGTTGAAGTCCACATGTCTTAAAGTTGCCAAGTTTGAGAAACTCTGCTCTAAGAGGCCCTTGGAGCTCCCAGTTCAGGAGGCACAGAGGAAGCGATTGTACATCGGCTCACTTAATTCTGATTTATCCTGGTCGGCACCACTTCCCCAAAAACCCAGCCACCAATCCTTCCAGACCAGAGGACTCTGGAAACTGGCAAAACACCTACTTGATCTCTGAAGCAGAGCTGTTTGGGAACAGCATGGGTGTCTCAGAACACAGGTTTCCAAACTTTTTCAGACCGTGAAACCAGTTAAAATGTCCTGAAGCTTTTGGTCAAGAGGAGGCAAAGCTCTAGTGATAGACAATTGGCTGCATTTGGGTGATGATGGTGATATATGATTTTGGCCCATCAAGTTCTCATGGAACTTGGGTTCTGTGAAACGTGGTTTGAAAAACTCCATCTCAGAACATTTTGGACCTTGGATCCAAAATGGATCCAGTTGGATGGATGATCCCATTTGGATTCTGTTTCAGGCAGGAAAAGCCTTACCCCGAGGTGAGTGCCAGCTTTCGGCTCTTTGCACTAGACATCTGTTCAGCTCCCCAAATCCCCCAATGAATTTGGTCTTGGACCATATTCCCAGTGTTGCTTTTTATCTTGCCAAAACCACAGGAATCGGGCAGAAAAGGGATACCTTTTAACCCTAACATAATTTTTAGGAAAGGAAAGCCTGAAGCCAATTTAGAATGTCAACAATGTTTGAAATTCCTTGCTCAAACCCTTCCTGTCTCTTTTTACCTCATAAACATACAATACCATAGAACCAAAGGGATCCTGCGTGCCAAAAGTTCGTTGGTTTTATTAGAGATTACGGCAGGCGTCTGTCTAAATACAGTTCAACAGCAGAAGGTCAAATTTCGTGTAGGCAGCCTAAAAAAAAAAAAAAAAAAAGGACACACATTTTTGCTAAAACATTTGGCTGCTGATCGCTTGGTTCCTGCATTACCAGCGATATGGTTAAAGGCATTGTCTGGTTTACCTTTACGTTATTTCAGATAATAGTGAACTTCATAAGTTGTTTATTAAAAAAAAAGATTGTTCTTATATGATGCTGGCAGCTACTAGATAAAGTACATTTAAAACCATTGGACTTACTAAACGATTTCTTGTTAAATATTGGAATGGGGAATAGGTCCTAACATACAATGCCATTCTTTTCTGTATTTATTTATTAATAAACCTGTATTTATTTCAATAAGAGGACATACTTCAGGGCCATTTGCAGGATCAAGACGGTGGCCGTGACTGTGATCAAAGCCCAGCACCTTGTAGTAATGCTAGAAAGTATAACCAGTAAACTTAGGGTATTTCTTTACATAGAATGTAAAAAAGTTGCGATAATTGGCAATCCAGACAAACTGCTTGCTTTGCCACACAGCAATGTTCTTGCCTCCTGCTTAAATAAGGTCAAATCGCCATGCAAGCAGCAAATCTTCATGATCCCAGCAAGACCCACATTCTTTACTATAACATCCTCCTTGTATCCAAAGGAGGTTTTGAAATGTTCATCTAATGTCCTCCAGTTGTGCTTTACTCAAGATAATATTTATTAAATATATAAGATAATATTTATTAAAGATAATAAACTCATTCAGGCTTGTTCATGTTCATAGAAGTCACAGTGTTACAGTAACGTGAAAGGGTAATTTTCAGGGCTACTGTACCTTTGATAAGCTATTGCCTGTGCATTGCAATTTCTCTTTTCTGAAAAAGCAGGCAGCCTCTGTCCCCAAAGATGAGGGCTCCTTGATGATTGTGAAAGTTATTCCATTCGCCTATACTCCTCAGATCATCATGTAATGTGATGAAACCTATGTAAGATCTGTGGTCCCCGAAATTGGGGCTCCTGATTTTGCTTCCTAGGAATCTGGTGATTGCATAATAAAAGAAAACTGGTTTGGGACTCTCCCATTGTTTGGCTTTGTCACAACACACATAAAAATAGGTGAGGTTTCAGCTGCAGTCCTGGCTGCCATCTCCTGCAGAAACCCTGACTTACTTCTAGGGCAAACAGGAATAGGCATGAAGACTGACAATACGGTGCCCCAAACGTGTTAAAATGGGATTGAGTTTAGGGCTGTCAGTATTGTCAACCAACAATATTTGGTTCATTTCATTATCCATTTGGAACAGGTTTCAAGACTGACATTGTTCACAGGTTCTTTTCCAGACCTTTTCTCTTCCACCATCCTCAAAGCCCTTGTCGTCATCTAATCATACAATGACTTAATCTCAACCGTCCCCAGGCTGGGATCGCTGCCTGGGAATACTGGGGTCAAGGACAGGGAAGTGACCCTCACGTAAAGTTGGAGCAGCTAATGGCAGAGCCCAACATGGTGGCCTGTTGATGCGAGTCTTCTCTTGATTGGTTCTTTGCCTGCACAATATGCTTTCAAATTGCGCATCCAAATTAGAGAACATATGGTGTAAATCTAGCAAAGCAAGAACGGGTAACCAAAGGCTTCTGGGCACAAATGCATCATATGTGGATTGATTTAATGTGGTTAAATGAGTTTAATGTCTTTAAACATAATGGGCTGAAATTTAATGTAACGTGTCATGTTACAGTTGCTAATTGATGAGGTGCTTGTAATCTGTCTCATGTGTAACTCCATCTCCATAACCAACCTATCTTCCCCTCCTCCCCCCGCCTTACTTCAATTTAAATCCTACATCAATCTAGCCCCTCGATGCATTTGATGAAGCAAGCTGCAGCTCATGAAAGCTTCTGCCTTTGAATAAAATATGGGGCTACCGGAATCCTCCTGAATTTTGGGCAGCAATGTGGAAATGCTGTTTGTGGCTTCCTTCCAAGATGTTTCTTTTGACTATGCAGTCCAACACAAATACTATCTGGTTGTCTCCCATCCTTAACTTCCAAGTCCAGATAAGACCAAGTAGGGCCTGAGCACCTATAGGGAACATTTTTGAGATGATAGATACGTTTGGAAATTTCAGAACATGTTGTGGATACTCCCATAAGATGTTGCCATGCCGGAAACATTCCTTCCTCACACCTAATCATATCTCTAGGAATGACCGCTAGCTCAACATTGTTTATTGTGGGGGTGGACAGGCACCTTTCCAGTAACAATGCATTAGATTGCAGCAATTTTTATTTTCTAATCACATTGGGATCTTTGGAACAATTCCCCACCTAGACTTTTCGCCTGGTGCCTATTCTGTAATTTTACCGGTCAGATTAAAACCACTTTATTTGTCTAGTCTGTTTGTGAAAGAAGGCTCCTTCTAATTTTATCATGATGTCATTTATGCTAAGGATTTTAAAAAAATGGATGGGTCTATACATTTTTGGAAGTGAGGAGGCCATCTGTTTTTTTTTTTTAATTAAAGCTTATGGTTTTTAAATAAAAGCAACCAAAGCAGTTGTAACCAGCACTTTGTGGATTCCTTTCTCAGCTACAGCTGTTTCAGTTCCTCAGTTTCCAAAATTCAGAGAATGTGCTACAAGTTAAAGTCTCCACTGGAGGAAGCAAGAACAAGGGACTTGGGAAGAGGAAAAGCAGACACAGTAGACTTAGAAAGGATATCAAGAGACAGAAAGAAGGGTCTGTCTTAGGGACCAGGGTAATGATCCTAAGACACTTCTCAATTTACAGAGGGAGAAGGGTTGGGGCATCTAAATATGTCATTTAAAAGCAGATCTGGAAAGCTGTGCTTTTGCTAGCAATGAAACACGATGACCCTGATGTCACTGTTGAAGTTTTGTGGTAGATTTTTCACATGTATCCCAATATCCGAAGCATTCTAGGAGTGTTGAGGGCCACACAAAGCTTTGGAGCTGCACACAGCCCATAGGTTGTTCACCCTGGTACAGATTTTTTAAAAAGGCCTTGAAGATTGGGCTGTAGTACAGCATTAGTCATCTTGGTGGATGGCATAAGCCAGAAACTAGATGGAGTGTGACCTTGCTATTTCTCCTGGACCTCTCAGTTGCTTTCAAAATAATATCCTTCTGGGTTGGGCCTTGGGGCACTATCTTGCAATGGTTTCAGTCCTTTAGGTCTATTAGCCTGGGTTCAGAAGGTGATGCTGGGAAGTGACTGTTTTACCCTTTTACCACTGATGTATGGTGTCCTACTGTGATGGAGGACTTGAATGAGGAGGTTCAAGGACAGAAGCATTTCCTCAACTCACAGCCTGAGCCTGGGAAAGTGAAGAGGATGAGACTGGCACCACCCTAAGGAATTCGTAGTGTTTAGTTGCAGGCTTTGGGAGGCGAGATTCTGTCTAGCAGGTACAAGCTAATAAAGTAACTGAGCTGTTCCAGTATTGTCTCGTGGAGTTTCTTGGGCTGAACCTGACACCTACAGAGTTCCATCTTTTCCCCTTTGTTGTTCAATATCTACATCACCTTGGAGGAGATAATTCACAGCTTTGACGGGGATGGGGAGGGGGGCAGCATCAGTTGCTGACAACACCCAGCTCTTCATTTCCTTTCCTTCTGACTTCAAAGGTGCAACCGGCACTCTTGAATATTGCCTAATTTTGATAACGGGTTGGATAAGGGAGAACAAGATGCTGTTGGTCAGAAGAAAGCTGGACTTGGGGATTGAGATGAAGCCAGCCCTTAATGGAAGGCTGTATTCTGCCAGGAAAGAAAAAAAAAAATATAAGATCCACAGTTTGGGAGAATTCATTGACTCACAACTGTCATGGATTTGCAAGTGGTGAATATGCATTTGGAGAACTATGATTGGTGGCCAAATGTGAACTTTCCTGAGCTGGTTGGCTTACAGAGAGGACTATATAATTGTGGAGTTGGAACTGACCATGTAATTCCTTCTGTCCAACCCTCTGGTCTACCCCTCTGCAACAGGCAGGAAAGCCAAGTCAACCATCCTTGAGAGGTGGGTGCCCAGCCTCTTCTTAAAAGTCTCCAGAGATGTAGAACCCATAAATTCTATAGGTAGATTGTTCCACTGTACAGATTTTACTCTCAGGAAGTTTCTCTTTACATTTAAATTCTAAGTAACTGCAATTCATACCCATCATTTTTGGTCCTAGTTTCTGTGCCCATGTAAAAGAGTTCCTGACCATCTTCTCTGTAGCTTCCCTTTATTTAACCAGATGTGGCTATCATGTTTCCCCTCCATCTTCTTTTCTCCAGACTGAACACTTGCAGTTCCTTCAGCCTGTTCTCATAAGCCATATCCTCAAGTCCATGTTCATCTTTGCTGACCTCCTCTGAGCCTGCTTTAATCAGGCAGTATCCTTCTGATTACCCATGTCTTGTTACCATCCACCTTGACTACTGCAACACACCCTATGTGGGGCTACCCTGGAAAAGTGCCTGGATATTGCAATTGGTACAAAATGCCATAGCTAGGGTACCAAATCAAGCAAGGTTACAGGGACCATATAATGCCTATGCTGAATGATCTACATTGCCTACTAGGCACCATTTAAAACATTGGTGTTGATTTAAAAACCCCAAATAGCTTCAAACCTTATTATCTGACAGTACTAGTTTTTTCCTGGCTGTTTTAGATTAAATCAGGGCAATTGTGTACGCTACTTTAGACTCCAACTATTTCCGGCAGTAGGGTTTACCCACCATTCACTGGAAATTGTGTTACCATCCCTGAAGAAGTTTCTCCTAAAGAGTCAGACTAGGGTCTAAACCAGTGTTTCTCAACGCAGCAACTTTTAAGATGTGTGGACTTCAAATCCCAGAATCCCCCAGCCAGAATGGCTGGCTGGGGAATTCTGGGAGTTGAAGTCCACACAACTTAAAATTGCTGAGGTTGAGAAACACTGGTCTAAGCATTCTCTCCATAAAGCAAAATTCAACCACAAAACATCTTAAGTTACGACCGGTAAATTGTTGTAACTTTGGGCCTCTAAAAAGAGAAGTGCTCTATCAAGTATCAAACTTTTAAAATGGGAAAGAAAATTGGACAAGAAAAGGAACAGAGTGTGGGTGGGATATTAAATTTCCAAAAGCTAAAGCTGTGGAATGTTGGACTTCAAATAAAATTGGCCCAGTGGTTCTCATAGTCAAAACAGGTGAAGTTCCAACAGATTTACATCCTTACTCTTCATCAAACCCCATAAAGGGAGAACGCTCGGGCATCCAATATGCTCTCGCACAATGTATACATTAAGCAAACAATTCATATATTTTATGAGTGTAAGATTACCAGCAACAAAACACTGATCCAAATCAATGTTTGTGCTTTTGGAACAATGCCTAATTTATTTCTGATTCAATCCGTGGATTGTCATGAGCATGTTAAATGAGGATGGTGATAAATTCTCTCTTAAAATAACAGTTACGTCTGTATTTAGACACATGAGCCTTTGTTAGGTTAGTTTGTTATTCGTTTATGGTCCAGATTTGCACGATAGGATTGACTTGTATTCTCTGTGGAGCTGAAAATCGCAGCTGGTAAGAACATAACCAGCCTAAAGTAGCTGGTAAGAGCTTAAGAATAATCTTCTTTTGCTGTAATATTATAAACTGATTTGGGGCAGCCATCATCCCATTTCAGAAGTGATTTACTACATAGGTGGGCTGCCATTTAAAAACAAACTCAAAGTCTACTTACGCCAAAATTTGTTCTGTGGGCGTTGTCCAATATGTTTTGAATTGGAAGTTTTCTGGAGAATCTTCCAGGGTCTGCAATCAACTGATATCCGATTTCATTTGTTTAACCTAGAATATACCTTGTGGAAAAATGAAAGAGCCTGTGGAGGTTTTAAGGCACCCATTTTGCCCAGTAAAATGTTGCCCCCCTTGGAAAATCAGCCTGGTTTTAAAGGGGAGCACTCTGAGCAGTTCAAGGCTGCCTCCTAACTCCTACAACATACATGCATCAATATGTCGATGACACCTAATTATACCTCTTGACCCCAGATTGATCAAGTGATGCTATCCAATCCCTGTCCCAGTGCTGGAGGCTGTGCAGGCCTGGAGGGGAGGAACAGACGCAGGCTCAGCCCCGACATTTTGTTTGACTCCTCTGGTTCCAGGGCCCCTTAGTCTTTAATGGGGTTGCACTTCTCCATGTGAGACTGGTACACAATCTGGGGGTCCTCTTGGACTTACAGCTCCTGCTCAAAGAGGAGATGGCAGCTTGGCCAAGATGACCTTTGTGCACATTCACCTTATGCACCAGTTGCCCCTGTCCTGAATCAGTAGGGTCTTCAGACAGTCATTCATGCTTTGGTCACCTCTCAATTGGACTACTGTAATGCACTCTACATGGGGCTGCCCTTGAAGACCACTGCAAAGCTGGTCCAGAATGCAGTGGTGCAGGCCGTGATGGGTATGTTGCAGTATGTGCACTTGTCCCCACTGCTTTGCAAGCTGCACTGGTTGCCAGTGACTTCCAGGTGCAATTCAAGGTATTGGTTATTACCTATAAAGCTCTGCATGGCCTAGGGCCTGGCTATTTGGAGGACCACCTGTCCCATGTTTCTGCCTGTCCAGTGAGATGTTCCAGGTCCTGTTGACTGTCACCTTACAGGACCCAGGAAGTGTGCCTTCTCCATTATGGCTCCTGCCTTGTGCGAGGATATCTCCCTGGAGATCCATACTGCTCCAGCCCTTTTGACTTTCTGCAAATTGCAGATGACCTGCTTGTTCTCCCAGGCCCTGGTCTATCATGGTGAATGAGCCCCCCCCTTTTTTTGGTTTGTTTTTGCTATATGGCTTTTTGGACCCTTGTCTCTGGTCAGTTGTCTTTTTCTTTTTCTTGATATTTTGTTTTCTTTTATCTGTAAGCTGCCCAGAGTCACTATGGAGTTGGGTGAATTGAAATAATAAATAAATAACTAGATACCCAACATGCTGTTCCATGGGGCTGCAGGAAGACATTATGCAGAGCACAGAAAAGGAATAAGGAAGAGAAGGAGAACCTGGAGGCAGACGGTAAGAGAGAGAAGGGAAGAAAATATGGTTGAACCTTGTTTACCAACACCATTTGCTAGACCACTCCATACCTTTCTATCTATACTGTATATCCAGACATTGCTTCATGCATTGCTTTTTGTTCTTAACATTTTTGGAGGTGAGTCCTATTTCTGGGTGAGCAACAGGGAATACTGAAGCCGCCTTTGAACACTTCTCTGGAACCCTGGAGGTCCTTATTGCTAAGGAGAAGGAAAGGAGATTTACGCTGGCTCTGGTTCTGGGTTCCATTCCGATGTTCCTTTGCCTTTGATCAATCTTGGGCTCGGGCTCGGGCTCCCTCCTTTTCATGAAATCTCATGAGGCTCCAAGAGGACATTCTTGGGTGGGGGAAGAGAGAAAAATTTGTCTCACTTGTGGCTGATGAAAGTCAGTCCAACATCTTCAAGAAGAGTTCTTGCCCTATTTCTACAGCCAACCGAAGAGAGAGAAAAGGATGGAGCAATAGCATTCCAGAAGTGCTGTGAAAACACTCCAAGAGCCAGTATGGTGAAGGTGCTAGACTAGGAGTGGGGAGTCCCAGGTTCTATTGCCTCCAAGCAACATAAGCTCTCCACATGACTTTGGGCAAGTTCCTCTTTGTTAGTGCAAGAGGAAGTATGGTTTAGTAGTGAAGAGCTTAGACTAGGAGTGGGGAGATTCAGGTTCTAGTCCCCCCACAGCTGTCAAAGTCTCCCCTGGGAGACTTTCAACCATCCTTCTATTTCTCATTGGAGGAGGGAGGGGGGGAGAGGGGGGAGAGAGAGAGAGAAAGAGAAAGAGACTTTTTAAAGGTACTTCACACAATGTTTAAGAGTAAGGTCCTACAAAGTGACACAGAGAACATGTGAAAAAGGTGGTACAATTACAGGTAATGGCATCAGAAACAGATATTTGGAAATTACATGATGTCTTTACCTCTGTTCTGCCAACACATGGAATCAGTCAAAGCTAATGCTGAAGAAAAACTCTTGAAGCTAATCTAAAAGCCAGAGGTGGTAGAGCAAGGAATGGATTGATTTGAGTCTACATTCCAGCTTGCTTCATTTCTGTACCATGGTAACTTTAGACAGCTATATTCTCTACAGTTAGACTTTTGGGGAAATCAACAAGATTTCATTTTTTAAAAATGTTGCAGACTTTTTATTCCACCAACTACTGAAGTCTCATAACTTGTTACAGTAAAAATGTCAACCAAAATAAAAGCCAGGAAAATATACATAGGTGCGTATGCATACACAAAATTATCAACCATTACAATCTAATTCAAATATCTGTATGTTAAGGCTTTTAAAAATGCCAAGAAGAAGGCAGTCCTCTCAACAAAGCAGAAGGTCCATTCTGAAGAAATTGGGGTAGCCACAAGGATGCCTGCAGGTGGGGCAAAAAGTCAAGATGGTGGCTGTAGCCATGTGGTCTTGTCCCTTTTTTAGGTGTGTTACACATATGACGCACTCATCTTCCTGACTTTTTTGACCCTCCCTGTGGATACTCTTGGGGAGCTACAGAAAGCGATTGACCCAAGTTGCTGCAAAATGAGCCTGAGTCAACTTTAGGAATGACCCCAGTGAATGGTAGTGGAGGGAGCATATAGCTCCTTCCTTTTAAAAAGCCCCTGCAACGCCATTCTTTGCCACACCTCTGTAATGTGAGACGTCCAGCACTTGCAGGAAAAGCCTATGTGGAGGTTCTTCCCTGCACTGCAAGGGTGGCATCTGAGAAACAAGGCTAGATGACTTGTTCCACACGAGAGAACCCAGGGGGAAGTAGCCACCAATGGGTGTAGCAATGGTGGGTGCCCATTCCTAGGTTAGCTGTATGCTGTTCTTGTAAAATGAAACACAACATTGTCTCAAGCACTTAAATGTTACTGGGGCATTTTCCACAACACTTCCCTGTTCACAAGCCTGGCACTGACTCAGCACAACCCAGAGCACTCTGCCTCTTCTCAAGAAGTCACCTTGGGGATGTGAGCCAAATCCACAGCCTAATCCTTTCCCAGGTTACCTGGAAGTAAGTCACATGCAAAGATCCTGCACTATGGCTCTACCCAGCTCACACCATCCCATCCCCAAAGTGAAGAAAGGAAGGAGAGGGACTATGGGCTTCTTCTGTTTCGTCTTGGGCTATCAGCAGTGCAGAAGGAAGCTGTTTTCCAGCCAATTTCCAATCTTGAAACTCATGAACATCAGAAGAGGTCTCAGCTTGTAAAGAACTGATGTCACCTTACATTATCGACTGAGATCTTTATTTAATGTGATCTGAAGAGTTTCATACTGAGTTGTTCCATACAACATGGATCTCACTGGGTAACCAATACTTCTAATTCCAGTCAGTGACTGTAATAAAAATATTTGTTCGTTCGTTCGTTCGTTCATTCATTCATTCATTCCAACAATAATTCCACTCATACTCTTCAATCTACACATTCTTTTCAAGGTTACCTGTTGTTGGTGTGCCACTCTGTTATTAGTGGCTCTTTCCATGTTTCCTGGCTCTTCGTTTATATATTCTCTGTACTTTCAGCCCTTCAATAGATTCAGGATTCAATTAATTTTTTTCACAACCAAAAATCCCTATTTTTTTTCATAACCAAAAATCCCTCCCTTACATATATTCAAATTATCACATATTATTTAAGACAATTTCGTCCTAATGCTTAAGAAGCCTTCCTTCAGTTACTTGATCATTATATATCTTTTACAAAAAGGCAAATGAAAAATGATGAAGCTCACGGGTCGATATCTAACATGCCACAATGATTTATTTGACAAGGATTAAGAAGAAAAATGTTTATCCCAAACCGACTGAAAGGAAGGAGGAAGTCTGTCACAGTTTGGGAGAAAAAAAAGACTCCTAAGATTTTGTTGAAAAATTATGCAACATAGTTAATAAACTGTTCTAAAATTGGTACTAATGGATTTATAAGTTCTTATGATGCATTGTTTATAATTTGTTCTATTTAGAAGAAATATATGGACATGATGGACATTATTGCCAAACCAATGGATATGGGGTGGCATTCCCTATTATAAGATTAATTTCTGATGGACTCATCAGCCTTAATGTGACAACAAACGTGACCATCAGAAAATACTTAAAAACTATCAGATTAAATTAAATTAAATATGTAATGTGTTCCACTGCCTCCGACCTGATTGGGCTCCCAGAAACATTTGAGTATGTTGGTTTATCATTTATATTCTACACAAATAAAGTAATTATGCAGGAAACAATAAAGTCCTGGTGAATAAGCAAAGAACTGATTCATGCTGTATGTTTTCCTAGCAAAAAAATGCAGAGACTTCTCCTTCTTCATAATATAAATATGCTTGGTGATAGGCTCATGAAATGATACATAATTATTGCCACCTGCTTATGCCACCGTATTCTGGTTTGCCCAGCAGATGGTGAATGATGGAACGTAGGAGTACAGAATTCTTTACACATCCTCTGTAAAAAAGCTACTTGGTTTGGTTTAGCTTTCCCGTCCCATGGCAGGCACACTGTGAAGTTCGCATGAAATTGGGTTGTTTAAAGAGGCCAAAGGATAGGGATGGGAACACGGCCCAAATTTCAGCAAACCAACATCAGTTTCGATCAGTCTCCTTAAGCTGGTAGCCACTAAGCTAACTCTACAATGGATCTCTTTTGCAAGCATTACATTTTGTTGAAGAATGCACACTCATATAACCTTAAACTTTTCCCCTTACCACAAGAAAAAAAAGTAGTGAATGAAATGGGCCATACTGCATTTATTTGGAAATGGTATCTCACTAAACCACTTAATATAAACCTGATTCCTTCTACAAATAGGCTAGTGAGACATAATAATAAAATAAGCATGGGACAATCAGTTTGCAGCAGAGGAAATAAAAACCCAAGTGATTTCTCCCTATACTCTTAACATCTGGAGAGTTCTCCCAAGACTACACCAGTTGTTCTCCATGGTAGCATGTATCTATTGCCAAAAGGAATGGTCCAGCCTCCTCCTGTTTTCTCTGCAATGTTCTGTAATAAGAATGTGTCCAATACGTCATTGGTTGGTAATGTTTGTCATCTTGCTGACGCTCCCCTTCATTCGCCAATGCTTGCAGAGACAGGGACACCGATGAGTGCACCATGTCACATCTTCCTCTATTCTGGAATGTTGCAGAAGAGAATGGGAGGAGAGGTGGAACATCTTTGGACATTATTGGTCAATCTCCATTCTGACCCAACTTTTTCTATTAAGGCAGATATACATGAAGTATGATTATGATGTCCCTCCAGCCTTCTGAAAAATGGATTCTCTGAATCCATTCCTAACCTTGACTAGAAATAGTGACCCTGTGATTGTTTTCTCAAGTGCAAGATATACCTTTGCTTTGTGATCCAGAAGGGTGGTTTTCCCTTCTCTTTGCCTCCTGCTTAGCTTCATCTACACTAACTTTATGACCAGCTGCCTCAATTGCACCTTTGTTATTCTGGCTGTTCTGCATAACCCCCCCACCATTCTGCACCCACTTCTGCTTCACCTTTAAAGCTGGAGGTGACATCTCCTGGCTTTTGAGCATTGGGTTGACAAAGCTCTTCCACCAGAACAGAGTTTGCAGTTTCAAAGGAAGTCAAAGTACTGTTGTAATTGTGAATCAACCCTTCATTCTTCTCTTCCACCAATTCTACATCATCATAAAGTTCAGGTGTAAAATAGATCCTATCATCTCCGGCATCAGTTTCGACATCTACATCTGACCTGGAAAGTTCCACATTTGCTCTCCTTGGAGAAGACACCACATTCTCCCAGTCTTTATGTCCAGTGAATTGCTTTTCATGAGGATATTTCTCAGTCACCAAGCTGATCTTTGTTCTAGCAGAACTGCTAATCATTTCCCCATCCAGCACCCATCTAGGTGGTTGGTCTTCTTCAACCCACAATATATTCTGCTGAGGTCCACATGCAACAGAGTGACTGCTTTCGTCCATTGCCCTTTCTGATCGCCTGGTAGCCTTGAAGACATCATTCTTCTTTACTGCTGGCAGAGGTGTTGAAGTCAGTGTTTTACTGAAATACCTTTTTATGCTGCCAGCAGAGAACTGACCATTTGCTTTTCCCTTCCTGATTTCAGCAGCTGAACCCTTGGAACTGGAGTCTGTAAAATTGTTTTGGTTTATTGTCTGGTAAGATGATGGAGAATCTGGGGGGAAAGGCAGATAATAAGGAATACAGAGACATAAGGAGAGAATATTAATTCTTGTCATTAGCAGATACATCAGGACACACTGCTCAGTTTTTAGAATAATTGATTAAATAATAGGTTTATATCCTGTCCTTCATTCAGGAGCTGAAGTCAGCATATATGGTGTTCCTTTCTCCTATTTTTCCCAACAACTTAGTAAGATAGTTGGGTTGAGATCTGAGTGATTGCCTCGAAGTCACCCCATGAGTTTCAATGGCTGAGGAGGAACCAGAACCCCCGTGCTCCTAGTCGAACACCTTCACCACTACATCACACTGGCTCTTGGGCTGAGAGTGACTGACAAAGTCAATGGCTGAGGGAGGACCAGAACCTGGGTCTCCCCATCTCAGTCCAGCACCTTCACAAGGACCTCATATGGCTCTAGGCTCAGAGGAAGGAAGTGGTCCAAAGCCCTCCAGTGAGCTTCCATGGCTGAAGGGGGGACTCGAATCTGGGTCTCCCCAGTGCCAGTTGGAAACCTTTTCCCCCACCACCATCAGCTTTCACTACCACCTACATCAACAGTTCTCCAACTTTTTGCTTTGGGGAAGTCATGTTCGACATGAATTGAAAATAGTTCTGGGAAATACAAACTCCATGGAGGCTCTATCCTTGACTTGGACAGGACCTATTCCTGTTCTACAGCTACACATCGGCTCTTGGCTAATCTTGGTTGTCATTCCTTTCTTCCTCAGCAACCTCTTCTTTGCTTTTCAACTCCTTCCCCCAGTAAGACAAACGTAAGAAACACCAGGCTTTCCCAGAACCAATACGTTCAATTTGTAAGCAGGGCTACCTGCAGGGTATGCTAAAAAAAAGTCAAGATGGCAGCCGTGACAATGCAATCAAAGTTCCACCAGTTTTTATGGGTGTTGCACATAACATGCAACACAGAGAAAAAACAAGCAAAGTTTCAGTTAGACCACTGTAGCCGCCATCTTGACTTTTGGGGCCCTACCCTGCAGACACCAGTTTGTAAGAGAGAAGCAGTACTGAGGTTTGATTCTAAGCTTCTTTTTAATACAGTGAGAGAGAGAGTCCAGCTTCTCTCCAATCCCTTTTATCCATCCAGCTTACATTCCAAATTTTATACATATTAATGCCAACCTAAAGATCTCTTGAAGAGAGCAGTCCTCAGATATCCCCAAGAATTTCTTCGTTCCTTCAAGAAAATGGAGCCACGCATAGCATGCGAAGAACTGCATGGATTAATCACCTCAATTGATAGGAAGGGCTCTGAACAGCAAAAAAACACCTATGCAATTCTTTCCCTAGAGCTTCTGCAAGATGTGTAGGGCTAGAGCAGTGTTTTCCAACCTTGGCAGCTTGAAGGTGTGTGGACTTCAACTCTCAGAATTCCCCAGCCAAAGCTGCTAAGGTTGAGAAACACTGGGCTAGAGAGCCAAGTCAGAAGTCTGTCCTCCCATGTACAGGAATGCCACCCTGTGCCCAGCATTGCATCAACATTGCATACAGCTTGTTCTTCTGTATTAGCAAAATTAAACAGCCCAACTGAGTGCCTTTCCATCCTCCGGAACCTAACCCCTGCCTTTGTAGATTATTACTAGTTTTCAAGCAAGCAGATTGACATGCCGTAATATAGCCTCCTATCCTCAATGTGTATACAACTAAGTAGGGGGAGGAACTGCTGTCGAACATTTTGTTAAGACGGGCTTAATCCCTTCTTTCCACTCAGAAACAAAGGGAGCCCTGTGTGTGGCCAAACACATCCCTGCATGCCCAGGGGTTGTTTTTTTGGACTTCCCCTTCCATCGGCAACTCTTCGCTCTCCACCAGGGACAGCTCAGGACAATGCTTTGGAATGGCTCAGCGGGGCAAGAGAGCATCTGAGACTGAATGGTCCTAGAAACTCCCTCCATAGCTTTTTGGTGGAGATTATTACAGCTCAGGAGGCTGAGCCCTTAGTTCAGTGGTAGAATACCTGCTTTGTAGGCAGAGGCCTTGGGGATCAAGGGATAGCAAAGGCTCCTTTGTTCTAGATGCTAGCAAGCTGATGTCCAACACAGCACACAGCGGAGGGCTGGATGCACAAAGGGCCTGACTTGACTTGGAGTAAGGCAGTGTCTCTTGCTTTCGGCAGGTAAATCAATGGTCAAGTGCAGAACAGGTGCTTTGCAAGCAGGTGATTGCTTAAAGCAGCAGGTGATAAGAAAGGAAAGAGACCCTCTGATGTCTCAGATCCTAGATTCCTGCACCATTCACAGCAGATCATGGGCTAGTAAAGCAGCACTCACAATATCCTGAATGACATAGTGTGTGTACGCCTCTCTCTCGTATCTTCTACTTATCTGTCTGAAATCATCGATGATTTTTTTCTCTCTTTAAGATTGAGATGATCCAACCATCCACCATCATTTATCTGATTATCAATCTATCCACCCATCTATCCATCTACAATCTTATATTTATCTGTGATTATCTATCTCAGATCATCTATCTCTTTTCTCTCTGAGATAATCCATCTATCCATCATCTTTTACCTATCTCAGATTATCTGTCTGTCTGTCTGTCTGTCTGTATCCATCCATCCATCCATCCATCCATCCATCCATCCATCCATCCATCCATCCATCCATCCATCTTCATTTCCTTTCCTTGCTACCTACGCACAACTACCCTAGGTCAGAGCATCAAATTGATAGGTGGAGGAAGCTAGCTACTGGAGCTGAACAAAGTTGTGGATTCAAAGCAAAAATGGTACTTTAAAGGGCCCATAGGTGCCCTTCTATCTAACTCCTGAAATCCAACATGTATTTTCTTGGGATTGCACTGCAGTTGTACAATCTGGAAGGCAGCTGTACAATCCCAGGAATGGATGCTGCTACTTTAAGGAGTAGCAGAGAGGGGCCCTGTTAGTGCCTGTACATGCTTCAAAGCACCCTCCTGCCCTCAGATTTGCCCACCCAAGCCCAGTATGATAGAACTCTCCTGGAAAAAAAAAGAAATTCAATATTTCTTCTTCTTCTTCTTCCTCTTTTCCTCCTCCTCCCTCCCTCCCTCCCTCCTATCCATGAATTTACCAACTCACTCACTCACTCCTATCCACCTACCATATTGTCAGACTGCCATTATCTCATGAGATTTCAGTTTCCTTGCATGAGATCTTACAAGATTTCTGACAAGGAGATTTCAGACAAAAAAGAGCTTCCAATGCTCTTGTATAAAACTGCATGAGATGACAAGACTGCCCAAGATCTCCAAGGTGAGATCACTGCAGTCTTATGAAATTTGACCATCTCATACAGGTTTAGCCATTTTTTAAAATTTTCAGGTGCATGGTTCCTGACTGATGGCTTGGGATGAAACGGCTCTTCATGTTCGTTGGATGTTGGTCATACCCAAATTGCTCTCCAGAAATAAGGAGAACAGCTAAAGCATTTGTTTTTTTTTAATCTTAGCAAAATTAACTTTTCTATGAAAAGAGATCACATGACTGACCGAATGCTGCCGGAGGAATCGCAATGCTGTCTGCAGCACAACTTGTTTCCAGGACTGTATCTTGCTCTCCCCTTTCAGGAGGAACTCCTGGTGACAGAGAAAGAGGTCCCTCCAGAAGAGAAAGTGGTGACAGAGACTTTGAATTTGTAGACATGAGCAGAGATCTGTTGTTATCCTGAAGTGCAGCGCCCGCGCCATTCTGGTTCATTTTAGCAAATGTATCTAAGGAGCCAAGGGCACAGTCAAAGTCTTCGTAGTGCCGGATCTGCTGGCGAATCCATTTTGACAATCCTTGGGAAATGTCAATGAATTGGAGATGAATTATTACATTATTACTAGAGAGACACCAGCTTCAGTGTCTTCTCCACCCCACTGGCCAAGGATTATGGGAACAGAGGTCTAATGCCCTTTTGGAAGACACCAAGTTGGGAAAGTCTGCTAAAGAACAAGACAAGGATACACCCACTCAATTCCTTACTAGGATTACAAAGCTAAACTCACTAGAACCAAGTAAGTTGGATACAATTTTGTGGTAACATTATGTCTCTAAAACAAGCTTTGCTGACTTTTCAGTCCAAGCTGTATGATTCCATAGAACAGGAGAAGGCTTTAGATAGTCCAGGGAGTCAATCCTAATCTTTTTAATGCACCATTATTATGTCTCCCTCATGGGCCAAGACACTTGGCAAATTCTTTATTTACCATGTACACTTCCCCTCCCACTTCTCCAGAGCCAGTGGGAAGAGAGGTTTTGGAAACACTCTCCCTGTTCTTATGATCCTCAGCTGCTCACTCAAGGACACATTCGAAAAATTAAAGGACTCTGCCGATGTGCAACTGGGCTGCTTGTTCCCATTCCAAGGCAAGATACAGGCAGCTGGGAAGAAGTGTCTCAGAGATGTGACAGAAAGAGAGGTTGGCCAAGGCCTGCCTTCCACAGAAGTGGGGAGAAGGCAGAGTCCTTTGTCTGCCCCTTGAAGAGCAACAACAGATAGTCTTTCAGCCTTGGTTGATTCCAAGAGCTGAACTTTCATAACGAACTTTTGAATTAAGAAAAGGATAAACCACAACTGTTATGAAAGACATTAACAGTACTTTGTTTTGCTGGTATATTATGTGTATGCACAGGTTTATTCTGAAAACTAAGCCTCTCTTCTGAAAACCCGCCAGGACAGCAGGCTAAAATAAAATAATAAATAATTACACAATAGAGAACACTCAGTCACACAAAAATTTAGCGTGCAAATTATGCGGGATAAACGTCCTTGTGTATATTGTGTGTGTGTGTGTGCACATACATGTATGTACAAGGCAAATGGGAGGGGAGGAGAATGTGAGACATTCCACATGTTGGATTACAACTCCCATTTTTCCTGGCCGTTGGCCATCCTGGATGAGTTACGTGGAGTTGAGATCAACAATACTGGGAGGGCTACAGGTTCTCTGCACCTGTGAAACAGGCGCCAGCAAGTGATATCTTCTAAAGCTTCTTAGATTTCCTTTTGGATGTAATTAATTCATAAATATTTACTGCCTTCTCTGATTTAGTGTGCCTTGTTTCAACAAGAAAGATGTTAAGAAAAAATTACTATTATAGCAGATACCAAATTGAAAAAAAAACCCCACCCACCATTTACTGCATCTAAAATTACTGAAAGATTTTAATGAGAGCCAATGTCATTCTCTCATCTTACTCCCTTCAGGGACGTGGTCCAAATGGTTGATATGGTGGAAACTGAGCACCACCTACTGTCAAGACGAGGGCAGTGTTGGCTTTATCAATTCTATAAAACTATACAGGAAGGCGAAAGAAAGGATCAAGAGTTTCCTACACTCCCACAGCCTGTTTTTTTTTTAAAAAAATATTTTCTTTGAATAGCTAGTTGTGAGGATGGAGTGACTTATCAGCCAGGATTTCCAAATGCATACTAAAAATATATATTTCCTGAATAGCAGTAACAATGGTAGGCAAGGGCATCCTCGGGGGTGGGGGTGGTGATAAAAAATGTCAAGGTGGCAACACATCTTTAAAAAGGGGGCAGGGCTTTTATCACATAGGTGTGGTTTCCATCTTGACTTTTCTGACCCACCCCTTGGGAACATCCCTGCTGGAAATCCTGAACATTGGATTAGGGCCGAGCATGCCATACCATGTCCTGCCAACATAGATCCCTCAAGTAATCAGATACCTTACCAGCGATGTATTTATTTGGGTTCCTTCCAAAACGGTCGTCAACTAAAATAAGTGCTCCCCAATCACTTCGATGGCGAATGCATCTAGAACAGAAGAAAGTATCAGCAAAGAAAACAGGATCTGCTTTCTTAAGATTTTCAGGAAAGGAAGAGAACCTGACACTGGCCTCTGGTCTGGTTTCAGATACCATGAATCTACAAAACCTCAACTCCATATCAAAGTGCTCAAAATCAGCCATCCATCCATAAGTTCAAGTCCACCAGGTGTGAAATTCACAGCCAAGTGAGACCATTCACACAACCCTGACCTATTTTTAAAGGATCACGTGGCTTCCCTACATTGCTGATATTAACTCAGCCATGACTTTTATTCTTCCCACTTCAATGGACTTATTTATTTATTAGATGTATTACTTGCCACAGTCTCAAGACTCCTGATGGTTTACAGTAATAAAACACAGGTAATAAACCAGTCTTGGTAAATGTAATGTATGTGTATAATGTAAAGACTTTTACATTATAAAATCATAAAGTCCAAAGACCATAGCATAATCATCTGTCCCAGGCATCAAGCATCCCTGTAGGCCCTCCAAAACAGCTCAGTTTCTGGAAGGCTAAAATCCTAGAGGCCAACCTCGCTTTCAGCTTGAGATGATTTCAAAACAGAAGTGTTGGAAAGGATCACCTATAAGCTTCCAGAGTTTGTACCTTGCGGAAATTGGGAACTACAAGCAGTTTCTCCCATTGGGCAAGTTAATCTTTCTCAAGTTGGACAGGTCAATCCTGCTTGGAGAAAGCTGTCCTGAAGATGCTTCAGTGCCAAACCAGACAGGGATTTATAGGTAATGACCAGCACCTCAAACTGCATCCAGAAGTTAACTGGAAGCCAGTGTAGAGCTCAGAGTACAGGTGCTGTATATTAATCGCGGCGAGGGCCAGCCAATAAGCAAGCTGCTGCATTCTGGACAAATTGAAACTTCTACATGGTCTTCAAGGACAATCCTATCTAGATTGCATTGCAGTAGTGCAGCCACATGGTGATGAGGGCATGAGTTATTGTTGCAATATCCTCCTGCCCCAGTCAGGGCCACAACTGGCACATTAGCCAAAGCTGAGAGAAGGCCCTCCAGCTATGCCTTCCACTTGCCCATGAAGCACTACAGTAGCTGTGAATCCAGGAGGATCCTCAACTCATAGACCTGCTCTTTCAAGGGTCTAGCAAGCCCCTCAAGAGGAACACAAATAGGACTGCAGGCTAGGCTTGCTAAGCACTAGGCATTCAGGACCAAGATCTCAATGTTGCAACAGTGAGTTGTCCAGGTTTTGGACTTCAGTGTATAAAATCTGCCCTCAGACACAACACAACTCCCAATTCTCCAACCAGGATGTCCGAAGGCATAATTTATTGGATGTCCTCATGTTGTTGAAGAAGCAACTCCCAGCATCAAAATCTTCTCTGCTGAGACTACAGCCTATAATAAAGTCTCCTCCAGAGAGTTCTGTAGGTAGCATTGCTGGAGAAAACCCTACCAGCCGGAGAAGAACGGTAACAACCCACAAAGAAAAGCCAAGGAAAAGATGCCTTCTACTTGCTTCATTTTTCTGCTGCTTTAGTAAGTGGCATAGTTAAAATAATCAACCCTGATTGCTCATTGGAAGGACTGATAATGAAGCTCAAGCTCAGATACTTTGGTCACCTAATGCGAAGAGAGGAGTCTTTGGAAAAGACCCTGATGCTGGGAAAGATTGAAGGCAAAAGGAGAAGAGGACGGCAGAGGATGAGATGGTTAGATAGCATCACTGAAGCAATGAGCATGAAACTGAGCAAACTCAGGGAGGCAGTGAAGGACAGGAAGGCCTGGCGCAATATGGTTCATGGGGTCACGAAGAGTCGGACACGACTTAACAACCAAACAACAACAAATAGTTGAAATAAATGCGTCAGGCCCAGTGGAGACATGTCCCACCCCTATCAAATCAAGCAGTGCTGCAAGATTTCATGGGAAAGTTGTCAAATGCTGTGCAACATTTGGTATATTCCTCTTCCTGTCCCTCTGGAGGATATTTCATGGACAACATGGTTTCATAAACAATGGCAGCAATGCAAAAATGCCACAGTTGGAACTAAATACAGCTTTAATTTTCACTGGAGATTTTGGTCTTCATCTTGTGCATTTGCAGAGAAAATGAACAAATTAAACACTTTGACCTTCACTTGGACAGTTACTACCTGCAAATTGCATTGGAGATTTAAACTGCAAGTAATATTTTCAGGTGGATTCATAGGACCAATTTCTTACATCAAGGTAATTTTGAGGGAGTTACTTCTTGATTTAGATAAATCTTCCTAAACTTGGGCCCTCCAGATACATTGGGTTACAATTCCTATTGCCCTCGTCCAGCAATGCTGAGGATACCAGATTGGGGAAAGTCTTTGAAATGCATGTGCATCCAATCCAGTTGTGTATGATCTAGGCCCATATGAGTTTCCACCACAATCTTAACTGTGAAAACTTATTCACAAGAGTTGTTTGAATGAGAGGGAAGGAGCGCTTATTGAGTAGCCTTTAGACTGGTGTATCACTACTGTGGCAGAAAAGTAAGAAACAGATGGAGAAGGAGCTCCAGAAATTGGTTGGTAGGGCCAAGAGATTTGAATGTGCCTGGGTCTCTTACCCACCAAACAAGGAGTAGGCTTCTAATTCTCTCCTCAAAATGACAACAGTCAAAGCCAAGCACAAAGATTCTGGCCCAAAAAAGTTCTATGAATAAGAGTAGTTCAAAAGTGGAACCAATGGCAAAGAGGTGGACTTCTCTTCCTTGGATCAGTTCAGTTGCCCTGACATACAGAGTTGGACTTGATGGACCAAATGCATCCTTCTAAATCTAGGCCTCTTTGATTCAAGGTCCTGACCAGAAGTCGATGGGTTGCTGGAAGGTTCCAGCAGAAGAACAATAACAAGGCCCGGTCCTGTTTCCTTTCACTTTTATCTTATGTTGCCTCTTGGTGAGCCCTCAGCTGCAGGTATTTCAGTATGTCTGGCTGAAAAGTTATTTATTTTTACAGACTTCTATTTGCTGTATTTATTTATTTATTTATTTATTTATTTATTTATTAAATTTCTCCCCACCCATCTCCCCCCAATGGGGGACTCTGGGCAGCTCACAACTCATTAAAAACAATAAATAAATGTACAATTAAAAGCCTATATACACAATTACAAAAAATAAAGGAAAAAGTCCAGGAGGCGGATGGTTCAAGGCAGCAATGCCAGGCCTCTAAGGGGCTAGCCAACCCCACACTTGATGACTTCCCTCCTTGCCTCAGGCCAGATGGCAGAGCCATCTGTATGGCCCTTGTTCTACTATTGCGCTGTAATTTTTTTTAATATATAATTTTTATTAAAGAAATTTTAAGAGAATAAAAATACACAGTTTGAAAGAAAAAAATAAAGTGAGTGAGAAAAGTGTGAAAGGAGAGGAGAGGAGAGGAGAGGAGAGGAGAGGAGAGGAGAGGAGAGGAGAGGAGAGGAGAGGAGAGGAAAGGAAAGGAAAGGAAAGGAAAGGAAAGGAAAGGAAAGGAAAGGAAAGGAAAGGAAAGGAAAGGAAAGGAAAGGAAAGGAAAGGAAAGGAAAGGAAAGGAAAGGAAAGGAAAGGAAAGGAAAGGAAAGGAAAGGAAAGGAAAGGAAAGGAAAGGAAAGGAAAGGAGTTATAATGAAGTGGCTTCCGATCTTCTTAACAGCAGTTACATTTCTATTGTACTGGGTTCTTAAATATGTAAGCTTCCCTTAAAGGTGACCTAAAATATTTCTAAATCTTGTAGTAAAATAAATAATTGCAAATGCCTGTTGAGGCTTGCTTGTTCATTCTTGCACTTTCCAACTCACCACCTTCCTCTCGTAGGAATATAGGAGGCTGCCTTATTTTTCTCTCTACCCACAATTCTTTGATTCTAGAGTTTCAGAGGTCCAAAATATAAGAGGTTGCTTTTAAGCAAATCAGATTATTGGTTTATCTGGCTTAGTATTGTTTGCTGTGACTGATACTGTTTGGTTCTTGAGCAGAGAAGGGCCTTTTTAACTGGAGATATCAGGAACTAAAATGGGGACTTTTACCTGAAAAACATCTGCTCTATCACTAAACCACAGTTGGCCTCCAAAAGGAACATTGCCTGAGGCAGCAAGCCTGTGCCCTCCTTTATAAAACACTGCGTAATGGAGATGATACTGAGATGCTGACGAAGTTGATGCATCACTATTAGAGTGGACTTTTAGAAGCCTCCTGTAATAGTCTATTCCAGAGAAGCATCAGTGAAGACTGAAAAGAAGTTTGTCCAGTTGGTAGAATTACCAAGGAGAAACATGGGTGCTTCCTTTTTTAATAAAATATGTTGATAAATCACATATTTTGCATTTATAAAAAAGCACTTTTGATAGCTCAGCTAAATATTCACATCGGTATTGACTCTTAGTGACCACATAGATAGACCTCCACAAGGATCTGTCCCCAACCTGGCTCTTCAAGTCTTCCAACAGTGCCCCCATCACTGCTGTAACTGAGTCCCTCCACCTTGCTGCTGGTCATCCTCTTCTCTTTCCTTCCACCTTTCTCAGCATTATGGGCTTCTCACATAATATGTCCAAAATATGATTTGAGCCTGATCATTTGTGCCTCAAGGGAAAACTGTGGATTGATTTGTTCTATGACCCATTTGTTTGATTTTTTTGGCTATCCATGGTATTTTTAGGAGTCTTCTCCAACACCACAGTTCAAAAGTTTCAATATTCTTTCTTTAAAGTCCAACTTTTACTTCCATAGAGTGTCACAGGGAAAACCACTGCCTGCATGATTCTGATTTTTGTAGGCAGAGACAGGGCATCTGAATAGTTTTTCCAAGGCCTTCATTGCTACCTTCCAAGTGCTAATTTAGGGTGTGTATCTTCACTGCTGGTTCCTTTATTGTTGATAGCTGATGCTAAAAGGCAGAAATTATCTACTACTTCAATAACTTCACTGTCAAACAATTTCACATACTGTATATTCCCATAAAGTCTCCAGGAGCCAAAATTTAGAATAGCTTACATTGTCTATTCTTTGAAGTTTGCTAAATTAAGACACCATTGAGTCAGACCTGACTCCTGGTAACTGTAGGAAGAAAAGGTCTGCCATTTTGACCTCTCTCTAGTGGTAAATCGTAGCTCTTCCATTTAATGATCTCCTGAATCTGATCCATCCACCTTATCTTCTTTTACTTCCCTGAAGCTTTCTAGTCCACCATCTGGTTGCATTACATGCCCAGATAATGAGTTTCTACTTTCTAATTATAATGTCAAAGGAGCAGCCAACCTTTATTTGGTCCAGGACAGATGCATCCGGTAGAACCCAGTACATCAAAACGATGAAGTGTATGTTGTGACATCACAACTCTAACTCCCCCCCAACATACATGCATGTGATGTCACGATGCAAGTACAAAAGAGGCAGAGTTTGCACAGCTACATATATTCTATCATTTGCTTTTCCTTGCCCCTACTCTCTAAAAGCCAAAAGTCCAGAATGGATCGATTGGTTTTTGGTACATATAGTAACAACCAAATCCATCATTCAAGGGGATCTGTTTTCTTGCTCTTGCAATGTCCAACTTTCAAAGCCATACCTTATCACTGAAAAAAATGCCACTTTTACTCTTTTGATCTTTGTTGTCACAGAAATATCCTTATTCTTCCTAATATTGTCTAAGCTTGTCATTGCCTTCTTCCTTGGGATTATTCTCCTCTTTACTTCTCCAGCACACTGCCCAACCTTATCTATAAGAAAACAAAACCATGTGCTATCTTCATTTCTTCACTGACAGTTGTGTGCTCATCGACATAACCTTTGTCTGTTTCATATTTAACATTAACCCAGGTTCTCTATTTTCCATGTATACTTTCCGAATGTGCCCTCTAAGTCTTTCAGTTCATAAAGTGGTTTCATCTGTATATCTCAAGTTTGTTAGTGCTTTGGCCTCCAATCTGATCCCCGCTTTCATCTCTTCCACTTCTTCTTGCTGTTCATATATAATATATTCCTCTGTTCTTTCCACACTTCTGTTACATACTATCTGCTCACTTTCTACTTGGTGTCTCACTGGTGGCTTTTTCTCTATGGCCTGGTAAATTACATAAAAGTGGTAGGGGGACTGGACCAAGACAAATCCTAACCATTACCAATCCAAACAGCAGACTCATGATTATGACAGGTAGCATGGCTTAAAATAACAACTGCAATTCCAACCATCTAACACAGGGTTCCTCAACCTCAGCAACTTTAAGATGGGTGGACTTCAACTCCAAGAATTCCCCAGCCAGCATCTTAAAGTTGCTGAGGTTGAGGACCCCTGCTCTAACAAGTACCTCTATGTGATTTGCCATCTCCTTCTCTCTTTCTTCCCAAATGGCTTCTCTAGAAGAGAATGGCATCTTCTCTCCATCACCCAGTTGATGACTGATCAGCAGGGAAAAACAGACAAAGATCTCTGGCATAGATCTGTGGCCTTCCCACATAGGTGAGTCAGCACCTAAAAGGTTTTTGATTTACAGGAATGATCAGCAGAGCACAAGACACTTTGAGGATGGAGATATGAAGGAATAATCTAGTTCCACTCACCTGCCAAGGGCTTGGTTGAGAGCTCTGTAGGCCTGGATTTCATACCATTGGCTTCCAGGCAAAAGACCTCTTGCTTTGGAATGCTGGTCATTGTATTTCCTTTTCAGCTCCACCTGGAGAAATTAGCACCGCAGTAACGTCCTCAGCAAAAGAGTAATCATAACAGAATTCACTTTTTCAACAATACTCAAAACAGAAAAATGGCAATCCACCTCCCCAACTGCAATCCTTGTTTGGACTAAATTAATTTAAAAACTGAATGATAGAAGCCTTCAATAACATTAAAGATAATAGAAGCTGGTATTGGGCTTCTCCAACCACTGGCCTGTAGAAGTGTAACTACTTTCAGAAGTCCCAACCAGACTTATTCTTTATACAGAAGATGTTAGAAAGGCATCTGGGTATTGGAAAAACTGCATGCAGGCCTACAAAAGAGAATTTAAATAGAGAGTTAAGTTTTAAACTCTTTGAGAAACAGTTCCAATCCCATCCCAGTGTTTCCTTGATGGTTTTCAATTGGTTAATACTCTATGTAGTTCATGTTCTACTTTTTACCTCCTCACCTTTCCATTCATTCATTCATTCATTCATTCATTCATTCATTCAATTCATCACATTTATATAGCCATCCATCTCACATACATGACTCTGGGCGGCATACAATAAAAAAACATTAAAGCAAACATTAAAACTTATATCATAATAAAAACATTAATATTAGTTAAAAAGCCTAGGAGAGAGCATCTTAATATTATGTGCAATGTAGCCATCTCATTAGTTCTCCATTTCCCTGAGATCCCCATGCCTGCTGACATAGCCACGTTTTAAGGGACTTCTGGAAGTTTGGCAGGGATGGGCTCAGTCTCACCTCGGGGGGAGGGGATCATCCAGACAATTTCCCCCCTCCTCTCTTCCTGAGAGCCAATGTTCACCTTACATCAGAGATTTGCCTAAAGGTCTCAGCAACCTCTTAGCCAAAGATGGATAGCTAATATAATCAGAACGTTGTCTTCCTAAGAGCAAGAAAGTCCAGTAGATTCCTATCTCTTTCCAGCTGATAAGCCCACTTTTGAGCCAAGCTTGTAAAGCCCATGTGAACTTCTCAAGGAAGTTGGAATCCAGTTGCATTTCCTTTCTCTTGCTACCAACGCACAACTACCCTAGGTTATAGCATCAAACTGATAGGTGGAGAAGGCTGTTTACTGGAGCTGAACAAAGCTGTGGGTTCAAAGGAAAAAAGGTGATTGGAGGGCCCATGGGTGCACATATAGCCCCTTCTATCTAACTCCTGAAGTCCAACATGTATTTTCTTGGGATTATACTGCAGCTGTACAATCTGGAAGGCAGCTGTACAATCCCAGGAACAGATGCTGCTACTTTAAGGAGTGGCAGAGGGGCCATGTGAGAGCTTATACATGCTTCAAAGCAGCCTCCTGCCCTCAAATCTGCCCAGTCAAGCCCAGCCCTACTCTTCAATGCAGGGATCAGTTGCCAAGACTAGCTATAAAGCTGACTTTGGAAGTTAAGCTTCCCCAGGTTTCTGAAAGCCCCTACGTGATAAAACTCTCCTAAAACAAAAAAACAAAAAAAACCACCCTCAAGATGTATAATTCCTAACTCCCTTTCTTCTTTCTTTAATTATCCTATCTATATTTTGGTGTGGTGGTTAAAGTCAGTGGGCTAGAAACCAGGACACTGTGAGTTCTAGTCGCGCCTTAGGGATGAAGCCAACTGGGTGACCTTCGGCCAGTCCCTCTCTCTCCACCCCAGGTAGAAGGCATTTCCCAAAATGGTGCCAAGAAAACTTCAGGGACTTGTCCAGACAGTCTCCAGGAGTCAAGACTGTCTCAAAGGCGTGCATACACACACAAACTATATTTTACTACTCTAAATGCAAGAGGGAACTGGAATATAGACAAATTTCTCATGTTTGATTAGCTGAAAGTAACCTATTTTTTTACTATAGAGTGAGTGACTTTTTCTAAGCCCACAGTTAAATACACCCTGTGTCCATGGGCCACTGGTAGGACAGATACATGTGCCAAATGAGCAGGGCACATACAATTCTATTGCCTTCTTCCCACCCGCACCGTGCATAGGCTAAAATACAAATAAAAAACTTATTCTTTGATTTCTGCTGAGACTGGAATTGGAATTTTTCAAGAACTGGAATTTTCCATTTTAGACAGAGCACAACAAATGGTAATTTAGAAAAGCAGCGGAGGTCTGCTATTTTACTCTGCAAACCTGTTGTTTTGAAAGGGAAGGCATCAAACTACACAAAGGAAGGTTAGTTTCACTGTTCTTTTATTCTGTATTAACCTTTTAAAACTGACAATGGAAAGGACATGCTACAGGAGAAAACACAGCAGACTTCTAACAGCTTCTGACAGGTAACTTTCAACTCTCATTTAGGCATAAGATTCTTTTCTTTTCATGTTATTTTATGTGCCCGTGCCCTTTAAAACAACCTGTCAAATTCACAAATTCAAACTTCACAGGCAGAAAATAAATTCAGTTTGATCTCATAGGTCTAATATTTGTTTCTGTCACTCAGAATTTATCGACTCGGGCAAAAGGTTTTCCCAGCTACGTTTGAAGTTTGTGGAGTGACAGAGTTATCTAGAATAGGCCCAGAATAGAGGGTGAACAATGCTGAATCAATTACAAAAATCTGCAAATCTTTCTTTTTGATTATCCACAATGTATTGCTGCAACAATAGATTCAGATACATGTAATGGGCTATATGAAGAGAAATCTATCCTGTACCATCCAGGTGAGGATGGGACGGCATGGCATAGAGTTGTTTCAATGAGATGGGCGGTGACAAATTTGATAGATAAATAGATACATAAATAAATGAAATGAAAACAGTGATTCGGGGAGGGACTGAAAGAAACTGTTGATTTGGCTGAGATGAAGATATCATAGGCTCAGGACAGAAATACAGATAAGCTAACAGGCAAAAAGGAAGTGTAGAAAAATAAGGGCAAGGATAAAAAGGGTGCAGAGTTCATAATGAGGAAGTGAGCTGCAAGAAATGACAGGAAAGGGTGAGGGAGAGTGGAAAGGGAAGGATGCCAATGGAGGCAAGAAGATCTAATTAGAAAAGCAGTTTTGGAAAGACCAACAGCAGCTTAAACAGCTGCTTAAGTTCTCTCCAGCTGTTAATATAAAAACGAATTGATCTTTTTTTCTGCTGTCTTCTTACCCAGGGACCTGTGTATCTTGCAAAACACAGATTCAGTGTTTTTTGGAATAGCTGGATGACGTGTGTCCCAAAACGGGGAACCAGAACATATTTGCCTTCTGCTTCTCGGCAAGCGTTTACCATTTCTGTAGACACTTGTAACCCCACTAAGGCTGAGCAAAGGCATTCAGGACACCTCCCAAAATGACTGGCCAATCTGCCGCTTAAATTCCTGGAGCGGCTGTATCCCTTGAAGGCGTTTCAGGGTTTCTCCCAGCAGAAGCATCTTGTCTCAGTGGGTGGACCTTGGTGGCACCAAGCCGTGGGGCGGGAAGAGCACTTGGGCCACTTGGCAGAATGCCCCTTCGGCTGGCTTTGCACAGTAGTACTTGATAGGTGTCAGTCTGTTCCCCCCAAAACTGCAGTAAGAGAACTTGCTGAGGCTGAGGAGGAACAGGGAGCAGGTCAAAGCATCATTAAAGGAAGAGCAGATGAATGTTTCAGGGCCAGGCTTATGGGGGGAAAGGGGTATTGGCCCTTCCATTTCTGGAAAAGGGGGTTCAAAGAACTCACAGGGACCCCACCTTAATAAATTCACATACAAATGAGAGTGGGAGTTTTGCGTACTCAGTTTCTAGGATTCTGTATCCTAACCCCTTCTTTTTTGACATGAAACCTGATTTTTAAAACTTGGCGGGTATCTTGCTTCCCTAGGTGTGCCCTGTTGCTAGACGTTGGGTAACTATAACCTGAGACCGCATTATGGAAGTGGCTTGGCACTGCCCTGGGATTTCCTGGTGGTTCCCCATCCAAGGGCGAATCAGATCTGTGTCAAAAGGGCAGCATCACTGTCTTCCCAGGGCTGTTCGGTTAAAACGACCGTTGGAAGAGTAGCTGTTGCCAGGGGTCAAGAGCTACGCATGCCCAATCTGTGCAGGGCAGCTGTGGAGCGGAAGAGCAGAGGCACGCTCAAGGAGGTGAAAGGATGCGAAGTTTATCGCATATTGTGTTTGTGTGTGCATGGGGGCACACCTCAAAGAGTCATTGCAATGAGATGGGCACTGCGAGATCGCTGTGGATTTATTTAAACAGAAATTGTTTCAAAAAAATAAATGAAATAAACATGAACAAATTCTTCCAGGAGGGCTATAAGGTGGAACGCGGAGGCCATAACCCCTTTTTCCAGCATGCAATTCTTCTGAATGAAGGAAAGACGTTATTCTTAAATTAAGTAACTGAAATGTGCAGCCTTAAAGCTTTGCAAGGGAGGGGAGTGGGGATGAAATCAAAAATGTCTGTTTGTCCCCACCAACCATCTCCCTGCTTCTTTACCTTCTGTCCCATTGGGCACCTACAAACTGCCATGGTTGACGGTCTGAAGATTTAATAATAAAACAGATTTTTCAGATAAATTAGTAAGGTTGGGCCCATGCATAACCGTTTCCCCATGGGCCCAAAATGTGCTCCTTAAGTTTTATCTTCCAACAGGGGTGTCAAAAAAGTCAGCCACAACCAAGCAACCAAAGCCCCGCCCCCTTTCTGTGCATGCGTAGAAAAGGGGCGGGGCTTTGGTCGCATGGTTGTGGCCAACATCTTGACTTTTTTTACTTGACTTCCTGTAGACAGCTGCCATCCAACCATCATTCCTTCCGTATGTGGCTGTTTCCTTCTCCAAGGGATGATGTTTGTTGCTAGCGCCTTCAGCGTCTGCCTGCAGGCTATGCAAACAGGAACGATTTTTGAGCCACAGATTCTGAAAAACCACATCTCAGCCTCTCCGTGACAGTGACGCAAGTTGGCCTGAGCTCACTGGGGGTGAGGCATTCCAACCGGTAAGACACCGACCCACATCACTTTCATGCCATCGGAATCCATTTCGCTGAATCCGTTTCAATTATCGGATGTCATCCGGACACTGGAGGCCGCCTGACGTGAGCCATATGTGGAAAAGCCAGCGTCTCTGCTAGCGAGTGCCCCAAATGCGCAGTTAACCACAGGCTTGATGGGATTAGTGGGAATGACACAAGACAGCCCTCTCCGGCTACCTGTTCAGCCTTGAAAATATACTCCTAGCTCTCGGGCGCAGTTGAGAGACAAAAAGGTTCAGCGGGAGCGGCAGAAGGCCTGTGGCAAGCCACGCCGTCATCTTGTCGCTGTCAGAGAGATGAAGCTTTTGATCTATCTGGGAGGTCACGGACGCATCCAGATTAGCTGGAGCCTAGCAGCGTAATACCTGTTAACTGCTGTTTCCTGTAATGCTGCATTAGACAGACCTCCCCTGCAACCGAACCAGAATGGAGCTCCCTCCCTCTCCCCCTTCCATTCTCACATTCCCTGCCTGCTGTTCCACCCTTGGTTGCACTTTTATGAAGGAGGGATGGAAGAAAGAGGAAGAGGAAGGGGGGTAGGAAGGGAGGAAGGGCTGTAGACAAATTTTTGCCTTTTACTTCTTGAACAAGCACCCGTTTTGCAGGAATTCTGCATGAAAAGATGTATAATGAAAGGGGAAGGACAAGGAGTTCAGATCTTTGGAAATACAAAAGGAAGTGGGGTGTTCAGGAGTGAATTTTTATTTATTTATTATTAAATTCATATGCCTCCCATCTCCTGCAGAGGATGACTCTAGGTGGCTTACAATTAAATATGTCTCCCTTCTGCAGCCTTATGGCAAACTATGCTATCAGCAGCCCATTCCAGTATCCACAGGCAGATGTTCAGGGCTAAAGCTTGCCTGCCCCTTAGTGGAAGGGGGGATCTTGAGAACCGCATTCCCAACAAACCACCTGGAGGCCACTAAGTTGGGGAAGATTGCCTTATGGCTTTATATACTGTTCCAACCCACTCAATGATTGACTTTGGGCCAACCCCTTCCTCTCAGTCGCAAAAAGAAGAAGACAAGGGCAAACCACTTCCAGAAATGTTGCCAAAAAACCTGTAGGGACTTGTCCAGGCAGTCGCCAAGAATCGAGACTGACTTGGACCTACAGACACACACGCAAAAAAATCACCCTCCCAGTTAAAAAATAAAAAATGAAAATCAGGGTATCCAAGGGTATCACACTGGGGACCTGGGTACAGATTATCCCAGAGGTGTTTTCTTGTAAATTCTGGAAGCTGATCAAGGATGAGTGATCCAAGAGACAGGTCAAAGGCTAGACACACACAGTTCTGATTACAGAAACATGGTGTGTTTTGGTTGGAACTAACAGTGCTTGGTGCATTCAGAAGGGAAACATTTGGAAAATGCAGCAACAGTTTCCATATAAAACGATGCGTTTCTCAGAGCGCATGACACTGGGCACTCTAAGGTGATTACAGTGCCCTCACATAAACAAAATGGAAGATCGGCATGGCACTGTTTTATACCCAAGCGATAAGGCCTTTTAGGAGCAAAGGTTCAGCCCATTAAATAAATATCAGGGCTAAACCTGTTAAACCATACAGATCCAAACCATTAAAAAACCTTTGCCTCAGTAAAAATAAACACACAGTCTGCCAGACACTCATGCAGAAAGGTTTTATCTTTAGCCAAAGCATCAACCTTTCGACCCATTTAAAGCAAAACCACACTGGAGCAGAAAAAAAAGGCGCACATTTTCCATCCAGTATCAGCAGATTGTAAACAGAATTATCGGAACAAACTTTTGCAATATATTTCCTACTGACAAAAGCCCAATGGTAGACTTTTTAAAAATTGGCCTATTTTCACCGTTTTGAGAGGAGACTTTAGATAATCTAAGTTAGTATTGTACCTTGCTACAAAATGAACGAGAGGAAAACATTCTAAAGCGGGCTTTTACTCAAGCATTTGCACACTAAACCGACTGATCTTTTAGGAAAACCACTGGAAAAGCAAAATTGAGACAGAGTGCTATAAGAACGTGGACTTAAAACAGAAAACTACAGAATAACAGCCATATGTGGTTTAAAAATGGCCCTAGATTTAATGGCATGGTAATTAAGTGATTCCTGATGGATTGCAAGTTAACAGCATTTATCAAATTGATCCAAAAGATCCTGGAATAATTCTTGGATTATAATTGTTGCTGTTGTTATTTCAAATAATTCAAGTCTCTCCCTTTACTTTCAGCCCTAGTTAAGGCTCTTAAGGCTTTTTACTGAACACGCTGAACAATCTCACTCGTTGGTCCCTGCCCCACCTGATCAGGGTGTTTTGGAAGAAACAGAAAGCGCATCCTGCAGTGTGCAGCGGGTTGGCCTTGATGACCTCTGAAGTCCCTTCCAACCCCACGATTCTATGATTTTCTTCTGGGCCAAAGTCTTCTCTTCCCAGCAGCAAACATTAGAGGGTGGAAGATAAGCTTGGGGATCCTGTCTTCTATTTTACTATGGTCCACTTTTGCTCTGGAAATTTAATTTAGCAATACCTTGGCTCAAGTTTGGTGGCCACGGCTGAAACCAAAAGTGATCCTTTCCAAGCCCAATTCTCACATAAGTTCTCTTCAGCATCTGGAGGGTGGGGGGTGGGGGGCTACAAGAATTCCAGCAACTGAGCTATTCCCCACTTAAAGCCAATACATCCTGGGGTGCACGAAGGTACAAATGGTTTGATTTTCTCTTTAACAGCCATTCAGTTATCCAGCAAAGAAAAGGGTCCCTTCACTCATAATGGAGAAGCTTGCAACTGCCCGCGTTCATAATGGCCTTCTGAATCTATCAGCCTGGGAACCAATCATTACAGGCAGTCCTCGACTTACAACTGCAATTGGGACCAGAAAATTCATCATTAAGCAGTATGGTCATTAAATGAGGCATCACATGACCATACCCAATTTTACCACCTTTTTGCTGTGGTCATTAAGCGAATCACTGCAGTCGTTAAGTGAGATATCATGTGACCGCAACTTATGACCTTTCCTGCTGACTCCCCTACTTGCTTTTTGGAAGCCAGTTGGGAAGGTCACAAATGGTGAACATGTGACTGCAGGACACCGGAACTGTCATAAATGGATGATGGTTGCCAACCACCTGAATCACAAACATGTGACTGCGGAGATGCTGCGACGGTCATACATGTGAGGACCAGTTATAAGTCACTTTTTCAGTGCCGTTGTAACTTCAAACGGTCACTAAACGAATGGTCATAAGTCGAGGACTACCTGTACAGTGTTCATGGAGAACATATAGGCCAGTTCAATCTCCTCTGCCTGGAGACATCCCTCCTGGGTCTCAAGCAGAGAAAGGAATTCTTTTCTATTTCCAAAGCATGCATCTTGTTCAAACAGACCAACAGGTTTGCTCAGCACCTCCACTGAACTCCAGGTTCATGCAAGAGTCCAGGGGATTCTACAGCAGATGCTACTGGAAAGGGATCCTGAATGAAGATTTTTATTTTATTTTATTTTATTTTATTTAAGCTGCCCAACTTCCAAATGACTGATTAAAATGACTAACTGATTAAAAGTCTGGCAGGAGAGGCATATTACAGGTACTGTCTGCTAAGGAGTTCCATCTGACGGAACCCAGGAGGCAAGCCTTTTTTGCCATGGCATCCACCCTTTGGAACATTGTCCCCTCCCCGAGGTGAGATTAGCCCCAGCACTAGTGATTTTCTGGAAATCTCTCAAAACTTGTTTTTTTCGGTAGGCCTGGGGGTCCCTTGGTAACAGGGAGCCCACCCTCCAAGTCCCTTGTCTTAAACATTGCCATCTTGTGGGTCCTCAGAAGTGTGCCTTTTCCATTGCAGCCCCTGCCCTATAGAACACCTTCTCCCTTGAGATCCGACAGGCCCCCACCCTTCTATCCTCCTGAAGAGCACTTAAAACCTGGTCCTTCCCCCAGGCGTTGGGATAGGGCAAGGTCAGGTGGAATGAGAATATGGGAACTTCAGAGAAGTGGAGCTCTGGTGCCAAGTTTTTCAGTTTTTAGTTTTATTGCTGTTAATTTTATATTGTTTTATTGATTGTAAGCCACCCAGAGTTGTTGTAAGATGGGTGGCTATATAAATGCTATAAATCAATCAATCTCTGTTTGCTCGGGAGATCTTCCTTCCCTGGCCATTTCTAAACTTTTGACTGTATTTTTAAGCTATATTTTGGAGATGGTTTTGCCAGACTCCTCCCATATTTGCACTGAAATATTTTCATGATTTGATGACATTTGGTGCTGCAAATTGCTCTCAGACATAGCAGTACAAGGAATTATGAAAATATTTGAACAGTGCGTTGAAAGGAATAGAATAGAATAGAATAGAATAGAATAGAATAGAATAGAATAGAATAGAATAGAATAGAATAGAATAGAATAGAATAGAATAGAATAGGGAGAGATGTCAAGTTCTGCATCTGAGTAGGAAAAAGTCACAAATCTAAGATGGGGGAGACCTGGCTTGGCAATAGTGCATGTGAAAGGAGTCTGGATGTCCTAGTCAACCACAAATTAAACACGATCCAGCAGTGTGATGCAGCTGCTCAAAAAGCAAATGCTATCTTGGGGTACACTAACAGGAGTACAGCATCCAGGTCACAGAAAGGAACTGTACTCTACTCTGCCTTAGTCAGACCCCGCTTGGTCCTGAGTCCAATTTCGGGTGCCACTATTTCAAAAGGCCAGTGACCAATTGGAGCAAGTTCAGAGGGACTACTAAGATGCATGTGCGTCAGCTTTCCCAGGTGGACCAGACAGGAAACACAACCAGATGAGCTAACTCTTCTTTATTGTGAGGCTACATTAACAGAATCTTGCAAGTCTAAAAGTATAAATCTCCCACTGTTTCCTTTACAGCCTGAGAAGTTAGGGAGGGTCCCTTCTGAGTCTCTTGCTTTCCCCATTATGCAGCTGTGGGCTATGCCCTCTCTTATCTGACTGTTCTCTAGGCAGCATCTCTTCACCCCGTCTCTCAAGGTCTTTCTCACATACTGTTATAATGTGAGAGTGATTTAAAATTACTCCAAGGGATACAGGTTGTCCAGGCCTACTCTAACCACTATCTACACAATCTCCCTCACTCTGTCATCCCCTACACACCCCAACCATCCATCCATCCATCTGCTGGGAGTTGAAAATGTCTTGATGGCACATAATTAATTAATCACAGACCTTAAGATTCAGTTCTTCTCCCCCTGCACCATTAATCCAAGTGACCAAGGAAATAAAGAAGATTGATGTAATACTGCAAGCAGGAAAACATTTTCCAGTGTTGTCAAGCTACAGTACAGAGCCGTCCACAATCCTGAAGTTCTAACACGTAGTTCATTCAATCCAGATCCTAACTACTCATCAGGATTTGGGAGGCTTGAAGGGCTGCAAACAAATCATTTGATTAAAATCTAATGCAACCCAAACTCCCTTCTGAAGAGCAAATCCACTTTCACTGAACCAGAAGTAGAGAAAAAAAAATCAAGCTGCTTCCCTGGAGGAACAAGGCATCTGCACACATTTCCTGCAACAGCGTCTAAGGTGAAGTGGTAAGTGTCAGCTGTCCTTACAAGTCCCCCTGGTGATAGCTTCACTTTTCAAGCCTTCAACATATTTTGACAGTAAAGTAAAAACTTAAAGGTCAGTGCTACTTGCTAAGGACAAGCTAAACACAGGAAAATCATTTTGGAGCGGGACTTTCCTCCCTCTTGAATCAGAGAAGTAATCTCCCCAAGGTAAAAGGAGAAGTTTGTTCCTGCCCTAATATTTTATCTAAAGGTGTCTCTATTTAGGAGAAAGGTTTTTACAAATTGGGGCAAAGGTTAGGAGATTAGATTCTTCAGTTAAAAGAATCTGAACTTAAGAGTAGTAGGTGATATTCCTTCTCGCAAAGGTAGCCTACTTAGCTGTGTAAAACTACAGACAGCATCCAGCACCCGTGGCTGGCAATGTCCTTTAGAGGTCTATGCATGATTCCAATTCTACAAAATCAACAAGGATGGAGTGGTTTAGGGCATAAAGAATATTTTAAGGACATCTTGCAACTCCATACCACTGGTAGGTAACATGCAGTTCAAGGGCCACCTACGCCCCCCCCCCCATCCAAACCACCTTACCATGGTTCCGATAGAAGAGATGTAGCTCAGGGTTGAACTGTGGAGTTCTTGGAGCTCTCTGAGCTTGGTTGTTTGCTTGCAGACGCTTAATTACCCGACTAGGGAACATCATCAGGATGCGGGAGTGTGGGGTTTCCTGCCTGTTTATATGAGGTAGCTTGCCCTGCCAGTTTTAGTGGGGGTGAGGTTTCCTCCTTTGGGTGGAAACTACACTCTCACCAAAACTGGCAGGGCAAGCTACTACTTATAAACAGGCCCCATACTCCCTCATCCAGATGATGTTACCTAGTTGGGTAATGAAACACCTGCAAGCAAACAACCAAGCCCCGAGAGCACCAAGAACTCCACACCTTATCACTGTGGCAGCAAGTTTCAGTGGCCTGCCTGCAGTTAAAGACATTAAAAAAATAATAATTATTATTGGGGGACAGGTTGCTGTACAAAATGCTTCATAAGCTTTGGATGCTTATTTTGGGAAATTAGAGCTTCCGAGCAAGGCAGAGCATGCACATGTGAGCCATTAACTGCCATTGGGACACACACACACACACATTCAAGAATTACCAGATACTGATAGAAGGGGTGCCAATTACCACAACTGCGAATAGATGCAAGCTGTCCCCTTTCACAAATGTGGCGAGAGTCCAGCCTTCTGCCTAGAAAAAGGGGGAGAGATAGGCAAGAGTAGGTCCCTATGTATAGGTGCCTCATTTGAAAGTAGATTGTTGGAATTGTGTTGTAACTTTTCCTTTCCTTCTAATAGATATCAGTAATCAGAGTTCTTGGATTCTCACTCCTCAGATTAACTGTTTCCAGCCCAGACTGCAAGGAGGGGAGTTTGACACAAGCCAGCGACTTGCTTGACAGAAAAATAAAGCCCACCCTTGTTGAAGAGTTCTGTGTCTGATTAGACCAGTGTTTCTCAACCTTGGGAGTTTTAAGATGTGTGGACTTCAGCTCCCAGAATTCCCCAGCCAGCATGGCTGGCTGGGGAATTCTGGGAGCTGAAGTCCACACATCTTAAAACTCCCAAGGTTGAGAAACACTGGATTAGACACTTATTATGTTTTCTCTGTGATGATTAGCTAAGAAGTCTTGATGAATCAAGCTAAGAATAATAACTCCCTACATGTATGAATCCCAAAAGTAGGAAAGTCACTGGCCCAATTAAAGTGATCCTGGTGGGATGTTTCCTCTTATAAAGGAGCACTGACAGCCCTACTAGGCAAGCCAGGACAAAAAACAGACGGAAAACTACTTTTATTTAGATTGGCTGTAGTATAATATAACCTTGCAGGTTAAATTGCACTTCTCCTTCTCCGTCCTTTATATTCATGTGAATTAAGGGGGTGTTGGCCTGAAACATTTTTGTAATCCTCCCTCATCACCTAGACTCAAGCAACGTTTCCATGTTTGTTGCTTTGGTAATGGATCTTCCCTCTTTCTGACAAGGTCATCCTCTTTATTCTCTGCAAGCACAGAGATGACCTTGAAGAAGGTATACGGTACTGTTAGTAAAACATGGTCGTAGCCTAGGAAAACAAGAATGTGTGAGATAGAAACTCAAGATTGCCTTGCCTTGACTCTCTTTGGTATAAGAGGGAGGAAGAGGAAATACCATCAGGCTTTCAAAATTCTGTTATGATAGCCTATACCGATCAAACAGAGTTCTAGTATTTCTTTTGGTGTCTTTTTCTTGACCTGGCCTATCTTGAAGGTCTGACGCCTCTACTTGAGTTCATGTAGAGGGAATAGGGAATGGCCTTGAAGGTCAGGAGGAAGAGCTACTACCAAGGTAATGGTCAGATAAGTGGGCCTTGATCCTGTCCGAAGAAACTAATTTGAGTGGGGGCTCAGCACCTCTCTGGTTAGAGTCCTACTGTTGAAGTACTCTCATCATTAGGAAGTTTCTCTTCTATAATTCTGCTTCTGTACTTCTGGAACCTCTATTGGGATTTTATTCTTAGGGGTGATTAATGTTGCAAGGTTTAATTTTTCATACTATATTACTATGTGTCTATATATTTTCATGCAATTTATGACAGAGAAATTTGGTAGTTATTCCTTAATCTCACAACGCATGGACAGACTCAACCATAGTTTTAACTAGGAAACTGTCAGCATTTTAGACCAAGCTAAATCCAAATATGCAAGAGAATTCTTGGAAGCCTGGTATTCAGACAAGGCAGCAATTAACAGACCCATAGAAATAAACAGCATCTACGTATTATTCAAAAGAGACAAAAGACCAGAAGATCGCCTCACCAGCAATCATCACCCAGATAAGCAAAGGTTACCACCAGGCACACAATCAAGCAGTAAATATATGCTAATCAAAGAACTACCAGAGGAGCAAAACAAAACCCCCACCCGTACCAGCACTGGCAAGGCAGGGCACAGCACATAGAGGCAAACCCCATCCCATTTTAGCACTGAAGATGTTACTTAGCTGGGTAATGAAACGTTTGCAAGAAAAGAACCAAGCTCAGAGAACCCCAAGGACTCCACAGTTATGATGAATAATATAATAAAACAAGCTATTTCTTCTCTGCTAGCTGAAAATGGGGAAACAGAAACAGATTTTAGATATGAGTGGTAGCTTGTCATTTGAGAACCATTTGATTTCTAATCAAAACTCTAAATGAACTGTGGAGTCCTTGGGGTTCTTTGGGCTTGGCTGTTTTTTTGCAAACATTTCGTTACCTGGCTAGGTAAGATCTTCAGTGTTAGAAGGGAATGGGGTTTGCTCTCTATTTATATACAGTGGCATGCCCTGCCAGTTTTGGGGGGGGTTGTTTTGTTTTATTTTTTCCCTCTGGTAGTTCCTTGATTAGGGTATTGTTTACTGCTGATTGCATGTCTGGTAATAAATCTTGGTGTTAATCTCTGCTTATCTGGGTGATGATTGCTGGTGAGGAGATGTTCTGATCTTTTGTTTTCCTTTATATTGTTTCTTTTGAATAGTGTGTAGATGTTGTTTATCTCTGTGTGCTTGTTGATGGCAGTCTTGTCTGAACACCAAGCTTCCACGAATTCTTTCTGCTAACCTTCTGCCCTAATCAAAGAACTACCAGAGGGAAAATTTACCATTCCATTCTAGCACTGAAGATGTTACCTAGTCAGGTAACAAAACGTTTGCAAGAAAACAGCCAAGCCCAGAGAATTCCAAGGACTCCACAGTTCAACCCTGAGCTACACATATTCACTTGTAAATGAAGTTGCAGCATGAAAATATTTTGCATCATTAACACAATCCTCAAGCAGTGAAATGTGTAACTGAATTGATGAACTTCATCATGGTTCACAAATCACGTTGTTGTATTCCTGGTTATCTGTCCTCCTAAGTTAATTTTTGAACAGCAAAGACAATTGTTTAAAGATGAGAGCAAGTGAGCACAAACCATGTAGGTTATGCTTTGGTTTATTAGCAGGAAACCAAATTCCCTACGACTTTATATTTGCACACATCGCATTTTTCCCTATGCGGCATTTCTGCTACAATTGCCTCTTCCTGAATTAAGGACTCTTAAGTGGCATCTGGGCTAAAAGAGAAAACCTCTCTGCAGGAGCTTACATTTTGCTCTTCAGAGCTGCCCACTGTCAACATTTCATGGTGAACTTCTTGAGATAAGCAGTAATTTACAAGGCCAGTTCACCAAGATCTGCTGGCTCCAAAAATCCCATTTTTCTATTCCAGTGCAGAAATCCCAAAGGTAATCAGAGGAAATCTGGACACCACTGAAGAAGTAATTATTTGGCTCAAACATACATTTTCCTGCTCCTCCAGAGCCAAGCTAGTTTTAGTACTGACTCTTAACAGTTCTTTTTTTTTTTTATGCTGGAATAGCCAACCTCTGAAGATTATGGAGATATTTTTCCATAATACCCAAGCCATGTGCAAGCTTTAACAGGTGAACTCCATTCCAGCATTGGAATAGACAAGTTCCAAGATCAAAGAAAAATATTCTGACTGATTCTATCTAACATGCCTATGGACTGAACACAACAGTATTAACTTTAATTCCATTTTTTTAAAAAAACAGGAGACATGTCCAGTTAGATTTAAGAAGCCAACCCTTAACTTCTGTCTCTGTAGAGCTTTTTAAAAAGATGGATGGTGAGATGTTGAAATGTATGATTCCTTAAGACAGGAACATGTTCCTCCTCACCAACTGAAGTAAGTTTGATTTTTTTTTTTACCAGTCTTATATGTCTCTCTGATCATGTCCAATGAATAATTTGCAGACCTCCACGTCAACAATAAGATTAAAATTAAACATTATTATTACTATTAATTATTTAAATTTATTGGCTGCTCAACTCCAGTGGACTCTGGGCAGTGTACAAAACTAGAAAAAACATAAAAACAGCCAAAAACATTAAATCAAACAGAAAGCCCAGGCTAAAATAATCTAATAAACAGCAAAATTAGCAGAACAAAACAGGGGCCATTGAACAAATAATAAACATCAACCCCAAGCCTGGGACGAAGCCAAGTTTTCAAAGCTTTCCTGAATCCTAGGAGAGAGGGCGCCATCCTTATCTCTGGGGGGACGCTGCTCCAGAGGGTGGGGGCTGCAACAAAGAAGGCCCAGCCCAAGAACAACGGTGAAACAGTTTGGAAGTCCATAATACTGGGAAAGGTGGAAAGAAAGAGTAGAAGAGGATGACTAGGAACAAGGTGGATGGACTCAGTGACAGTGACAGTGGCGATGAGTGCATCATTACAATATCTGAAGGCCCAGGCTAGGGACAGATCCTCCTGAAGAAAATGTATCTATGTGGTTGCTAAGAGTCAACACCAACTTGATGGCGCATAATCAATCAATCAATCAAAGATCAGAAAGAATGTAAAATTCTTTTGTAAAATTGTAAAATTGTTTTTCTTTCTATTATTTATTCAGATTAGCAGATGTATTATACTGCTATTTTAGAAAGTAGTATACTAGGTACATACTTTTTAATTAAATCAGAGACCATTTTATATAACTGGTGTAGATCTCCAAGAAACAGACAAGATAATAGAAAAGCCAGATTCTATCTAGGGAGTGAAGGAAAAGTCAACCAATTAATTAAAACAGGATGATCTCTAGAAACTCAGTTCTGAATCAAAGGAATAGAGAAAAAAAATAAAGATTCTTTATTTCTTATAAAGAAACTATACTTATTCTTATAGAAGACAAAGAATATTGGATGGACATAATGCACTACACATTTATATTTTGCTCCACAAAACAAAACAAAACTGCTAACATTTAACAATATATTTATTCAGGAATTCATGCCACTCCCTTCTTGTGCAAATACACCATAACTAATTTTAAGAGTATCCCACCTGAAGATCCTTCACGTTTGGAAATGGAATTCCAATGGTGATAACCGCCCGGGCGTTGTCATCAGAGAAATCCAAACCTTCACTAACTTTGCCTCTGCACACAGCAATAAGAAGTGCTCCGCCTAGAGCAAAAGGACACAGTGGTGTAACATCATGAACCAAGTTGTTTGCAATTTTGGCTAAATGAGTACTTGAAAAGACTGTCAGCTTTATTTCCCAGGATAGTATCAGCCTCCACTATAGGATCACCCAGGGGAGGGGTGAAGAAGGGGGTGTTGGGTGTGTCCCAAAATTTAAGATGGCAGCATGTGTGAGGCACATAAAAAAGGGGCACGTCTTTGATCACCATGGTGTGGCCACCATCATGACATTTTAGGTATACTCCTACTTCACTACGTGCACTATGAACTCAGGTTTTATTCATTAAAGCCCCTGCCATGGTTCAGCGGTGCAGCAATGTGCCTGAGGCGTGCAAGGAATAATGTGGCAAAGAGGCAAAGAACTGGACATCTCAGTGAGGTCAGGAAGTGGCAGAGGGTGTCCTAGAAGCACGTGAGATGGTGGTGCTTCTCACAGGGAACCGCCTCTGGCAGCAGCTATGTAATATGCTGGAACCTTGTTCCAGTCAACAGCCAAGCTTTACACTTCCTGCATTTTTACTTACCTCTGTCTTTCTGACATTTGATGGCATCGTAGTATATCTGCAGCAGCCCATCAAAATCAGCTTTGTCACTGCCTTTGGGTTCCACAATGACCGTTTTAACCAACTCAAGCTTCTCCCATAAGCTGGTGTGTAGCCAGCGATCCTTCAGTTTATCTAACATCTCCACAGAGGATCCAAAAATAAAACCACAGAATTATAAACCAACCAACCAAACAAAAAAGATATATGCATAAACATAGAGTAAGCTATACAGATGAAGTACATGTTCAGATCTGTCAGTATTTATCTAAAAAAATTAAAGAGAACATAAAGGGGACATTTCCCACAATAGTTTGGCCAGGTTACATTACACTACACTACACTACACTGCATTGCATTACCAAAACATATAACGGTTAAGTAAAATCCATTTATCTGCAAATCCTGACTCTTAAATTATTTTTAATTCTCTTGTACATAACCCTTAGTTTACTGTCTTTGCTATTCCTAAAGTCAACAACTGTGTTTCTTTACTGACAGCCAACAAGGATTTTTCCATGTAAGGACTTAGATCAATAGTGGAAACATTAATCAATTCATAAAGTGCAATTTTATAACCTCTGAGCTATTTTCTTTTATCATCTAATTCAGTGTTTCTCAACCTCAGCAACTTTAAGATGTGTGGACTTCTACAATGTACGGAGTTGAAGTCCATAAATCTTAAAGTTGCTGAGGTTGAGAAACATTGATCTGATTAAATAAAACTAGTGATGGGTTTATCCCTAATGTGGTTTCCGTGATTTCTGATATTATGACTGTTGTTTGTTAAATCATTCATACACCCACCATAGATGTAGTGAATCTTTCTTGATCTAACTATTGAATGTTATCAGCACCGTCAAGATGAATGTGGGTATCTCTTGCTTAATTTTACAGATGTTGCGTACCATCAGAATATGTTATATTGGGGTTCTTGTACTAATAAAGCCAGTGACAATTTTTGTTTTCTCTCTCTTTCTCAATAGAATATAACTTATCCCATGGAAAACGGAAATGTTGCAGTTTGGTGTTTCTGCAAAAATGAAAGCCTTGCGTAATTATTACATGGAATGAAATAAAGGCATGCTTATTATTCAGAAAAAGCCGCCACTGAAATACTTTACATTGTAACTTCCTCTGTGTTTTTGTCTCTCTCAACAAGAGCTTGACTTGTGATGGTGACATGGGACATAAACTTGGCAGAAGTATAGAAATGGTTTGCCGCTCCCTCCTTTTAGGATATTTTTGCACTTTCCCATCTAACATGATTGATGATTACATGCCATCAAGTCATTGTCAACTCTTAGTGACCACTGAGATATATTTTCTCCATGATGATCTGCCTCCAACCTGGTCCTTCAGGTCTTGCAACAGTGTCCCCACCACTGCTGTAACTGAGTCTACCCATGTTGCTGCTGGTCCTCCTCCTCTTCTTTTTCCTTCCACCTTTCCAAGAATTAAGGACTTCCCAAGAGAGATGGGTTTTCACATAACTTGTCCAAAATATGATAATTTGAGCCTAATCATTTGTGCCTTAAGTGAGAACTCTGGTTGATTTGTTTGATGACAAATTGGTGTCCACATAAGCAGATCTTCTCCAGGATGATCTGTCTTCAGGTCTTCCAATGGCTTCCATCTTGCTGCTGGTTGTCCTCTTCTCTTTCTTTTCACCTTTGCCAGCATTAAAGCCTTTTCCAGAGAGCTGGGTCTTTGCAAATGTGTCTGAAGTAGGATATTTAGGGTCTAATAATAGGATACTTCCCATCTAATATATAGTCCTGGAATTTCTTAGTGGTCTCCCATTATAGCAGTAACAAGCTCCAACTCTGGTTAGCTTTTTTGAAAACAGGGTTGGTTGGCTCATTGCTGTCACCAGCCCAGAGTTGCTGGGAGTTGGGCAGCTTATAAATTGTATGTATGTATGTATGTATGTATGTATGTATGTATGAATGAATAAAGGTTCTTGAACCTTTCATGTTGATGCTCTACCTCACATGCCTTTCAAGGTCCATCTGTAACATGTTTGCTAATAAAAGTAGCATTTATTCAAGAGTTGGGCCAGTTCTGCCTCACAGCCTGATGACTGTTAGACACGCAAACCACTTTTGCACAAAAATCAATGCTGACACGTATTTTTGCCAGTTATACAGAGAACACCTTAAGCTTGTACAGCAAATGCATCTACCTAAGAGTGACTAGCTTTAACTGGTGCATCAGTTGTAGCTCTACCTGAAGTAGGAGGAAGTTTATTATCTTGCAATAATAAATCATGCTTTTATCACTATCTGGTTGGACTACTGCAATGTGTTCTACATGGAGCTGCCTGTGTTAATTAGCATTAGATACCAAAAGCATATTACATCCGTGCTGTGATCTTGCTGCCAAAAAGTTCCCTGGTGCAATTTAAAACACCGGTTCTGACCTATAAAGCCCTATATGGCTTGGGGCCAAGATACCCGCAGGGTTCACTTCTACAGCCAGAATCAACATGTCCAATGCATACATCCCAGGAAAAATTGCTGCTGGTCCCTCAATTCCATGCAGAGGGTCTGAAGCTAAGAGATGGGATTTCTTTGGCCTTTCTTCTACGGAACAGCCTCCCCTTAGAGGTGAGACTTCCCTGATGCTGATTGCCTTCTGGAATTTGGTGAAGATGGAGCTCTTCTAGAGGATTTCTTGGTATAAAGTGAACATAACTATTCTATCTAATGGTTTGAACTTTCTGTCCCAGATGGATACTGTAGATTCAGAAATTCACTTACTTCTATGACTTTAAAACAAATTTGTTTAGAAGTAAAACCAGTACTAAATCGGCTTCATTCAGATAGAAGATGGTCAAGAAGGAAGTCCCTCTTGTTCTGGAGTGCAGGGCATGGAATACTGGGTTTACAGGACAATAGATTCCAACTGAAGGTTAGAAAAAGCCTCCTAAGAAAAGTGCAGTTTGACCTTGGAACCAATGGCCCAAAGAAGTGATGGGCATTCACTGGATGTGTTCAGGTGGAGGCTGGATTGATTTGGATTCTGGCATGGAGCATGGCTTTGAACTCCAGACCTTTACCTCCAGTCTTCTTCTCATCTAGTCTCCTGCCTTGTCTCTCACTCGGGTAGACTCAGCAATCAATGGCAGAAGAGATTTGAGCAGGCACACTCCTGGGGAGTATTATTTACTGCTTTCTGCTCTCATTGCTTAGACTCAAACAGGCTGCTAAATCTCCTGACCAGACAGGTTAGTGTCCTACTCCCAATGTTCCCCTACCTGCCATCAGCAGAAATTCAGCCCTTTCTAACCTCCAAGCACCAGCTAAACTCTTCAGTGTAGTTGATTCATCTCCTGCCTACCATCAAGATCAAAATCACCATTCTTGACTACAAATCTATCAAAAGTACTTGAGTCCCAGTCCAGGTCTAGATGCCAAGATGTTGCAGCTGGATCAACAGCACCCCATCAACATGATCTTCAGTCCAACCCAACCAAGCTGTCTCTCAGTGTCTGTATGCCTGCTAAAGCAATGGATGTCTCTGCAGCAGCCCCAACAAACACAACGAGCAGCTGCTGGTGCTCCCATGCCATTGCCAGTGTCTCCCTATGCATGCAGGTAAGCCGGGCAGGGCAGAAACACCAGTTTCCATTCTCCCTCACTGTGCACTTCTTTTGGATTCTTCCCATTCTCTGCTCCATTCCCTCCAACTCCTCTTTCTCAGCAACCTCCGATTCCAAAGCATCAGGGACACGATCCCTCCTGGTGCAAGCAACAGGCCAGCCCTTGAACCTCTGTTGCTCGCTCAGCACATCAACAACAACCACACTCTACAACCATGGTTGTAGAACTAGAAAGACCTCCATACCTAACACCATCTTGGAAAAAAAAAGTTATGCTCTAGTTACCACAGATACTCTCCTCCTAAGGTAATCATCCAGACCAGTGTTTCTCAACCTTGGCAACTTTAAGCATGGCTGGCTGGGGAATTCTGGAAGTTGAAGCCCACATAGCTTAAAGCTGCCAACGTTGAGGAACATTGGTCCAGACTAAGAAATAAAGCTACCATGTAAAGAGCTGTTATAGGTAGGCTTCAGATGCCAACTGAAACATCTTAGCTTGATACATTTGGCCATGTTGTCTCTATGTTGAGCTGTCCATGGTTCTGCTCTCTATCTGGACTCCTTCAGTGATTTCTCTACAGGCCTGATCCTGAACAAATTACCCATGTTTCATTACAGAACTTCATTATTTCACACTGTGCTCCATTCTTAGAGCTGGGGGTTAGGACTACAGCACATAAACATATGTTCCTTTCTGATTTTTAGCTGGAGAGAGCTGCAAGTTTCTTAAACTTTGGTAGATGGCTAAGACCACCTGCCTCCATGCTGCGTGTAATCCGGTAAATAATAGGTACTTTTTTATATTGCCTTTCTAGCTCTGTGGAAAGAGGGACAGTAACTTTCATTTTAACATGTTTAGATTTTCAGCATGTCTAATTTGGCGGCACAAAGACTACATTCCCATGTAATGGGTATACGGTTACCAATGCTCTTTGCATCAGGAGATTTCTGTGGTCTAGTGCAAATGTAACCGCCCCAAACTTTTAACTTCAATTAAGAGACTGAAAACAGGCTGCAAGAATAAACTTTGGCCCTATCCAGGCAAAACATTAAACTGGCCATAAAAATGCCTCCTCGAGAGCTCTATTTTCTTTCTCAGGTATATAAAATGGCAAGAGATGCAATCAGTTCAGTTCTTTTGTTAAAGTTACCTTGATTTGTCATTATGTCTGAACTAGGAATTACGGTTAATTCAATCCAGGAAGACATGGCCCGATGTCCTCCAGAAGTTACACCTTGGTTCCCATTACTCTTGGCAAAAGGGTCAGTGACAAAGGACTTTGGGAGCTTTAGTTTAAAAATGGTTTGGAATAGACCATGTTATGCACGTTTGGTTTAAAGTATGATTTATAGGAATAATGAAGGATCAAAAAAGCCTCAGTTCCTTCGTAACATGTTTTGATAAGCCATTGTTTAAAAAAAAAACAACGATACAAGGCCTGGCTGAGATACAACAAATTAGTGGATACTTCAAATCTCTTCCTCTAGCACATGGTAGAGGAAGAAAGCCAAAAAGCTTAAGATAAAATAAGATAAGCAGACTTATTCGTATAGTGCTAAATCGTCAGACTTCTTTGACAGTGTTAACAAGTATGAAGGGGGATTCAAGAGAAATTGGATGTTGAGACTTTCAAAAAGTTCTTCAGCAAGAGGTCCTAAGCAACCTGGTGTTAAACTCCCTGAAGATTTTCTAATCAGTGCAAATTGGGGTTTCCCATGAATATTTTCTGCAAGTATGTTGGCTATCCATATAGCAATTCCTACCCACCTCAGCCACCTCTGAGCACCAAACCAGAATGTTTCCATGTAAATCCTGCCCTTTTGCCTACTGGCATAATCCCCAACTTCTTAATTGTAAATGGTAAAGTTTAGAAGATTCAGGACTTGTAGAGCTGCCAATTTTGCTTCCTCAAGATTGTCTACATACGTTAGCATTCTCAACAGAATGGGAAAATCTTCATAAATGCTGGTTTTCTTATCAGGAAGACATAACATATTCTGGTTATGTTACAAGATAACATAATCTGGTTATCTTGTAACCGATTCTATTACTTGGTCATAATTTATATGTCTAAGTTGCCTTATTTGATGCTTTTGAACTTGGGTGCTGAAGAAGACATCTGAGAGTACCATGGACAGACAAGAAAACAAACTAACGGATCATCAAACAAATCAACCAGAGTTCTCACTTTAGGCACAAATAACCAGGCTCAAATTATCCTATTCCAGACACATTATGCAAAGATATTTTCCCAACTCACTTAGGAAATCCATAATGATGGGAAAGGTGGAAGGAAAGAGAAGAGGACGGCCAGCAGCAAGGCAGATGGACTCAGCTACAGTGGCAATGGATGCACTGTTGAAAGACCTGAAAGACCAGGTTAGGGACAGATCATCATGGAGAAAATCCTATCTATGTGGTCTCTAACAGTCGACACCAACTGTCAGCCTTACTAAGTAGACCAGACAGGAAACATGACCAGATGAGCTAATACTACTTTATTGCAAGGGTACATTAATAGAATCTTGCAAGTCTGAAAGTACAAATCTCCCACCATCTCCTTTACAGCCCAGGAAATTAGCAAGGGTCTCTTCTGAGCCTCTTGCCCTGCCCGCTATCCAGCTGAGGGCTATGCTGTCCCTTATCTGACCGTTTCCAAGGCAGCATCTCTGGGCCCAGTCCCCCAAGATCTTTCCCACATACCATTACACAACTTGATGGCACATAATAAAAAAATAGTTGGCTTATATTCAGTACATAAAACAAGTGGGAAAGTGATTGCTAAATTCCAATAAACTCTATATATGAAGTGGATTGGATGCTTAAATCCTATGGATTGCAGTATATCTATAAATGTATAGATATATCTAGATATCAATATACCTACTGCTATTATGACTAAATCTGGATCCAACCCACAATTACCAGGCACATCTGAGGAAAAAAAACCCTGCAAGTCCATTTCCTGCCTGTGCTGACTGAGCAGGAAAAAGTAACCCAAAATGAATAGCTTCAGATAGACAAACTTGAAATCCTAGTGATGACTTCCAAACGCTGCTATTTTTCGATCACGACTTCTATGGAACATGAGTTGAGAATTCACAATAACTTTTCATTGGAAGGAATAAATAGCCTGCATGAGCCAATATGCTGTTTATTCAGAATAAAGGAGGAAAAACTAGGAATTCTGATTTTATCATTATGAGCAAATGCAGTTCTTGGCAGCATGACTTTTCATATTGCTCCATCCATATGTAATGGCATGTTACAACATAGCATAAGGAAAGGAATTGGCACGGTCCAATTTTATTTTCGCTTGCTACCTGGCATCCATTAAATGCTGCCCACCCATCTATTGGATTGCTTTGAAATGTGGGGGATATTGCCAATGAATCACTAAGCTGGTTTTGTACATCCAAAGTGGCTGCTTTCAAACATTTCCAGGGCTAGTATCTCCCCAAGAATCTTAGCTGATTTCTTAGCTTACTCAGAATTGGATGGCTGTTCAGGCAAAGTTGAGGAAAAAAAGTAAATTCATTTCCAGTCCCATGATCCCTCTCTGTATTAAAGTTCTATCCTTTCTGATTGGAAAATAGATTTTCTGTGAAAATTATGCCAAAAAACAGATTATCAGGGCAGGCCCAACTCAACCATTCAGTGCATCCATTCAAACGCTTTTCAAACACCACTTATGATGATGACTGTGATGGTGATGAAGCAATTCCTGTGTTTCTTGGGGAGAAAAAAGGGAAGGTGGGAGAAAAAACCATTAGGCATGTCCTTAATAAAAACCAAACCACATTATATAAAAAAATCACAATATTGGTCCCATCCTAAGGCAAAAAATCAGAGATGCTTAAGGGACTAACATTGATCTAAATTTTACTGATTGATTGATTGATTGGACTTATATGGCCACCTGTCTCATATAATGACTCTAAATGTTTCCATGCTTACCAAACTTCATCACCCAGAGTTTTTTCCAGATTTTTTTTTTTTTTTGAATAAGCACAATGTATGTATCCTGTGGGCTAGAAATGCATCTGATGGGTCAAACAGTAGTTCTACACCCACTCGGCATAAAATCTCAGAAGCAGCATGAAGGAAGCAGAAGCTCAGAGAATTGATGACGGACCATAGGATAACTTCATGTGAGTAAACCTCACTCTTAGGAGATGGGGAAGGGGGATAATTGTTCTCATGGGGAACTTGAACATGGACTCCCCTCTACTTCCCAGATCACATGCAGCAGCACTGTTTCAATAAGAAATTAAGAAGAATTGAGATGTTTTCTAAAGTACATTTTCACCAAAATGATTAATTCAAGCTGGCAGCGAGGATCCGAAGATACTCTTTGCACAAGATGAGTGGATTCACTTGCGTAAGACAGGCATTTTCTGGACTCCAACTCAAGAATATATGATTGTAAACACAGTATTTGAGAGCTTTTTAGTCAAAATAGCTCTAAAGAACTTAGAGCAGAAGAAATCGCATTTCATTTCAGTTTTTGTTACCTGTTAGCAGCTACTTCACTTGGGTGTATAAGTACAGCTAAAACCAGATGCCATTTGACTCTTCTCATTTCTCCAAATTTCTCTCATTTATTTGTTGTGCTATATTCAGTATATTAACACTGGTTTCAATCAAAATAACTCCTTCATTTTTCTTTGCTTATAAATTCCATTAAAGCAGCCTTCCCCAGATTTAGCATTCTTCAGAAAAATGTCATCCTTCTGCTGGGTCAGACCCGAGCTTGCTAAGCCTAAATCTAGGTGACCCCCAATTGTCCCAGGCAACTATAGAATGCAGAGCAAGATCAGTCATGAGAACTATAATCTGATTTCTGCACTGAAAGTTAGTACCCAAAGATGATCAAGAATCCATCACAATTAAAACATCACAAAACACAATTGCCAGTGAAGAAAAACAGGTCTAATCTCACAGGCTTGACATAAATAGACCTTTTTTTCTTTTTAAATTGTGACATGCCACATTTGCACTCTATAATTAAACCAGGTCCAGAACAGGGTGATAAACCATATTACAAACAAGAGGATGATCATCAATGTGCCCACACTAACACAATCAATATTGAATAATTCATAGTCAGTTCTGAAGACAGAGTATACATCACTCAACTTTGAAGGAACACAAGGGATTTCACTGGTACGATTTTTCTTCAGGGACAATGATGAAATGCTACTTGCCAGCAGGAAACCAAAGCACAGAACTATGTTCCATGTGGCATAAATCAACACAGCAACCTCCAGGATGTCTCAGGGTACCAACATGCCATGAATTTTTCAATAAACCTTCTAAATAATGAAAAATGTGAACAGCGACAACAGTAATGAAAAATGAAATGTTTTGCACACCAAAGATTCCAGCTAATACGCTGAACCTGCCAATGCTTATGTGAAAAAGGTGACTTTTCTGAGGTGTTTACATTCATATTAATATATACAATATATATTTTGTGTGTGTGTGTGTGTATATATGTGTGTGTGTGTGTGTGTGTGTGTGTATATATATATATATATATATATATATATATGATAACATTAATCTTTACTGGAAACAAATAGGCTCCAGAGGATTTACTGGACTTGGGAATTGAGTGTGCGGACTCTGACATCACCTCACACATAATCGACTTATACTACACTAGAAATCATTCTAACATTTCAGAATTACATTGACTGTATTGACTGAAATAATTTAGACCTTTCCACTGATTAAGGCAAACCTTTTTGTATACCGTATTGACCATAAATACATTTACATCAAAGTAACTTCCACTGACTTTGCAATTTGTGAGTTGGGTGGTCATATAAATCACCAAAATATCTAAACAAACAGAAATTAATACAATCTCAGAGCTTATTTTCACCCAGAGATATTTAGGATCATAGCTTTTTTTCCTTTTTAGTAAAATTTTTGAATTGTGGAGTCCTTGGGGTTCTCTGAGCTTGGTTGTTTTCTTGCAAACATTTTGTTACCAAGCTAGGTAACATCTTCAGTGCTAGAAGGGAGAGGGGTTTGCTCTCTGTGTATATATTGTGGCCTGCCCTGCCTGTGTTGGTGGCTTTTTCTTCCCCCTAGCACAGTGTTGTCCAAACTTGGCCACTTTAAGATGAGTGGACTTCAACTCCCAGAATTCCCCAGCCAGCATGGCTGGCTGGGGAATTCTGGGAGTTGAAGTCCACTCATCTTAAAGTGGCCAAGTTTGGACAACACTGCCCTAGCAGTTCCTTGATTAGGGTGTTGCTTACTGCTGATTGAATGTCTGGTGATAATCCTGGTGTTAATCTCTGCTTACTTGGGTGATGATTGCTGGCGAGATGTTCTGGTCTTTTGTTTCCTTTTTATTGTCTCTTTTGAATAGTGTGTAGATTTGTTTATCTCTATGTGCCTGTGGATGGCTACCTTGTCTGAATGCCAAGCTTCTAGGAATTCCCTCGCATTTTTGAATTTAGCTTGGTCTAAGATGCTGACGGTTTCCCAGCTGAAACTATGATTATGTCTGTCCATGTGTTGTGAGATTAAGGAGTTTTCATCATGTCTTCTGACTGCTAGTTGATGTTCATGGATGTGCTCTGCTAGCCTTCTGCCTGTCTGTCCAACATAGTGGTTGTTACAGCCCTTACCTTGTATGTTGTAGATGATTCCTATTTTTCCTTCTTGGACTACTGGGTCTTTTGGTTTACTTAAGACGTTTTGGAGGGCTTGAGTTGGTTTGTCTGCTAGAGATGCCATGTGGTTGTAATAGTCTCTTGGTAATTTCTGAGACATTTCTGATGTAAGGCAGTGTTATCCTTTTCCTAGCCTCTGTTGGTTGTGTTGTAGTTGGTTGAGTGGTCTTACACAGTATTCTTACACAGCTTTTGAATGCAACGCTTGCAACTTCCTTTGAAAGGAATTTGCTTACGTAGTCCTGATACGTAAGCAAATTCTTCCTGAAATATCACAAGCTGCAGAGAACGTAGAAGGCCCTGAATAAGTGGAGACTTCTTCCTGAGTTTTTTTTCATTTCTAATCAAATTCCCCACCTATCTCTTTTGAGATAATTCACTTCAAACAAAATGGACACTCCAGTTTTGCTTCCTGCTTCCCTACTTGTGATGGGAAAGACCCCTCTATAACCTTGTGACCTTATTTCTACAGAGGACAAAGGAAGAAGGGAGAAAATAGAATTAGGGGCTGTGCAGACAGTCTGCCCTCCCCCACCACAGGCATTACCTATGTTGTCAGTTGCTAATTAGGATTAGCAGAGATTATGATGGCCCAGTCCCTACTGGCCTTTTGTAACGCCCCAAAGACCTGGTTCTGTGCCCGGGCCCGGGGCCCCAAGTGTGTGAAGGGTCCTGTCTCCTGGTTGTGCTAACAACCATCGATTGTGACATCTTCCTTGGCTGCTGTGTATTTTAATTGTTGTATTTGTGATGCTGGGAATACGGCCATACAAATTGAATACATAAATGAATAAATAAACAAACATAAACAAAAACTTCAGATCCTGCTGATAGTATGTCTTCAGCAACCAACCATACAGATTCATACTCTTACTTATACCCGTTAGGCCTGTGTAACACTTCAGATCTCAAGGGTAAATGGTGCTTTGGAAGGTCTGTGGGCATGCATGTCACCCCTGTTGGCAAGTCCTTATATGAAAGGCCTTTATTCCCGGGATCCTGCAGAGACCAGCAGTCTGATCCTGGGGAAAAACACAGTGGCCTTTAAGAGCTGCCAACGGGGCTACATTTTTGCTTTCACATGTTCTTTTTCCCTTCAGATCTAATGCACTGTACAGCCATATCCATTTTTAACTCATTTTCCATTAAAAGTAATCCCAAAGCAGGATGACTAAAATACATCTCTGTGTATGGACCAGGCAAACCCAAGAGCGAACTGGAGCCAGAAGGTCTGGATCCATTCACAGAAGGTCCCAGAAACCGATACATATATCAAATCATAATTCCTGCTGCAGGGTTTGGCTCCTTTGGTTGACATCTTGCCTTTATTCATGAATGCTTTAACTTTGAGAATAAACATCAAAGGTAGGACTTTGGACATAAACATCCTAAGATTGTGCTCACTCAATAGAGATGGCAAATTTCTTTGTATCTCAGCCATATCGAGCACAACCACTGAAGTGCCAAAGGGAGGAAGATGGGTCAGATGCAACAGTACAAAACACCGCTAAGGTCAAAGAACATAGATAGGTTATGTAAAAAAGTCTACTTGTACTAATGACTTGCTTTCTTCTACAACTGTAACTTTTATTTTTCCTTAATTTCCATTTTACAATTGCTACAAAGTGCTCCAGAAGAGAAGAAAAAGTAAAAAGAGACAGAAATGTTTGTTGATGGAGTGTAGCAGATATTTTTCACCCTCATTCTTGCTTAAATTGTGTGCCAAATCTATAAATCAATGTCATAATTGAAGTGGAAATTAGATTATGCCTTCAAACAAGTTGTTCTGAACCCCTTTACTATGGCTCAACGACAAAAGGAAATGGGGCAACTGTGAATTCTTCATTTATTTTCCTGTTGCTATGTGTATGAGACAGTTAAACTAACAGCGTGATTAAATATTAAAGGAAGCTGCTATCCCAGGTGTGAAATTGGGTGGGAAAAAGTTCCATCTGCCAGTTCAGCATGTAATTTTTTTAGACATCCTGTCCAATAATCTGTCATCGACTGTCACTATGCGTTCTGATTTATGCGATGTGAAGCCACTGCTGGAAAATATCCTTCCGCATGTAAAAAGCCAAGTGCCAGCGGTCCCTCTAGAAACAGAAGACCCCTGTGCGTAGCAATTGAACTACCCCACCAATCTAGCTCCACCTTTGGCTAAGAGGTGATAAATTTGGTCTCTGGAACTTCTAGAATCATGATGGCCAGGCTGACTGGTCTGGATCTAAAGCGACTGGTGGCTTTGCAAGATTTGATTAAGCCAACGACTGAGCTTCCCATTCAGAGCTCAAGTTGCTAAACAGTGTTTCTCAACCTTAGCAACTTTAAGACAAGTGGACTTCAACTCCCAGAATTCTACAACATTATTTTAAAAGACACATATTTTTTCTCTGGAAGATCTTTCTCTCGCTCTTCCTCTCCCTTCCTTCACCCCCTTAGGTAATGCCTTGCTATAACATTATTCATTCAAACATGCTTTTTTGCCCATAGGCACATTCAATGTAATAATGAGCAAAGTCACATGATTCAAGCAATTGCTATTTCTTTATGGCTCAATCCATCTTGGAAACAAGCAGCATTTCTTTCATTGAGATTTACTCTTGGGCAAATGCATAGCAGATTGCATCCTTATAGCTCACGAATACCTCTCATTTAGTTTAACTAGACTCTCCAGGAGGGTGTACAAATATGTCAATCTTAATCAAGTTGTGGCATTAACCAGAAGCAACTAGAGGCATCGTTTGAAAAAACTGACGCTCAAGAATGATTTTAACAAAGGCTGGGAAAATCTGACCAGAATAACTATCCTAGCTATGTTTACTATTTATTTAAGCCAAGTCATCTCAATGTTTTCAAGTCATTACTGTTTACTGCCCTATTGATGGATATATTCGGACAAGGTAAGATTCTAGACAGTAGAAAATTATTCTCAGAGACACAAAAGGGCTAGAATTATGTAACTGAAAATGAAATTAAGATTTTAAATGTGATTAACAGATTCTGGGTTCATTTACAGTGGCCCAATGCTGACATGAAGTTTTTTTCAAATATATGAATAAAGTTGAAAATGACAATTTCTTGAAAAATTGAAAAAGTTTGCACTGTTTCTCCTCCTCCACTTCCTCCTCCTCCTCCTCTAAAGATTATTGTTGTTCTTTTGGTATTTTCCAAGTTGAAATTTGTAACTTTCTTTTAATATAGCATCCAAACTGAAAACTACAGTTTTCATGGCATTGTTCTAGAGCAGTGTTTCTCAACCTTAGGAACTTTAAGTCACTGTGTTAAGTTTGTAACACAGTGATAAAAAAAAAAAAGATTGCTTAACAAAACAGATAGATTAGCAGTGTCAGTGTTATTCACATCGATTCACAAGAAAACTTCAATGGTGAATTTTTCTTCCAGGCAAATGTATTTCAGACTACAACTTCCCTTGCCAAATTAAAATATTTTAAAACATGGGATTGCTTTTTCTTTTTGCCTGCATCAATCAATAAAGCTTGGAATCTAAATTAAATTAAATTAAATTAAATTAAATTAAAGCTAATTTAAAGCAAATTGATCTGAGGGGTACCAACTATCTGCAAGGCCACAGTCATCTGGTCCTAGTACAGATGCTCAAAAAATAAATGCGTTTTTTAAACTCTATCAACACGTTTGGAGAGCTGGCAGTCTTGTGAGGTTTTGGGCATTTAATTTTTAAATTAAATTGTTATTTCAGTTTGAATTCCTGTGGAGCCTCTGGAATAGGGGGGACGTGTGCCTGATGCATGCAGCAGCCATGCTGTTAACCTGTCTTATGTGGTGGTCCTCAGAAGCTGTTGATGATGCAGTGGTGTGCATAAAGGAAAAGCTTGGGAACCAATGGTTTCTGCCCCTCCCACCAGGTCAGGGAGAGTGGGCAGTGTCACCTGGCAGGTCCTATGAAGCATGCCTTCTCTGTCATGGCACCTGCCTTATGGTACAGTCTCACCCCCAGGAGATATGGACTGCCCTAACCCTGTTGAAGATCTTACTTTTTCCCCAAGGCACTGGGGCCAGATTTAATTAAGCTCTGGTGTTTGTGTGTGCGAGACATGTGGGCAATGAGATTGTTTTATAAGGTCCTCACCTTGGTTTTTTAATTGATCTGGACTATGTATTATGTTTTTATCTTTGTATACCACCCAGAGTTCCACAGGTTAGATGGGTGGCCAGATAAATTTGTTTAATAAATAAATAAAATAAAAACAGTGAATTAAAGAGTAAAGGGTACTCTGTCATTTTCATAATGTAAAATCTGTTAGTATACTCAATTTAGTAAAACAGTGACTGAAAGAAAAGGTCAGCTTCCTTTAAACTTTGGCTTGTCTAGAGAAAATTCTTATCCACCAGAGATGACCAGATGAGTGATTCATGACAAGTCTGAAATACCCACAGCATATTTTATACGGTATTGATTTGTTTAAAGTTGCCTAGAGAGCCATTGGGAATGTAATATAAAGAATATCCCAAAAGCAAAATAAATTGAAAAATGAAATAACATAGAGTATACTAAACAATAGAAGAAACAGGAATTATACAACTTGTTCACAATCTGCCTCCTGAATTGCAAATACAGTAAAATTATGGATTTGTTGTGAGCAACGCATTTATTTAAAGCCAGATATGGAACCATAGATGAACTATAGAGGCACTGCACCCGTGTTAGGTTCGTAACATCTTGATAGCCAGGAACATGATTCACAAGGAAAGCTAAATACAGGCTGTCACATTGTAAGGTTCAGGAGCTAAGATCCCATGTGTCTCTCTTAGGGAAGAAGAAATGGCATGAACAGAATTGTTCTTTCATGATCCTGACTATATGCTGGAACAGAAAAAATGATTAGGGAAAGGAGGTAAAATCCCGTGGGAGAAAGAGTCTCTAGTCCTACTAATGAGGAAATCCTTTCTATCTCCTCATCCTGAGACTGGACTAGGGTCAACAGCTGGGGGATATTTTTAAATTTAAAATCAGATGACCGTGTGGTTGAGTAGGACATACTGCTTCAATTCCATTCCAAGGAAGAGCTGATCAGCAGTGGAAGATGTGTATCTGTATGACTGTAGTTTATTATCTTAGTTTAATGTTCTTTTCGTTCAAACTTAACTTAAAAAAAAAAATTGATGTAATGCTGCCCAAAGTAATAAATGATGTGTTAGGTGACCTTACAAATTCCATAAACAAAGATAATCCATTGTCTCCAGAGAAGTTCCTAGCTTCTTGATACCACCTACCAAAATTCAATCTAAAAAATGGCAACATTTCGGTAGTAAAATTCTCTTAATAATTACTTTTTTAATATTAAAGATGGGAAAGTCTCCTGCTACCATTCTTCCCTTTAACTCCTCTAAAATGTCCTGAAATCAGATCTTTCTTTCTTTCTTTCTTTCTTTCTTTCTTTCTTTCTTTCTTTCTTTCTTTCTTTCTTTCTTTCTTTCTTTTTCTCTTCCTTTCTTCCTTTCCTTTCCTTTCCTTTCCTTTCCTTTCCTTTCCTTTCCTTTCCTTTCCTTTCCTTTCCTTTCCTTTCCTTTCCCCTTCAGTTTAAGAGTCAAAATTGGAATAGTTTGCCACCCAGTATTCTCCCATTCCCAATATCCCAAAAAAGATATAAAAAAAAAAAAGAATCACAGAATTCCTACATACCTACACATAATTCCCAAAATACAGCATTTCTGGCATAAGTTGCATATATAGATATATTCATCCCACTTGGTCACTATCCTCCATCCATTAAAATCATTTTTACGTTATGCAGTGTCCTAAATGCTCGACAAGAAAATGGGAGAGTAAACAAAAATTAAACTGTAGCCCACTGATGTTCACTGGCCATAAAACAATCTGACTGACTGCGGGGGGTGGGGAGAAAGAATGAGATAGAATCAAATATCCTAAATGAGGGATTGACTGGTGGCTGGCACTCTGGCCAAGCACACTCTACTTTCTGTGGTGGGTCGTACTTGTCTTATTCCATTAACGTTCATACTTTTCAGGAACCAGGTTGATGGGAAAAGGCTCGGCTCAAAAGTGACAAATCCATCAAAGGTTTACAGTCACACCTTGGAAACGTCACCAAAAACATGAAATGGGTTGATCTGTATCTGCCCACGTTAATAATTTGTAGCAGCCAACCTAACAAAGAAACCCAATTCAACAGATCAAAAAAACAGGACGCCAGGCCCAACTACTGTACACTTTAAAGTATCAACTTTAAAAATTTAAGAGCCATTATTTCTCCTGGCTCCATACTTAATAGCATTTCAGCCATCCCGTCTGATTCTTGCCTCGCTGCTTTTCTTGACAATAAGATGTGGATGAAAGCCATTCTCGGTGGGGGCAGAAATTGATCTCATATTGTGTGGCAACTTTCTGCTCCTTCCTGCAACCAAAGTTGTTGTTTTTTTTTCCCGGGGAGGGGGGAATTGGAACCTGTAAGCATTGATGCAGGTACCTCTCTGCTACTCTGCAGCTATATAAATATGATGAATAAGTAAATAAATAAATAATAAAATAAAAAACAAACAAACAAACAAACTTATATGATCACAGACATTGCAGAAAGTCATTCTTCAACCCTAAGCCCAGTCTAACAGCTTTTGCTTTAGGATCTTTTTGTTATGTATGCTTCATCAGTATTTCTGTTGCTTGTCTTTTAAGGAGAAGACATCCAGAGTCATTTGGGCAACCTATAAATTGTACAAACCAACAAACAAATGGCTGGAGATGGTGTTCTGAGATGGTACAAATAGCAGCCAGTCTCTTTCCTGGTGGATGACGGTATTTCTCATGGATGTGGAAGAGCGAAGGAGAGTTTGCCCCTGAGTCTTGCTGCATAACAATCATAGTCATTGAATGACCAAAAGACAAAACTATTCGACACTGGAAAAACTGTCTAAAATATATAAAGGTACTTCAAATATATGTTGGAAATGTGAACAACAAGAGGGGACTTTTTATCATGCGTTAACTACAAAAGCTAAAAAATGTTGGATCCAAACGCATACATTAATTCAGAAGATTTTACAGATTAATATACAGTTGAAGGCAGAGATGTTTCTTTTGGGACTGACTGATAAAGAGTTGGGAAAAATTCATGGACTTTGTATGCACAACAGTGGAAGGATTTGACATTACCCACAATGGAAGAGTGGACTGTGAAGATGATGGTGCTTGTTGAGATGGCTAAATTGACAGCTTTGATCAGAGAAAAGACACTGATTAAGTTCAATGCTGATTGGAAACCCCTTTTGGACCTTTCGCGTGAAACAGGAAAAAAAATGAAATTATGATATATGGGTTTGATGATTAGAAAAAAAATTAGATGATAGAAAAAATGAGTTATGTTATAACCCTAGAGTAAGAGTTCAGTTTAAATCTATATTTATAGCTGTTATAAAAGAAAATCGGAAGTCATCTTTCGTTTCTTTTTTCTTTTGGCACTTTTGGCTTTGTTCTCGCTTTCTTTCCTTTTTTTTCCTTTATCTTAAATACCAGTACTTGTTAGTTTTTATCTTTTTTGTTTAAAAATTTAATAAAGTTATTACAAAAAGAAAAAAAAAAGAATGACCAAGAGACAAAAATGTGCATCACAACATGTACTTGTGTGTTGTCATGATGTAAGGACGGGTGGACAGAGCACACATGGCCCTCTTGTTCTTGTGTTGTGACATTGTGCCCAAGTATGTAAGCGGCAGAGTTCGAATGCAGCTAAAAATGGACATTTATGAATGCAGTCTCCTCCCACTGCCCATTTCTCCCTTCCCACCTCCATAACTGCTAGTATCTCTCCAAGAGAGGTAAGAGGTTTTATATGGGGAAGGTCAGCACCTGGTGAAGGGACGAACAACTAATGGCCCTCAGTCCAGACATGGCCCCAACCAGAGAACCCCCCCATTTGATCACTGTTGTTGAAAACTGGTGAGGTTTCTTAATGTTTTGAGGGGAGAAAACACCTATAAATTTGTAATGTAAAACTTAAATAAAAAAATTAAAATAAAAAGCCTAAAGCAAAAAATTCAAATTGCGGCACACCTGTTTTCTCACACAAAACCCTGGATCAGTCACGGCCATTTCCAGTTAAGATGCCGAAAAAGGGTATTTTTGCCAAAGATCCTGGGTGCTGTTATCAATCACTGTCTGACACAACTGGGCAGGATGCAGCCATGGTTCATTTATTATTTTCTGTATACAAAATTTAAATGTTCCATAAAACATATATGAATATATAGGGTTTTTTTTTTCCCTGCAGGGTTCATTGAAAGGTGTGAAAAGCTATATGTTTTTTTCTAGCATTTGCACATTCCAGAACTGGCAGAAGTTACAGTACTATTTTATTTATTTATTTATCTGACAAATATATATATCCGCCCAATTACCCAAGTGACTCTGGGTGACAGACAGAAATAAAAACATAACCAAACTATATAAATCCACTGAAAAAAAACTGGGTTGCACCCCCTAAAAATACGTAATCAGTGCATCAACAAAACCACCCATATCACAGCTCCATCAGCATCCTGGCCCCAGTGCCAGATGTCCCAGAAGAGCCAGGCCAAGTGGACTGGGGCTACCCATATCTCAGGGGAGAGGCTGTTCCACAAGAGAGGCACCATGCAGAGAAGTCATGCTTTCTGGGGCCCACCAAGTGACATTGCTCCACCAATGGGATCTGGAGCATGCCCACCCTTGCCTGATCTGGTGGGACTAATGTCATCTTGAGATCTGGGAAGGACGGGTAGACTGGGAGCATGTCATTGTACATAGAAAAGAGAGAGATGATCTTGCACAACGAGTTGTGTTCTGAAACACAGAGAGAGAGAGAGAGAGAGAGAGAGAGAGAGAGAATTTTCCCATAATTAAAAGACAAATCTAAAGAAAAAGTAAAGTAAAGTAAAGTAAAGTAAAGTAAAGTAAAGTAAAGTAAAGTAAAGTAAAGTAAAGTAAAGTAAAGTAAAGTAAAGTAAAGTAAAGTAAAGTAAAGTAAAGTAGGAGGGAGGGAGGGAGGGAGGGAGGGAGGGAGGGAGGAAGGAAGGAAGGAAGGAAGGAAGGAAGGAAGGAAGGAAGGAAGGAAGGAAGGAAGGAAGGAAGGAAGGAAGGAAGGAAGGAAGGAAGGAAGGAAGGAAGGGATTACAATGAGTTGCATTCTGATATAGTCATGCTTTCAGTACTTCCATTGAAATGAATGAAACTTCCATTTGTCATGGCTCAGTTAAATTTCACTAATTAAGCCACATGGATGGATTAAAGGTTTTCCTGCATGTTGTAGTTGGACTAGATGATCCTTGTGTTCCCTTCCAAAGATACAATTCTTTGATTCTATCATTTCAATCGTCTTTTCTAAATATACCTGAGTACGAGTTCAATTTTAAGAAAAATTCAAGTGAAATTTCAAACTCTCAATGTACATGTCGTTTCCCCCCCCATCCAAGCACACACAGTCTTCATCTCTCTCACACATGTGCACACCACAAAACATTCCCCTCTTATCTGGATATTGTCATTTTACTGTTTCAAACTTTTAAAAAATAAGGCATCTCACCAGGGAGGAAATCCGTCAGCTTCAGACCTAGTGGGGAAACTCTGCACTTGCTCAATGTCTGTGGCTTTTACACAGTTCCAGATGTTCTGTGCATTAATAATGCACGACCTCAAACTCTCTTTTTGAAACTTTAGAAAGTGCAAATTGCATTAAAACCTCTCTGCCCTCATTAATGGTCCCGTTACAATCCCAGCACTCTGGAAAATGTTTTTTTGGCATTTGTTTAAAGTTTGTGATGCTGCCATTGACTTACTTTAACAGCCAGTGTTCCAATCCTAATGCTTTTAAAGCAGGATAGCTAAACAGGCTACCTTCTTTTTTGTACATTTATTGAAGTTAATTCAGAGGACTCTCCTTTCTTCCCACACCTGAAACATTCCTGGTCAAGATCTAATATTAGAAATATCTGATAATCTCCCTAATTATCTAGGATACCCTTAGGAGTATGAGTATGTTCTTGCAATATAAGCTAGAATCGATAAGGAAATTTAGGGGGGAAAAAGTTTTCTAAGCAAGAAGGGGGGGAAAAAACCCTAAAAATGAGATTTAGTGCCCCATCAATGTGTCCAGCAATTCAGCCCTCCACACTTTAGGTTTGAGTAGCTCCCTACTTTTATGCTGGACCTGCAGAAGAGCTAGTAAAAGATCCAGCCTCCATTTGACAAGAGACAGAGATCCCGCAGAGTGAAATCATATCCACGTGTCATCCAGTAAGGTTCTCCAAGCTGAAGCAGATTAACTTTTGAATGCCTTCCCAAGTATATTTTATTTACTCACTATTCATCTATTTATATAGCCACCCAAGGAAAGAAATTACCTGGATGGATCACAAACAAATTCATTTAACTACGTACGTTCATAGGAGGAAAGAGCATTAGTATGTACTCTGCCATGATTAATTAGGTGCCATCAAATCAGTGTCTACTGTTAGTCAACGCCCAGAGAGATTTTTCTCCAGGAGGATCTGTCACTAACCAGGTCCTTCAACAGTGCTCCCATCACTACTGTAACTGAGGCCATCCTCGTTGCTGCTAAATCAGATAAATAAATCAACAAATACGAGTGTGTTGTGTGTGATTGTGTGGGTACATTCATATAAACACACATGGCTAGATAAAAACAAAAACCACCCCCGTCCAGTTCTTGCAACCAAGGTACTGAGTATTTCACAACGCAAGCAGAAATCCCCGCTGCCTGATCAAGATGGCCCACACAATGTTGGACTGAAATGTTCCCAAGCTCTTTTAAAGGAACGATTGAGGAACAATCAAGGACAGAAAACTGAAAAGAATTATATTGTTTGTGGTGGAGGAAAGAAAGAGGATGCAATGGGGTGACCACGGGATCATTTTTGCTCATCAACTACACAAAAAATGCGACACGCAGAAAATGTTTACCGTATGCTGAAACCAAGCTGTAGAAAAATAAGTGGCTGGAAGTTTTGAGTTCCTTTGTAGAGGAAAGTTCATCAGTGACCTAAGAATGCATCGCAAATGTTCCTTTCTCCAATTTCAGATTTTTGCAAGTGGTTTTGTAGTGTAAAACAAGTGAGATGCTCAGGAGATATTCCAAGTGGTGTCAGCTTTAGGGGTTCAGCCTCCTAAGAGGCTTCTCACCCCTTGGTGTTGCATTATGAACTTTTAAAATCTGGAACGCTTACGTGGGGATTCTTTTAGTGTCAGGATTGACAGACAAGAATTCTCTTCCCCCGGCCCTTCAACAGCGGTCAAGGAGAATGATTACAATATAGTGTTATTCAGCCTGAATCTTTAAGATAGAATAGATACAGTCAGCTAAATAAATGAATCCTTCTGTGAGTAGAAAAACAGCATAAACGTGAGAAGGAGAAAATGTTCTTTACTTCTACATATTCTTTTCCCTCCTGGCAGTTCCCTCTTCACTTCTAGAGCCATGTTTTGTCTGCTGAAAGTCCAATTTCACTTAGGAAGCAGAGAATTTAATCATTAGATTCATATCTTGCTTTTCGTTCAGGAACTTACGGTGAAGCATGTAACGCTCCATCCTATTTTTCCCAACAATCCTGTGAGGTGGGCTGGGCTGAGAGAGAGAGAGAGAGGCCCCCAGTTGCCCAGGGAGGTTTTGGAGCAGAGGGAGGATTTGAACCTGGGTCTCCCTGGTCTTGGTGCAACATTTTAACCAGCGCCCCATGCTGTCTTTCTATACAAAAATGATTGCAATAGCCACATGAGGCCCAAATTAAAGCAGACTGGATGAGGAAATAGGAATCATGATGTCTAAATATTTTCTAATAGGTTGGAATTCAATGTTTTCAGCAGCCCACTGTTGCTCTCCTTTTACTCTAGGATTCCTCCAACTGAATTCTTTCTAATTTCCCAAGACTTTCCTGTGGCTAAAACTAGATTCCACCACAGTTAGCTCTTGATTAACAGAGGCAGGCAAAGCAAAGTTACCACAACTTGTTGCTCTTGAAGAAACCAAATGTCAAAAGGAATAGAGCATCGGTACCAAATGAAGGCTCCGTCACCTCTTACATCTCAAACGTGGGTATTTCAATGGGAAAATGGCGCAGTGTTTTCAACCAGGAACAGGGTACACATATTAATATACCCCAGAAGAAAAACAAAATAATCAGGAAAGGATTCCATACTTCCGCATCTATGTGTAGTTTTCATTTCAACTTGTTATCCAGTTTTTCTGTCTTCGTACCGATGTATTTATTTATTAGATTCTGAAGCCAAAAAGGACTCTGGGCAACTTAAAGTTTTAAAAGAATTATATACTGATTATGGGAAAAGCAACCTGGACGTATGAATCCGGCATTCCAGGCATGTGTCTGAGTGCCCAATAGGAAAAAGGTGGGAGAACTGACAATGTCACAAAATATTATAGAATTGTAAAATGGGAGGGTCGGGAGGGGCTTTGGGGGTCATCTAGACCCACCCACTACAGCAGCACCCTTCACAAATGGTCACCCATCCTCTGTTTAAACCAGTGTTTTTCAACCTGGCTGGCTGGAGAATTCTGGGAGTTGAAGTCCACACATCTTAAAGCTGCCAAGGTTGAGAAACACTGGTTTAAACATTGTGGAGTCCTTGGCGCTCTCTGAGCTTGAGCAAACCCCACCCTCCCTTGCACTGATGATGTTACCTAGTCAGGTAATGAAACGGCTGCAAGCGAACCACCAAGCTGAGAGAGCACCAAGGACTCCACAGTTCAACCCTGAGCTCCAGATATTCCCTTCTATTGGTCTGTTTAAACATCTCCAACAAAGGAAAATCCCCACTTCCCTAGGCAGTCAGTTCCATTCTTGAACAGACCTTACTGCTAGGAAATCCTTCTTGATCACTGGTTTGTCGAATGGAAGGGCTGAAGGGAACCTGGAGATTACTCTAGACCAACTCCTGCCCAATGCAGGGATCCACTTAGTACAGTACAGTAACATCCACTGACAGATGACCATCCAGCCTTTGCATAAACGCCTCCAGATCATTGCATTGACGTCATATGCCTGGTCTGTCACCCATCCTTTCCACAACTGCAGAAAACCCCCATCTGCTGAAACATCAGCTTCCAGAGCAGTTGTCTAAGGTTGCCCATCCTTCTGAGCCCCTGAGAAAAGCTGTGATCGCTCAACTCTGCCTCCGAGCCGCCTTGCTCATTGGGGGAGCAGAGCGCCTGGGGGTGGCACAGGCTGGTGTTGAAAGCTACCAGGCACAGTGTGCTAAGCCTGTCCTGCTTTGCGTCAACAGCCTTCCAGGGTCTCCCATGATCAGGAGGCAGCGGTGCCGACTCGATGAGAACCCCCTTCCTATCCTTAGCATGCAAATGAGCGATGCCATCCATCTCAATCCTAATGTAAAATAACCAAGGCTGTTTCTTCCCAAGTTTTTCTGGCCCTGCTTTCCCATGGCCCCAGTTGATGCAGCCAGAATAGAAAACGGCCATTCACCATCTCCCTCACACCTAATTATTTCTGCAGAAGCACTTACGGCTGGATGCTAATTGTTCTGGCCCTTGCCCAAATCAATGTTCAGGCAGGAAGGATCTTACCTAAGAATGGTTGAAATCTCCCCAATAACAAAAAACAAATAATATCTCAAAGTTGGAGTCCAGTGCTACCATGCAAAGTTCACATCTCAACATCCCTACAAAAATTAGCATTTTTTTTTCCTCTTGACTTTGATGGGAGACATACTGAAGGAATCATTCCAAGATACAGGCACCAGGCAGGATGTGCTTAAAAGCAGACAGGTTGGCGACAGGCACCCTAATGGCCCTTATCTTAATCTTGTTTAAAAGCACCTTAGGTCTCTGCGTAATCTTTTCACTTTCTGATATTCCCATTTATAAGGTACGATTCTCAGGGTAGCTACCAATTTTACCAAAATGTTTTTATTACTAAGATTAATTCACCACTGTACCCGTCTGTAATGCCTGCAAGCCTCTAGAATCAGTCATAATTTTTTTAATGGTCCGCATTAAAACTCGTATCAACGGGTTGGCTTAAAACGCTAAACTGAATCAATCTTTTGATGCAAACTGTTATCAAAAAGGCCACCATTTGTGGGGGAGGCAAAAGTGAAGCAGATGAAGCAATTGTTTTAGAGCACCTTTAAAACAAAAAAAGGAAGAAAGGAAATGGATATACATAAGCACAAAAGCACTCTGCTACGCACTTGGTTTACTAGAGGAGCCCCTAAGAATGGGGTTTTTGCTCTGGTTGGGAAAAAGTAGAGACCCTCCGGAGGGCTGCCAGTTCAACTGTAGGTGGAATTTATGGAAGCATCAGTATCAAGGAATGAGATGGGGGAATGAAAAGAGCAGTCTGCTCAAAATAAATAGAAGGTGATTATATAAGGTAACGTCCACAACGTGATAGTCCTGGATCACATAAAGACCTATTTTTCAAAAATCTACATTCCTTTCTCTTAAAAAAAAAGCCTCCAAAGTCCATAAATCACTGGGCAATCCTCTTGGACTGCAGCAGACCAAGCATTACCAATGGCCTGATCACAAAATCCTTACATTCATGTGGTTAAAATTAAGCCCAGTGTTTAAACCAACCAGACCATGCTGCTAAAAATACTGAATTTATGTTCCCAATATCAAAGAGGAAAGCAACATGTCCGGTTGTGGCATGGCTCCGGTTGGCTGCGGCCCTGAAGACCATGTCTGGACCTAGTTTTGGAAGTGCTATGGTCCAACCCAGGGCCTCCAGTTAGTTCCAAGAAGCTGGAGACAGATTTCTAAGGTAGAGGCTGATGTCTAGAAAGGCAGCAAACTTCTTTCTATCTAGACTTTGGCTTCTAGCTTAGAAGTTCTAGACAGACAGAAGAAGATCAAAATGTAGATGGTCCCATGCTTCTTGCCATGGTAAGTGATGTTGCTAAGTAAGGCTTGGAGACCTCAAGCACATGCTCGCCATAGTAACACACTATACCAGGATCCTGAGGCTTTGCCTGTAGTATCAGGAGAAAAAGTCAGCTCAAGCTTTCATAATTATTTGACAAAGAATAATGGTCACCAAACTGTAGCTCTGTAACTGGACCTGCTTCCTCCCATATAAGTAGCCTATACTTGTGGTCCTGTCTCAGTAGGAGAATGGCTACTTCTCTTTTTAACTGTACAGATAGTCCTCGACTTACAACTATTTGTTTAGCAACCGTTTGGAGTTACGACAGCCTGAAAAAAGTGACTTACAACTTACTACCACTGCAGTGTCCCTACTGTCATGTGATCAAAATTTGGGCATGTATTTTCGATGGTTGTAGAGCCCTGGGGTCACATCATCGCAATTTGCGACCTTCCCAGGGGGCTTCTGACAAGCAAAGTCAATGGGGGAAGCCTGATTTACTTTACAACCGTGGTGATTCCCTTAATTACTGCAGCAAAAAAGGTCATAAAATCAGGCACAGCTCACTTAACAACCACATCGCTTAGCAACGTAAGTTCTGGGCCCAATTGTGATCATACGTCGAGGACTACCTGTACGCTGTGCGAAATATGGCAGTCTAGAAGTAGAGGAAACAAGTAAATGAAATCCACTGCCAGGTCTTTTTGGTGGTGATACCAAGATGGTAGCAGAGTCTTCCTTAAGAGACTTGCCTCCATATCAGTAAATTTCCACTTACTAAAACCTTTATCTCACAGTGCCTTGGGCTGGTGAGTTTTTACACATTATGCTGTGTTCAATTTTAGATTTTTCTGCTGGGGATTTTCACAGCATGTTTTTTTGAAAGCTGGGCTTTATTTATTATTTTTATTGTTGCTTTATACTTTCATTGCACATTTTTCAGAAGTGGTTTGGCCTTCCTAGGGCTGAGAGAGAGCAACTGGCCCAAGGTAACCCAGCTGGCTTTCATGTCTAAGGCAGGATTAGAATTCAGATTTCTCTGAATCTGAATAGCACCTTAACCAATAGACCAAACTGGCTTTCTTAAGATTAGTGCAGGAAAGCATACTGGCTGGGGAATTCTGGCAGTTGAAGTCCACATATCTTAACGTTGCTAAGGTTGAGAAACACTGGCATAGGAGTTACAGAATCTAAGAATAGGAAGGGGTCTTGGATATCATATAGGAATCCACTCCTCCAGAGATGGTGATGATTCCACAATTTTAGCAACCTCCTGTACATCTTATAAATGAGTCTTCCTCATGCCAGTGATTTATTCATTTGGTTTCCCATGTCATATCCTGCTCAAACTCCCAAGTGCTTTTTAATGTTCTAAAAGGTTTCATGGTTTGAGAGCAGAGTATGGTAAAACCTCAGTAAAATGGACCGGTTGCGGAGAGAGGTGTCCATTAAATGACAACCAGAATTTTTCATCCACAAAAAGCATATTCTTGCATGAAAAAAATAAAACAGTTCTACTTAACTTTCCATTCAACGCATAAGAAAACCAACTTTACTTAATTTTATGATTAGTTTAAAGAAACTGTCCAATTTAAGTTGTGCCTTGGAAGCATAATGCATCTGGACCTTATGATCAAAGGAGGCGTCAATAGAAGATACCATGTTGTCAAGAAGAGATCTGAATTATTTTATTTTGGAGATCGGCAGTTTTTATTTCTGATCCTTGTTGCTCATGTGCTGTTCCGTCTCAGTGGCCATTTCACTCTCTCTCATCCGCTCGTATCCGGGAATGCCTTGACTGCATTTTAACCACCACGAGACTCTGTCCTTCAATTGCTTCCTTTTCACCAGCTGTCTTTATGGTTTTGTGGTAGCCACTGACTTAAAATCCTTTATATGCAAGTCTACATCCATGCTGCAAAAGTTTTTTTCTAGCCATTTGATAATTCTGTTTCTCAAGCTGCAGCAAACTTGGCAGATTGCTGACTTTAAGCTGTAATTTCTGAGGTCCTGTAATGTTTTGTGGTCCTCTTGTGTCTCTTTTATCAGACTTGTCCTCCAACACAATCATCACCTCATCCAAACATCCCTCTCTATAAAGTCTTTTCCTTGCCAGAATGATCCCCCGGCTGGACTGTTGTTGTTCTTATTTGGAAAAACATGTAATTAAATGTCAGATCTTTCAGCGACAATTATTTTTTTCTCCTGACGGATACTGTCAAGACTTTACATTTTCCAGTGATATTTTCAGCTCTTCATTTTGACACTTTCTGGCACAAAGTGAATGAAGAACCACTCTTGAAAAAGGGTTGACGTAAGCCATGCCTGCTTGAATTATAACATATGCCTGGTAGATGATGTGTGATGTTTTTCCAGTCTTGGAGTACATGGGTTGCAAACTATGAAGGGTGTTAATCTACGCAATCCACAATGTTTGCACAAAGTAACAATGATATTCTCTCCTTGCTAATCCTTCATCCTGTTGCTGACGTTTCACGCTCAAATACCCGAGTGTTCACTGGAACTGATAACCAGAACAGCCAGTCTCATCAGCATTGTAAATTTCCGATGGCACGAAGCATTCATCACCAAACAACAACGTAAACTTTTCTTAAAATGGACCTATCTCCTCCACGGGCGCATTCATAAAACTGCCCCAACCATCCATCTTTGACTTTGAAATATATGTTCATTTGGTTTGCTATTGTATTAACTGCTGATCTTAGTTCCTCTCCATATATATTAACAGAACATGAACGTTGCAAAACATAACAACTTCACCACTGCTTTACTGAGTGGGGTTTCATCTGGCTTCTTGCCCCAATTTCAGCTGTTTTACTGGTTGCACTGACATTACACTGTAATAAATAATCTTCACCTTACTTTCTGCTTTATGAATATCGGACATTATCTGTTTCGTTAATCTGTCCTTTTCACTTTCACATACATCAAGCACCCCAATTTGAATTTTTCAATCAACTCACTTTGGATTTACACTCAAATTTACTCTTTTCCTTTTTTTTTCACCTCCCTCTGAAGGCATGGTATATCAAACACAGTTTGCAAATTATTTACAAAAATATAAACACCAATAATCAAAATATCAGCACTTGTGAGACACTAAGATTGTCAGTAGCACCATAAGAAGACATGGTGCAGAAGTCACAACAGTTGCAGATACACAGAAGCAACAATTGTCCAGACAACATTGTCAAACAAATGGACTTCGTCTGTTGTTTGGGGGCAATGACTAAAATCAGATTTTGCCTGTTGTATCCAAAGTCTGCTGAATCAGGGTTTGTAAAATCAAGATTTTACTATAATTGAAGGATCACCTGAATAGAAGCCACCTATACCTTCTCCTGCTCACCCTTCCTTGGTAATCCTTAATATACCAGCAATGGACAGTTCTCATTGATGCTTACCTTGATGTCATTTTGATTTATTATTTATTCACTTATTTTATTACCAGATAAAGCCTTCCAGATAAAGTCTTTCTTTTTAATTATTGCATTTTAATTTTGTTTTTCCTTTCGATAGGTTTTATCTGGGCCAGTTTTCCAAATGATTATTTATTTGTTATTCCAAAACACATTTCCTACATACATACCCATCACACTATTCCTTTCTGGGTAAACACTATTTCCTAATAGTACAAATATATACCTCACAATAAAGTCCCACAGAGTCTACCACACATTCTGAACATTCTCTGTTCCTTTGAATGGCCAAGATTTGCAGACTGGCTTAGCACAACCCCAGGAAAACAGCAACATCAATTATTTTCAGGTATGCATACTCACAAACCCAGCATCCCAGTGACACTTTCTCTAACTTAGAATTAAAACTATGTCTTCCAATTTATTTCAAAGTTCTCAGAAAATCATTGGAGCAGCTGCGTGGAAGGGCAGGTTGGCTCACCATCATCTCTGGCTAAAAATATTTTAGAGAATTACTGGGAAAGGCCAGTTATGCCTGAGGATTTAGAACAGTGTTTCTCAACCTTGGCAACTTTAAGACGGGTGGACTTCAACTCCCAGAATTCCCCAGCCAGCCTTGCTGGGGAATTCTGGGAGTTGAAGTCCACCGGTCTTAAAATTGCCAAGGTTGAGAAACATTGATTTAGAGAACTAAGCAGTGTAATGCATCTGATGCAGTATGGCAGGTTTGTAGTTCAGAATTTAAGAGCTAAAGTTTACATGAAGCTTATTTTTAATCTAGCATGCAAATAGATATTACCCCTTTTAACATGTGAATGGTGGGTCCAAACTGGTTTCATTGCACAGGAATCCTCCCTCTCTCACTGTATTCATCCCTCTTCCAGTTTCAAATGGCCTTCAGGCTTGTAGGAACCCCCTCCCCACAAAAACAGAGTGATGCGGCTGAAAACAACCACGTGAGCCAATACCTGCCTCTCTCAAAAGAAAAGCTACCGAAACAAAAGTTGGCCAAGGGGCTGCACGAGGCTTTCCAAACAGAAGAGTGAAAAGAGGAAAAATGAGTAGTGGGCTTTACCTTGTAAGATGGCAAAAAGCACAAAATTCCATGTCCCACCGTCTGACAAACCGAAAGCAGGAGCTCGCCCACTTCGTCCTGAAATTCAAAGGTTTCGGTGTGCTGGAAAGTCGCGCATAAGGGCCTGTGTTTCGGGCCGGCTCCGATGGTGCCAATCCAGACCTGTTGGAATATTGATTGGACACTGGTAAGCAAGCTCATTCCAGAATGAAATGTCCAGGACGAAGAAAACTGTAAAGCCAGGATTTAAAGCAGGTGACGCAGCTCATGTGATAAAGTATTGGAAATATTTATTTTCGAATCCAACAGTGAAAAGTAAAGGGAGCCGTTTCTAATACATAGGCAATTTATTTTAGACTCAGCGCACAAGCTGCCTCTTAACACACAGGAGGAGAAAGTGGGCCAGGAAGTGAGGATCAAGAGACAGCTAAAACTCAGTTTGTCACCCATTCTTAGCAATGAAAAAGAGCGAATTTAAGCCAGCTCAAGAGCTAGTCTAGTTTATTTCCAGATTTGGGAAAATCCAGCCAGTGCTATGGTTCCTGGAAGGCTATCCTGGGAACTACAACCTGAATTATTAACATAACACGACAAGCATGTACTGAAATTATGAATTCCACAATGCAGCAGGATTTTTACTTTTCTATTTTTTTTAGCATTTACAACCCAGAGATCTTTAAGTTACCAATTTCAGAATGCAAGAGTGTAGATTGTGTTTTGAAATGGTGTCTCAGTGCTGACTTGCAACAGCAGTTCCATCTGCAGTTGTTAAGCGAATCACATGCGGTCATTAAGCATGAGGTCATGTGACCATGACTTGAGACTTCCTGCCAGCTTCCCCATTGACTTTGCTTGTTGGAAGCCAGCAGTGGAGGTTGCAAATTGTGATCACATGACCGCGGGATGCTGCAATGGCTACAACTTTGAGGACTGTTCATAAGTTTCCTTGTTCAGCACCATTGTAACTTTGAATGGTCACTGAACGAGTGGTTGCTAACCGAGGCCTACCTGTATTTGGCAACTGAAATCAGGCAACATTTCTTAACTGAACATAGCTGGATTTCATATTTGAGAATTTACAAAATATCACATTTGGTGTCTGCAGCAATTTAGCAAATACCAGAAGTCTAAGCTAAATTAATTGGCAAGATTTTGCCCTGAACAAATAAACTACTGTTGGACTATTATTGTATGCCTGACATCAGAGTAATTCCAATCAGGAACGCGAGAAGAATATTTGTGAGCTTGAAAACGGGCATTTGTTTAAAACATTTGATAAATTTCGAACGTTTACAACTGTTTTTACGTCTACTACTTTGAACTGCTTCAAAATATTACATCTCTATCTTCTCCTTTTTACTAACCAAGCAAGCAATCTATTCTGAATCTGGAAGAAATGATACACCCTGCAGAAATACCTTCAAAAAAACCTTAACATTCAAGTCTTCATAACATTCTGAACATCAGAGTGAATCCACCCCTTAATCTAGAGAGCCTACCTGTGAATTTCTGATAACATGGTTTGCTTCAAGCTGAATGGAAAACTTCACCCCAAGCTCAGATGAAAAGGAGTCCATTGGAGAAAGTGTCCCTGAGGTTAAAACGATGGATCTGACCACACTACTTAAATCAGAAAAGGCCTAGAGAGAAGAAATACAGAAAACATTTCAGTGTTTTCTTTGTGGCTTTCATGTATAGATACTTAAGTCTCCAAAACATGGCTATTGTGCTATAAAATAAAAAGAGCACCCTGCGTTTGACTGATTGATAAAGACATACACACAGTGAGAGATATAAAATAAGATGTTTGATGGGCAGCACTGGAAGAAAATGGATAACGCCAAGGTCCCCTGGAAGAAAAGATGAGAAACCATACTTTGGTTTAATGCACCAGCCAGCATTTCTAACTGTATTGATTTTATATTGTTCTTCTCTCTCAATGTAAGTATTTTAATAGATCGGTTTGCTTGTGTCAGGCTTGAACGTTATGCAAGATTGGGCTCTGATGGGCTTCATCTGGTTCTTAGATGGGACAGTACTACAGAGGACCAGAGCTGGCACCTGTGGCATCTTTATGGGCACAGAAACTAAGCCAGATCAAGATCCCACAAGGGATCCCAGGGTTGTAGGCTAGATTGAAAAATTGAAAAATATTCTGTAAGAGGCAGCAGCAAACCACTTCCATAGTAATGCCAGAAACCTGGATAGGTGTGCCCATATAGTCCTCTCAAGTCCAGCTCAATTTGAAGATGTTTTTACTTTCTATAACTCTTCCTATTTCGCTATAATACCCAGTGTTATCCAAGCTTCCAAAACTGTATGTATCCTCTGTCACAGCGCCAGCAAAGCCTGTTTAAGCCTGCCAATATGTGGTCTGGAGGAGCTTAATCACAAGGACTTCAGTACATTGTAGCCCCTGAGCTTCTCTTGGGCCCTGCCCTGCTAGGTTCTTGCAAATCTCTGAAGATCTGGATGGCCCCTCCAGGTAATGGGGTCTGTGTGGATTTGATTAGACCTGTGTTTCTCAACCTTGGGAACTTTAAGATGTGTGGACTTCAACTCCCAGAATTCTGGGAGAATGCTGGGAGTTGAAGTCCACACATCTTAAAGTTCCCAAGGTTGAGAAACACCAGGTTAGACTGTCTTTGGGCACCATTGTGAGTCATGCATATGAGATGGGCGGCCATATCAATTAAATACATACATACATACATACATACATACATACATACATACATGTATGTTGTTGTTATATTCTTTAGGGGGTTCGGCTGTTACTGTTACTTTCTTTTGTTGGTTTTTAATCTTACGTTTGCTGCCCAGAGTTGTTGGTTGGCTATATAAATTGCTATAATTAAATAAATAAATTTTTTAAAATGTGAACATCATATGAAAGGGAAGATATTTTTTATGGCAAAACAGAAGTTGCTAGAATACCAGCTGGTGCAATGTAGGAAGGAAGGAAGGAAGGAAGGAAGGAAGGAAGGAAGGAAGGAAGGAAGGAAGGAAGGAAGGAAGGAAGGAAGGAAGGAAGGAAGGAAGGAAGGAAGGAAGGAAGGAAGGAAGGAAGGAAGGAAGGAAGGAAGGAAGGAAGGAATCTATCCTTTAACTATCTGCTGGACAGCTAGTCTTTCTCAGGACAATTTCTAGATTTTATTCTCAGCACCTCCAATGAAAAATGATCAGTTAGTGCCAGTCTTTGCTAGAGAGACCCAAGAAATGACAACCAGACAGCTTTCCTTGACCCATAGGTACTTGATAAATACTTGATATTTGTAATCTGCCTCACGAGGTACGCTGCATCGGCCTAACTGACCTGTCTTCCCCTCTCATCTCATCCCAATCTAAACCCTCCATCGGTTTAGCCACATCATTGCATTTGATGAAATGGGCTGCAACTCACAAAAGCTTCTGTCTTTTAATAAAAACTGTTAATCAGAAAAGGTGCTATCAGCAGCCTGACTATTTTTGCTACCAAGGGTTATTTTTTTTTTCCCCATGTCCTTTGGCCCTAAAAGCACAGATGTTATTTCCCCTTCTAACCAGCTTACCACTGTGGGATTCAAGCACCAGAAGTTGAGGCTATGAACGGCCATTTTGTGTTGTGATCTTTTTTTGGAGAGGACTAAGAAACCATCCTTATCCGGAGCATCAGGTGGATTTTCATTCATCCAAACGTAGGTTTGCTGCAGGGCAACTCGGTAATCATCAGCAAACCTAAGGAGAAGCAAACTGAAAATGACTCTGTAGATAAATTCCTGAAATACATTCAATTATGAGGACCGCAACTGGTACACTGGAGAAAAAGAATGGCTGTGGGAGTTTTACTGACCTGTGATTTTCTTTAAAAAGATAGTGGAGGACCATAAATAGACCTTTTAGGACAACCTGAGTTGAAGGACTTATAACTGGAATGGAAACCATCTCTTCTCCCCCCTGGATCTTTTCTTCCTTTTCAAGCACGGCAAGAAAATGTTTCTATGAAAGAGCAAAACATTTATACAGGGACTTTAAATAACCTACATAATTATTACACGGGGGTGGGGCTTTGGTGTTTCCACCACATTTTCTAATTGAGTCCTTGTAAAACTCTGGATGGCGGACAGATGACTTCTCATGTATTTGACCAGACTGATCTTCAACAAAGTTGAAGCAATTTCATTAAAAATAACAAGAATAATGAGCGAAAACCAAGCATCAAACTGTATATTCTGGCATCTAAAATTATCTCTTTTTGATGAAAGTTGCAAAGCATTTATAATACGTTTTGCATGATGGTGATTAAGACCTCTATTTCCATGTTAATAAACTTTAAAATATCCACTGGTTTCACTAATTGGTAGGGATAAGCAGAAAGCTACTAAAAAAAGGTCATCTCTGAATCAAGCTCAACTCCTGTTTTATCAGCACTGTTACAGAAGTGGCTTGCCATTGCCTATTTCTTTTTTTGACTTCCCAATCCAGCCTACAGTGACAGGTTTTCCAAGTGGTGACCATACCCAGGACCGATTACTGTATGCTAATTTTTCTAGAACAGCCAAGTTTGGCTGCCACCTGCTGAAACAAAAGCAGAACTAGCTACTAAACTACAGGTAGTCCTCGCTTAATGACCATTCAATTAACGGCGGTCTGGAGTTACAATGGCCTTGGGAAGAGTGCTTTATGACTCCCGCGGTCATGTGATCATGATTTGTGACCTTTTTTATGACAGTTGTTAAGCGAATCACTGTGGTAGTTAAGCGAATCACGTGGTCATTAAGTGAATTCTGGCAAAAATGTCCATTGGGGAAGCTGGATTCGCTTAATGATCATGTGATTCGCTTAATGACTGTCGTAAAAAAGGTTGTAAAATCAGTTCTGATTCGCTTAACGACCAAAACGCTTCGCAACCTAAATTCCAGTCCCTATTGAGGTTGGAAAGTGAGGACTACCTGTAGTTTTTAATTAACGAATTACTCTGACCGTGGAGCAAAACCCGAACAATGTAGGAACATTGTGTAAAGGTTTGTTTTAGCCAAATAAACCTTAATATGATATTGTTACCTAGCGCTCCAGACAGTGATGGCACCCTCATATTGATTTTCAGGGATCATTAAAAATTCCTACCTGTAAGATGGGAAATGTAGCATTTGTTATTCCCATTTGATGCAGAAATGTCACCATTTGATTTCCACTCCACACTTTACTAGAGGTCTCATAACCTCGCTCGATCAGCTGACTACAGGCTTTCCTTAACCAGCTGTAAAACAACAAGCAATTTTTACAGTTACTTTTGTTAACAGCAGATCTTTAACTCTGGAGTTTACAAACCAACTCGTCTCAACTTTTTGATGGTCTCTTGGACTCATTCTGAAGTGATTTGAGCTGGAAAAAGCTCTGTTTCAAATTCAAAGCACTTCTAAAATGACGGAAATATCCTGTATTGAATCCAAATGGGCATCTGAAATACACATACAAATTCAAAGTGATCCACACGCTCCTATGATCTAAAAAACAGAAGAAGACGACTAATGCACAATATCTTAAACTTCAGTGAGATTTGAAGCACATTTCCACTGCAGAGCGGTAATTTTTGCATAACTCAAACTGTTGTTGAAAGGCACAAGTCTTGTATGGAAAAAAACCCCTAAAAAAACAAGCATGAATAGAGCGACAAATCCAAGGACCCTCTGGGGGAGATGGGTGGCATATTGAATGAATGAATGAATGAAGGAATGAATGGACCCTCAGGGCTTTTAGGTTAAAACAGTCTGAACAGTCATCATCTAAAGGCAAAGCATTCTGAAAGTAAAGGACTTGTAACGTTTTTTTAAAAATATCATTCAAAGCCCTTAAAAGATGCACGTCGCGATAAACAGGAGAGAGAAGGAAGCCTCTCTTTCTGAGCCGCTAAAAGAGCAAAGCAGCTGTGGACCCTCACACATGTGCAGACAGCCAGGAGCAGATTTCAAAACGGCTGCCCAAGCCTTGCAAAAGACTCAGCTGCCCACCGCAAAGCACTTCGGCCAAACAGTTTGTGCAACTCTGCACAATGTGAATTCGTTTTTAGTGCATGCAGGGTGAAGAGGATCCAAGGCCATTAAATTAAAGAGTGTCAAATGCTTTGCACAGGTCTACACGATGCAAGCTCATTTTTAAAACCTGCAGGGTTCTCTACAGGGTTTGGTCAGAAAAGTCAAGATGGCCATCACAGCAGTACAACCAAAGCACCACTTGTGCTGGATGTGCATCACATTAAAAAAATGAGCAGGGCTTTGGACGTGCCATCGCAGCTGTCATCTTGACTTTCCTGACGAGTCCTTGTGGGCATTCCTGGAAACGCAATGCGAAAAAGGGCCGAACTGATCAAATTCAAAAAAAGTATGAGATGTTTTGTACAGCTCTGCAGGACCTGAATGTCAGAAGGATTTGGAAGAAATAACATGGAAAATTTAGATTTCTGAATTGGCAGCTCTGCCACTTGGTCGGAGAACTTCTTTGCTGCTGTCTTTTATATCTGTTCTCCTGCTTTCTGCCTGCTTTCACTATGACTGGGCAGGTTGGCGGGACAATCAACCTCAGTTTTTCTGATAAGGTTAAAGGCTTGGGGCATTCCAGACTTCAGCTTCGTTCTTTTCATCCGGGCAAAAGGGTTTGTGGTTTTTTGTTTTTTTTTTAAACATCCCAAAGAGCCACTATGGGAGAATTCGCCACTGTGGCAGGAAAAAAGCCTTCATTTTTTTCAGGGACAGAAAAAACATGGATCTCAATAGCAGGAAAACAAAAAATGAAGTTTTGGATCTGCACCAAATATTCTTATCTGCAGTTTCCTTAACACTCATATGGAGAAAGAGCCATCTAGATAAGGGTTGTTGAGAAGAGCAGCTTTTAAGTTCTTCCTCCCCACTTCAGATAAAGATGCTGTTCAGAGAAAATTACACCCCCCCCCCCCGGCTAGTCTCTTGGTTCTCAAGACCAAATCTGGAATGCCAGCTTCAGACAAAGCAGTTTAGGCAGAAAGCGTCATAACCCTTCTCTGCTCCCCCTTCTCTACAGAATGGGGTCGCCCCTACCACCATCATCACTCAGTGAAACAGAAGAGGGGAGATGTTGTACATCAAAATCCCTGGAAGGAAAGAAAACCCCATGCCTGAACCACTGGCGAGCTGAGGCCTGTCAGTTTAAAGTGGAGCTATCACAAGTATAATGCTGTATCATTCAAACAGGATAAGGCGGATTCCACGGTTTCTGTGCTGACCTCACCCAAGACTGTTATCATCATCATCATCATCAAGACCATTTACAGTTGCCACAAGATATACAGGAAAATGAGGAAATGAAACGGTCTTAATATCATTAAAAATTTTATTAATATAATAACAATATCTCCATTCATTTTCACTACAGATCTTTCACCCTCTGCTAAATGGTCTTCACTTACTTTGTCAGGCTGAGGCATACGGCACGCAAGGGCTCGTGGTCCGCCCGCCTAATGTTGTGGTTCACCATAGTGTCCAGCTCCTCTCGAGCCAATCTGAGCTGCTCTTCCGTCACACTATAGCTGGCTGACTCCCGCGCGGAGTCCTCAATATTATGAGCTTCGTCTAAAATCACCACCTGGTCTTTCAACTTAATTTCCAACTGCAAAAATTAAAACCAACCAACTTAACAATTAGCAAAAGCAGCCTCTTCCATATAGCTTCCTTTTTTCTTTACATTTTCAATGAAACTGCAGTTATGGCCATGTTATAACTCCATAACTCCAGTTATGGCTTCAATACTGCTTAATTTATTTTAGTTTTGCAGTATATTAGTGGGATCATGTTTGCTTTAGCAGCAACAACTCAGTCATTTTTTTCTCAACCTCTCTAGTGAAAAGTTTTTGGTATTGGTACAATTATTGGCCTAAACACAATATTCACCTGTGGCTTATAAAACTGGATCCAAGTGCGCTACTGGAAAGTAATTTTTTACTTGAAAGATATTGCTAAAAGAAAAGATTTCAAAGACATTCTTCTGTTTGCCTTGCCGTAAAGTAAGATTTTACACATGCACACTGTAGCTTTTACGGTACAGAACATACCTTTTTCTTATTCTCTGCCACTCTGTTATTATAGGGTTGCACTCTGAAAAAACTGCTTGTGTTTGGATAAGAACGCTGTATGTGGAGCAGTGCAAATTTTTTATTTTTATGTTATTTAACTTGTCCCCGCCCATCTCCCCAAATGATTTTGTCCTCCTTCCTCTTACAACACTTTGGATCTAACGTAAAGTAAATCTTCCCTTTTGTGAGAATTTCAGGGGAGGTTGGGAAAGGAACAGAAGAGAGAGCAGACATAAGCAGTGCAGAGATGGTGGATGGACGATTTGATGGGTCATCTCCTAAACTAGTGTTCCTCAACCTTGGCAGCTGGAAGATGTGTGGACTTCAACAGCATGGCTGGCTGGGGAATTCTGGGAGTTGAAGTCCACACATCTTCCAACTGCCAAGGTTGAGGAACACTGAGAAACCTGGGACGAAGCATTTCCAACCACTCCAAGAGGCTCTGCCTTAATTGGCTCCCTATAAATGATGGCTGGAAATTACTCTTAGCTCATCCCGGCATTGTGTCGTTCTGGCTTCCTTGGTCTTGCCCAGCTGCGTGGGGCACGCCACTCTTGATGGTGACCACAGGAAGCTGCTTATGCACGCTTTCTGACGTCCACAATCAGTCAACAGAAGATATTCATGCTTACGCTTTCTCTTATTTGAGAGTCCAAAAGGTAGTTGTAAGGACAGAACACAATCTCAGCGTCCACCATTAGCTCCCGAGCGGCAAAGTAGGCACAGGATCGGAGTCTCTTTCCCAGGCTCACCAGATCTTCCAAGTCCCAGGCCCGGTAGTCTTTATGGGCAGACTGTATCAAGAGATGCTCGCTAAGCCTGTGGACTCCGTGATAAAAAGAGCAAGACACGCCCTGGAAGCAGAACAATTAAGAACATTTCAAAAACAACACACCTTCATGTGCATTTTATTTCACGAGGATCAGCTGAGTTCAGGAAGGAAAACTGGAATTTAGATTTTTATTTGCTAGATTCATATCCCACCTGTTTTGGATAGGAGTTCAAAACGGTATACATGGTGCTCCCTTTTCCTACTTTTCCCCACCGCCTACCCTGTGAGGTGGGCTGGGCTGAGAGAGAGTGACTGGCCCAACGTCAGTCAGCGCATTCCATAGCTAAGATTAAACTAGAATCTGGGTCTCCCTGCTCCTAGTCTAATACCTTAACCATTATACCATACTGGGTCATTCTGAAATTCAAAATATTGGCCCACTTCAATTGCAACAAACAATAGTTTCCATTTTATGGATAAGTCTATATAAGTGTGATGTATGTATGTATAAATAAATAAATGTCACAATACAAAAGGTTCTCCTAACTCCTGCTGCCTTAACCGTGGGTTGCTTCAAATCTGGTTTGTTCCCTAATGCAGCTGAATCCAACCCATTTCCCTTGGTCGAGACATAATAGAATTGCAACTCGCTCAAAAGCAAATGTTTCTACCTGCCTCTTTAGAGCGGTGTTTCTCAACCTCAGCAACTTGATGATGGGTGGACTTCAAGTCCCAGACTTTCCCAGCCAGCATGCTGGTTGGGGGATTCTGGGAGCTGAAGTCCACCCATCTTCAAGTTGCTGAGGTCGAAAAACACTGCTTTAGAGAATTAGCCTCCCACCACAAGTTAGGCACGTGATGCTAGTTAACATCCTAAACATCCAAGACCATTTTCAAGCCAGAATTTCACTGTACGTTCTGGAGAAAGAGAATCCTCTTCAGTAATTTCCACAGCAGAACTTGGCAAATTCGCTTCCTGCAGTCTAGTTCGTCCTAATCTTGCTCATCCTGTTTTCTTTAGATGCTCTCCATCTCGACTTTGTTTTAATACACATTGCTGAATGTTTGTGATTTTCACAAATATTCGACACTGCACATTAAAACAAAGTCGAGGCAGAAAGTGTCTGGAGGACTGTCAGGGGAAGAGCAGGGTGTTGAGGAACAACTACAGGCTGCCTTATAAGCCCTCCTTATAATATATGCCTCCTTATAAGCACAGCAGAGTTACTGATGAAAGTTTATCAGAGTTGCTGATAAAAGCTGCAACCTTGAAACAGGTGAGGGAGGAGAACAGAGGCGACGTGCCTGTTTTGGAAGCTCTGCAGTGGCGACACTTTATTACAAAGGAGGTTTGTTTTTAGCATATCTTAATTAATTCATATTTATCTATTTTAATTCATGTCTCTTCTATTTTTACTGTGAACCGCCCAGTGTCACTCCACAGGGAGATGGGCGGTGACAAATTTGAAATATAAATAAATAAATAAATGAAAATCAAAGAATTTAAAGTAAATTAATGTGGACGTTTATATTTTTAACTGTTTTTGAGCTTTGTTTTTAATGGTGAGCCCTCTGGGGGAGATGGGTGGTGTATAAATTTAATAAATAAACAAACAAACAAACAGAGAAAGCAGCCAGTTAAAAGAAAGTGTTTTTCTTCACAGGGACTGCGGGGTCTAGAGCAGTGTTTCTCAACCTTAGCCACTTGAAGATGTGTGGACTTCAACTCCCAGAATTCCCCAGCCAGCCTTGCCAGCCCCAGTTGAACTCCACACATCTTCAAGTGGCCAAGGTTGAGAAACACTGGTCTGGAGGAAAACGAAGAGGCACAGAACAACACAAGAACACCCAAGCCAAGCCCAACATTGGGAAGATACAAGTGTTTTACATGCTGCCTATTAATAAAGAAGAAGAAAAAAAATAGAAAAAGTCCCAGACAGAGTATTTAAAGACAGACCAGGAACTGTAAGAGTAAAACACTGTTGTATACTTTTAATAGCAATAGTAGCAATAATAGCAATAGTAATGGTATACTAGTACTAGTAACAGTATAATATAGCATAGAAGTAGAAGTAATAGTATAGAGCAGTAATGGTGAACTTTTGGGGCTCGGCGTGTCAAAAATTCAGAAAATGCCTAATGACTCTGCTGGCACGTCACCCCCACCCCCGAACAAAAGAGGAACAATTCTTTACATATTCATTTATTTAAAAAAATACAGTCCAGTCATGTGTGGTGCTGTGTATTATATTAAAAAAGTCAAATAATTACAAAAATGAAATACGAGTAAAACAAACTCAGTTTCTTTGGCAACTCAGACAGGGAGAATAGTTGTTGTGGGGTGTTGGTGAACACTGGTGTGCCACCCAAAACATCATGGTGTGTCACATCTGACACGTGTGTCATAGGTTCGCCATCACTGCTATAGAGTGTAGTATAGTAATAGTAGTATAATACAGTATAGAGAAAATTGTATAATACCAGCAGTAATAGAAATAGTGTAGGATAAGGTAATAGCCATAGGAAGAACTTGCACATACATGTTTGTACATTTCACGTTTGTATCATGAGTAGTTTTTTCCAGAATAAAACATCTCCCCGGCCCTTATAGGGAGGCGTAAAAATCCAAAGTCTAGGGCCCAGTGATTTTGGTGGATCTTTTGAGTCTGAGTTAATCAAACTGGGTATAGTTTAAAAAGAACTTGTGACACCGTCCCTTTTTTGTCAAGCCCTCTAAGGCTCTTTTGACCAAGGCAAAAGCTGTTCTGTGCTAAGCCGGCTACAGCTTAAGCGGAAGGGAGCTTTGGCAGCCCAAGCGTTAGCCACAAACTGTCAGCCATCCGTTTATCAAACTAAAGTTTGCAATATGGTCTTAGGGTAAAGCGAAACCATGCTCAGTGACAGTGCTAATTGGTCCCTGTTATCACATCCCTTGACTTGGAGGGTTTGAAGGAGGGAGGGAGGGCAACCCGGAAGATTTAACACCTTGGTCACCCTTGTCAAGTTCCAAAGTCAGCTGAGAACATGTGGAGGAAAAGGCAAAAGGACGCTGCCAACACTGTTGGCTTGTCTGACTCCCCGTGCTTCCGAGAGCCATAGAGCTCATAACGACAAGGCTTCCTGCAGCTTTGAATCATATCTCCACCTGGTGTAGAGGAGAAAGTTGAGTGGGGAGAGAATATGGTTTGTTTTCCTGCTGTGCTACAAAACCCATGGCCTTATTTGAAACCGTGGCTACATGGAAATCCAGAAGGGGAAACCAAGGGGGTGGGTCAAATGACCCAATGTGGATCCCAACACTGCAATATAGGCTCCGCCTCTTGCATTGTGACTTCACGCCCAAGAGGCATATGACATCATGGTGCACATTTCATCATTCTTATTGAAACATAGTTTGTACTGGACATCCTGCTTGGCTAGTCCATCATAGGATTGTTACATAGGCTAAGATAACTAGGCATGGGTAAAATAATTTCAATAACCTGACTTTTGTCAATCAAAAATTGGCTCTTCAGATCTCATCTCTCTCACAGATCACCAGGTAGAAGGACAATGCTGATTCACTCTACAGGGCTTAGTGAACTAAATAAAGAGTGAGCAACTTTTTCAGGGACTGAACATGATTGCACTTCATGGTGAAGATAATCCTCCATTTTTTTTCAGAGTCTGAAATCTCATAAAACAATCCATTCATTTCAAACTTGCCATTCTCAATTAAAATCTTATAAGATTTTATGTCAGAACATCGAGAATCTTGCACGATTTTGGTCATTTAAAATAGACTTTAGAGGCAAAAATTTTTAGCAAATTTTAGATTTTGGCTATCTAGAGGTGTTGTGGGCACCACATTGCCAACCCAATTTCAACATTTCATTCTTTGCTTTCCAAATTGAACACACAGATCAATTTCCATAATAACATCAATTCTTCAGAACACTCCATCTTCTTCTACCCAACTTAGCCTACCAGGAAGACTAGGACTAAGGAATAGAGATTATAAAATTCTACCTTAATAAGGCCAAGAAAATTACACTGTAATATCTTTGCTGCTGCTTCATGTGAACAAGTGAAGATGCCAGGAAGCAATTAACCAAGAAGCTTCAAATAAGCCAGGAGTCCATTTAAAATAAGGTGGCATGTACATCAAAGTTTATTAATCCAGGATTGGATTATCCAAATGTGTTAAGGGCCTATCCCCAAATAACCCAGCTGTTTTCATGGTTCAAAAGTGATAAACATAAATCGCCTAAAAAAATAAATGCTATTGAATTCTGGCCAGAGAGAGACTTATTTTCACAAATTTAGAGAACTGCAGTTTTAAAAGTGCTCTAGAAGTGATAATACATTTATTGTTGTACTGGATATGCAGAAACAACTCAGTTGTCCTTGGTTTTGTCAAAAACTGTGGCTGTGGAATTTCTTATTTCAGGGAAACTGGCTGTTTCCTTTTTGGCTTTGGGTATCTGGCTAAAGAATCTTCTGTTTTGCAAAACTTTGAGGTTAGTCTACTCTAACCTTTTTTGCCTCTGGGGTGGAACTGCATTTTCATTAACAGCGGCTTGTTCTTTTGAATATATTACTAATTTAACACTCTACCAAAAGCCTCTGGGAATGAAAAGTAAACTTATAATCCAAAATGAATGAAAGCTAAGCATGGCATATGAAGATGTCATGCACATGTCTGTAACATGTCTGTGTGCTCCCATGGGCTGCAACAGCCATTTCTCCAAACGAATTTACAATTACTTAAGCTCTGATTTTTATTTTTCTAACAAGTTTGGCCGTGATCTCTGGACTACGGATATTATTTTGTTTATCCGGCAAAAGTTTATCTAGCTTCTGCACTATATAATTTACTAAAGGATGCTACTGATAAAAAACAGACAGAACTTTCAGTATTGCTGAGCAAGGAAATGAAAATTTACCATTGGCCCCCCCCTCAACTTAAGGGCAGATCTTGAGAACGGAACTTGTTCTTAAACTGGGGATTACCTGTACCTATCATCTACCTATTTATTTATTTCCTGGAAACTACACAGATATACAAGTAGTCCCCAGTTAATGATACTGTATCAATAGTATTGCAGAATGAACTCAAACCATTGGGTATTTAACTTGAATTTTGCTACAATAGGCTCCCTTCTTAACTATGGGTTGTCCTTAAACTGGGCATTCTTAACCCAGGGCTACCTGTATCCAGGAAATCACCAGGAGTCAAGCATGACAAGAGGGACTTGCCCATTTACCTTAAATTAGCAAAGAATAACAGATCGCCATCTTAAAAACAACCAAATGTTAAAGTGATAATAATGAAAGAAATAACTCACATTTTTTGCTTCTAGCAGCTCTACACATTTTTCATTCTTGTTGCTGCCTCGGGAGACTCTTGGATTGACACAAGAATGGTCCCTACTCGAAAGAATGGTCATGCGAACGCTTGAGTAGGCCGTCCTCTGCAGCTCCTTAACAATCTGAGCTATTTGCTTGTGAGTTCGGGTTCCAAAAAATATTTTGGGGATCAGTGCCTTCCCTCCATTTTCCTTCTTTGCATCAGCAGTATCTTTGACAGTTTGCTCAAGGGAGGAACAGGAACACTTAGTGCAGGGACTGGAAGGCTGTAACTATGGGAAAGAAATTCCATTAAAGCTATTAACACGGCAAATTTTTCTCCTTCTAGAAAAGTTCCTTTCTATCCAACTGCAAATTTTCAAAGAGGAACTAAAATCTCAATTAAGCATTCAGTTGAAAAATAATAGCAATCATATGAAGATACTGTACCATCTGTTCTCAATTACAACCTCTCACTTTCTTCCCTTTTAATTCTGGTAAAGAAAACATCACTTGGGAAAATAAATTAATTCTCTTTTATCATTGCCTGATAACCCACATTTCTTATTGAACTGACTACCCGTTTCAGGCACAACAGAAACTACAAGCAAAATAGCACTTCACACTAGCTAATGCATCTTAAGGTGTTTTTGTTGCAAACTCAGAATTACATTCTACATTTCACATTCATTCCATTTAGAATCAAGTAACATGAACAACAGACTAAGTAACATTGAAGTAAATGCAGCTAAAAATGCTACATTAGTCTGAATGTAAGAAACACACTTCATTATGTTCAGAACAGTGAATTTACAGACCAGCGAAGTATCATTTTTCAACTGCAGTAACAATGCATATTGTCTGAGATCTTCACTTTTTTTTAACAAGCAAAACTAAATTACCAAAGCGGAAATGGGCCAGAGAGTTATGGCTGAAATAGCTCAGGAAATGTTGACTGATCGTAATAAAATTAATCTAAGCACATTTTCCTAGGCATAAAACCTACTGAATGCAGAGTCCTGAACAGAGGATTGCAATGTTAAAGGCTTATTTCAAAGGACACCCAAAGCTTATAAATGACAGCGTTACGGCAACTTCTTGAAGTATTTAATTCTGATTTTGTCTGGAGACTCCAATTAACTTGCTCAATGAATTACATAAAACCAATGACATCCACCATGCAGAAAGCCACTTCCGATTGACATGTACGATGTTCTGCTTTCTTTGTGCATTGCAACCTTTTTCTTTCTTTCTTTCCCATCATGCCATCAACTGACTGATTTTCTTAAAAGGTTCCTTGTGATTATGGTCCACTGGTGGATGATCTAATCACTAGGTAACTCTTGGCTGCCATCTAGTAGTTGTTCAGATTTGGACAACCAAGATGCAGCCACTGCAGAGGTGCAAGAGCATTTTCAATAGCATTTTCAGTTATGTCTGTCAAGCCAGGGACAGGTTGGCTAATTTCAGGGCTTCTTGCCCTCTGGGTCCACCCTGGTTGACCAACCCATTTAAAAAAGGAGGAGGAAAAAGCCAGGGCTGGTCTCCATCACAGGGGACTGGATGCAAGGGGCAGTCCCAGCAGCCCTACTGGACCAATTGGGAATGAGCAGTTTGTTTTCTCTGACCATGTCACTTCAAGCCGTCTCCTCCTCCTCTCCCATCTTGAGTCTTGAACTGGGAGAAGAGGGAAAACACCACTTCCAGAATGGAGCACCCTAAGCTATCTTCACGCTGCTTCAACTTCAGGTAGACCATGAGATACAGACGATGACATGCGAGTATATCCTCTGGAAACAGTGGGGTATCTTTGCACCAACTGTGTAGGTGTAGTCTTGGTTAATTTAACTGCATTCAGATCACCAGGGCCAGATAAATTACAATATAGAGTACTGAAGGAAGTAATGGAGGCGATTGCAGAATTGCTAACTGTAGCCTCTGAAAACTCCAGAAGACTGGAAGAGAGCAAATGTTCCTTTCTTCAAAGATGAAATGGAGGACAACTCAGGAAATTATAGACCTGTCCACTTGACTTCTATACTGGGAAAGAACATCAAACAGATAATAAAACTGCATAGTTGTGAGTGCCTGGATAGGAATGCAACATTTAAGAAGAGCCAGCATGGATTTGTCACAAACAAGGCATGCCAGACTAACATTTTGACAGAGTTACTAACTTCATAGATCAGGAGACAGCCATGAACACAATGTATCCTGACCTCAACAAAGATTCAATGAAGTTCCTCATATTTAATATTTAATTGGTAAAAATATTCTCATACTGTAACTAATAAAATGGTAAAGCAATGAGCTAGATGATACAACTGTTTGATGGATTTATAACTGGCTAGAGGACCTCACCCAGAGAGACTCATAAACAGCTCTATTCTGAGTCTTGTGCTACTGAACATTTTTTATTAATGACCTGGATGAAGGAATTGAAGAGATTATCAAATTTGCAAGTGACACAAAATGAGGAAGAGTGGCGAACCATTTAGAAGAGAAAGAGAAGATTCAAAAATCTAGACAGACTTGAGGAGCGTGCCAAAATGAACAGGATGAAATTTAACAAGGAAAAAAATCTGAAAATGAAAAGCACAACTACCGGATGGGGGGAGATGTGCCATGGCAACTGTACATGTGAAAAGGATCTGAGTGTTCTAATAGATTGCAAGTTGAACATAAGCTAACAGTGTGATGAAGCTGCTAAAAAGGCAAACGTTGTTTTGGAACTTGTTAACAGGAACATAACATCCAGATCATGGGAAGTAATTGTCTTACTCCACTATGCTCTGATCAGGCCCTGTTTGGAGTCCTGTGTCCAGTTCTGGGCACCATGCTCTAAAATGAGATTGATAAACATGAGCAAGTTAAGAGGAAAACTATCATGATGGTGTGGAAACTAGAAACCAAGCATTATGAGATATAGTTAAAGGAATTGAGTATGTTTAGCCTGCAGAAGACTGGGAGAAATAGTAACAGTCTTCAGATATCTAAAGGCTGTCACAGAGAAGAGGAAGTAGATTTGCATTGTACTGCCCTGGAAGAAACCAATGGGTTGAAACTGCAGGGGGGTAGATTCAGGTTAGATATTATGAGCAGTTAAGGAGCAATTTCCTGACAGTTAAGAACTGTCAACCAGTGGAATATGTTATTTCATGACATGGTATGTTCCCTTCACTAGAGGTCTTCAAAGAGAGGGTCAATAGCCATCTACCAGAAATGCTGTAGCAGATTTTATGTATTTATTTTTTATTTATTTTTCAAATTTTTCAAATTCTGTACCAAGCAAGTTAGAATAGACCCATTCTGATGAAGCGAGCTGCAGCTGATGAAAGCTTATGCCTTATAATAACATTTTTTAATATTCAGTTGGAATCTGTCAGTGAGATGGGCAATGATAAATTTGAAAAATAAATAAAAAATAAATACATAAAATGTGTTAGTCGGAAAAGGTGCTACCAGACTCCTCCTGATTTTTTGCTACCATAGACTATAATGTCTCTCTCCTCCTACAACATCTTCCCCTTCTATGATTCTTTGATAAGAGACTGTTGGAGACGCCATGGTTAGCTTTGAGATAGGATGACTGACTAAGGCAACTGACATCTCCTCAGTCAATCAATGGTGGGTATAACACTCTTCAACTACTTGAAAGGACTTCACACCAAAAATGCTGGTGTTGTCTGTGATAACCGTCCTAAGTTAGAAAAAGACAGATTCCAACTGAATATTAAGAAAAATTCCCTAATAATAAGAATAGTTTGACTGTGGAACCAGTGACCCAGAGAGGTGGTGGGCCCTTTGTTGAAATGTCATAAAGCAGAAGCTGGACAGCCATCTGTCAAGTCTTTTTTAATTTGGATCCCTGCCCTGAGCTGGGGGTTGAACTCAAAGGTCTAAATAGCCCCTTCCGTCTCCGGGATTCTAGTGTTCACTCTGATCTGTGATCCCTGCTAGGCTAATAATAACAGTGATAATGAGAGGGATGCTACAACCGGACATCATCTTCCTGGCGTAAAAAATGTCACACTGACAAGGAGAACCAGACACAGTGTTCTTGTCAGATTTTCCCCCCTCCTCTTAATTGTAATCAGTAAGATTATCCCCCGTAAGCAAATGCTAAGTCACTGTGCGCGTTATGCTACAATAGTCAGGATCAACTATCTCTTGGCCTTTGCTCTATGGAAAAGCAGGTTCAAATTACCCACAGTCCCACTCAAGCTTGTCTACCATTAAATATTACAATGCGGGATAGGATGGAAGTAAATGCAACCCTTCAGGAGCTGCCAGTCAATGGGATAAAAGGCTGGCTGACGTGCCAAATAAACAGGCCGTCAATGTGGATAAGGTTACTGGCCGCGCTAGAATTGTTACATTCCTCTCTCAGGTTGCCAGAAACGGCAGATTTCATTATGTTGTGCTGCCACATTAAATAGCTGCTTCCAAATACCCGTCCTTCTCGATATTGAATAATTACTTATTCACCCAAAGGATAAAAGGAAGAGTTATGAATGGGCCTCTTGTCAGCCGTAAAGGAGGAAACAGCTGACGGATGGTGTCCATTACATATGCAGCTCTCTTGGCCTCTGCTCTATAGTCCAGCAGAAAAACTGGAACTCAAACTATGCCGCGTGATATTACAGTCAACGCTCTAGATGGCTTTTCAGAAAAGAGGGAGGAAAAGTGCATCCACGTGCACGTGGCCGTGCACACGCGCACACAAACTTAGGATAAAGTGCCCTTTGATGGAACACCTGGTAGGTGTATTTGACCCAACGAGGAACACTAGAGAAGTGTGACTAGTCAGCAACTAGTCTATAGGGCAGGTGGTTTGAGGACATAATGGAGTAACAGAGGAGTGGGCTCCACCTCAAAATAGAAAGTCCCACTGCCCCTCCCCAAAGCCAACACCCACCCCATGGTGTCATCTCCATCTCAACAACCGAGAACAAATTTGACCTCTGTGGTTTTTACCTCACAAATCCTATTTATGAAAAGTCAATCAAATATAAGCATCAAAGAACTTTAAAGATCAAACACATCAATGTTTAATATGGCAGAAACATTCACAGACCATAGCCCATTTTATCAGATGTGTGTTTTGGGGGCAACGGGTTCATCTTTTTATTTCTGGTATCCTCTGCTCAATTCCCTTGGAGTTGACTCAAGGGAGAATAGATGGTTTTGTAATCCAAGACAAGACAACCGAAACATGTAATTGACTTTTGGTAAAAATATTGATGTAAGTTTTATGGGGGGGTGGGGAGAATTAAATGTAACTGACAGTGAGAATTTTTAGAAATATTATGAAACTTATGAAATAAAGACAGCAAAACTTATCAGGAACAGCCTTCAGGTTTTCTGAAAAGGTTTGAAATTGATATAATATTTTGCTTTTATTCCTCATTTCACTATTAGAACTTTGCAGCTCAATTTTATCATCACCAGTAAAATAACATGGAATTGTTCTACAGTGGACATAACATTTCTGAAAGCTATAGATGTTTTAAACCCCAAAACAAAACCTTTAAGGTCTAGCTGCCCAAAAATATTCACCTAGTATTATGAGTCACTTTATGTGAGTTGGGCAGCTATATAAATACAATAAATAAGTATACCATAGCATAGCATAGCATTAGCATTATATAGTATTATAGCGAGGAGCTTCTTCCCTTCATTCTCCTCTTCCATTTTTAAAAAAGGATATACCCCTGAATATTTGCATCTCACAATAAAGTTGACTAAATTTAAAACAAATTATGTTTAAAAGGAACAGAAAAATAAAACTGCACCCATTAAAAAAATTATGGTATCATTAAAAAATATTGGATTATAACAATTTTACAGATGATGTTAAACCAGTTATACCAGTTGACTGTGAACATTTACATTTTCTGGTCAGGGAGAATAAAGGGTCTGATAAAACTTAAATTAATAGATGCCCTTTGAAATGCTATGCACTGGTTAAAAGAAAGGAGTCTATGAAAAGTGACAGCAAATATGCTTTTCTTTCATATCAACCAAGCTAACAAAAAGTAAGTTGATTTGACAACAAGGTCCACAAGCATCTACCAAGCTTTAATCATCAGTGAGGGCTATGGGTATAAATAAAAGCCTTCTGTGACTTCCTGCCATTCTGCAAAGAGAAGGTCCAGGCTTAAGACCTTTAACAAACTGAAAAGTGCTTGTCCAAAACCATCATATATTTGATAATATGAAGTAGTAGGAATAAACATGTTTTAAAATAGCATCCTTCACTACTACCTCTTCCTACATGTGATATCAATTTAGTGAGATTAGGCAGCATTTAGAACAATTAGCTGAAGACCTCCTCTAGTCAAGCTCAAGTTATGATTACTTGACGGAGGTGCCTATGTAATTTTCTTGGAAGTGGCTTTTCATTGCTTTTTTTCAGGAGTTTGTTCCAACTTCCCAGTGTAAACTATAATCCTGGGATTTGCTGGTGATCTCTCATCTAACTAGTAGTTAGGTCTGACTCTTAGGGGTTTTTTTTTGTTTTGTTTTGTTTAGATCAGCCAAGGTTAGCTAAGTGGGCTAATCTTCTAGCTGGGCAGAAATCAACTGGGAGTCTATAAATTTTCATTGACTTGCAAAGGCAGGGATAGATCTCTGACATCTTTCCTAGTTCCATGAGTGTAGGACAGCTTGGTGATAAAGTGTGAAAATGGTAGTCCCAATCTCTTATGAAATTTGGAGGCAGAGAATGGTTGGGTGACCACAATCACCATAGTTAATTTTTTCTTTAGGGGCTCCTTGGAAGCAATGCAAATACTGGGGCTATCTCCGTGCCATCTCTCCAGGTAAGAATGGAAAAGGTCCCATTTGCCAGCTGAAGCTTAGCTAATACTGAACAAAATGGATCCATGGTCTGACTTGGAATAAAGGAACATCTTATGTTCTCCAGTTTTGTATCTGAGAGCTTCTGAGATATTTGAGAGCAATGGTCACTACTTCTCCCCTCCAAGATTAGAATGAAAACTTGCTTTTGCTACATTCTCCAGAGGGAATGTGTGTGCAAAATTCAGTATCTTGAATTGAATCTAGAGAGCCAGTTTGGTCTTAGAGAGCCAATTTGGTCTAGAGCAGGGTTTCTCAACCTTGGCAGCTTTAAGACGTGTGGACTTCAACTCCCAGAATTCCCCAGCCAGCATGCTGGGGAATTCTGGGAGTTGAAGTCCACACGTCTTAAAGCTGCCAAGGTTGAGAAACCCTGCTCTAGAAGTTAAGGCACCAGGCTAGAAACCAGGAGACTGTGAGTTCTAGTCCTGCCTTAGGCATGTAAGCCAGCTGGGTGACTTTGGGCCAGTCACTCTCAGCCCACAATGTCAGGCTCAGGTGACATGCTGGTCGGTAAATTCCTGTCGCAACCAATGGATCAACATTCAGTTGATCCAAAAAAGTGGATCCTGCACCTATGGGAAAATGCTAGGAAGAAAAAAAAGTTCAATAACTTGAATGGAGCTATGGACTCCTAAACCCAAATCAATATGAAGGGTGCTAACAGCACAATTATGGGTCTTATGTAATTCCAGATTTGACCAACCTATCCAACCCTACGAAGAAAACTAAGAATTTCCCATGATACCTCTTTCAAACCACAAAATCCTCTCTCCTACAAAACTAAAAAAGCCAAGTGAGTCAAAATTACTGGAGGACTGAATAAGAACAAAAGAACCTGGAATGACAGAGGGTAAGTCAGGGTAAGAAATACAATGGTCAGATTTCAGCCAATCTCTACATTTTGAGAAGATTCCCTAAAGTTCTTCCCTTTGCTGACATTAACCACCATCAAGAAGGAAAACCTGGAGGAGAGATATTCCATTGCCAATGCAGCTCTATAGTTTGCTTGTTCTGAAGAGCAGGAGTGCCCAGGATAAGCCAGCTTAGAAAGTCAATGCCAAAGAACTGAAACTTCAGAACCAGAATGCAAACTCAAATGCAAAAGGAGGCAAAACAAATGGCAGGGTTTACTTAAAAAGCAAAGAGAGCTTTCTCAATACCTCTCCAAGCCCCCAAGCTACATATCATGGAAACAAAGCTGGCTCGGTGGTGAATGCCGGGTGTGCGAAATCTCACACAAGTACACCCTGCTAAGATCCTGAAGTGGCATTATTGAAAACGTTCCTTTAAAAAATAGCCTTCGCTTCTTGATTAAGCAGCACAAAGCATCTGTTTATCCACTGGCAGTAACCAGCAGATGAACCCAATTCAATATTTATCAAGAGCTTCACAGATCACCGCTAACCAAGCAAACATTTTAATTAAGCTGGGACTCCCTTCAAAGAACTCATTCAGGACATCAATCAGCAGGAGCCCAGCATCAGATGCTGGGTCAGGTGGCAGAATGTAATACAAATCCACAACTTTCCTCATCCCACTGGTGGTGAGCCCGCCCGCCCAAAAGCCTGGACTCTGATTGTCATAGGCTGCCATTCTCCTGGAATGTGTAACTGAAATCCCTCAGCCCCCTTTGTGAGGCTGGTAAGCAATATGTTAAACCGCAACAGGCAAGCACATTAAGCTAGATCCTTTTCACAGCTGTTTCTTGATACCCTAAGTGCTTGTTACACGCTTCTCCATTTACTATTTACTTTCTTGCCTAGGGTACATAGGGATTCCTTCATGCAACCACCCCTGTTTCTTGGGGAGAAAAGATTACAAGAGCATTCACACTTTGGTGGAATTAATTAACAGAGTTGACCTGCATCTCCATTGTTTTCTGGGGTTAGGGACAATTCTGAATGTGCAGTTGAAGGGGAAACTGGAAGAGTGGGTCAATATATGCTCTTGCATTACTGGGCTGTCCAATCCAGGGGACATGCAGGAACTCCACTGATCTCAGCAGATTCTGAAGGGCACTACAAATAGGTAGATGTTTCAAGACTTCGTATGAAGGAAGGGATCAAGAAAGGAATCAAGGATGAAGTAGAATCTCCAAGAGCCTCTGTCTACTATGGGCTAACTGGGCTCTAAAGGAGATGGGACCTGATTACACTTATGGATCAGGATCGGGTTCCTGGACTTAATTGTTTAATCTGCAGCTGATCTTTTTTAGAACCATCATCTGAACTACCTCTTATTTTAAGATTTGGTCCTATCTGAGTAGAAGACCCAGAACACAGTGACAGTTGAAAGATATCAAAGTCAAGACACCCATTAGGGTTCACCACTGCTACTGCCTGAGAACTAGAATGTTTATACATGAGCATCCGCTGTGGGAAGCAACAGGGGCAAGTAATGTTGTATGTGTCATGATGCAAATTATGTAATTTGCACCATTTCCGTGACACCATCAAAATGGTGATGTCATTGGAGCTTCTGCTGGAATCTGATGTGTTTAGAAGAAGAAGAGTTTTGCTAACATTTCCATACAGCCTTTCCAAACTGATTTTGGTATACAGAAAAAGTCAAATGCTGTGATCAGGTTCATATGTTGTAGTAGGCCACAGTTTGCCAAATAAACAATAATCAGCTTGGTTCACCCAACTTGCTCAGATACAAACCCTGGTTTACAAAGTTCAATGGCCAGATTTGCACAACCAGCTACAATAAAATAAACACACAAAACACACTGTACAAAACAGTGTACAGGTAGTCCTCATTGAATGACCAGTTGTTCAGTGACTGTTCGAAGTTACGACGGCACTGAATGAGGGGGCCTTCGAAGAGCCCTCGTAGTGGTGGCCATTGCAGCATCCCACAGTCACGTGATCACAATTTGGGTGCTTGGCAACTGGCTCACAATTATGACGTTGCAGCATCCCACAGTCACATGATTGCCATTTGTGACCTTCACTGCTGGCTTCTGACAAGCGAAGTCAATGGGGATGCCGGCAAGAGGTCACAAATGACAATCTTGTGATTGCAGGACACTGTGACCGTGCGGGATTCATCTAACAGCAGCAACTGGGACTGCTGCAACTGCTGTTGTAAGTCAGTGCAGTCACATGACATCATGCTTTATGACCATGTTGCTTAACCACAGAGTTGCCAGTCCCAATTACCATTGTTAAGTGAGGACTACCTGTATAGTTTAATGCAATATGAGAACCAAAATAGTATAAAATTAAAGAACAAAAATGTCATGTGATGTTGCTCTGTTTCATAAAGAACAGATCTATCCCCTTTTGCCCATGACACCCTTAGATATTTGCAGACCTCTATCAGATCTCCCCTCTTGCAATCTTGTTTGCAGGATTAACACACAGAGATCTTTTAACCATTCCTCATAGGACTTGGTTTTCAGATCCTTTATCGTTCTGGAAGCTCTTCTCTCTGAACCTGCTCCAGCTTCTCCATGTCTCTTTTAGTGTGGGGCCCAGAACTTGACACAGTCCTCCAATTATGCTCTGACACAATAGAATTATTATCTTCCATTATCTGGACAAAATGCTTCTGTTAAAGCCATCCAAGATGTGCTGGCTTTTTAAACAGCTGCAAGATACTGTGAGAATCAGATCTAAGAAGGTCACAAGCAAACAGGCTGAAACCAGTTAGTCCATTAACCAAAACGAGAGTCCCTCCTGCCCAAAAGAAGCAACTTCAAGCCTACTATGCTGCACAGGCAGGAGAAACAGGAGCAATAATTTGAACTTTGATAGGGTGTACATTTAATGCATGGCTGTTGCAGGAATTCTTTCACAATGGATTCATCACTTTCCTACAATAAATTTCTTTATTGGAGCTGGTGTCCTTTGAAGACTTATTTTTGCCAGTTTCACTCCTAGACTCTTGTCACAGACCAGATCTTCCTACCTTGCCACCAAAGTCATACTTACACATTTGCTTTTTCTTACCCAGATGCAGTCACAGCAGAACCTGTTGGATTGGCCCAATATCCAAGTCTGTCAAGGTCATTCTGAACCATGATTTGCTCCTTCAGTATCACCAGATCCCCCTAACTTGATGTCCTCTGAAAATGTCATGCTGAGGATGGTTCCCAGAGCAAGGAACATCTACAGCCTTTGGATTTCCAACCACACACACCTAAGCTCAAAAGTTATTTTACTGCTGTTAAAGCCCTACATGGACAGTATCAGGATTTATCAGGAAACACCTTGTAGGAATGGAATCCACCTGTCAAGTCAAAACAGGTAGAGAGGACTTGTTGATTCCTCTCTTCTTGAGAGGTGCATGGAGGTACATGCTTTCTCTCTCTCTTTTTATTTTATTGCTTTTAAAATAATGACAAAAAGAAAAAAACAACAAAACACAAAAATAGTTATGATAGAAATACATATATTGTCAAAAAAAACCCCATAGAAAGTGCTTTTTTAAAAAGTGGAAAATACAACAAAGGAAAAAAGAAAAAAAATATAATGCTTCTTTAAGACACATGTTTTTACAATGTTCTACAATTACTGTTTTGGGAGAAAGTAGTGGATTATATAAATACAATTGTGCGACAAAAGCTAAAATTTTCAGAGGATAATATTCTCTTGAAGTAGATACCTAGCACATGGAATGTGACAACTGGACAACGTAAATGGATTCTCCGTGCCCTTACTATGGCCAAAAGACCGATACAGCAACATTGGAAAGATAAATGTATGGCCTCATTTAGTCAATAGATTGAAGACCTGATTGCACTTGCCACCTATGAGCGGATTGCCTACAGATGTAGACTTTGTATGGACAAATATGAAACATGGGACTCATTTATACAAAATACAGCAGGTTAGAAAAACATGATAGTTATGTAAGTGTATTAGAAATATATAGGTATCTGAATAATACTTATATTAGATAAGTATGTATAGAATAGTAACTATTTACTGCTAAGGTGACATGCTTTCTCAGGGGCATGCCTACCCTCTAGAAAACTCCCCCACCCCCTGAGTGCCCCACAGCTCTACCTGCTTGTATTTAGAAAACAACTAAAATCAATACTATTCCAGTCGGTCTTTTGGTTTGGTTTGTTTATGAATCACCACAGGGAGAGGATTCGTATGAATCGTATATAGCGATGTACTGTATTTTGTTTTTCTAGGTTAGGTCTTATTCTTATTGTTTTGGGTTTCGTTAGCCACCCAGAGGCCTTGCAGATTGGGGCGGATTAGAAATTCTGCAAGTAAGTAAATAAGTAAGGATAGATATACAGACATACGTGGATTCTTAGGAGGGGTCTCCAACAAGGTAATTAGAGCTGCCATCAACACTCAGTAGCCATTAACTTAGTTCAAATCACCTTTGTAGGTGATTGGATAAAGAAAGTTCTTCATTTTCCTTTTTGGTCCGTTGAGTTGTCATAAATAGTTAGCACAGATATAGGTAACTGAGTCAATGGGGGAAGAGAACTGTTGATCAATATCTTTTTGAAATGTTGAAATGTATCTGGGGGACCACTGCAGTTTACATGCAGAAATGCGCAGATGGGCTATGTTTACTGAATTATATCAGTTCTCTTCGAATTCTCTGAAATCTTCTTCGGCTGCCAAGTCCCAGATACATGCAAAGGTCTACTTTATAAAACAGCCATTGTTTTAAGATGAAAGATCACGCCCAACCAAAAGAGCGTAGCACCCTTTTAACTGTTAATGTACATGCAGCCCTGTTCAAAACAACACAACTGTCAGTTTCTCTCTCCATTCTTCTTCCCTTCTTCTGAAATGGATGACAAGTCTTTTAACTGAATAAATATGCTTTTAATTGTTGTGCTGGAAATACATGCCCTATGAATTGAGGACAAAGGAGGATCTCCAAACCAACATCTGCGTATTTTCAAAAGGGTCTGTTGTGCATAGCCCTCCTTCTATAAGATATTGTTAGTATAAGAGCAGAAGAGAAAGAAAAACATCCATTAAAGGATAGATTGTCAACAAACACCAGATTGGCACAATACTCATCTGTTGTGGAGGATCAAAAAGGGAACAGAAGCAGAGGGTGTGCCTATGGATTTATCCTAGTTCTCACTTTTGTCTCCTTTTCTTAGAAACATTAGAATCGCTACCAAATAGAGCTCATTTCAAGAGAAAAGGTAAATGTGCAGCTGAAGATTAGCAACTGAAAGGTACTCCAGCAATTTCTCTGGACAATATTTTTCTACATGATTTACTCCAGTATCCACTGGCCATGGAGGAAGTTCCAGACCTAAAGGCCAGCACTTTCAGGCAGTGTTGGGAAAGATCCCTGCCTGAAATCATGGGATAACCCTAGATGGATCAATTGTCTAAGTTACTATAAGGATCAATTGTTTAAGTTACTACAAGGCAATTTCCTAAAGAAGAAGCCATAGTTTTACATGAAAAAGATCTCATGTCCAATTACTGATATTATCTAGGAAAGCTAGTAAAGATGCATGTCCCAAAACAGAGAAAGCCTGTGCTAATGTTGTGGACTTTTTTGCCGACGTAAGGAGCACAACTCTGACGAGAAGAACCATGTTTATCACATCAATCACTGGGTGCCTGCTTTACAAGAAAGAGAGGCCCTGAACAATGGAAAAGCAGAACGTTTGATAGAAGTTGAGGGCTACAAGGCGAGAAATCCCAGGGATCTGATTGTCTGGCCAGTTTTGGGGAAGCTAGGCAGGTCCTTGTCCATGTATCTGGGATTATTTCTATTGTTGGGCAAAATGGGCCTTTCAAGAGGGCAGCAGAGCTGGGGAAGTGCATTGTGAAGGAGATGGAATGTAGAGGTCATCAGCTGATAGGAAGATGGAAGGTTGCAGTTTCTCTAGGTTGCAAGTCCCTTGTAATGGCTGGGCTGTGAGCTGGTGAGGGAGGCTTCCATTCTGTGGTCCAGATGGGATGGCAGGGGCTTTGTCTGGGGCAGGGAGGGTCAATCTGGGTCTGATAGGATTAGGCAAAGAGAGGAACTGGGTTTGACCCTGCTTGTGTCCAAAGATCAGGGAGGAAAAGGGTGCAATTTCCATTTTATTTCTTAGATTTATTTTCTCCACTACACTAAATCAGCTGTTTAATCCCACAGCAGCTACACACTATACTTTACTGGTGACTTGGACAGAGGTGGACACGGCCAGGATTTCCTGATGGGTGTTAATGGTTTTTAATGTTTGTACATTAGTCCAAACACTATTTTTATATAACTTTCCACTAGAAACAAACAATTTCTTCCTTTGTTTTTTTCTGGGAGAAACAAAACAAGAAGATGAAGGTAATTATTAGGGAAAAAACATTAATACAAACATGTAGTCTTCTTGATTAAAAGGTAGGGGTACTCTGAGTCACTGTCTATGAACATTACAAAATAGTTTTTCTCATCCTTTGACTGCCACTCAGAGCCTTCTGGATTCGGAAGTATACAAATTAAGTAAATAAATAGAACAAAAATTAAACTCAACTCCAAGTGCTCCATTTCAGTGTTCCTCAACCCTGCCAAGGTTGAGGAACACTGCTCTATTTCCTAACACCCATTTGCAATAGTATGAGTTCTGAACTATTGGGAAAAGTGCAAGTAACCATTCCATCAATTTGCTTCTGATTTCAAATATCAGTGAAATTTGTGAATAGACAGTGAAACCATACTTTGCCCCTTCAAAATAGAAGTAGTCTTCTGCTGCCAGTGGCCAATATTATTATTTTTTATTAACGGTTTATAATTCTGGAGCCTGTTCAACAAGATAAAATACTGTGTATATACAAATCATCACACTGTGGTTTACCGCAGCTACCTATATCTGCCCTGGCTTGCCTCAGCAATCATGGGTTTGCCTTATAATTTTTCAGGAAACTGAGTGGGTTAATGTTGGTTTTTTTTTTAAAGGGTTTGCATCTGAAAACCAACAGTACCCCCTGCTGGTCCTCAAAATGATCTGAAATGAAATTCCAAAGTTTGATGGACTTCAAATTTTACAAATGTTCAGCCCGCTAACACAGGTCCCCTTCTGCCAAGCAAGATATTATTACATGCACAGCTTAATAAATAGCACAATTTGGCTTCTTATTGGTGTCAAGATATAAAACCTAAGTTTTATAAGTGCTATATAGCTACCACTGAAGATGTTACCTAGCCGGGTAACAAAATGTTTGCAAGAAAACAACCAAGCGTAGAGAACCGCAAGGACTCCACAAAACCTAAGTTTGCGATGAACAAAACATTCACCAAAAGAAGAAAAAAACACCGATTTTACATATGGTTTGAAACATTTGTCAGAAAGAGCAGTAAATATGATTGTGTGGAAAAAATGAAAGGGCAGTGTACAAAATCATGAAAAGAAAAGAAAAATAACGCATGCCACTAAAGCAATTAAATATACTATATCTCACCAATTGAGAATTCTACTTATCTTGACCCAAGGGCCTTGAGAAAAGCCTGCACTGTATATGGGGGGGGGGGGGGGGGCTGGCTCCAAAGGGCAGGGTTATCACCCAGAAGGCACACTTCCTGGGTGCCTTAAGGAGACATTGTTCCAGAGAAGGGACCTTGAGTGTCCCCTCCCTGTTGAAGCACACGGGACATGCAGAAACTCATGGTTTTAAAGTAATATTTACTGTACTGAATTTTTAAATACAACTGTTTACAATGATTGTAACCTGCTTTGAAAGGATGATTATCTGAAAGGGAGATTATAAATAATTGTAATAATATATTACCTAGTTGTGGCCAGGCCACAGGCAACCTCTAAAAACCTTGAAGGAGCCCCCCGCAAGCCTACTAAAATCTGCAACTGAAATATAATATTCAATATGATAAAACAAGGAAAGGGGAGAAGTAAACATGTGCATTTCCCGCATTTGGTTCATTCATTTTAATTTTCTCATTTCAATTAAATACATGTTTATCTTGCTCCTCTTTTTTCCAGGGGCACTGAATTTTTGGATTCCAGCTCCTGATACCCAATTCACTGGCCAACCTGACCATGCCATTCACTCCTCCTTTAGACAATCCCCCAAATATCCCCTCTCACTATCCCCACTTTAGATCAACGGGCACACTGCAGTTCCACAGAGGAATCTACCCTAATACCATATCAGTTACAGCAAGCTGCGACTTACTGTAGTCCATTGGTTCTCAACGGGGGCAGTACCGCCCCCCGGGGGGCGGTGGGAGGATGCTGAGGGGCGGTGAACCTGTTTTGGGCGGTAGGGGGGCGGTGGGCATGTTTTGGCATTTGAACTTAATTTTAAAACTCCCCCAAAAATTTATTAAATCGATTATCTGGTTTACACCATTTGTACCAGCAATAAAACGAGCTTACGCGACGGCTGCCCTCACGCACTTCTAAGAATGGTGAGACGAATTTGTATTCTAGGTAGGATGACCTTGAAGAACTTGACACTACGATTCTTCTCCGATCCCAACCAGCACAGCGCGTGCATCAGCTGTCTTCCCGCGCAATTAATCACAGTGCGTGCATTGAGCGTCCTTTCAATATGAATGTTTGATTTGACCCGTGTTTCTTGAGTTGCTTTTCATTCACTTCATTTTTTTTGCATTAGTCATTTTAATTTTAATAAAAGGAATGCAATTACCTTCCAGGGCAAAAGTATCGAGTTAAATCGAACAAATTTGGTGTGTAAGTCTATTGAAAAAAATTACTTAAAATTTTTGCCTTTTATAATTCAGTAACTCCCCCCCCCTCCCCAAAGGGTGGCATTGAAAAATTTTCTGCTCCTTAGGGGGGCGGCAGCTTCAAAAAGGTTGAGAATCACTGCTGTAGTCCAAGGACTGCACTGTTATTTTGGTGAAAGAGGACAACGAAAACCCTCAGTAATTTCCTTTCTTATTGCACAAATTAAAGCCACTATGCAGGGGAAGAACAGAGTGACAGCCATCTACCCACATTTCTAGCATTTCCAGCAGGCTGCTCTGGATCCCAGTCAATACCTCTACTCTGTGTTAAACAAAACAGATTCACACTAGTAAGATATTATTAAAAGTTTATGCACTGGTTTACAGGGCCAGATTTTTATGCTGACTTGTTTTCAGTGAAGAGGGAGGAAAAATCAATGTGAATTACCTTGGCAGACAATCTGTCCCATTTGCATTTAATGGAATCTCAAAACGATTCAGTCCTTTTTTATTTATTTGAAGCATTTACTTAAAGGAACAGCTTTAGAACACTGCCTGGTCTCTTCTTTAGTAATAAGAAATTACTAAAACCTGTTTAAAAGGGTTCTCCCTTCCTTTCACTGGTTCTAAAAGCTTAAACGGATACTAGTGAGCAAGGACCCAACACTTGTAAAGGAATAATCCTACAATTGCTTTTGCTTCATAAAGGGCTACGGGCTCTAATTCACATAGGTGTTGATCAGATGCAGGTTTTATAATGTATTAAAGCAAAAAATGTGAAAGTCCTACCCGTGATAGCTCATTCACACATATAACACTTAATGCTGCAATTAATGATTGTTCCAGGAACAGCCTGACTCTTCCTTTGGACTCACATAAAGGTAGTCCTCACTTAATGACCATTCATTTAGCGGCCTTATGAAGTTATGACAGCACTAAAAAAAGTGATCCAGGCGCTTGGCAACCAGCTCACACTTATGATGGTTGCAGTGTCCCACTGGTCACATGATCACCATTTGCAACCTTCCCAGCCAGCTTCTGGCAAGCAAAATCAACGGGGAACCATGTGATTCACTTAATGACCACCATAAAATGTTGTAAAATCAGGTGCAGTCACATGTTTCACTTAACAACCACCCTGCTTAATGACAAATTTTCCAGTCCCTATTGTGGTCATTAAGCAAGGACTATCTATATTTGTGATGGAGGGCTTGGATGAGGAGGTTCAAGGTCATGGGGAAAAGCATCTCCTCAGCCCATAGCCTGAGCATGTGAAAGCAAAGAGAATGAGACTGGCACCACCCTAAGGAATTCGTAGTGTTTAGCTGCAGACTTTGGGAGTTAGAGTTAGTCTGGCGAAATTCTGTCTAGCAGGTGCAAGCTAATAAAGTAACTGAGCAATTCCAGAACCGTCCCGTGGAGTTTTTTGGGCTGAACCTGACGTATTCCTCTTTTCCGTTTACTCCTCCAGTGAGCAGCCAACAGTCTGCAATTTGTCATATTGTCTGAACCTTATCGCTTTGTGTTCCTCAGGGACAGCTGAGGTGGCTTAAGGTGAGAGAGCTGGGCACCAACTTCTTCAGTCACCCAAACTATCCCTTCCATCATCATTAGAGTCAAGGGGAAACTACTCTTCAACTCCTGTTCAAAATGCAGCAGCATTCATACCTGCTCCCAACAGAAGACCTTCTACTCAGCCGCCTGATAGTATCTCTTAAGGATAAAACATCTGCCTGCAAAACCTCAGATGGCCATTGGATGGCCGCAAAGAATTTACTGTACTGTATGACTTTGCTGCCACCCAGTGGTCATCCAGTGACCTGCACCCTGTAGATTGATTCTCTCTCTCTCTCTCTCTCTCTCTCTCTCTCCTCCTTCAAAAACAGGGGGGAAGAGCAGAGCAAGGAAAGAATGGGCAGGAATCAATGCCAGGGAAACCACCAGGGCCTCTGTGACCTCCATTCTCAGAGGTAAAGCCAACCTGGGATGGCACCAGAGGAGGTGGTAATAGTAGCAGCTCTTTCCTTATTTGCTCTCGCTTTCCTTCCATACCATTCTTCCACTATGGTTCCTATTGGGACCCAATTCTTGGGCTATCATATGTGGGTTATTGAAATCTAGAGAATGCTAAACATGGCAACAAAGACATGCCAGCAATTCCAACTCCTTAGATATGGTAGCCCAACCTCACCCAGACAAATTTGTGGCAAGGAGTAGTCAGCAAGGAAGAGCTTGGCAGATTCCCCAGTACCTGCAGCCCCCAAGGTGGCTGTTCTCCTTACCATCACTGTACTTATGCTACTGGGGGAGAGTTTCATCACATAAAGGAGACCAGGGAGTTCACAATCCAAAACCCCAAACCAAACAATGAGTCTAAGTCTAATGTCTAATGTCTAATGTCTAAGTCACCTTTTTGTTCCAGGAAACACAAATCAAAATGGATCAGCCAGGAGACACGAAAAAGATGTTATAAATACATTTTTAAAACTGTGTTTTACTTCAAAACTTGGAGAAAAATGGGGCCGCTCTGGAATCCAAAGGGACACCATTTACCCGGAGTCACTTCCTGTGAAGGAATTCCTATTGATTTCCCATCATTCTCAACTCCACTGTGGCCAGAGAACAAATTATGGAAACAACTTAATTGTACAGTCACTGGTTTTTGGTTAGACATTGAGAACAACAGCAAAAATCAATACAGGTTGCCCAACTCATCCAGTCAATGTGGCAGCTAAGGTCATTAACTCACAGAATACATGCACCTAAAAACACTGTGTTGGGAATAGTCCATGTATTTGTCACCATAGCCTGCCATACCTCCAAACACAGAGAAAACTTTTCCTACCATAAAAAAGATTAGGAAAGCAGAGGGATAAACAAAGCAGTGTGTGTGTGTGTGTGTGTGTGTGTGTGTCTGGAGACACTTTTCTCAGCTATACAAAGATCTTACCCAACCTATTCTCTTAAAAAGGACAACATCAGCAGGAATATTGCAGCAATACGAAGGGATAGCCAAGAAACTCTTGGGGTAATATTTACTTTGGACCAGGGGTCATCAACTCAATACCCAATTATTTCTCCTTTTAATGGACCAAGCTTCCTGATTCACCTGATTTTTTTAAAGTTCCCTTTAATTAAAAATAAACACATGCATGGGAAGACTGCAAAACCAACCAAGGATGATTCTGACACCAGAGAGCCTCAAAGAGATAATAAATGGTGGGTTGCTGCAACCCACTACTTTCTTTGGAAGTATGACCACTTGAGGTTGTAGGAGGCCTTCTGGAGATGAGAAGGGGTTACAGGGAGCAATCTCTCTCACTTGCCTTCTTACAAAATTGGTATTTTGTGATGGACTCTGTCCACCAGACTAGCCATCATAAAAATATCTACAACATCCATACAACATGGAACAAAATAGTGTACCACTGACCTAATAGACACCAAAATCAGAAGTGTGCTGATCAACTACTACTAATTGACAAAGCAGTTTTGAAATTTACTTGCATTAGGAAGAAAATACTGAGAAACACATGATAAAGAAAAGTTATGTATATACTGTATGTTGGCTTAGAGAAAGTGTATGATAAAGTGAATAGCTTGAATTATGGAATACTTTGTGTGAATATGGAATTAAAGTTTGGCTTGTGAATGTAAGTGCAGCATATAATAGACGTACAGCATATATGAGAATAAATGGAACGCTTAATATTTCAGTGTTGAATAGGAGTAAGATAAGGATGTGTCATGTTCCCTAGCTTTAATGTACTTACACATAAATGTATAGGGAGTGCTTGTGATGGCATTAGAGGTATGATAGTTGGGGATGTAAAGATAAATCTATGTAGCTGTGTTAGTTGGCTGAGAACCCAAATCATCTGCAGCAAGTGGTGGACTGTACAATGCAGCAAAGAGCATGAATCTGAAAATCAATGTGTTAAAAAAAGATAGTTGTATCTGACAAGGAAAATAGAGTTAATTTCTACATAAATGGCAAAAACAAAAACTTCTGAAAACACGGCTATGCCAGATGGCCTGGGGGCCTCGCATTGTTGGAATTGGCTGGTGGGATGATCGGCACTGCTCTCCCCCATCATCTTGAATTGTATATAGGCTTTTTATATAGAATTGTTACTAGTTATTTTAATATGGATATTTATATTTTCATTTTTTTATTGTTTCAGATTTTAACTGTGAGCCTCCCAGAGTCACCCTCTGGGGGAGATGGGCGGCATATAAATTAAATTAACAAACAAACAAACGTATGCAAATAGATAAAGAAAATTGACAGAAAGTTTATCATCGATGGAAATGGAAACATTTTGGCCAAATGCTGGTAGAAAGATAGCAGGTAGTGTTCAGTTTGTTGTGAGGAATGAATGTATGCTGAAAGAAATGAAAGTGTTGTAAGAGTTCACTTTGTTTCAGGAAAGTGAGGGAACTGAGAATTGGGTATGCTGGGAGAAACATAAAAGAAAGCTGAATGTAGTGGGAATGAGGTGCTTTTTAGGTGCACCCCTAAAACAAAAATTGGGTCAAGGAAGAATGGGTGCTGAAAGAATATTGCTTAAATGCAAAAATGAGTGACCAGTATGAAAGAAGTAAATTGAGATGGTCTAGTCCAATGTTTCTCAACCTTGGCAACGTTAAGAGGTGTGGACTTCAACTCCCAGAATTCCCCAGCCAGCTTGCTGGCTGGGGGATTCTGGGAGTTGAAGTCCACACCTCTTAACGTTGCCAAGGTTGAGAAACACTCATCTAGTCAAACAGAGAAAATGAATGAGTATTGAACTGTACAGCAAACATCCAACAGAGTAAGGAAAGGGTTAGAATGCTATTTAATTCAGGAAAGGTGTTTCAGAGCACACACGTCTGCAACTCTTTAAAGCAGCCACATAGTCTGCCAAGATTGCATAACCGCCCTCTGCAACTGCCATGATTCCAGGAAAAGATGCAGCTGCTTTAAAGAGCTGCAGACAAGTGGTATTTTTGCACCCCTGCAAGCTTGGAAACACCTTTTTGGAATCAAAGCACAGCCCTACTCAAAACTTTGGAAGCAAATGCATTTCCATCAAATGCATATGGGCCGATAAAGAGCTATGAAGACTGAGGAATTCTAAAGAACTGTTTGCCACTGCTGGCAAAGTCTCATGTCTGAGTGCACAGTCCCAAGTACGCTGGCTGGAAAACAGTGTCACAAACCCTTGAAGAATCTTCCAGCGGATGAAGCAGACTATGATCCCAAAGGCCCAAGTCCCTGGCAGACACAATGTCAAGAGGAGCCGAACCACTGAAGGGGAGCTGGCTTCTGACCCCAGCTTGACCCTCTGAGGACAAAACCTCTAAAAGATTAAGAACAGAGTGGCTAAGTAGGTATAGGGTCACCAAATTGCTGGAAAGGTTTACTAAGGATTAACGGGTTTATTTGTGCATACAAATAGTCTTTTTTGGTTAATCTCAAAGGATTAACAGTTGAGTCTAGGAGCTTGAGTCTAGTCTAAGGCAAGAACATTAAACAGCAAAGCAAATTAGCACAGAAAACAACAGAATTAGCTACTCTGGGGTTGCAATCCTGTTTGCCCACCTCCTGACCTTCAGAACCATTGGAGCCTGATTCTCTGAATTCAACTTTTTGCTCACAGCTGGAACTGTTTTGGTCAAAGAAATCTTGAAGATCTTTTTCAAACACATAAACAGGAAGGCTGATTCATTTCACAGGAAATAATGTAATAATTAATTAATCCACAGGAAATAAATAATAATCTCCAACTACTGTCCATCCCTTAAGTCTTACATATATCATATATTTCTTGTTCTGCTTAGATGTTAGCTAGCTTTGGACAGAATTATTATGGTTGGTTGCACAGTCAGCCAGATGTTTAGACTGGATTAGGCATTTTTATCCACCTATCGAGGACCTGGGATAGGCAGATGTTGTTTGACGGTGTTAAAGGTATCGCAGGAACACTGTCAAATTGCAAAAGGCAGCTGTTCCAAGTAAAGCTGCCTTTTGCAGTTGACTGATGGTGATTTTGTCAATGCCGATGGTCTTCAAGTGTGCTCCAGATGTTTTGGGATTGCCCCCAAGGCGCCTATGACTATTGGCACTATCTTTGCTTTCTTTCGCCATAGTCATTCTACTTCTATTTGCAAGTCTTTATATTTTGTGCTTTTCTCCAGTTCTTTTTCTTCTCTTCTGCTGTCTTTATTTATTTATTTATTTATTTATATTTATTATTAAAACCACCTGGCTCCCAGCAACTCTGGGTAGTTACAAATTGTTAAAAACATTTAAAAACAAGGAAACAATACACAAAAACAACACAAAAGAAAGGAACAGAGATGGCAGAGAAAACCAACCAGATGGGTACAAGGAAAAGGAAGAAAAAGGGGGTCAGTCATCCTTGTCAAAGGCCTGGGCGAAGAGCCACATCTTCAGGGCCCTTCGAAATACCATTACAGTAGGGTGGGGCCATTCGAATCTCGGAGGGAACCTCATTCCAGAGGGCAGGCGCTGCTACAGAGAAGGTGCACTTCTGGGATCCTGACAGATGGCACTGTTTAATCGGTGGAACCCAGAATGGTTAGCGCCCCATAGAAAAAGTCTAAACTTCCCATCCTGAGCAAAGGCAGAGGCACTGCTCCAGAAACCTATATTCCGTCTTTAATCTCAAATCCTACTATAGTAATTTCATCAGTTCATCTAATCCTATACCCACTGTGAACAGGAGATGTGTATAAAACTGCACTTTTAAATAACCAAGCACACACATACACACACACAAAAATATGAACTGGTCAATGTTCAAATTGTGAAAAAATTTCCACCATTTAAAAAAGGCAAAAGGTGAAGGAAAATACAAATATTGGCTCCTAGGGGTCTTTCAGAGAAGTAGTAATGAGGTACTAGCGAGAGGGAAACGTACATAAAATTTCATAAACGTACATAAAAGCATAAAATTTCAGCCAGAAAGTCTCTTGCCCATAAAGTGTGCCAGGCTGAAGACAGCAAAAGGCCCATCTTAGTTTTAAAGCAGTACCTAGAATAAGAGGTCCTGCTCAAAAAAATACAAAAGCCTTTTCACACTGCTGAACCTTCATACTCAGCTCTTCCAAACCAATGCAATTGGTCTTTAATTTCGTTTTTTCAAAACTTAGCATCCCCACACTTACTGTTTTAAGTGACAAAGGGACACTTTTTCCCAAAGTCACAGTCAATTCTCCATTTTTCTGCTGTTCATAAACTTCCAAAGCATCAACTAGCTGTGTTCCTTGGGCCAGCCGGTGTCGTTTTCTCGCCTGTAAGCCACACAAACACACCTTTGAATTCAGGAAGCTAAAAGTCTAAGTAGCAATCTTTTTTATCCCCAAAATAAAATGTTTGTCAAAATAAAAACAAGCCATTAGAAAGAGAAACAGCAATATAGGGCTGGGAGAGTTGAAGATATGAGGTCACTCCAAAGCACAAGAGCTCCTTGGAAGGCTTCCTTTGCACCAAGTAGCACATCATAGGCCATGGCATGGGGAGAAAGATCTTCCCTGAAGAGCATTGGGCCTGAAAGGCTGGCAAACACGAGATGTTCTTTATGGTGCTCCAGAGCTAATTAGGGCTTTGTAAGCTAAAGCCAAGGCCTTGGATCTGGCTGTTGTTTTTATATATATATATATATATATATTAGCTATAATACACAGGAAGGATGGCATTAGCTAACCACTGTATTCTTCATGCATTGTAGCTTCTGGTTTCCTATAGAATGCATTATAGGAAGCTAGTCTTGGGGTTATCAAGATGTCTGCCACTGAGGCCAACCTATCCCTGTAGAGCAGTGTTTCTCAACCTTGGGAACTTTAAGACGTGTGGACTTCAACTCCCAGAATTCCCCAGCCAGCATGGGAGTTGAAGTCCACACATCTTAAAGTTCCCAAGGTTGAGAAACACTGCTGTAGAGGAATGGATGGATCTGATGTACCAAGCTAAATTGGCAATAGATGCTACAAACCACACAGGCCCTCCAGTAACAAATAAACCCAGTTCATTGGTATAAGAAACCATGAATAAGAATGTATTGTTTTTTTCAGTTATCTCACAGTATTCTTTGCTTCCAAAACACATCTTAATCAAGACTCGTCAGGTGCAAGTGTTTCAAATCAGTTGACTAAATGATTAAAAGCTAAAATGACTAAAACAATTAAAAAAAAAAACAAACTATCAGAGACATGCTTTAAAAGAATTTTTTGTTTTAACAAATATCAGTAATTAAAATACTGGGAGAAACATTTAAAGAGGCAATCTACAGTCAATCCATTTAGCTGGGTCGACCTAGACTAGTCATCTAATCTACAGTCTAGCCTAGCTGACTAGTCTAGGTCAACCCAGCTAAATGGCACATTGTTTTACTTTACTTGCTGATGGAAAATTAAACAGGCTTGTTCAATGATAGAGTCATTTTACTAGTTATCTATCTTGCTCACCTGCTGCTCCATTTCGAGTGAACGAATCCTTTTCCTGTCTATTTTAAAATCACTGTCGTCTTCTTCGTGGAATGAGGCTTGTTTTTTGGCAGACAGTTTCGAAGCCAGTGTAATTCTTGAGACACCCTCTGCAAGAACAATACATCAAACAGAGTCTGCAAAAGGGGGATCAATTTTATAAATATCCTATTCAACAGAAAAACATAACCTGGGAGTTAAGGAGGGAGTAAAAATGGAGGGGGAAAGTTACACTGCCTTAGAGGAGAAACAGGTAACTCCAAAGACATTGTGCTCAATTTAGTTGTTTACAGTAGGCTACCTTGGGAATTTATCAGGAGAGAAATCAAACAACTAAAACAAGCAAACAAGTAAAACTCAATCAGACTACAATAGTTAAATTCCGTGCCCTGATCTAAAAGAATCCTATCTATGCTCTAATATGCAGTTAAGCCTCACCACAATTCTGTCAGGTTGGTTAGTTAAGTGACAAAGACATTGAAATACAGTATTTTTAACAACACTTAGGGGTAAACAAACCCTTTTCTAGAAACCTGTTACAATAGAAGGGAATATCTGTAGCTCAGGGTTGAACTGTGGAGTCCTTGGTGCTCTCTGAGCTTGGTGGTTTGCTTGTAGACGTTTTGTTACCAACACAAGCTATGAAAAGAAATACACTGCCATACATCAGAAACATCTCAGAAGCAACTAACAGGCTGCTACAACCACACGGCATCACCGTAGCACACAAACCAACTCAAGCCCTCCAAAACATCTTAAGCAAACCAAAAGACCCAGTAGCCCAAGAAGAAAAAACAGGGGTCATCTACAACATACAGTGTAAGGACTGTCACAGCCACTATGGAGGACAGACAGGCAGAAGACTAACAGAGTGCATCCATGAACACCAACTAGCAGTCAGAAGACATGATGAAAACTCCTTAATCTCACAACACATAGACTCAAGCACAATTTTAATTGGGAAACTGTCAGCGTCTTAGACCAAGCTAAATCTAAAAACACAAGGGAATTCCTGGAAGCTTGGCATTCAGACAAACCAGCCATCATAGACACACAGAGATAAACCACATTTATACACCATTCAAAAGAGACAATAAAAAAGCTAAGAAAGAAAAAAAAGACCAGAACACATCCTCTCCAGCAACCAACACCCAGATAAGCAGGGATTAACACCAGGCAAACAATCAGGCAGAGAACGATGCCCGAATCAAGGAACTACCAAGGAGAAAACCACACCCCACCAACACTGGCAGGGCAAGTTACTGTACATAAGCAGGGAGCAAACCCCACACTTGCCAGCACTGATGATATATATTACTTAGGTAATAAAACGTCTGCAAGCAAACAACCAAGCTCAGAGAGCAAAAAGGACTCCACAATCTGTTATAATTCAAGCACCACACTGACAGCACAGTTATACCTGACATTTTTATATCCCTGCTACAACAATTATAGCTGTTTATTTGTATGCTGCTTCACTGAACAACTCTAGGAGGCTTACGTCAAAGTGAAACACCTGTTGATTTTTTTTTTTGTGGGTTGGGGTTCTCTGAGCTTGGCTGTTTTCTTGCAAATGTTTCATGACCCGGCTAGGTAACATCTTCAGTGCTAGAATAGAGTGGGGTTTGCTCTCTGTTTATATACAGTGGCATGCCCTGCCAATGCTGGTGGGGGTGTGGGCTTTGTTTTATTTTTTTCCCTCTGGTAGTTCCTTGATTAGGGTATTGCTTACTGCTGATTGAATGTCTGGTGATAATCTTGGTGTTAATCTCTGCTTATCTGGGTGATGATTGCTGGTGAGGAGAAGTTCTGGTCTTTTGTTTTCCTTTCTATTGTCTCTTTTGAATAGTGTGTAGATGTTGTTTATCTCTATGTGCCTGTGGATGGCTGCCTTGTCTGAATACCCAGCTTCCAGGAATTCCCTCGCATTTTTGGATTTAGCTTGGTCTAAGATGCTGACAGTTTCCCAGCTGAAATTATGGTTAAGTCTGTCCATGTGTTATGAGATTAAGGAGTTTTCATCATGTCTTCTGATTGCCTCGCCAGCAATCATCACCCAGATAAGCAGAGATTAACCCCAAGATTATCACCAGACATACAATCAGCAGTAAACAACACCCTAATCAAGGAACTACCAGAGGGAAAAAATAAAACAAAACAAAACCCACACCCCCAGCAACACTGGCAGGGCAGGCCACTGTATATAAACAGAGAGCAAACCCCATTCCCTTCTAGCACCGAAGATCTTACCTAGCCGGGTAACGAAACATTTGCAAGAAAACAGCCAAGCTCAGAGAACCCCAAGCACTCCACAGTTCAATCCTGAGCTACACATATTCGCTTCTATTGATTTTTTTTTTCTCCTCCACTATCAGCCCACCCCAAATTATTCTGCTTACTATGTCCTCCAGCAATCTTGCTATTAGGATCACAATCTTGCTAGTCCATATGAATCGCTACTCATTTCCTTCTGTCTCCTTTCAGGTCATTTCTAACATGACAACTCTGGTAAAAACGACCCTTGAGACACACAGATGATGGTTGTGCCCTTAAAAGCCTCTCAGAGAAGACAATACCTCTGTTTCTTGAGATACTCCCACTGCCTGGGGGGGTCTCCGCTGCACTGCTGGGGAAGAAAGAAGAAGTATTCTGGCTGCCTCCTTCTGTATCCTGAGTGGAGAATTTAGCATGGCACAGGCAGTGACACAGCTTCAACACCTCTGTTTTCTTGCAGTCCTTTGAGCATAAGGCATCAGGCAGTTTTTCTAAAGAGCAGACAAGATGTTTTAAAATAATACCGTGGGAATTTCTTGGCTGTATTTTTGTTTCTGTCCTCTGGGACAGAACTGGTCTAGGAGGGGATGGGGAACCTGGGACCGTCTAGAAATTGCCCCCAAATCCCTGAAAGGGACACTGGGAGTCATTCGGCAGCAAGTAAGTGAGAGGTGGGCAATTGTTTGCATGCTGGACTGGGCCTTGGGAAGACTAAGATTATCTTGGCCCCTGAAGACTACAAGGGATCATGACAGTACCAGAGTGGGTGGAGCCAAAAATTGTGGCCCTTTGAGAGGGGCTTGGGAGAGTTTTAAGAGGCAAAATGGGTGCCTTAAACTTTGCAGAGCCATCAAAATCAAGCATGTCCTATTGTCCCCCCAGTAGTAAAACTGGCCCTTCGGGAGAAGGTTTAAAGAATGTAATAGGAGCTTTAAGCTTCCTGAGAGATTTAAGTAGCATATTCTGCTACTAGCCCTTCCTCCCTAAACTCCTCCAAGAGTTGCAAATTTTAGCCCGAATTTTTAGCCAAAACACCATGAAAAATGCACTACCCGCAGATATGCCCATTGTGAAAACTGAAAATGGAATGGGTTCTGGAAAACAACATTTATTGATACAAAATATGAAAATAAAATATTAAAACAAATATTTTCAGAAAATATTGAAAAAACATACAAAAATTTTGAGGATCAGCTTATCCGCGAGCGGCACATTTTTCATGGTAAAAATTTGTGGGTAGGCTTATCTGGAGATGGGCTTATCTGCAAGCATATACAGTATTTTAAAAATTTGAGAGCTGCAATGATAAAGGCACTGGAATAAAAGCAGGGAGGCCTGGGTTCTAGTCCCCCCACAGCCACAGAAGCTCCCTGGGGGACTTTCTCTCTCAGGCCAGCCTACCTCCAAGGCTGTTGCACTGGAAAAAAAAACAGGTGGAGGGAGGCATCATATATGCCACTTTGCACTCCTGTACAAAAGAGGGCATATATCTAAAATCCTGGCTTTGGTGCCAGGGCTGGGGTTGATGATTATATTTGTTCAATGGCCTCTGTTTTGTGCTGTTGTTTTTGCCATCTATTAGATTATTTAGCCCGGGCTGCCTGGGTGATTCAGTGTTTTTACCTGTTTTTATGTTTTCCCTAGTTTTGTATGCCACCAGAGTCCACTGGAGTTGGGCAGCCAATAAATGTAAATAAATAAATCTAACCAATAAATAAAAATAAATAACTCATGGATTAGCAGGAAGAGTGAAGCCAGAAGCAGAGTCTTTGATGGCATCCACTTACAAGCAGACCCACCCAAGGTCTCACCAGAGAGCGACCGCTGCCAAGCCAGAGCAGAGCAGAGCAACGCCAAGCTCTTCCCGCTTCCAGTCGGACTCTCCAACAGGCAGTGCTGCTTGGAGCTGAGCCCCTTCACAATCTGCAAATAAGGAAATGAACTTGGCCAGCACGGAAAACAACCAGCAGCTGCCTTTTTCCCTTTTTTACTGTAAGAGGGCAACTAAGAAAATCTAAAGATTGGATTTATCTGTTGCTTTCAGCTGTTTTCCTAATTTCATTAATAGCAGAATTGAATTTGAAAAGCAATGTAAACTGCTATGCATTTTAAAACATGGGATTTCAACAGCAAACACAATTTCCACTCAGAGAGAAATATTGGATCCTAACTCCCTAATAGGTAAAAAAAAAAAAAAGCTTTCCATTTCTGATTCGAATAGTCTCAACAAAAACTTTTGAAAAAGGAAGGTAAAATATAAATATAATCAAATTTAAAAAGAAATGATACTTGAAATATATAAAATTCTTCAACACTATCTATAGCTGTCATTTAAGAGGTAGCTGCTACTTAACTACAACATGAGCCATCACTCCCCAATAGCCACATTGGGTAACATATATCAGTAAGATATGCCAGTAAGATCCAGAATGCCACAAGTTGCCTACTCCTGCTCTAGATGTTATTCACATTATATCAGACATATTAATATTATCAGTTCATTCTTCTGTCTAAACTAGATCAAGTCATGGCGAATCTAAAGTTTCTTAAAATAAGCCAAAATTGAACTATGCTTTTCAATCCTTGTTTGTTTCACTAATCTACAGTTCTTCTGACATAACACAAAACTACAGATAGTTTAATGAAAAGGGAAGGGCTGCCCATCTTCTGCTTCCAGCCACATGAGGCTGTATTGCTCCCAACTTCAGTTTCAAGGTAGGCTCAGTGCCTGAATTTGAGATCTGAATATTGGTTGCCAATAATTTTCACTATTATTTAAAAGTTAATCCTGTTGCTTTTTTTTTTTTGAAAAACAACAATCAAAACCTTAACCAAGCAAAACTTTAAAAAGTTGAAAGACATTAAAGATCAAGGAAGTTGGAGAAAGTCCTTGCTTGCAATTAATTATAGAAGCTTAACTATAACCTTAACAATGAATATTGTAAAATCATTGCTATATGACTTACTGCGTTCATCATAGCAAGTTGTGATGGATAAGCCTTACATGGGAAGAGAATTTTTACTCCCCCAATGGTGTATTCTGATGTTGGTAATGCCATAATCACATTGACTTTTCAGGGCATCCACCTTCAAGAAAAAAGAAACAGTGTTTTAAATTATGCACCATCAAGTTTCAACTGGGAAGCTGAAAATCCCTAATGGAAGGAAAAATCCCCCGTTTTGTTGCTAAGGAAATTACCAGGGTCATCCCTGTAAGGTCACAAGGAGTCAAACTTGTGCTAAAACTTGTGCACTATAAGGTCCCAAGGAGTCAAATGTGCTGAAACAATCATTGTCAATGACAAAATGGCTACAGAAGTTCTAATTGTGTTAAATTAATGGAATATTCTCCCCCCACCAGACGTGTGGCAGGCCCCTACCCTCCCAGCTTTCCAGAAAGGGCTAAAGACCTGGCTGTGCCAGCTTGCGTGGGGCGATGGGAGGTATGGTCGATCCTGGGGGTGGCTGGCGCCCTGATGACGCTCCCCGAGCTATTCTTGGAATCTATTTATTATTTAAGACTTCTTTTAAGTCTTTTACTTTACTTAAGTATTTTAACTGATTTTATCCTTTCTGTAAACCGCCCAGAGTCGCTTTTTAACGAGATGGGCGGTGACAAATTTGATATATCAATAAATAAATATAAATTAAAGAACCTGACTTGAAGTTTGACTATTATCTTCACACTGCAGGAATACCACAAAGTGCAGAATTAGAAAAAGGCAACTGAAGAGCTGAGAGGATGCACTTTCCAGCCTCATCGGTCAACTGGGTGACTAGGAGCTACCAAGAGGTTGAGCCATTGCCATGACGATACCAACCTGATCTCATGAGTCATTTGATGACTGGGTGGCCTTACGAATCTAATGAAGAAAATATATGACACAGAACAAGTGCAGGAGTTTGTCCTTCTAGAAAGAAGTGAACTGAAACCAGAAAGGTCTCATTTGTTGCCCAGCGAAGGAACTGCTGCTTTCTGCTTCCTTCCCTGGAATTCATGCATCTGATGAAGGGAGCTGCAGCTCCCGAAAGCTTATGCTTTTTAATAAAATTTGTTAGTCGGAAATGGTGCTACCAGAGTTCTCCAGAGCCAGCATGGGGAAACCCTGGCTCTTCCCGATGAAACCTACAATATCTGGAACAGGTAGCCTTTCTGTTCTGTAATTTTTACTATACCACACAAAATATAAACATTGCATTCTACAATCCATGATGGATTCCAATTTTTTTTTTCTAGCCTTTTAAAATAGTCACACTATAAATGTTAGGATCGTTTTTAAAAACCACATCGCGAATTGCACTACTTTAAAAAAAAAAAAAAAAAAGAATTGCAGGGCCCTTCTTAACAAACAGTGTCTGAATGATGCATCAGGCTCTATATTTCTGCATGATGAAACCACCATCAAAAAAGCCTGCAGATGCGGTCACGTACCCAAGATCCCAAGAACAGGCTGCAACAAACTGCCTGCCCATCCATGTTTGAAATCCTCTCTGATTTTAGTTCAGGAGGAGTGAAACTGAGAACAGAAGCAGCAATGGATAAGATGAATGCTGAACCCCTTAAACAGCTCAGTTTTAAGTCAGTCTGCTCAAAAATAATTCCAACTAAATCAGGTGGGACTTACTCCTAAGTAATAGTGTATAAAATGTATTCCAAGGCTAAGCTCCTAAATACATGTTAGAAGTCAATTTTACTGAACTTGATAAAGGGATTTATTGTTCAGGAAAACCATTTACATTTGGGCCACAACCTACCCTACTGGGTGTCAGAAAGGGCATCAAAATTTACTTTTTTCAAGGTATGGGGGTGGGAATGTAATGAGCTGCTTCCTTCTGCAAGCTGGAGATTAACGAATGTAGCATTTATTCTCTGGCACTGTTTGTATGTGTGGGGCATGAGGAGGTGTAACCAACCCTGGGAGTGGCTGGCACCCTGAAGGCGCTCCGGTAGGTTAATACCTTTCATTTACCATCAATTCCCTGGAATACATTATTTATTTATGTACATTGTTTTATTGTATTTTAATTAGTATTTATTCTTGTTTTATTGTAAACCACCCAGGGTCGCTCCTTGAGTGAGATGGGCGGTGACTAAATTTGAAATATAAGCAAACAAACAAATAAAATGTTGCTATTTGTGGTTTGGCCTCAGTACTTTTTAACATTATATAGTATGTCACCTGTTGTGAAATGGTTTCAACTGCAGCGGCATATAAACGCTGTAGGCAGAGAGAAAGAAAGTGAATGGCCAAGAAGTACTGTATCAACAAGTTTCCTGCCGCTGCTCAGGAATGAGTGGAGATGACCTTCAAGATCCCTTCCAACTCTGTAGTTGGAAGAAAATGGCAGCACAGATTTAATCTAACTACTACCAAGATCTAAAGCAGCCTCTGGCACCTGACAAACTACGGTCTGAACATACAAACGAAGATAGCTCATTGCTTGGGGAAAATGCAAGAAACTTTGCCCCAGACAAAAATAATAATTTGGAACTGCATATCAGGATAAATACTGAAAAATCTGGGTGTGCAGCATGGCTGGAGACAGAAGCAGCTTTTTGGAGAGAAGGCCAAGGAGACATGGAGGCCTCGGGGTCAACCTATAGGGATCCTCACAGGCATACTTAGACACTCACTGATCTAAGATTGGGGCTGGGATCTGAAGCACTTTCTTTGGGAGAGTAAATCCCATTGATTCAGCTACAGAACAACACAATCACATCTGCCATCCTCCAAAAATGCATAAAGAAGGGAGATTTAGAAATCTAGAAAATTTAGAATCTTACAATTATGGACTCGCACGTGTAGGACACGTACGTCCTACCCAGAGCAGAGGATTACCCAAAGGTAACCAGAAGCCAAGTCACAAAGGGCTTTTCACAGAATCCCCAAATGGAGGTGTTGGAGAGGACCCATCTAGTCCAACCCTCTGCCACATGCAGGAAACCCCTTCAATCATCCTCGAGGTGGCTGCTCAGCATCTTCTTGTAATGGACAGAAGGAATGACCTTGAGGAACAGGAGGAAGAGCTGCTATCAAGACAACAGTCAGATAAAAGAAACCTGAGTCTGGGGCAGAAATGTAATTTGAGAAAGCGTCTCAGACAAGACCCTCCCTAGTTCTCATGAAGATAAAGCAGGGGGGGCATTCACATTTGCAAGATTCTGTTACTATAACCATATAATAAAAGAAGTATTAGCATTCATAATTTTGGTTTCCTGGTCTGGTCTACCTTGAAGGGATGACACTTCCAAAAGCTTGCGGAGATGGAGAAGGATGCTCACCACAACCTGCCAAGCAAAACCAAAATGTCAGCAACCACCTCAAACAAGCTGCAGAACAAACCCCATTCAGGATCACATTGAAATGACAAGCCATCCGAGCGAAACCGTGCCAGGAAAGAGAGGCAGATGTGCCATGCATTGTATGCTTCTAGTTCAATTGTGTGTTTGTGGAGCCTCTGTCATGTTTTCTGATGGTTATGGCTATTTTCTTGTCCAGCTGTTAAGTTTTTTATTTATTTAATTTTATTTATTCAATTTGTATGGCCGCCCATGTTAGCAAGTGTCTCTAGAGGTGGCAAACAATCTTAAATTTTAATTGTTTTACTTGTATATTTGATATCTTGCAAGGTAGCCAGAGTCTTTGGCGTAGCTATTATTATGGTTGGTTGCACAGTCAGCCAGATGTTCAGACTGGATTTGGCATTTTTATCCTGCTATCGAATCCTTCCCAAGGACCTGAGATAGGCAGATGTGGTGGTTTGGTGGTGTTCAAGGTATTGTCGCAGGTTGGAAGTTGCTCCAGGTAAAGCTGCCTTTTGCAATGGGCTGATGGTGATTTTGTCAATGCCGATGGTCTTCAAGAGGGGCTCCAGATGTTTTGGGATTGCCCCCAAGGCACCTGTGACTGTTGGCACTCTCTTTGCTTTCTTTTGCCACAGTCCTTCTATTTCTATTTGCAGGTCTTTGTAATTTGTGATTTTCTTCAGTTCTTTCTCTTCTCTTCTGCTGTCTCCAGGTATTGCAATGTCCACCATCCAGATTTTTTTGTCTTTCTTATCAACATCATCATCATCATCATTATCATCATCATCATTATCATCATCATCATTATTTGTACACCACTTAAGAGTCACTCAACTGAAGCAGTTTATAAGTTCCTAAATAAATAAATACACCAACCAACCAACCGACAGTCAGGTGGCTCATCCATATTCAGAATGAAACATTATTATTACGGTTATTATTATATTTTATAACACCTTTTTTATATATGACTCAAGGCGATTTGAATATAATTGAATAGACTCTGAAAAATTAAAATGGAGGTTACACCGCCTGGACACAAATCTTAGGAATAATTTATTTTTTATTTTTTTAAGAAAAGGAGTTGATGCGCGAGAGAAAGCAAACTTTACTCCGGGATGGTGGTCCTTTCCAACCCGCCCCCCTCCAAAATTAAGACTTTTCACTCACGAAACGGTGGGGGGGACATTTCGCTGCCCCCCCTGCGCCCCGCTTCTCGGCCCGTCAAGAATCATTTTGTGGCAGAGAAATTGGAGGAAGCAACAAAGCGGGCTTGAAAACAACTCCCCCCTCCGGAATGGGAGAGTCGAAAGTTACAGCTCCCTCCCCCGCCACCCGCGACTTGGACTCGTCTAGCGCGCAGGAACCAATGCGCGCCCCTTCTTTTCAGCGCGCGCGAGAAGAGTTACCTCAGAATTCCAAGCGCCTACTCCCTCGCCCTCTTCTACTTCGATCCTTCCTTCCCGCCTCGGCTCCGCCCGCCCCCTTCCGGCCTCTCTGCGAATCAGTGGCCAGATGGAAGCGCCAACGAGAGCGCCCCGCTTAGCGTGGCTTCCGGGAAACTTCAGTTGCCTAGATACCGCGCGGCCTAACCCTCCCGAGCTTCGCTACGGAGACAGACCAGCGTTCCCCTGTCGGGGCGGCGTAAATTCCGCCGCCTGATCCAAGAACTTGAGGAATTCGCATTACACTGGCCGCGAGGAACATCCCTGATGCAGGACCGTGAAGGATAAGAGCCCTCCGGATTGTTGGAGGTCTTGATCCCTTGACACTGACTCTACAGCGCCTCACGATCTCTGATCACAAGACGGGTAGTGGATTATGGGAAGAGGCCTAAAGTTTCATTCCAGTGTTTCTCACCTTGGCAACTATAAGATGGGTGGACTTCAGCTCCCAGAATTCCTCAGCCAGCACGCTTTACAGCATGTGGATTTCAACTCCCAGAATTCCCCAGCTAGCACACTTTAAGATGTGTGGACTTTACCTCCCAGAATTCCATAGCCCAAAATGCCAAGGTTGCAAAACATTGATTTATTCTATTGCCCCTGCTTGTTCTTCCTCTAAGACAGGGTTCCTTAACCTCAGCAACTTTAAGATGGGTGGACTTCAACTCCCAGAATTCCCCATGCTGGCTGGGGAATTCTGGGAGTTGAAGTCCACCCATCTTAAAGTTGCTGAGGTTGAGGAACCCTACTCTAAGAGATTGTAATCAGAGGCCCGTTCCTTCTGCCTTTTTTGCAAACAGCCTGTGCTCTCTGACTTTATCCCTATAATGTATTTTCTGCAAATAAATACAGCATAGTTTCTGTTATCTGGGTCCTACTGGGTTAATCCTTGCTCAGGTTACTGTCCTGCTGCCGGGAGCGCTCACACTGACCGCTTCAACCTCCAGCCCAAAGATGAGAATGGGAGAAGCAATACTCTCCAATTTATAGCTGCAAAAATTGGACCTTGAGAAAGAACATAGATGCTTTTGAATGATGGATCTGGAGATGGTTATGGAGAGTACCATGGACTACAAGAAACATCAACCGTTCAGCCAGGCCTGGCCCAAAGGAAGGCTGACTACTCCCAGAGGCGACGATGAGCAAGCAGAAAATCTTTTTTGGGGGATTTATGGAATTAAAAAAAAAAAAAGCTGATGGATGAGGTGGACAGACGGCCCTTGGAAGAGTTACCAGCTACAACTGGAGACAGTTGAGGTGCCAGGCAATGGTCCATAAAATCACCAGGAATCAAGCCCAGGTTGATGGTCCCTGACTAATGTAATTTATATAATTTATCTGTATGTTGGCCCTCATTCTTCCAGCCTTCTCCAACACGGCACCCTGCTGATAGTTTTGTGGGTTAAATTAAACTTCTGTTGGCTGGTGTGGGTCTTCCGGGCTGTGTGGCCGTGTTCTTGAAGTTTTGTTTCCTAACGTTTCGCCAACACCTGTGACCGGCATCTTCAGAGTGCAGGAGCACAGACAGGAGCAGTTCTGTCTGTGCTCCTGCACTCTGTCTGTGCTCCTGCACTCTGAAGATGCTGGTCACAGGTGCTGGCGAAACGTTAGGAAACAAAACTTCAAGAACACGGCCACACAGCCCGGAAGACCCACACCAGCCATCGTATGCCGGCCGTGAAAGCCTTCGACAATACATTAAACTTCTGTTCTTCTCAGCCAACACGGCTCTGCTGAGAAGGGAGCTATAGCGCTGTATTTTTACAGGATGAGAGTTCACTAAATTATGCCAACTAGAATACAATGATATCTGAGATATTTTGTTTAGGAACAGGCTTTTGGAAGGGGGATGTGGTTTTGACACAACTCTTACCTCCTGTAAGGTTATAGTGACATCTTGTGGAGAGGAGTGGATTTATTTATTCAATTAATATAGCCACCCATCTCATATGCATGCCTCTGGGTGGCTCACAAAGCTAAAGTAACAAAAAAACAAAGTTCATATAAACAAACAACCAAAACCATTAAAAATTTAAATTTAAAAAGTTAAAATAAATTAACTAAAAACAAAACGAGGAACAGTGCCAACCAGCAGCTTATGAACAATACAACCATCTTGCAGGCTCCCTACCTCTACAGGATCTTTAGGCCTAATGGCAAAGCCATGTCTTCAGGGTCTTCTGAAAGGCCAGTACGGTTGAGGCCAATCTAATCTTAGGAGGGACGATGTTCCAAATAATTTGGGTTATTTTTTTTAATGCTCTGCCCATTACACTTTTATCAGTTTTATTTTTTTTCTACTGGGACAGTCAGGTTGAATTTACCATGCCATTAGTGTCTCACTCCCCTCCCACTCTAATTGTAAGATAATTAGAATTATTTCATTTTAATCAGCTTCAAGAACACAGCTAGTAGATGTCATTTCAGGCTTTTTGAAAACTTGGGCTATTTCTTAAAGTACTTTTTCCCTTGGAATCACGGTACTGATAAATATCTTTGCAGTACTATACAATCAGTGGCAGAAATCACTTCAGTGGTAATCCCCAGAAAATAGAAGCAGATGGTTGTTTGGTACTGCAATTTTACCTTATAATTTGTCCACCCAAGTCTCTGATACAGTAAGTTCTTTTCTACCCTGCTATCTCATCCATTCGCATTTCTATCTTGCTGCAATCAAACTAACTCTCAGTGGCTGCCAAGGGTTGAAACTGGGATTATCTACCTTAAAAACCTATGGTCTACTTAGCCTTCTTCTCTACTGCATTCAAAAGGTTTATGAAAAAAATCTACAGCTGAAGTCTGCAGCAGGCTGAAATGTACCAATTTATTAGGCAATGGCTGCAGTTCTTAAGCATTATCAAGAAATAGAAACATGTCTGATTTGTTGTTGCATACTAAAAGGAACAATTATTTTCTTAATATGATGACTTCTAAACAACAATGCACAGCAAGAATTATTTTCAATCAATATATAAAATGCACACATATACCGCTCTAGGCATAATAAATTGTCTTGGTCCTCAAGGAATAAGTATTTATTTGGGAACAGGAGCAGCACTCTCAAGGTATCTTTAGTAAAAACTTTCTACATATCTGAAAATGTTGGGGTCCCTGTTCCTACAAGTTTCCCAATACATTCTCTCTTGAGTGGGGTTGGAACTGTTTGAATACATAAAAATCCCCATACAGAGAATCTGCTATGACTGTACAAGAGATATATGTTTTTAAAAAGGAAGAATTAATAGAAAAAGTACAAATGTTTATAAGAAACATATTCTTTTCACTGGGTCTCTTTGAAATCGAATGCTACCAATTATATGTTAAAAAATTGCAGCAATGAAAACAAAAACTCTATGTACAAATATTACATCAGTATCCACCGGAAGCCTACCCACATGATAAAAATACGTTCTAATGGGTCTTGACAATGCACACAATAAGACAATAGTGCTGGTTTGTACCACTTATATTAGCAATCTCAGCAAAATTGTGCTAAAATATCTGAAGGCCAAAATTATATTTCTGGAGAACTCCATTCAGCAAGTTTAGACTCTCAGCTGGCCAAGTATTGATTCTTACACCACATAACCTGAATCCTTTTCTATTAATGTAACAGAGAGATTTATGTTCAGGTCTTTAACTCTTAAAACATGAAAAGAAAAAAATAAACATCTAAGGCTGTCAAAGATTGGGCTCAAAGTAATGGATAAAAAAGCATAATGCTTAGAAATTATCTTAGTAGATATACTACGCAAAATAATAATACTAGCCAGAATAGAAGAAAGGCTTCACAGCTGGAATGTGAGTCAGCCATTTGGGGTGTAATTCCTTCTCCAAAAATCACTTCCTAATTTCAAAACTTGATACCCAGTCAATGACAACACCATAAATATTATTAATTCTTGACTGAAAGCAAAAAGCATTACGTTTTTGTAGATATGAAGAACAAAAAAAACCCCAGCAAGTGGTTAGGCAGACTGGCCAATGTTACCAATGTTATGGTAGGTAGAAGTTAGGTCGGCAATATCTGGAGGGCCAAAGATTTCCCACACCAGCTTTTGATGCTTCCAACTCATAAACGTGCTGATTTTTCTGGCATATTGGAATATAAATCAGACACATCCAGATACATCTAAGTCAGTGTTTCTCAACCTCAGCTACTTTAAGATGTGTGGACTTCAACTCCCAGAATTCCCCAGGCAGCATGCTGGCTAGGGAACTCTGGGAGTCAAAATCCACACATCTTAAAGTTGCTAAGATTGAGAAACACTGTTCTGAGTTACACATCTTTGCTTTTCTAAAAAAAGGGGGGAGCAGATAAGAAAAACCTAAAAGAACCTATTAGCTCTCTATTAACTCCTGTCAAATCTTATTTTAAAATTGCTTTTTTATCCAACATCATTAAAAATAATAAAATCGGTTTCAAGAAGATTCTGCTTAGAAACTCTTTCCCCTCCAAACACGTTAAAGGAGCACTCCCTCCAAATTTTCAAAGGTGATCTTAAAATCTTTCTACTTTGCAGAAAAAACATGGAGTTATTACCCTCCTGCCTCCTCCTTTCTTATAGCTTAAAAGCTTGAAGCAAGGAGTCCAAGCAGCTGAATTGCACTGAACTTCCAAGGCATCTTTAGTCTCCTTCCTTCCCTATTCACCATTCCAGACTTTGCAACACCAGATGTTTACATGCAAGCAAAGGGGTAGGAAGTAGATATTTTCCTCAATTCGGCCCACCCAATGGATCTCTCTCTCTTTGTCTGTCTCTTTTTATCAGCTTCCTCCGAACTCTTCTTGCTTGGGAGGTGGTGGGGGGCTTGTTTCACAGTCCCACGGCTCTTTATGAAGTCATCTCCATATATATAGATTCTATCTGCAGCTTTTCAGTTTTAATCCAAGATACAGTGGAGCCAGGGGAAGATATATAAGATATTTTTACAAAAGGTCAATCCAATTCTCCAAATGATGTTACATTACACATTCAGGATCATTATTTGTATGGCCTTCTCTTTGACATTCAAGCCAACCTGGATTCCCTCTGGGAAACGGTAACACAAGACCAGCTTTCCCTGCCCTTGACACATGCTACAGTTCTCAGAATCTCCAGCCCGGATGGCCATCTGGAGAGGGTCTGGCTAGAGAAAACAAACCTTAATCATCCCAGTCTATAGATGCTTCCTCGGAAAGCAGCAGTTGTTACTTTCTGTTAACACCGCTGCAGTGAAAAATGTTCTGCAGGTCCCCAGACAATCCTCTGCTTCACTTTGGCTGACAAAGTTTCACTTTGGCAAAAGTTCGCATACCTCCCGCTCCTTGGCGACATTCCTGGTGGGTTTAAATGGCACCAACGCTCATGTTAATTATTTCCACGAAGGTATTTTCAATGCACTGGCAGAGCTGGACGTTGGGGTCTGTGCTAGTGGCCCCTCCTCCAGTTTTATGAGACAGATTCTTAGGAAGCCTCATCTGTTCAGTAGGCTTTTCCTTTAGTTGCTGGAGACCTGGAGATAATTCATGGCAGGAAAAAACAAAAACAAAAAACAAATGACAAATGTGGAGAGTAGAAATGCTTATATAATTTTAGGCAGTAAAGGAAAGGGCATAGATTACCCATCAGCAGATTATCCCAGATGTTAGGAAAGCCCCTTTCCAGTCACAGATTCTGGGGAAGTGCTACTAAACTAGGGTGACGGTACAATCATGCCATCATGGCCACCATTTTGACTTTTTTGCCATACCCTGCTGACACCCGTGAATCAATGGCAACCTCGGAGGCATGGTAGTAGCCTCACTCCAGGTTTTGTAGGGCTTGAGCTAAAACCATTGAAAGAAAGAGAAGGAGACCCTGGGATGACATCTCCCTCTCCCTCTCCCACCCCCACCTTTTCTCTGTATTACTACAACTGAAGACAGGGCAAGCCAAAGACCAAGCAAAGGACGCTGAAACCGCTGGACGCAATGGCTTACGTGTAATAATTGGATCAAAATCCCTTGTTTCTGTGGCAACATCTGAAGCACAAACTTGTCCAATCTGAATGAGGAGGGACATGATATCCTCATAGAGTGGAGGGAAGGCTTGACAGAATGAGACCAAGCAGGGCAGGGTAGGCATGAAGAAAGTGTAACGTTTGGCCTCAGTGAGAACTGTTGAGAAAAAAGAAATCGTTTTCAGAAATGGAGGTGAGTTGCAGAAGACAGTTACTTAACTCCAAGCTGTGTTTTGTGTTTCCCCTAATTAGGAGGTAACCCTCCATACTTTTAGCAAATTCATACCTGTCCCATCTTGAATTACAACCGCACGTAGTAGGCCTACGAGTGTGAACAAATGACTGAGACCAGGTGCCCTTGGCAAGATGTTTGTGTCACTACAGGTTGGCAAAGAATCACAGATCTGGGACTGACCCACAGGTCACAGATTGAAGCCCCACATCAGACCACCTTAGATCACCTTAAAGTGAATGATGGAGAAATCTGTCTGGATTTTCAGAGAGTTTCTGCAAATCAGAAGACACAATGCTAGGCTAGATGGCCAAGTAACATAAGCTCAGGGGGTTTCTGAAGTGTTTTTTTTTTAATATAATAACTTTTAATAGAGCAGGTACACTACTGTAAAGTCATATATGCTAACATGACAATTTTTCCCAATGGGATGGATATCATGTGAGAGAAAGACACTCTCACATGATATCCATCCCCTGGGGGGAAAAAAACGGAGAGCAAAGATATCAAGTAGTTAAAAAAAAAAAAAAAAATCAAGTCAAAAGGAGAATACTGTAAAAGCCAGTATCTAGAAAAGTTCAAAGTAAACAGAGCAACTTCTCAAAAACAGAAAATTCAGTGTACACCATTTGAATAAAAAGCTGCATATTATAATTATTTATGTAACACTATCAACAGACACACAAATACATTCTTTTAAAACGCACACATACACAACTGTACATTGGCTTTCTTATGGCAAAACAGAATCCAATAGGAAGAAGGAAATAAATAAATTTACCTACTAATTCGTGAAAGACAACTGCAAAAATGACTAAGTTGCAGACGGGGGGCCACGGTGAGGAAAACAGATTGGGGAGAGGCCATTTGCACCCGCCAGGACTGGTGAAGTGGGCCTCGCATTCTCCCTGCTATAGACAGAGGTTTGGTTCCAGAAATGGAATTTCAAAGAGAGAATATCCCTTTTGTCCAACGCCAACGTTGCTCAGGTTTTCTTTCCAATTTGCTCCTGCAAAATTCTGAGCCAGAGGGCCCTGGCTTACCTGTCAGGAGGGTCCCCATGACATTGATAGCTAAACGTGCCACGCTGAGGGATTTTGGCAGGGCATACTGAATGCACAAGTAAGAAAGCAACTGGATCGCAAAAATCTGGAAGGGAAGGACAGAAAAGAACAGCAGAAGCAATATTTTTAAAAGGCACTAGTTTTGTTGAAGCAGCAAAGACTCCTGTGGACAGATTTTATCCTGGAATAAGCATCCTACTTAGTTTACAGACAGACATATATCCCAGGTACACCCACTATTTGGTTATCTTATTATGATAGTAGCTAAGCCACCTTTTATCACTGCACTTTTTTCAACTTTCCAGAAAAGAAGCATTCGTTTATTTTTATACTGAATTTATACGGCCGCCCTTCTGAAAGTCTGGATGGCGAACAGAATAAAAACACAATCCATAAAAACCTTCAAAATGAAGGCAAAAAGCAAGTCAACACTTCCCGTGAAAATCTCAACTCATACACCACGTGCATACACCCACACCAGAGTCCTCATAACTAACTGTCGGCCTCACGGGGTAAACCAGACGGGAAACACAACCAGATGAGCTAATTCTACTTTATTGTAAAGTTACATTGATGGAATCTTGCTAGTATGGAAGTACCATTCTCCCCACCCCACCCCCCAGGCTCCTTTACAGCCCGAGAAACTAGGGAGGGTCCCTTCTGAGCCTCTTGCCTCCCCACTATCCAGCTGCGGGCTACGCTGTCTCTTATCTGACCGTTCCCTTTGCAGCGTCTCTTCATCCAGTCTCCCAAGGTCTTTCCCACATATCATTACATTAACATCCTGGGCCCAGTGCCTGGGGGAAGGGCCAGATCTTCCCAGCCTTCCAAAAGGCCAATAGGTTTGGGACCGTCCATATCTCTGGGGGGAGGCTGTTCCATAGGGCAGGTGCCACGACAAAGGAGGCCTGCTTCCTGGGGCCCACCCAGAGCACGCTCGCTTTGCCAGATTTGGTGAAAACAAACGCCCTGACCTAACACGCAGACACGCACGCACAGGGAGGAAAAGGGGGAGGGAGGCAGCTGCCCTAGCCAGTACCTGTTTCTCCAGTTCAGGCTGAGCAATCAGCTCAGGTATGAAGTCCAGGCAGATATGCATAGATGGGATGCCAGCCACGGTTAGGGGAAGCAATTCGCAAGGGTAGCCCTGTTTGGAGAAAAAGGGGAGGAGAAAGCCGCCCACATGAGAAATCTGACTTAGCCCTGGCTGTTTCAAGCAAACCAAAGGGGTGGAAGGAAGATCTGCCCACTCTTTAAATATGTCTGCCAACATTCAAATATACCAAGGCAGCATTGCCACCCTATCAGCTGATGCAGGCAACCATGACTAACTGTTACCTGGAATTTTAGGCTTCATTATTAGCTTCTTAATAAAGGTGATATTAGCTCAAGCGACAGATTCCAGGAAAGACCATTGAAAGTCAAAGGTCCGGCAAGGCAGGGAGCAGCCAAGGTCTCCAAAGGGCAGGTTGGGAAAAGGCAAACGCACACCTGGAAGTGAACTAGCTTAGCGATGTTGGGGTCAGCGATGAACATCTGGTGCACAAGACAGCAGACCAGGCACTGGACTTCTCGCAAGTTGCACAGAAGGCTATCTTCTACTTCCTCTCCATCTCCTTCTTCCTCCTCCTCTCCCTCTTTCAGCTGCTTTTTCTGAGGACTGTGTTCTGCAGTTCCTGGCTGGTTGTTCAGCAGCCTGCTGGACCTACTGCCGGGAGGGGTTTCTTCTTCCAAAGGCAAACAAATCTCTAGAAGGATCTGTACCGCAGCACTATCCTGGAAGAGGGTGATGTATAAGCTGCAATCCTTTCATCAAGGTAAGTCAGCAGCAACCAAAGTTCAGACCAGGCAATGGCCCATGATGTAAAGCAGGCTATCACAAAATACAGAGGTTCTAATTTGCATTTAAACCAGTGTTTCTCAAACTTGACAACTTTAGGATGTGTGGACTTCAACTGCCAGAATTCCCCAACCAGCCATCTTAAAGTTGCCAAGTTTGAGAAACACTGATTTAAACCCTCCAAGGGCTTAATACCACCTCTCACACGCATACAGTAAAACAGAAAAGCAAAGCGCCATGTCCAGGCAATGTAAATTCTTCTCAAAAAGAAATGCTTCCCTTCGTCACCAATATACATTACAGAACATCAGCCTACTTTGCAAAGTCTCTTGTCTGCATATTTATTTTTACCATTTATTCTAATGTTACTAAGGGCGGAGAGGGAACAACAAAGAACCATGAAACTCCACCCCAGCCACAGGAAAGAGTGACAGAGGCAACTGTCGCAACGCTTTGGAGCTATGCTTCCCAGCATAGGATTGAAACACTCAAAAAGCAAAATCAGCTTGCAGCATTGCTCATTTCAGGATAAAGTCCAGCCTGTATAGCATCCTTGCTAGGCAGAGCTCAAGATCCCAGCAGTCTGAGGGGAGGCAGTCTGCAGCAGATAAAAATGAGCTGCCCTTTGGTTGGAGCATCAAAAGGCCACTTTGAACGGTCAAATTTTACAACCCTCTCTCGTGGAGGCAGATGGGACGCATCTCAGCCAACTTTCTTGCAGGAGAAAGGAAGAGGGAAGAATGGATTGCCCAATGAATTTTGTGTTGGTAGCCAGAAGCAAACCATCAGGAGTTGGATTAACTGCATGATACAGATCATGCCAATTCCGATTCCACTCAGCCTGCTGGCGCAAACTGCAAGAGGCTGGCACAGATCTTGAAAGCTCAGCTTGAGACCCACCTATTCTCCACAACCCTGTCCAGCAGTTGAGCTGTTGAAAGCTAGTCCTTTCAACAGCGGAATATCTGTAGAATTACCTGAGCTGCTAGCAATGCGTTTTTCAGCTCTTCCCGCGTCACTTCTGGGGCTTCCAAACCCATTAAGTTGTTTTGCAAAGGCCTGACATCTTGATCCGCAGTTTCTTTGAGGTGGGCGCTTAGGTAGGCTTTTGAAGCCAGAAGATAGCCATTCAGCATATGCAGCGTGATATCCATCAGAGGGGGGCATCTGAGGACAAAAGGCAAGCAGGGAAAAAAAGAGGGCACAGCTGTATTTGATGCCTGTTAATTTGAATGTTTTCTCCTCTTCTGCTCATGCATAGTTATCCCTTTTGTTATGCTGTGGACTAGAGAAAAGGCTACACAAAGTTGTGGGAATAGAAGAAGGGGAAGATCACGGATAAGTTTGATGGACAAAATTAAAGATATCCCTGGATTGTCCCAGGAAGAGCTGTGGACTGTTGCTAGAGGCAAGTTGTGATGGAGGGCACTTCTCCATATATTCAGAAGCCGATCTTGACTTGGTGGCACTTAACTAACTAGACTGTAGCCAGGAATGGTCCATCACAAAAATTCTGCAAAATCAAAATTCTGAATCAAGAAACTGCAAAACCTGCAGCAAATATGCATTAAGTCAAAAAGTGCTTGCCAGCCATCATAGGAATTCAGCCACTCTGCCTGCCTGAGATTTTAGCAGCTGCTGCACGCACCTTTATGAAACAGATCTGTAGACTAGGTAAAGCAGAAACTCCTTTCCAAGATTAAAAAATTAAATAAAATGCAGGAAGGTTTGGCAAGCAGAATTCCACCCTGACACATTTGAAATGTTGTTCCTGCACATTTATAGTTTATGCCCTATGTGAGAACTCAAGTTCATGATGTTCCTCTTGAGGAAGTAAGGGAAAAACGTTCTTACCTGTGGACCCGCTGATCACATCTTAACACAATCAGGGGGTCAATGAGAAGGTCCTTCTGAGTGTACTTTTGCTGTCTGACCATTTTGACAGAAGGCTGCAGGGCATTCACTGTCATTACCCACAACCTGTAGGAAAAGGGAAACTGTAAATGTAAGAATTTTAAGAACAGCCATGCTAAGTCAGGTCAAGGCCATCTTAGAGCAGTGGCTCTTCCACTGGCCAGCCAGGTGTAATGGGAAGAAGGAATAACCTTGAGGAACAGGAGGAAGAACCGCAACCAAGACAAGGGTCAGATAAAAGAAGTCTGAGTCCAGGGCAGAAATGTAATTTGAGAAAGCATCTCAGACAGGACCCTCCCTAGTTCTCATGAAGATAAAGGGAGGGAGGGGAGAAGCGTAGTCAGACCTGCAAGATTGATATCAGGCCTTCAAAGTAGACCAGACTAGGAAACCAAAGTTATGAATTCTAATACTTTTATTACAAAATTACAGTAACAGTGGGAATACACTTGCAAGTGGGAATACACTTCCCCCCTTCTCCCTTTATCTTCGTGAAAACTAGGGAGGGTCCTGTCCGAGATGCTCTCTCCAATCACATTTCTGTCCTGGATCCAGACTTCTTTTATCTGACCACTGTCTTGGTTGCAGCTCTTCCTCCTGTTCCTCAAGGTTATTCCTTTTTCCCATTACACCACTTGCCTTTGGGGTCTCACAAAAAAGGAGGTGCAGACACACGTCATCTTGCTGTTGTTCTCCTGCAAGTTGTATTTGAAGGCAAGCTGCTCCCAATACGAAAATAACACTGAGCCTTCAAGACTGACAGCCATGGACAGATCTGTCCTCCAAAAATTTATCCATTCCCCCTTTAAAGCCATCTGAGTCAGTGGCCGTCACCACAGCTGCTGGTAATGAATTCCACAGATTCATGATGTGCTGAGTGACAAACCACTTTTTCTTCTGTTCTAAATATCCTTCCAGTTTCCTAGTCTTAACATCTGGAGATGGAGAGCAAGGAAAAACTTCTGCCCACTTTCTCCAGAATATGCCTGATTTTATCAACTTGATTATGTCAAGAAATTGGCTTTCTTCTAAGGTAAAGAGTCCCAAACATTCAAGTCTTTCCTGATAAGGAAGGTGCTCAATTATTCTGGTTGCCTTCTTCTGCCTTTTTCTCTTGTATCCTATATTTTTCTTCCACTGTAGTGACTAAAACTGTCACAGAACTCCAGGTGTGGTGAAGCCAATGCCTTATTCTTGGAGGCTCCCAATCAGATCAACTTTAGGAGTCATATTTGCAGGCAAGCAAGCTTGGGGAAGGAAGGGCCTGAGGATGTCCTTCTTGGCACTTCTAATAATCAGATATTATATACCAGCCTTAGCCAACCTGTGCCCTTTGGTTATGGCCAATGTCCATGACAGAAAGGAATTGTAGGGAGTCCTAATGCAAAAACCAGTTTGAGGAAGGCTGATACTTATCCACATAAATGTCAGGAAAGCCCACTGAATCTGTAGAGGAACACAGATATGACCTTGGAGAAGGTATGTGGCAACTATCAGTAAAACATGAACTCAGTATGGGAAATTAGGAAAGGTTGAGAAAGAAACTCAAGATTGTCCCACCTTGACTCTCTTTGGTATGAGAGGGAGGGAAGGGGAAATGCTGTCAAACTTTCAGGCTTCTGCTATTATAGTCTATATCAATAAAACAGAGTTCCAGTATTTCTTCTGGTGTCTGTTTCCTGACTTGGCCTCAAAGACCTCACAGGATCTGATCAAAGGCTTAACATGAGGCATCAGGAACTGTGGGGAAAGTCCAAACCATGATCAAAGAACAAGGCAATCAGGAAGAAAGGTTGAAAAGCAAGCAAGTATCTAGACACACCCTGATCCTAGAATAAACTCCTTGGTCAAGTGGGCCAATGGTACTCCATTGTAAAGGCTGCTACCTCCCCGACATCTCCAGATGCAGCTCAGGCTAGAGCAGCTCCAGACCACCTACCTTCGAGGCATGACCATGTTCAATGCCATCCAAACCCTATTGACGGTCTGGAGGATTCGCCGAGGGACTGCAGGATAGAGCAGCTGATGCATGTTGGATGTCAACACCTCTGCATAAGGAATTAGTTCGGCAGCTGAGAGGAGTGTCAGGTGCTCCAATATCTGCAAGACTTGAGTGTGATTTCCTTGCAGCACTGAAAAAGCTAAGGATTTTTAAAAAATGTGTTGAAAATACAGGTTTGATCTGGCCTACCTCAAAGGGCAGACACCCCTCCATGATGGCTTGTTCTTATTCCTGGTATGTTACAACACCGTCTGAGGCAGGGACAGGCAGCCTCTAGTTTGCCCCCCCCCCCGCACAGGTCCTGGCACAAGCCCTGGCACCACTGTCACACAGTCACAATTGCCTAAACTCAGCCACCCTTCCATACTGTGATGGTAATGTATATATTTCCACAATTTAACGTCAAGCTTCACCTGAACACAGGCTGATGCCTGTGTTTCTCAGAGGAGAAACTCAGAGTACTTCTCAGAGGAGAATATTGCTTATTTATCTATTTATTATTCGATTTCTATCCTACCTTTATTTTATAGAACTCAAGGCAATCTACATAATGCCCCCTCCTCCTATTTTCCCCACAACAACAACAACCCTGTGAGGTGGGTTGGGCCGAGAGAGAGGGACTGGCCCAAAGTCACCCGGCCGGCTTTCGTGCCTGAGGCAGGACAGGAGCTCGTAGTCTCCAGGTTTCTAGTCCAGTACCTTCACTACCACATCAAACTGGTTCTCAGCACCCAGGATTCCCAGGCAACCTCTCATCCAATTCCTAACCAAGCCTGGCCCTGCTTAGCTCCCAAGATCAGAGAAAATCAGGTATTTGGGGGGTGGTATGGTGCAGCCCTCAGCCAGAAGAAGCTTCCATCCCAGCCAGTCAGTGCCTTGACGGCTTTTAAAGGGCCATCTTTTAGTCTGTAATTTATATTCCCCTGGCCCCGTTTCTTTCATTCTTTCTCAGTGAGATGACGTTATAGCGATGCCACGGGTGGGACCAAAGTCACCCAGTGTAAATGGTATGTGGGAAAGACCTTGGGAGACTGGGCCAAAAGACGCTGCCAGAGAAAGGTCAGATAAGAGAGGGCATAGCCCACAGCTGCATAATGGACGAAGCAAGAGATTCAGGAGGGATCCTCCCTAACTTCTTGGGCTGTAAAGGAGACGGAGGGGGGGAGAACTGTACTTCCAGACTTGCAAGATTCTGTTAATGTAGGTTTACAATGAAGTAGGATTAGCTTATCTGGTTGTGTTTCCTGTCTGGTCTACCTAGTAAGGCTAACCCCCAATGCCACTTCCAAGGAGAATGGACCCACCTTCCTGCAGCTGCTCTGGGGAGTGCTTTTTGGCAGCGTTGGTCAGAAGCATCTTGCGCAGCAAAGCATCGGTGCCCGTGATGTGCTCCTCGCAGATCCAGTCATCCACAATGCAAAGGTGGGGATAGTTGGTTGCCAGGAGGCGCAGCAATGCAGAATGCAAGCCTGGGGGGGGGGGGCAGGGGGTGGAGAGAGAGAATGGTTTACAGTTGCACAAAATGCATCCCCCACCAGACAGCACGTATTTGCTGGAAGACTAAAACAAAATGAAACATACCAGCAACAAAAGGCAAAGGCAACAGATTTCAGAGCATTCGATTAGTTTAAAATTTGAAACCCTGGGAGAAGAAAAGAGTTTTCACTGTAATTGTTAGGATTTCACCAGATCCTTTCAAACCTCTATCTAAAGTTTGCCCAGTAAAACAGGGTTTAGCAACCTTCATGCCCCCAGGACACTGCACTTTTAAAAAAAATATTTTTCCAGCATCTGGGGACCACAGCAGAAATGGAAGTAATGAAAGTCACAAATGGGACATGACCAAATTTTTCAAACTCTTTTACAGGGGGTGGAGATTTAAATTCAAACAGGGGTGTTAAACCTAGAAGAAGTTTAATGCACCTATTTGGATGCTTATCAAAAACAAATGTTCAGCTATATAATCATAGGAGTCCCCAAAACAGGGCTGGTAGTGCAGCTCGTTGCCCTCTGCCTTAGTGTAGAGAGCCATACAGATGGCCACGAAGGGAGTGTTCAGAAGCGGTTAGATCAGTGTTTCCCAGCCTTGGCCACTTGAAGATGTGTGGACTTTAACTCCCAGAATTCCCCAGCCAGCATGGGGAATCTTAAAAACACACATCTTAAAAACACTGTGTTAGAGAAAGAACCAGGGCACAGCCCCAGGAAAAGAGATGGGATTAGGAAGAGGCCCAGCCTGGCTCCTCCCTGACTCCTGGGTGTAAGAAGGAGGGGAGGAAAACACAGTCAGACTTGCAAGATTCTGTTGCTAGAGCCTCTCTCAATAAAATGTAGCTCTAGCCTTCCTGTGGAGTTGGTTTCTTGATCTGGTCTATCTTGTAGGATTGATGTTACGACAAGTTGGAAATGTGGGACAGTTAAATGTGGGTGAAGCATCAAATGCAAGACGTTTCTCCATCCCTTTTGTACTCCTTGCCCTACGCAGAGATGAAAAGCCACGGCTTTACACAACTGAGAGCCCCCAATTCCCTATCCAGCACGCGGCTCTTCCAAAACCGAGTGCATTTTTCTACATTTGACAAAAGTTAAGGAGATCAGAAAATCCAGCTCCGGCTCCAAGAAAAGCCACATGCTGCAATCCCAGTGGTGTTATTTATATGCGAAAAGAATACTGCTTTTTCTCAATATTCATAGACTATTCTGATTAAAGGATTTCTTTTCTTTTTTTCTAATGGAAACAGAACAGACACGGTTACCCCACAACGGATGTTGTCAGGCAGAGACTGGACAAGCCATCGGCCAGGGATGCTTCAACCTGAATTCCAGCACTGAGCCGGGGGTTGGACGAGAGGGCCTCCCGGTTCCCTTCCAACTCTAGGATCCCATGATAAACTTTACCTAAACCTACCTCCCAGCTCTTGCTGCAGCCCTTGAGCCTGCCGGATGAGGAATTTAATCGGGATCTGGTCCATCAGCGCAGAGGAGTAAGACTTGGGCTTCCTTTGCATGGCAGCTACACAAGAAACAACAACAAGAGAGCGATGACCTTGCTGGGTTCCAATGTAACCCAGCGACAAATACTGCAAGGTAGTCCCACTTCGGAACGAGATTCGTGCTGTCTGGATGACCCCCTTCTCTGACTCGTACCCAAAGTCTTCGAGCTGGCCAGGATGGCTTCTTCGAAAGACAGGACGTAATAGAGGACCAAAAGCTGAGCTGTGATTCCATAACGTGGATTCAGTCGAGCAGCCTCTCCTCCCTACAGATGGAAAACACAGAAGGTACGTCATCTGGTAGCTCAATGGTGTGTGGGAATGACCTTGGGAGACAGGGGGAAGAACCACAGCCAGGGGAACAGTTAGGTAAGTGGCAGGAATGGGAGCATGGCAAACGTCTCAGAAGGGACCCTCCCTTGCTTTCTGGGCTGTTGTCAACCTTCCCAGGTGGACCAGACAGGAATCACAACCAGATGAGCTGATTCTACTTTATTGTAAAGCTACCTTGACAGAATCTTGCAAGTCTGAAAGTGCCATTCTCCCCCACCTCTTTTACACCCTGAAAAATTAGGGAAGGTCCCTGCTGAGCTTCTGGCCCTGCCCACTATCCAGCTGCAGACTATGCAGTGACTCAGGCTCCCAAGGTCATTCCCACACACCATTGCAACTGTAAAGGCAATGGGTAGAGAGGTACTTTCAGACTTGCAAGATTCTGTTAATGTAACCTTACAATAAAGTAGAATTAGCTCATCTGGGCGTGTTTCCTGTCTGGACTACCTCGCAAGGCTGACATCAATCTTTCAAGTCTCAAAGTATCTTTCTCCCCCATCACCTGTATGGCCCAAGAAACTAGGGGGGGTCCCTTCTGAGATGTTTGCCATGTCCCCGTTCCTGCTGCAGGCTCAGATGCCTCTTATCCAACCATTCCCTTGGCTATGGCTCTTCTCCCTGCCTCCCAAGGTCATTCCCACATACCATTACAGGTAGAAACATGGGTGGTCATCTTATATACCCCATCTTGCTCTTCTGACTTGGGCCGCCTCTCCTCCCAGGTCTCACGTACAGAGTTCCTTCTCACCATCCATCGCAACGTCTTCTGAGCCAAGAGCCTCCCCGAGGAGCAAGCTGGCTCAGGCTAAACTAAATTTGACATCATTTCAGTAATAAAAGGAATGGCTGTAATTATATTTGAGTCCCTGATTTAGCCTCTCTTCTTCCACAATGAACTGGAGGACTTTTAGAAATCTCCAGAAACTAAGTATAAAGCTTTGGGGAGCTGCATGACCATTCCTCTTTTGTATCTCTGCTCTTCCCTAATTACACGGTCGTGAGCAAAATATCCCAACCGCTGGAAGGAATGTGAGAGAACTGGATGTTGCAATGCCACTCATAGGCATGACCCCAATCAACATTTCTTTGTTCATCCTAGCCTCTGCCAAATCTGCTGGATAACAGCTCCCGTTACTCTCACAACTATGACTAGCTTGAGAAAGACTGATCTAGGACTCCCAATGATCTTTTTGGAGAGCTAGCAACTGAAAAACAAGGACAATGGTCTTGATGTTGGGATGCTATTATCAGTGCCCCAAAATGCCTTCAAGAGGAAGAAAGGAAGGAAACATCTACACACTTGGAAGCTAGAATAAGATCCCATTCTGCAAGGGAGGTCTAGCAAAAAACACTGACAGAACCAAAATCACTGCGGTAGAGCGCTGCAACAAGCTTAACATCACCCTTAAATTGACTTTTTTGTGGCTGCTGTTCTAATTTATACCCCAGTCAGTCCTTTGAAAACATTCAAGATTTCCTGCTCTGTGATGGGTTGGTTGGTGGCTTCTGGGTTGGATTTAGAGGCAGGTGTCAGAATGGAGTTGATGTAGACATCGATCAGTGGAAGCAACTGAGGATGGAGGGGTGTTGTGGTTTCACACAGTTGCCTATAAATCCAGTCCTTAAAAGAAAGAAATATAAAAGAGGAAACATTGGTTGGCTAGAATAGGAACAGGTAAATTGGTCCCTTGAAAATATTTTGATTCCAACCTCTACCAATCCAGACTAACGACTGGTCAGCTACGGCTGAAACATTTGGAGGAACCAATAGAAGAGAATATATGTAGCTCAGGGTTGAAGTGTGGAGTCTTTGGGGTTCTCTGAGCTTGGATATTTTCTTGCAGCAGTTATGTTACCCATCTAGGTTAACATCTTCAAGGTTAACACCCTTCTAGCACTGAAGATGTTACCTAGATGGGTAACAAAACGTCTGCAAGAAAACAACCAGGCTCAGAGAACCCCAAGGACTCCATATTTGGAGGACACCAAGACTGCCTACCCTGGGCTTGGCCCAAAATGAAGTCAGCTGCTTCTTTGTCACGTGGCGACACAAACTCCACACCCCCAACATTTCCTACAAACAGTGATACAAAAACGGAGCCAAGCTCCCACTACTTTCTGCTAGGTCAGGCAGACTGTACTTCAATGCAATGCTACTTACTGTGGCACCACAACTTCAGACAGGAATCAGTCCTTCTTGGAGACAACAAAGATTAAGCAGACAATCCTTTGCTTGCCCTTCTTTTCTTTTCCCCTTACATCTGTTGTTGCAAAGAGCGTGACCCACCTTGATGGAGACTTTGTGCTTGGTGAACGATCGGCTCCTGAGAAGCTGATAAATGCAATGAATGGGCAGAAACCCAGTGATGTTTGCGCTCAGGTTGCTTGTAACTGCCACGCGGACCGCATGAGCAGTGACCACCTAGGAGAGAGAAATTTGTTACCACTGCTGCTGTCCCTGCTGAAAGACAAAACCCAGGGCTGCTTTTTTTTTGGCTCAGAAAAAACTGATTTACACCCAGACCAGGGGGAGTCTCCCACCAGACAAGAGGGCCGTGTTCCCCCAAAGACATTTCTGAAGCTCTGCTCTGTGTTCTCTTGCTGACTGGAAGGAGAGTGATCTGTGAAGTGACAGGACACCAACATTTTGGAAAGCCTTTCTGATGGATGAAACCTCATGGAAGGAGGTGTGCAGTGATGTGCAAACCAAAACAGGAAAGTTCAACTCCAAACTGCCTGCAAAAATATTTAAGTCAGGGATGGGAAGATCTCCTTTTTCTTGGTCATCAACATTTGCTTGAAAAACCATCTCCTCTATTCATCACCCAAGCTGGTTTTTAATTGAAAACCCCTATCAAAACCCATCTTTCTTTTCTCCTCTGTGGTTTGCTCTTCCAACTCAGAAGGAAGCAGCTGACAAGTAATTGGAGGGGAAGTCCTTTCAAACTATGGGGGGGAAAAAAGTCAAGCTTGGGAAACAACCTCCAAGGTTCTAGTGAGATAACTTTTCCTGTGTGAGTGGAACTTATTCATTTTGGAAGAGTTTATTTTATGAAGCACATTCTTCTTTAGATTAAAAAAAAAAAACAGCTGGGTGCCTTATTTGCAGAGGAAACACTACCCCTAAGAAATACTCTGTTTTTTTGGCAGATGGGAATAGCAGTGTGTGCACAGAAAAGCATGGCTTTTTAAATATTCGTGAGTCTATCTTTTATTTTTGCTTACCTTCTTTTTTTATACAAAGTAAAAATACTCTTCTCATTTGGACATACAAATATGCTCTTTAACAAAACTAAGAACTGCTTTGAGCTTTATTCCTGGTGACTAGGGAGTGACACACCTGGTTTTCTTATAACAGTGTTGTCCAAACTTGGCCACTTTAAGATGAGTGGACTTCAACTCCCAGAATTCTGGCTGGGGAATTCTAGGAGTTGAAGTCCACTCATCTTAAAGTGGCCAAGTTTGGACAACACTGTCTTATAACAATAGTGAACCGATTTGCCACTGTCTTCTTCCATCATGCTTTCTCAACTTCCTAGCCTAGCCTGCAGCCCCTGGTGGTCTCCCATCCAAGTACCAAATATGTCCAGCCTTGCTCTGCTTTTTCAGCCAAGCTTGACTAGGTACAACCACCTTCCTGTGACTTTAGACAGATCAGACATGGCACTGTTGTACTTCAGGCTTTATAATCTGTCCGTTAAAATACCTAACAATACATTTTGAACAAATTTGCTTTATATCTCAAGTATACAATCAGGTGTTTCAATAAACTTTTAAAAAATTATTAACAATAATTTATTAAATGTATATGCCACTCAACTCCCAGCAATACTGGGTGGCTTTTTGCAGCGTCCTTACTTTGCCCCAAATACCCAAATGTCTTCTGAGAGATGCCCCCCAGTCCCAATACTAAATGCATTCCAGATGCAAGTTAAAGGTACTTTTTAGAGAGGCAAAGCTTATAACCACAGGTTGTTTTCATTTCTTCTCTCCTGCCACAGTATTTTCATGATGTCTTCAGTGGTTTTTTCCTGAGTTTTACCACTGCAGTGCTTTTAGTATACAGTTATCTATTCTGCTTGTTATTTTAAGGTATTCTCTGCTGCTGGATTTTACTATTGCCATTTTCATCTGTATTATAAAATGCTCAAATTTCTATGTGAAGCAAAGCTAGAAATGTTTTACGTTAAATATATACTCAGAGCAAGGTTTCCTGTTTCTTTTTTTTAAAGGATTTCCATCCTGGATTAGGCAAAAAGATTGCTTAACAGACTACCTGTTCAGTGAAAATCTCCTGGGTGAAGATGGTTTTCATGCGACTCAGAGAACTGGGTTTGATGACAATCTGAAACAAAGGAAGACCAGGAGCACCATTGCTGTCACGCTGGGAGTTCTGCTACAGTGCATGTTCTCTCAGTGGATAGGGCTGTTCCCAGAATTGGGATAAAGTTAGCTTTTAAACTTCCTGATTAAATACCCTGGAATCTTGGACAAGATTTACGCCCATCACAGATGATCCTATGAGTCAAATGAGTTGACAATCACTCCAGGACTTTGAAAAGAAGCATGCTGAGCCTCCCCCCGCCCCCCCCCGAGAATAATACCGCTTCTGAATTAGCTTGACAATGATTTTCTGGATGATGGCACCCACCGTCTTCACAGGCAGTGTGGCCAAATTGTATTCCAAGCTCTGACATCCAGAGCCAGGCTTTCACCAGATTAGAAAACCTTTCTTTTAAAAAAAAATCTGTTTAGAAAAATAGTTCATCTTTTTTTTAAAAAAATGTATTATTTATCCATCTTGGTCAACGCCATTTCCTCTGAAAGGCATCCATGCTAAAATGTTTGGAAGAGGAAACAATTCCAGGTCATCACCAGCTTCCTGTTCCCTCTAAGTCCAGATGTTGGTGTTTAAAGGAGGATGTAAAGTGTGGACTATGCCACGGAGTGATTGTTTCACCTTCACAAGGACACAGGAATCTGCCTTAGACCAAATTGGATGATTTGTCCCTCCAGGCCTGGGACAGGCAAATATTTTAGGAAGCAGCACATTTTTTAAAAAGAGAATGAGAGAATTAGCTCTTCGAGAACTACAGGAGTCTGATGCTGTTATAAACATGAAGGTGGGGTATAATAATAACAACAATAATAATTATAATTATACTGATAGGCTGAAAGTTTTGATCCAGTCCCTGTTCTTAAAACAAGTATGTTGACCTTATATCTATATCATGGGGGAAAAATTACTGAATTTTGGTGGGCAGGTATCAACTTTGGCAGCCCTTCCTTATTCTGTCTACTTTGGCTGGGTCTCTGGCAGGAAACATTTTTTCTGCGGACCACTATCTGAATTTGTATGGCTGGAGGGACCAAGAATCAGACATGAGGTTCTCTATGTGTCCTTGCCACTCTCCTGGGATCCCCTCTTTCCATTTTATGTCGTCCTGCTGAAGCTCTTGGGTTCAATCTGAGTTTGGACGGATTACAGCGGCAGCTTTGGAGAAGTCAAGCAGGAAGGACCGCAGCTCCAGGCCCCCCCGAGGGAGGGAGAAGAGCCGTCCGGGCAATGTGGACGGTTTACCTTCATGCCTAAAGTAGAGCAGACCAGGTCGATGATAGCACTGAGTTGGTTGCTGTGGAAGTACATGGCGACCAGTAACAGCATCTCACCAAAGGAAGCCGAAACTCCAGAAGTGCTGTCAGAAGAGAGGGTGGGGAGGAGAAGAGGAAAAATGTTCAGGGAGAATTCTTTACCGCGCACACCGTGCTGGGAGAGGTGCATTTGGGCAAGGCCCAGAAAAGGTCTCTAACCTTTCAAAATAAGCTTCTTCCTTGATCATCCAGCTTAGCCACATCACCATCAGCTGCTCCTGTTCTGGGGTGCTAAAGAGAGGATCATGTTAGAGGTGTAGGTTGGAAGGCCGCAAGCAACAAAGCTGTCAGGGGTTACAGTTTGAATACAGGGGGGAGAGGGGGGGGTGAAAAATAAAAAAGAAGGGCTGTGCTATCCTCCGGTAACGCGCCAAGAAACGTGAGCTAGAGACCCATGACAGCAAAACAAACTAGAACGTCCTAAGTGATTAAATTAACAACTGAAGCTCCCATTTTTCCCAAGCTCTTTCATCTTAATTTTGGAGCACTGTAGAGGAAGATGAATGTTGCCAATAAAAAAGTGACATGTTTTAAACCAGTGTTTTTCAAGGTTGGCAGCTTGAAGAGGTGTGGGCTTCAACTCCCAGAATTCCCCAGCCAGCATGGGGGAATGGCTGGCTGGGGAATTCTGGGAGTTGAAGCCCACACCTCTTCAAGCTGCCAACCTTGAAAAACACTGGTTTAAAACATGTACGGTAGCTCTTGCCTCTTAGGCACATGGCTGAAGGCTAATAATAGAAGCCAAAAATAATTAAACAGTAATTTTACTGGAATAAAACTCTCCAACACTCCCTGCTTTCTTAAGACTGGGCCTAGCTTTTAACTGAATATAACGTATATTTGAAGGACCACCTCTTCCCAATTAATCTGCCCATCCATCCGGTCTAGCAGAAGGGGTATGTTGAAGGTCCCATCTGTTAAGGAGCTACACCTGGTGGGACCCAGGAGATGGGCCTTTTCTGGCATGGCACCTGCCCTGTGGACTATCATTCACCCCCAAGGTGAGACTGGTTCGATCTGGGCCAACCTTCCGGAAGTCCCTCAAAACATGGCTACGTCAGCAGGCGTGGGATCTCAGGGGAATGGAGAACTGGTGAGATGGCTACACAGTAGGTAACATCAAAGATGCTCTCTCCTAGTTTTTTTTAAATAACATCCATGTTATTTTTAATTTTTTTTATGGTCGGTTTTTATTGTACACCGCCCAGTCGCGTTCATGAGATGGGCGGCTATATAAATATGAATAAAAAATAAGCAAACAAACCCATTAAGTTCCAGACCAACCAAGGCTCAGCTCTTTGAATAGAGCAATGTCCGATTTAACAAAGAGCTACTGAACAGAGGAGGGTCCAGATGAGGCCAAGATGCACGCCATTTCAGAGTTTGACCAAACTACTAGTGGACTCTTTGGCTGCTGCAGAGATGGTAAACTCAAATGGGGAGGGGGGAGGAATTAAGTCATTGCCCCACTCCCATTCACCCCTGTAAGCACTTCAATAAAAATAAATGAAAGCACAAAAGGGGTCCCGCTCTGATACTCTGGGCGGTGTACAATAAAAACAGACCATAAAAAAGGGTTCAGCGGGGCCAAGGCTGCCCCGATGGAATGAACGGCCCTCCTCTTTTCACTTTCTGCAGGGGATCACTTGGTTGTTTCACGGGTACCTGACAAGCGTGGAGAAAGCAAGAAGCATGCAGAAAGAAAGCGACACAAAGCGGACTCCAGCTGGAGTGGCAGGAGGGCGGCTGGTCATGAGCTGGAGTAACTGCTCCGCTTCCTCGTCTGTCGGCCTGCAGAACGATAGAAAGAGAGAATCAGCGGCTTCCTACGGTCGGGGCATATTTCTCCCCAAGGCCAGAAGGCACCATTTGCAAAACACATCTTCTAGGCAGCAGCTGTATTCCTCTGTTCTTCAGTTGTTCGTGCGAGGAGGATGGGTGTCCTGCTCTACCTGACAAGCTCCCCACTGAGAATCACACAACTGGCCTTTGACTGGCTGTTCCATTTGTAAACCTCTCCAACTGTCACCCATCCAGGGCGTCCTTGAAAACTTCAAAACAATCAAAACAATAATTAACAAAACAGTTATTGGTTATTAACAACTAACTCCAATCTGTCAAGGCGTTCAGTGAAAAAATGATTTTCTCCCAGTCTCAGTCATTTATCCTCACTCTTCCTCCAAAACAGAAGGAAGTGAGATGGTGGTTAGGGTTAGGCTTCCCATCTTGGGCATTCATAGGTTTGTCTGGCATGGCAATCATAGTTGCCATCATAGGCCTCCGCAATGCCTCTGTCACAAAGGTGCATTGCCGGGCGCGCCTCGTGAGCAGAGAGAGGAAGAAGATGGTGAAATCAGTCAGTGGGTGATGGCAGGGGCAGGGGCAGAGTGTGGGGCAACCAAAAGGGCAGAGATGGGGGAGGAGATAGGTGGGTGGGGGAGTTGAAGTGCCCCTGCAGTCCTAAGTGTGGGCAGGCTGACAAGCACCCAAATTTTGATCACATGACCAAAGAGCCACTGCAACGGCCGTAACTTCGAGGACTTGTTGTTAACTACCAATCATTCAGTGCCATCGTAACTTCAAACTCTGAGACCACAGAGAATCATACTGTACAGTGTAGGAGCTGGAAGAGACCTTACAGATCATCTTAGTCCCATTCAGTATTTAGTGCTGGAATCCAAACAGATGGCTATCCAACCCATTTGAAAACCTATGATCTCCATCATTCTGTATGGTATAGATTGACTTGGGAGGTGATGGAGTTTCCTTAACAGGAGGATGGTTGAAAGAGAAGTTGGATGGCCTTCAGTCAGCAACGCTGTAGTCCTGGATTCCAGCAGTGTGTTGGACTAGGCCAGTGTTTCTCAACTGCAGGAACATTAAGATGTGTGGACTTCAACTCCCAGAATTCCCCCAGCCAGCAGGGGGAATTGCAATTTCCTATTTTTTTAACCATCAACATTTCATAGCTATGGAACTAGTCAGTCTTAATAAGGCTTGCATTTTATTCTCTAGTTGTCAGTTTTTTATTGCCCTTCTGCAAGCCACAAGGTCTCCCAAGAACATGGAGGCCCACCTTTCATTTCTCATTTGGATTGCAATCTTGTTGGCACTGAAGAAGCATAAAAGAAAGGCCAGCAGGGCTATCTTTGCAAAAGAATGGGCTCAAAATGGCTTAATGTCGGAAAAGAGAAACAAGGAAATGAGAGAGGAAGGGGAGTGTAGAGAGTAAAGAAGAAAACCTTGACAGTGATAAGCCAGATCCGTTACCAAAAGGGGGAAATGTGGCTTAAGTCCAAAAGAAAAAGAAGGCATGCACAAAAGACACAGACACTTTCCTAATTCACATGAGGGTGGGGGGCGGAAAGCAGAGACTTGCAAGATTCAGTTACTACACCTAACATCAATAAAGGCAGTTTTTGCCTTCGTGTGGAGTTGAATTCTTGGTTTAGTGCAGGGTTCCTCAACCTTGGCAACTTTAAGACGGGTGGACTTCACCTCCCAGAATTCCCCAACCAGCATTGGGGAAGCATTGCTGGCTGGGGAATTCTGGGAGGTGAAGTCCACCCGTCTTAAAGTTGCCAAGGTTGAGGAACCCTGGCTTAGTGTACCTGGTGGAGGTGACAGGGAGAGACAAGGGACAACAGAAAAGGAACCTGAATTTAAAGGAGGGCACTGAACGGGCAACTTCTGCCACATATTCCATGGGGGAAAAAATGGGATCAAATTGATACATTGACCTTTCCTCAAACAACCTTCCCCAGAGATCCCACCACACATTTTGGAACACAGCTACCACCACCCCTGAGTTGACCCCTGAACATGACCATCACAGGATGACCAAGTCCATGGAACACAGCCAAAGCCTGCTCACTTTAAGCCAGCAATCCCCATCAGAGCACAGTAGAGGCGCAAGAGGGCACTGGCTTTCACCACGTGCTCCTCCTTCAGGCCAGAATAGACCGAGACGTTGGGTTCCATGTCCGGCTCCGCCTCCTCCGGGATGTGCAAACTGCGGACAGTGGGCAGGATCTCCATCAGTTCCAGGAGCAGCTGCCTCCTCATCTGCCAAAGCACGGAGCTGATGTTCTCCCGCTTGCGCTGTGCAAGAGAAGGAAGACGTGGTTCCTTTTAACCAGGGGCTGCTGAGCAAACACCAGATTATGGCTTAGCGCCATGCTGGAACACAACCACCTTCAGGTCTTGAAATAAATGCCACCTTCAGGTCTTGAAATAAATTTAACAAACCAGCCGACCGATAAATAAGAATCTCGCCCCTCCATCCCATCCCAGACAGTTTGCATTTTCTTGCTCATTTCTGCTTTGAGTTTCTTTTATTTATTTACTTTAGAACACAAAGAAAGGCTTGGATTTAGAAAAAGCAATGGGTGCTTTCACACAGCCAGGAAGGACTTTTTTAAAATCATGAATTGTTGATTGAACCAGCCATTATGGCTGAATTCACATGTAAAATTAAGTTATATCGGGCAGGCTTGAAGACCAGGCAAAGCCAAAAAATAAGCAAACCACACTATGTGTGAACCAAGCCACTGAGCATTAACCTTTTTTAAACTCAAAGCTTGCTTATCATCCTCTTTATGAACCTGCATGCTCATGGTAGTCCTCATTTAGGGACTGATTTGTTTAGTAACTGTTCGCAGTTACAACAGTGATGAAAAAGTAACTTTGCAACCAGTCCTCACTTTTACGACCTTTGCAGGTATATAAAGCAAAGGGAAGCTGGAGTAAAATTGTGATGTTTCACTTAGTGACCACTTTGCTTAATGATCAAGTTGCTGGTCCCCGTTGTGGTTGCTAAATGAGGACTACCTGGAATTGTAGTGTCAGAAAGATAGGCCTTCTCTTACAACACTGCACTATGTTATGTCCAAACCTTAACAAACTAATTGGCATTTACTATAGTTCAGTTAACTACAAACTGCAGCTTATTTTCCTACTTTGTTTCTCTAAACCAGGAGCTGAGGATCTACAGTATGGTCCTCTAGATCAGGGTTCCTGAACCTTGGCGACTTGAAGACGCATGGACTTCAACTCCCAGAATTCCCCAGCCAGCCAGCCATGCGTCTTCAAGTCGCCAAGGTTCAGGAACCCTGCTCTAGATGTTCTAGACTCCCATTCACATCAACCCAGTAGTCTAAACTGCAATTAGCACAAATGACAAAGATTCTGCCATGCTTCAGAAACAAGAAAAGGGGCTTCCGTGAATGTAGCACCCGTCTGAAATTCTTTATGGCAGCCATGACTTTTCCTGGGATTGCGGGAAATCATTTTCCAAATTACTTCCACTGAGCTCCATCACCCCATTAACTACCATTCTCAGTTTAAGCAAACCAAGTAGCCAGATTCAATGGCATCCACTCTGAGCCACAAAATGACAACCCAAGTGGCATGACACAATAACACATTGTGTTCTTGCATCAATCCTGTCATTTGCACAATTGCATCATTTTTCCTCTCTCTTTTTTTTCTTAAAAAAATAGAAATCAGGATTAAATCCTTTGGCGTTTGGTCCTGCATATGAAAAGAAATTGAAATAAAGTAATGGCATCGAATAGCAATTTACTGCTGATATTCTTTTGGTATGGTGTTAAAAATCCCAGCATTAGCATAAAACATCAAGCTATGAGCAGCGATGTTGCATTTGAAAGGCAGGCCGCTTTATTGCTTGGTCCTTTTGCCTCCTCCTGTATCCAACACTGGATGTTCTCACCTGTTGACCGTTCCGGATAAAAGTCCCAAACCAGGTCCGAACTTTGGCGTTGGTTCCAAGCAACAAGCCACTCACGAAACAGACCAGGTCGCTGACACCGTCCTCTGAAAACTCATTCTTTGTGTGATCCAGAGTCAAAGCCACGCCAAGTCCCGGTAAGTGACATTCCTCCACCTAAGCGCACAAGAACCCTCATAAAATCTGGCTGCAAATTTACTTCAGAAAGGGGTATCCCTTGCCAGATTACTGGAAGACACACACGTGCTAATCCACCTCGAAGGAACCATGTAAGTTTATGTTCCTTGTGCAAGGGAAGCCTCGCCTGTTTAACCACGTTGCTAACTCAACTGAGTTTGTTCATCACTCTGAACCATATACCAATCTCACAGACCAGTTTTGTGAGGGGGTGAAAAACGGGCCTGGCACAGGAGAGATTGCCTACAGCAGTGTTGTCCAAACTTGGCCACTTTAAGATGAGTGGACTTCAACTCCCAGAATTCCCCAGCCAGCCATGCTGGCTGGGGAATTCTGGGAGTTGAAGTCCACTCATCTTAAAGTGGCCAAGTTTGGACAACACTGGCCTACAGAAATCGCTTGGCTTTTTTTCCTCCCCCTTCGCCTCGCAGAGCAGTGAGATTGGAGAGGAAGGGACACAATGGAGAATACACTGGGCTGTTTGCGTAGCTTGCTCATGGTTGCCAGTGCCAGTGCATTGCTTTTGATGTGTATTCCCCACTGTGTGCCTGCTTACTCTCTTGTAATCTCTTCCTCTCCGGTCTCTCTGCTTCACAAAGTGGTAGAGGGGGAGAAAAAGAACAGGTCAGGAACGGGACAACACGTATTGACTGTAATAGCGATCAAGTGACTGAGGGTCACTTGCAAAGGTTATAATTGTGGGCATTAGTTGTAAAATTGTTTTTTTAATACTAATTTTATTAAAGATTATTATTGCAATAGTAAAAACTAATACAAACTAAAAGAAAGAAGAACAAAGAGTAGAAAGTACAGAAAAGAAAGAAAAAAGGAAAAAAAAGAGAAAGAGAAAGAGAAAAGAAAGAAAAGAATAAAGAAGAGGAAAATATATAAAGAAGTGCCTTCCCACCTTCATCATAACAAGTATAAACAATTTTAATAACTTATCACCCCCTCTCAAAATCTCTTCTTCCCATATCCCATCTCTTATCTATAAATAAAGCCTTGTCGTTCAGTCCTGATCAGCAAAAGTCCATTAAGGGTTACCAGAGAAAACAACATATCTATTTTAACCTTGATCAGATAAACCAACTTTATATTCCTTCCTTTTACTTCTAACAATCTTAATCTTTAATCCATTCAATTAATGTTGTAGAACTTGATTTCTTTTCATTTTTTTTTGTCTCTTCTTGTGAGATTTTTCAAAACTTTAACAAGCCTCTTTTGTAAATCCAATATAGGAAAATTATCCTGGTCACTCTCTTAGTTTATTGTTTGTATATCCCTTTTAATTATTAAAACATCAACTGGTTTCTTTTGTATGTCCAGTGTAACTTTTTTTTTTCAAGTCATTCTTGTAGTCCATCATTTATAAATCCACTTTCAACTCAGTCTCAATCTTGTCAAGTAAAACTTGTTCTTCTTCCATAACATCTTTTAAACACAGTCTCTCCATAGAGGCAGATATCTCTGTTGACACTATTAACTTCTGAGTCCATTTTTCAAAAATATCCTTTGTTACAATCTTCTCTTATCATTTTTTTAAAAAAATTCAAAACAAAAGCATTTTTCCACAGGAATGATTCTTTATAATTAATTCCAAAATGTTATTTCAAATTTATGTGGACCCTTAGTCCATTTGTAACTTTCTAAAATCAAAGTTTTAATCCGCTTTTGCTGTTTATTCAAAAAAAAAATTAAGTTCTTAAAGTTGTAGTTAAAACTTTCTCTCACTAAGGATTGAAGGACACTCACCCAGTGCTGTAAAACATGTCAATCCAAAGGTTCCTAGTAGGTGAAAAGCAGTTAACAAGCATGATGGCTGGTATGGGTCTTCCGGGCTGTGTGGCTGTGTTCTTGAAGTTTTGTTTCCTAACGTTTCGCCAGCACCTGTAACCGGCATCTTCAGAGTGCAGGAGCACAGACAGGAGCAGTTCTCTCTGTGCCCAGGGTGATGTGACCCTTCTGTGGGTATTTATAGAGATCTGAGGGGGGAAGGGGGGATTGGGTGTGTGGGGGGGGTTGAGTTACTGAGTGGCTGCTTGTTTTGGTGTCAGAATCTGTGTGTATCTTCCTGGGGATTAGGCAGGGTTTTTCTTCTATTGAATTGTTAACGAGGGGCTGCTGGGGGTGATTAGCAAGTTCATTGTGTGAACTGTTCACATGTCCTGGTGGTTGAGCTGAGTTTGTTGACCTTTTGCAGGCTGTATTTTTCAGGATTGGTAGCCAGGTTTTGTTGATTTTTAGACTCTCCTCTTTTTATTGAAACTGTGCTGGTGTTTGTGAATCTCAATGGCTTCCTGGTATAGCCTGGTATAGTGGCTGTTGGTGTTGTCCAGTATCTCTGTGTTTTCAAATAGGATTTTGTGTCCAGTGTGCTTGAGAGCATGTTCAGCTACTGCAGATTTTTCTGGTTGCTATAGTCTGCAGTGCCTTTCGTGTTCTTTTATCCTGGTATGGATGCTGCGTTTTGTGGTCCCGATGTATACTTGCCCGCAACTGCATGGTATGCGGTATACTCCTGCGGCGGTGAGGGGATCCCTTTTGTCTTTTGCTGATTTTAGCACTTCTTGTACTTTTCTGGTGGGTCTGAAGATTGTTTGGAAATTGTGTTTTTCCATCAGTTTTCCCATGCGGTCTGTGACCCCTTTGATATAGGGCAGAAATACTTTGTTGGTGGGTGGCTGTTTTTCTTCTTCAGTCGCATGTTGCTTTCTTGGTTTGATGGCTCTTTTTATTTCATTTTTGGAGTAGCCATTCGCTTGTAGGACCCAATTAAGGTGGTTAAGTTCAGAGTTTAGGAATTGGGTTTCGCAGATCCGATTGGCACGATCCATGAGGGTTTTGATAATGCCTCTTTTCTGACGTGGGTGGTGGTTGGAGTTTTTGTGTAGGTACCGGTCTGTGTGGGTGGGTTTTCTGTAGACTTTGTGTCCTAATTTGAGGTCTGGTTTGCGTATGACCAACGTGTCTAGAAATGGAAGTTGGCCATCCACTTCTTTTTCCATGGTGAATTGTATATTGGGGTGGACGCTGTTTAGGTGGTTCAGGACCTGCCTAATCCCCAGGAAGATACACACAGATGCTGACACCAAAACAAGCAGCCACTCAGTAACTCAACCCCCCAATCCCCCCCCCCCCCCAGATCTCTATAAATACCCACAAAAGGGCCACATCACCCTGGGCACAGAGAGAACTGCTCCTGTCTGTGCTCCTGCACTCTGAAGATGCCGGTCACAGGTGCTGGCGAAACATTAGGAAACAAAACTTCAAGAACACGGCCACACAGCCCGGAAGACCCACACCAGCCATCGTATGCCGGCCGTGAAAGCCTTCGACAATACAGTTAACAAGCAATTTCTGAAAGTGATTAGAAAAAGAAATATGCAACCCCAGGGTCTATGAAGGTGACAACCACGGTTTGAGTGAAGATGGCTATTCCCTCGTCTCCCAGAGCTCTAAACCCACCAGTTGAGGTCTCCTCATAAGCAGGAGCTGTCTGGAGCACTTGTGGATGATCTCAAGTCCTCTCCTTATCTGGAGAGGAATTCCAAAGAGCCAGTTTACTCTCTGGCTCTTCATTCCACTGCAGTCATCGGCTCCGCTTTTTGCGAAGCCGTCTTCAGTCCACCATTTCTTCCTCCTTAAGTCTTTACGTATAAAGTTATTTTTTTAGCACTGTTGTAACTTCGAACAGTCGCTGAATGAGTTGGTCGGTAAGCAAGGACTATCTGTACTGAATGCTTATCAGGGAAAAGAAGGAAAATTTAAAAATCCTGTCCTGGAATGCGCCAACAGTAAAACTTTGGATCTCAGAAGTTGTGCCTACCTTAAAATGACCTGCTTGGATGTGAACAGGGAGAGAGAAGCAGAAGAAGAGCTGGGGAAGAAGACTGCATGGTTAGGGAGAAAAGCAGGAGAAAGGCAAGGAGAGGAAACTCTTAGCTGCAGACACAGTCTGCTAACTGGGAAAGAGATAAAAGAATGAAAAGAATCACACACACACACACATACACACTGCAAACCACCTGAAACCCCCAAAGCAGCAATTTCTTCTGACACTCACCAGCCCTCCTTAAGCACCTTCCTCTATTCCCTACCTCTCTCTTCTCAGCTTACGTGCCCTTCTCCTCTGCAAACTGGAGTAGGTTGCAAAAGGACTTACCACCATGCCACGGACCCTCAGTGCCTGGGAAGGGTTCATCTTGCAAAGGTGACGCAGAGCATCTGTTCTGTGACGGCCTCCAAAACTTTCCTCATCTTGCCTCTCGCCGTTCTTAATCAAACCCCTGCACACTGGAATCCACCGGGGAGGGGGGGAATGACAGCAGAATTTCAGTTTAGTCTAAACCTCCTCACTCTTGGTTTTTATTTATTTACTGCCATATTTTTATAATATCTCCTTTGCAAAGTGGTTTGCAAAATATCAATTACCCCAAAAGCAACTGAAAAAAAAAATACTACATTCATTAAAAAATTGCAGGTGGGAGGGGAGAACAGCAACAATAACGTATTATGGAAATCATTCTTGAAAGATTCCAAAAAGAAAGACCTGGGGGAAGAAAAAGAGGTCAGGTTTTACACCCCACTGGCAGGAATGAGCCACGCAAACAAGTTTCACAAAAAATCCAAGAATGTCAGGTGACATGTGGATACCGTAAACAAAGAATACGGAGGTTAGGATACTGTAATCAAAGAATTTCACCAACTACAGCCATTCAAGAACATGAAACAATATTCAAACCCTCATGCATTTCATTTCATTCCAGCTTTATGTCACAGACCACAAGACCTCCTCTTTTGATTCAGCTAGTTTGGTTCCTCCCATCCTTTACTGTAGCAATAATCAGATTGACTATCATATTGTTTTTCCCTAACTGTGGGAGAACTCTGACACTCACCAAAGGCCTTGAGTCAGAACCTGGAAGATGCAGCACCAGGCTAATCACAAAGCTTCAAGGGGCAATTATTCCAAGGGCCAAAGACAGAGTCCGTCCTGTGAATAACTCCACATGGCACTACCTCCGGCTGATCTCAGAGACTGGCCAGGCCTGTCATGGCAAAGGGCCTCATACATCAAAAGCCTGACCTTGGCTCAGGAGCTTAAAGCACCCATTTTGCCCAACCTGAAATCACCCAAACAATTAGAACCACTACCACCAATTTTTAAAAAAAGGCTTAAAATGTTTATCAGTCCACCTTGGGGCTGCAGAAAGAGTGCTGGGGGGCCACAGCACATGCAGATTACAAGCCACACACCCTGACCTAAGGGTTCCAGGGTTATCCAATGTTCAGAAAACGAAGAAGCCTCTTATTCTGCTGAATGAAATAGGGCATGCAGGAGTGATGGTGTTGACCAGCTGGGCCACATTTTCATTCCAAAGATAAACCAGAAGTTTACATTTTTATTTATGAAATGCATTCTTTCCTTCTTCCTGCCTTTTGAAACGCATACAATATTCTTCATTTAATTTACAGTCCGTACAGAGCATCCAAGACGCAAATCGAATGCAATTAGGCTTAGAGTGAACCATTTTAATGTTCCCTCTAGCATGCTGAGATTACAATCTTAGCATTCCCTAACAGTCCCCAGAATGATAAATTAGGGACAAATGAGCGTGTTCAATCCCTGTTCAGCTGTTTGGCTACTTTTCTTAATGCTTTCTTTTTTTAATTGTGCTCCGGCGAATTTTTCTCCTGATGATGCCTTTGCAATATGCAAGAACGCACAAAATTAGAACCAATTATTAAACTATGTAACATACCTTCATTAAAACTGTCTGGGACGTTGGCGACTAAAAGGCAGAGGAACCAGGCGCCGTTCTTCACATGTAGCAACGCTTCAGCCACATCGACGATAGGCAACAGCGAGGGAAGTTCTGAACATACAGAGTTCAAAGTGAAGACAGCCCACAATATGTTAATGCACAGGCTGGGGAAAAATGCTTTCACATGATGGGAAATGTGGACCTCAAGGACAGGAGCAAAAAGATAGATGGAAGCGAAAAAGAAAAAAGGACGAAGATGGGACAGGTCTCTTAAGACAGTCTCCACCCAAAAAGCCTAGAAAACAGCGTGGGAACACCCTCTAGCACAGTGTTTCTCAACCTTGGCAACTTTAAGATGTGTGAACTTCAACTCCCAGAATTCCTCAGCCAGCATGGCTGGCTGGGGAATTCTGGGAATTGAAGTCCACACATCTTAAAGTTGTCAAGGTTGAGAAATACTGCTCTAGCTATCTGGACCATCAGACATGCAAGGAAGAAGGCATTTGAAGGGCGGGTTGCATAGAAAAAAGGATTTAAACCAACGAACAGGGAAAATGCTGAGTTCTGTGATGCACAACATTTCCTTCTTAATCCTTATTATATCCAAGCCAGGGAGAGAGCCTTCTTCAGTGGAGGAGAACCCCTGCTTTACAATCACTACAAACTGGGCTGGAAGAACAGTCTGATTTGCTCCAATGCAGCTTTCCCAAGTTCCCAAGTGTGTCTTTCCACACGAGCAGACAAGCTCTTCTAGTCAGTCTGATCCTTGCCAGCCTTGTAGTTAGTCTTAGGAACAACATGTTTCTAACATTTACAGGAAACTGACCCTTGTCCACAACAGAATTTGCCTGTGCTTGTGCAAAATTCCCCTAGTACTAGAAAAGCCATTTATTTGTACTCACACAAAATTTGAAAAGGAGATAAACACACACCTGCTTGCAAAATGCAAAGGACGTCGGCAGCTTCTTCCAAATAAACTGGGCTCTCAAACAGCTCTGGTGATTTGAAAAAAAATTCACCACTAGAGTCGGACACCTGTTTGGAGAGACGGGCTTTTTTGAAAATGAAATGCAAAGCAACCAAACAGCTTCAAGGGCTCTGAAAAAAGAGCTCATCTGGGAGGACTGAAGGAAAAGCTCACCTTATTCATAATTGCCAGCAGCTCACTCAGCACAAGACGGAGCCGCCGAGGGGAATCGCTGTGTTCAAACTCCAGAGTCAGGCCGTGCTGCAGCTGGGACACCAACACGCTCTCTCCGCTGCCCCCGCCAAGCTTATGCCTAATAAGAGAAGAACATAAGGACCGCCTTTTCTAAACAGCTATTTGGGCCTATACTCTCATCTCTGGTCACTAGCCACGCTGGCCTGCAGCCAATGGGAGGAGCAGGCCAAGGCACAAGGGGCAAGAAAAAAGAAGGGGCTAAATCTAGTTTGGACCGACATCACACATTCCATCTCTCCATAATTTTCGATCCTTGCACACCATCCTTGCTTGTACACGTCCATATATTATTTCACACATGGCCTTTGATCCCCGGAACTCCTCACCTTATTTTTTTTTAGGATCCCATCCATTCTGTTAAATCACCACTTCTTTATTCTGCTAACCAATTCATTCTTCCTTCATCTATTTGTTTTGTGATTCGATGCTCAGTCATTCTCTGGATGACCAACTATCTCAGTTTGGTTCTTAGTACTAGTCATTCTTCATCAACTGTCTATTCTTGACCCTCTCTTCTTGTTTTACCATGCACACTCCATTCCCACAGCCTTCACCTTACTTGACATACCCAACTCTCACTTCCATATAACCTAGTGGGCACTTCTATACAGGCTTCTTTCAACAAATATTCATTCCATGCAATAAACCCTTCTACCAGCATTTGCATATTTTAACATTTCTCCATTCATTTTCCCATCATTAGTAAACATTATAATAATTTAATTCATCTACCTATGTAGTTTTTTGTCCCCTCAAATTAGCTTTTTGACTCCTGGTGACTGCCTGGACAAGTCCCTGCAGTTTTCTTGGCAAGATTTCAGAAGTGGTTTGCCATTGCCTGCTTCCTAGGGCTGAGAGAGAATGACTGGCCCAAGGTCATCCAGCTGGCTTTGTGCCCAAGGTGGGACTAGAACTCACGGACTCCTGGTTGAGGCACAAAGCCAGCCGAGTGACCTTGGGCCAGTCATTTTCTCTCAGCCCTAGGAAGCAGGCAATGGCAAATCACTTCTGAAATCTTGCCAAGAAAACTGCAGGGAGTTATCCAGGCAATTGCCAGGAGTCAATGCTGACTCGAAGGCACACACACACACACCCTTACGTACTTCTTTATGTAAAATTTGCAATTGTTCACTCCAGTCTCTCTATCAACACAACTACCTCATTCTTTGATTCATTAATTCTCATACATGTCGTACTGATTCATACTGTTTCGTCATACAATCTATCAATATTTGCTGCAAATCATTCAGCTTCTCAGCCAATAGCACCTGCATACACAAGTATATAGACTTTCATTTTCTCAACTAACACTTCTCTAGCATCGTAAGCATTCTTAATTTACTTCACACATTGATGAATACATTAAAAACCAAGGGGACATCCAACATCTTTGTCTTATTCCCTGCTCAATGTCAATCCATTCTCCATCTATTTATTCATACACAGGTTTTACTTCTATCTTACCGCATTCAGCAACCAATTTTCAACTTCATACAAATATTCCATAATTCACTTTCTTCAATCAACAGATGTGATTTAAAAAGGCTTCCTTTCATTCATACATTGTGTTTTTCATTTGACTGCTGCTGTTTTAACTCATTATAATGATTTGTTGTAGCACTTTTTTTTTTATTGTTGTGAGGAAACCAGGACCATGGGACATTACCTAAGCTGTTGCTCTTTGTTTGCATCCTGTTCCAAAGCGTGAAAGTCCACAGACAGCAAGGCTACAATGGAGTTCACGGCCTCTACTCCTGAAAGCAGGCGGAGGATCAGCTTTTTGTCCTGGGCCCAGCTCTGGCTCTGATCGGCTGGCGCACACAGAGCCATTCGCACCAAGCATGGCAGCAATAGTCGGAGCTCTGGGTCACTCAGCGCTGCTAAACGCACAACATCCACCTTTTGCATGGCTTCAAAAGCGTAAGGGCTGACAAACTGAAGACCTGAACATTCCGCCATTTTGCACGGGGGCCTGAAAACCACAATAGATAGATAGTTTGGAAAACAAAAGGGCTGCTACCGAATCGGTCAAATCCACAGGACAAATTCCAGAAAAGGAACTGTGACTGTGTAATTCAGTAGCTACTCCATGGACCAACAGCTTTATTATAGTATGAATATGGCAGCTGTCAAGATATATATTGAGGAAAGCAACAGATAGAAAAAGCAAACATTATACAGAATGCTCCAAATAAATCCATACCATGAAAAATGGCAACCCTTCTTCCCTTCTATAATTTGAGACCCTGGAAAAACCTGTCTGGAAATTTAGCAACCAATATTGTGTGCCTTCCAGTTTCCTTAATTTCTTATCCAGGAACCAAATGTGAGGATATAGCAAAGGAACTAATCAAACTATTAAGCTATTCCTGAATAATCAGTAAGCCTTCTTGAATAATCAGTACTTACAACTGAACACCAAAAGTTCACTATGGTGCTACTATACATTAAATGGTACTAAACGGGACACTCAGTGTCACGATATTATCAATTTTAAATGTGCACGTGCTTAAATAATTTTTCTTTTGGTCATACAGGAATCTATTTCTCATATGTTCTAAGAAAAAAGCTTTTTAAAAGTTTGAGTCAAGGCTTTTCTGAGCAACTGATTGGATTAACAATATCTTGCAATATGACATAAATCTGCATATTTATCAAATCACTCAAGTACAATGGAAAACAACTGCCAATCTCCTATTATAAATGACCCTAAGTACCGGTCAACTGCAAGCTTTATCCTCTTTGCCCTGATCCTTCTGCTTTTGCTATCTGTCTTCTCTTAGACTGACACATAAAATACCATGTATGTGGATGGAGCAATTATCAGTGATTACATGAAAAAATAAAAGCATTTTGCTTTATTTTTCTCAAACAAGCGCAAAATATCTTCTTCCCTCGTGAACGCAAGGGGAGAGCAAGTGAGAGCAAGAGGACAAGAAACCCACCGGATGTCCTGCCCTCTAAGGCTGACCTACCTCACAGGGTTGTTGTGAACTTCATGGGGGAAGGGAGAAGCAGGAAAGTTGTTTTATGTTTATCAGAAAAGGGTAAGTAGATATAAAATGGGGGGAAAAAAACAACAGTCATGACAGCCAGGCTGGTGCAGTGTTGCAGGTGTTGGGCTAGGAGCACGGAGATCCAGGTCCGTGTCCGTCCTCAGCCACGGAAGCCCCCTGGAGGACTTGGGGCCAGTCCCTCTCTTCAGCTCGACCTACCTCACAGGGTTGTTGTGGGGGGAAATAGCAGGAGGGAGCGCTATGAACACCCCCTCGAGCGCCTGAAGGAGAGGCGGGATATAAACCTAATATGGAGAAGCGGGGGAAAGCAAGAAGAGGGCCCAGGGACGTCCTCACAGGGGAAGCCCCACTTCCCCACCCGCTCGGAGAACGGAGCTCTTTCCCAGCGAGAAAACGCGGCACAACCACCCGCCCCGGCCAGGGGGAAAACGCCTGGAGAGCACCACTTCCGGGGTAAAAAGTTCTACTTCCGCCAATGGGAGGCCATGCCTCCTCGGGGGAGGAAAACGCCACTTCCGGTGAGAACTGGGAGGAGCATCTAGCCCCACCCAATTAAGGGCGGAATTGGCGCCTTGCCTCTTCTCTTCCGCCCACAGATTGATGCAAGCCTAAGCGTGATGCGATGTGATGCTGGAGCTCAGGGAAGCTATATCGTTGTTGCACATACGTGCGTTGCGCTGTGTTTGGCGCGGCGGGTATGTCTTGTTGGGTTGCCTTTTATGCTTTTTATGTCCCCCTCCCCTTTTATGACTGCTGTGAGCCAGCCAGGTTTATATCTCGGAAGATAGGCGGCATACAAATCTGTTAAATAAATTAATTTTTAAAAAATCTGGGGCTAGTTATATTCCCAACATACACATCTGGAGGGCACCAGGTTGCGGGCAACTTGTTGAAACCGTGGGGAATATTGGTGGGTTTTAGGTTGCCGTGATGCTCACCAAGATGCAATCCTTGGTACCTTGAGCATCGATTGTATTAAAAGAGCATTTTGGTGGAAGTCTTTTATATTGCCAGGGTAAGGAAAGGGGCCCAGAGAAGAAATCCTGTACATTAATAGCCAACTCAGCAAGCGCTCCCACCCCATCCCCACAATTAGGTTCTAGTGTGGACACGCAACAGGACGAGGGGTGTAACACAGTGCAAAAGCAGAACGTCTTCATAAAGGCTGGCACGCGTGTGGTGGCAGGGAGGGTGGTCTTCGGCTTCGTCCTGATGGCCACAGCAAGCCACAGCTATTAAGTGATGTTGTGGACTGACAGTCACTAGGAGGCAATACCAGGCTGAGTTTGTGGGGCTTTGGGAGCTGAGCAGTGCTGGACTTGGTTAATACCTGGAAAGGAGGCCACTGAGGGATACCAAGCAGAAAAATGTCCCAAGGGGTGATGACAACCATTTCTGCACTGTTGCCAAGAAAACTGCATCATAGCATCCATGAAGTCACCAGAAGACAAAATCAACATGAGGGTATCTTAGCTTACTTTTTTTAGTCCAAGGGCTCTACTGCGTGTGTGTGTGTGTGTGTATACACACACACACACTCTCCTAAAATCTAAACTTGCTTTCAGAACGTTATTCTTGTGCTAGGAATGGCCATGTGTAGACTGCCTGCAATTCTGCATTGTGTCACACTGGAGTCCTTTCTTTGGCATCTAGCAGAGGGCTGCTACCAGATGCAAAGCTGAGCCTGGAATGCCAACTTGTCTAACTACAGGCAGGGCGAAGTTGGGACTAACTCTCGAACTGTTTTTTTCAAACTTGGCAACTTTTAAGATGTATGGACTTCAACTTCAAAGCATGCCAGCTGGGGAATTCTGGGAGTGGAAGTGCACACATCTTAAAGTTGCCAAGTTTGAAAAACACTGATTTAAAACATGTGACAGACGGGATTTGAAGACCGTCTTTTTCTCCATTTTGGTTGTTGACCCATTGGCTGCTTTTTCGCTTGGCGGCTAACAGCGTGCAAGATAATGTGCCACTAGCTGCAGTGTTCTTTGGGAGTATACTGGTAAATTTTGGACTAAGACTGAGAAGATCCAGGCTCAAATCCTGGTGCAATGCAGGGTTGTTGTAGAGATAAACAGGGCACATTCGAGGTACATGCTGCTTTGAATTCAGTGCATGACAGCTAAAGTGTGTGCGCGCATACATGTGTGTCTTTCAGAAGTCAGACATATCATTTCCGAAATCAAGACATGAAAATCAAGGAAGGCTTCATGAATAATTTATTCCATTTGATTTTTTTTTTAAGTATAAACTTGTTTCCATTTCCTTAATCACAATTTGTACAACTTGGCATTCTGCAACAACAGTTTGTTCCTTATTTTATTATTTCATCCCATTTATTGTGTTAAATAAAGAAAGTTACTTGGACCATTAAATGATACTGTTGAAAAAGCTCTTCTCCCATTCCTTAAAGTGACCCAGCTTTTTTTTAAAAAAAAAGAACAGCTGTGAAACTCCCATATCCAGGAACTATGCTGCTTTTAATTCCAAGTTATTTGGAAAACCTGCTAGTTACCCATTAACATTTCCTTGAAAAGTTTGACCCTGATGATTTTATTTTCTTCAACTGAAATGTTACTGTTACAGCAACAGGAGCAAACTAATGATATTTCTTGTACGTTGAGGTCTTCACCTCATTGGAAACAGACACTATTTTCAAGATCACAGAGCCAATTGCATGTGAGTTGACTTCCACTCAGAGGGACAATCCTCCTTTGTTCTTCTTCTCCCACAACACTACTCTGCCCTGGGGTTTTGAAGTACTAGGAGGAGGCTGGGGTGGAAAAATCCATTCTACTGGGGCATAAAAGGTCAAACACCATGTATAAAATTCATTCATTGGACGATCTTGAGAAATCATGTCCAAGTTCTCTCTAGCAGAAAGTAGTTGACTGAGGAACCCCACCAAGAAGAAGAAAACCCCAGCCTGAAGCATTTTCATAGACACAGTTAAATATTAACAGAATAGTAATGCCCCAGGACTGCTGTACTGTACAGGAAACCGCAGGGTGCAACATTCTGAACCAGTTTGTATCTGAATGTGTTCAAATACCATGGTTTTACACTGCAGTTAGACAAAAACGCTTCATAAAACCTATCTACAACTTTCCATAGAAATGCACGGCCTTAAAAATGTTACCTAAACCAGGAAAGTATGTCTTTATTCAAAATAGATATATTACGGAAGAACAAGGAATATGGATTAATATTTGGTTAATCATGTCATACTGCTGGATGTGTCAGATGAGCAACTTAAAATTAGCCAGGATTTGCAGTCCATGCTTTAACTGCAGAGACAACCAATTGGATTTCCTCAAATGCTGCTGTCACCTCTGACCATCCAGTGAGGTGTCCACTGGGGTGTACAGATAAGTCCCCAGTTCAAGTAAATTAAGTAGTCAGATGGTAAGGTTGCCATTTCTCGATGTGACAGAGCCCCCAAATCTCAAATCAGAAAAAAGCATAGATGGATTTAGATTCTAGACCCTATTAAAATATTGCACGCCTCCATATATTTTATCTTGAGTTTGTAATATGTGTGTGGAATTATTACTCTCTCACACACAAGCGTATATACATTTATGCGTAGGCTGCATCCAAGGTGTCGCTGTTCTCCTCCCCATGTGTCCCAGTTACAAAGGTTTCTCCAACTTGCCAAAGTATATCTGGAGGGACACGGTGTTCTCTCCATGCCTCGTTGGAGCTGGCCCATTAAGTTCTAGATCTGAATAAGATCTGGCAGCTGGCCTTCTCGTTTTATAAGCAGGACATCTGTTGGGTGAAACAGATACTTATTGCAAACTGCTTCCAATCAAGAGGTGGTCATGCATGGAGAGGATCCGGCGGTTCTGCACCTCTTCTAATGAGAAACATAAACACCTGACCTTTCCGATCAGTCCACGGAAGTCTCTTAACCACTTTTCAGCCTGGGTCGGACAAACAGCAAGTAAAGAAGTACAGTGCCCGAGAAATGGAAAGACAGAAGAGAGGCCATTGACAGGTTCTAGGTTAGAAAATGAATCAACACTACAGCTCAGTAGCAATCAGGTTAGGCAATGCTTCTAATAGCAAAAACTAACACTCTGTTAATTTTGCTGATTTAGCCCAGAACGCATTGGATATTTCCTTGCAATAAGCTGCGTCCAAAGTTGATATTTCTTCCTTTATCATTTCTCTGAGTCCAGCTTAGCCGGTCAACAATCAACCCTGATTTCCACATACCTCAAATGCTCCCATGGTGCTTATAGCACTTTACCTCCAAAGGTCCATTTTCTAATCACCACCTAAGAAGTGAAACAGCAAGTGGGAACCTGATCGCAAAAAGAGGACCAAATGGGAACTCTGTTTCCTAGAAAATGAATACAAAGGGCATCTTGAATTAAAAAAAAATATTTGAATTTTTTTTACAAAAAATTCAAAGCATGTTTCCAGATGGCTGTGCTGTAGGCAGGTCAGAAAAAGCCAGGCCACAGTGGGAATGCAGATGAAATAATTATCCACAATATTTAACTGATTGATCGATCAATCGATCGATCGAAGAAATGGCCACATAAAATACAGGATAGGCCATATAAATTAGGCTCAGACTACAACAAAAAGGCACAGTGTTACTGCTTTTAAGTCCTACTGATTTTAATGAAAAATTCTGAACACATTTTAAAGTTCCCCACTGAAATCCATCAGACGTGACAGAATTCTAACTTTGGCAAGTGCAAAAACAGCCAAACAACTTTAGTTCAACTGTTTAGAAGCAAAGGGGTCAGAAGCAAAAAGGAGCTGAAAAGCATTTAACGTTAATACTTAATTTCCCAACACAGTGTTCTAGATGCAATGCAACGAAGAGGAAAAATATGAAGAGAAATCTGGCTATTTCAAATTTGGACTTGGTTATGTCGCACTCATTCAAGAGATTTAATTGCATCTAAAAAGCTTCAGCCTCTTGTGAGGAAAACTAACTGCTGATCATAGCTCTCTCTTCTATAGTGAGTAACACATAAAAATATTAATCACTCCCATCTTGTAACAATATCAAAATATGGCGCTTTGGGTACTTTTGACGATGATAATGGGAAATTTTTCATTGGCAGTTTTGTTGCACATTAAGAAAACTTGCTAGTATGGATTCCATCTCCCCACTTGTATACCTCAATTCACTATTTGGAGGACAAATAAACACTCCTTGGTTAAATATTTGCTTAACGTGATTTCAACAGCTGATGAAACTGAGGCCAGATGAACACTTGATCGTTTTGAGACCTTGTAAAGAAATTGGAGATTCAGAATACAATATAAAACCAAGCCAACCAGATTGCTATATCACATCTAATCCTTTGCTGAGACTTACACAGGAGCCTCATAGAGATACAGGCTCTAAAGCAGGGTTTCTCAACCTTGGCAACTTCAAAATGTGTGGACTTCAACTCCCACATGCTGGCTGGGGGATTCTGGGAGCTGAAGGCCACGCATCTTGAGGTTGCCAAGGTTGAGAAACCCTGCCCTAAAGTTTCATTGGAGTTCATGTATTTCACTCTTCAAAGGCTTCCTTGCTCAGTAAGACTAGATATTGCTCCCCAAAAGGTTAAGAATAGCCACATTTCTCCAGCAGGATGGCAGCAAGAACTGCTTTTCCAAGTCCCCGCATAGCCACGAGGGTGACTGATGCCACTTCCATGATTTTACATATCACACAATGTTCAGAATCAACATCTTGATGTAAACCTAGCCCACTAAACCAAGTGTCACAGTGGACACGTAGACATGAATGGCCATAGCAAACTTGAAAGCAGCTATGGAAAACAGGAGAGAAAAGTAAGTCTGTAGGAACATAAGGAACGGTGACAGATTGGACATGTCATAGAAGAGGAAGATAGGAAGTAAAGGGTCTACTGAAAGAAAGAGATGGAAGTAGCAGTGAACAGTTCATGGTTTTTCACATCCTTTTCTTATGTTTTCATCACACCAGGGCAGAAATGCTTAGTTAAAAGAAGAAAGGCTGTGTACAGGTAAGCCTAGAGTTTCCACTATAACGTGCAAACATGGAGAGAAGTAGGGTGTTTTTTTTAAAAAAAAAAAAGAAGACAGAACTCACATTAGTGGAATCAATTCTGAAAGTAAGAATCTAGTGAAATTCTATTTAAATCAAGAACAAATTGCAGTCTTCAGAAATCAAAATCAACCTGGTTTTTGTTGCAGCTGCAATTGTTTTTAGCATTTGTAAAATAGCTAGAGCTAATCTAACAATTCAACCTGAAAGAGAAAGGTTTATGATTGGAGCAATTTCCCCACAATTCAGACGCTGAGAAGTGTGATTAGTGATGAACACAAATACTTGAAAATGAAAGTGACACAGTTTATTGAGGGGAAGGATTTCTTTTCTTAGAAAAAAGTGTCGCAATTTCATCAGATGACACAGATTCTGTCTTGGCTAAAATGCACACAGGGAAAAACAGTAGAGGGTCCTTGTAGTAAAGCACATCCTCCTTCCTTGAGAAACAGGAAGGGACCTGCAAAAGTTAGTCTCGGCCCTCAACAAAAATACCAATAAAATAAAATAAAATAAAATAAAACAATTTATTATTATTTTCTTCTTTAAATTCTCACTACAAGTTAAACCACCTAACAATATCACTTTTTAATATATTGCCATTATGTTAACTCTGCAAATGTGTGATATAAAATTGCTGTAAGACCTGGTACCTTTTTTTTTCTTCAATTTTATATAAACACAGTGAACTTCATTACTGTACACGTATAATCTGCAACTACAGCTTAGCTGTAAATCTCCCACACACAATGGTATGGACATTTCTATCCCACTTCCTATATTCCCCATTAAACTGTACAACAAGACCAAATACAAATTTTTGCTGTCCCCAACCCCCCCGACCCGCTTACAAAAAAATAATACTCTAAAAGCAACCTACCGCAACTTTCAATTAAGACGATTACAGATATAATTTTAGACCAATTGCTTTAAAGCAAGAAGGCGGTATAAACCTTCTAGGAAATTTTTTTTTATAAAAGAGGTTAAGAAATATAAGACAATTTATACATTTAAAAACTTACAATAAATAAGAGATGCAGGCATTTTTTTTTTGAATACTAGATACTATAATCCAATACAAGAACATTGCAATGTTCCAAAAGCGGTCAACAAATTTTGTTTTTCCTCCCTCATTCATCTTTTTATGGTCTCCATGCTCATTCTTTTTAAAATATTCATTAACATGGCAGGGGCCTATGGCTCATAAACTCTTCACAAATACTGTGACAGGTTGATGGGTGGGGGGAGAATGGATACTTGGCTACTAAAAAGATGCATTATAATACATGCTGACTGACCAGTTCACCAGTTTGGTCAGTCAGATATAGGCAATACAACAACGAAAAAGGGGGGAGGGGACCAGACAACCAGGTTATGCACCTCCCCACCAAAAGTCAGAATCCATTTTTCCTTGGAACTGATGAAGAATGATTAACAGCCCCCCGCCCTCCACCCCCCATCACAAAATGACGTTACAGAGAAGAATTAACTGAGTCCTGCAGTGGAATCCTGTTTTCCCTTTCTGTTGTTGTGTTTTTCTTCATCTTGCTCAGTTCAGATAAAGATCACAGCATATTCATGATAAAGTTATACAACTGGTTCAGCACCACAAAGTGAATTGGGAGACACGACCGCCGGTCCTGGGTCGCAGGATCACAGGTTAGCCACGAGAGTGCATTGTACTGTTCCAACACAAACCTAAGACAGAAATAAATCAACAAATCACCCAGGTTATCATTAAGGAAGGTCTTTTCATTTTCAGAAAGGTTCAACGGGTAAAATCCAATTACTCAACTTCCAGTATCCAGAAGCAAACTGTCGTTGTACACATAAAAGAATCTGAACATCAGCCAGGAGATATAGAGTTTCATTTAGCCCAGATGATACTGGTAAAATTAACTGTGGAATGGCAAGAGGTATTGCGAGAAAAACAGCATGGAAAAGGCCCTATCCATTGGCCAAAGGACAATCAGCTCTGAGATGCCTGGCTCTTCCCTTGCTTCTCCCATCAGGAAGAATACTCAGGCTGCAGAGTTGAAAGGAAGGCTATTATGGGTCACCCAGCAACCAGGGAACTTAGGCCACCAAACTGCAGAAGTACATTATTACAATCTATTGTAAGCCACCTTTCGAGAGTTCCAAACAAAAGGCAAACTCTAAACCAGTGTTTCTCAATCTTAGCAACTTTAAGATGAGTGGACTTCAACTCCCAGAATTCTTCAGCCAGCCTGCTTGCTGGGGAATTCTGGGAGTTGAAGTCCACCCATCTTAAAGTTGCCACAGTTGAGAAACACTGCTCTAAACCTTCTAAATAATTGTGCAGAGTACCTCAATCCATCAAGTTCTGACTGGGGACTAGGTCAATAAATGAACTAGGCAAAATAAATGAACAAAAGGAAACTACTGACAGGTTAAAATAGAGATATGCCAAGTAGTGGATCTTAAAGTAATGAAAATAATGACTACATTTCTCTGACAAGCACACCTACACACACAGTGAACAAGCATACCTGAGGACATCGGAAGTTTGATTTGAGTCAAGAGGGTGGGAGTGTTTACTGTGAAGTAGCTCGTCCGATTGCACTGAAGGCACATGGAGGTGCAAAGAAGCCTTGAAGAAAAATCCAAAGCCTAGGATCAGTGTTCAATATAAAGCTCATATGATCCATCTCTCCCATTTCAATCTGCAACGGATGTTCTATCTATGGGGCAAAATCTCAGAATACTATGATACTACATACTAAATACTATGAATTGTAGTTTAGGCCTTGGAATTAAATTGCCTGAAAATGTTTAAAAAGAAGCCCCATAAAAATGTGCAACCAAGCCCTGCCTAATAATGCCACCTTACTCATTGTTGGTGGCTACTACGGTGTTGGGACACAAAGACAGAAGCTGCCACCTGTACCACCTAGGAACAGGACATAGAAAACCCCTTGAATCACAGAGCCCCTGTTCATTCCATCCAGCCTCCTTTCAACTTGGTGGCCACCAGAAGAGTTGGACTGATGTTTCTCACCCTTGGCAGTTTGAAGATGTATGGACTTCAATTCCCAGAATTCCCCAGTCAGCATCCCAGGAGCTGAAGTCCATACATCTTCAAACTGCCAAGCTTGAGAAACACTGAGTTGGACTATCACTTTGATAACGTCCAGCTTAAGTCCCCCTACCAAGTATCTCTGTAATTCTAAATCTATCTATCTATCTATCTATCTATCTATCTATCTATCTATCTATCTATCTATCTATCTATCTATCTATCTATCTATCTATCTATCTATCTTCCATCCAGGGTTTTATTTTCATCTCACCTTCTCCAATCAGATGAGAAAAAATTATAACAAAAAACCTACCAAAGCTATTGCATAAAACAATAAAACCATGATTATGCTGTTACTCCTATGTTCTCGAAAAGGGATGTTTGGGTTCAGAGATCCCAGGTCTCAATTGTTAAGGAAGGACAGAACAGAAGATTACCTTTATTTAAGGCAGTATACAGCATTCCCACCTCCAGGGCCTTCCAGGCATTTACAAGTCACTAAAGCAAGAAAAGCTGTACTACCATTTTCCTCAAAAAGAATCAATGCCTCAAATCCTCAAATCTCCAGACCCAGCATATGACACAGGACAGCCTTCCTGCTTCCAGGCATTATCCTCTTTCCTCAGCCAGGGGCATTCCCTTCCTTCTCTCCAAGTGCAGAAAACAGCTTTAATTGAGTCATCTAGCTTGGTCTGAGGGGAAGACTACCAGGGACCAGCCAAGGGCTCCAGAATGTTCTGGCAAAGGCCTAATCCTTGCTTCCGGAAACTGACTGTCAGCGTGCTTGGCTGCAAAGCGGAAAAGGCTCCCCACCTTCTCCACTGTTTAAGCTTCAGTGAGTGGGAGATGCTTCTGGAAGGCAGCAGTTCTATGCTGAGAGTCCTCAGTCATTGCCTAAGTCAGTGTTGTCCAAACTTGGCCATTTTAAGATGAGTGGACTTCAACTCCCAGAATTCCCCAGCCAGCATGGCTGGCTGGGGAATTCTGGGAGTTGAAGTCCACTCATCTTAAAGTAGCCAAGTTTGGACAAAACTGGCCTAAGTCTTGTGGCTGTTACCTCCTTGGGCAGAGGGACAGACGGTCCCTCCCGCTTTGTAAAAGCAGCAGCAAACTGTACATTTCATGAACATAGTTTACTGCTGTGTTGTTAATATACAGGACACCCATTTCCTACCTGCCATTATCACGACACTCTTCCTTTCTCTCACTGAGCCTACAAAAACTGTCCCTCAGAAATAACATGATAAAAAGAAAAGGATACACTGTCTTATGGCTTTTACTCGGCTGTTTTTCACATAATCTTCTAAAAACACCTCTCCCATCCCATCCCCAAGCAGGGGAGCGCATTACCTTAAGAAACAGAGGACACTGATTTTGTGCTTGAGGGCATGCCGACCAAAACCAGTCAGGCAACGGACCTGCTTTAGCAGTTGAGACGAAGTAGCCAAGGGCCAACGGTTGCTGCAGAATGTTAGTGACTTCATCGTGGGATTCGGTTGACAGCAGTCGGTCTGTACCTTGACCCTGATACGAGCAACAGAGAAAACCGGCATTTAGAATTGGCCTGAGTCAAAACAAAGGATTATAATTCATCACTTCAGCCCTCTGTTTTAACTAGTGATCAACTCGTTGCTTCTGGGAAATTCACAAGCAAGACACGGGGAACACACACACACACACAATTTCCCTAGCCATGGAGTTTATAGCGAACAATAGCCGTATCACCTAGGAATTTGTTAAAGTCACCTTAAAAGGGATATAAGTTGCTCAACCATTACCATATCTTGCGCTGGTCAATTTAACCAGGCACTGTGTGAGTTTAACCTGTACTATGTGAAATCGCATTTCATTTCAGATGTCCTGTATCTCCCACCATTCAGTTTCATTGGAATAACCCGTTCAGTTCTCAGATCATAGAAGAGAGAGGGAGAAAAACACATATACTCTCTCAACACTGCACTAACTATCAGTTGTTTACCAGCCAAATTCAAAGTACTGGTTTTGACTTATAAAGTCCTTTATGGCTTGGCTCCCGGTTACCTTCGGGACTGTCCCCTCCCATGAGAAATCAAGGGACCATGAAGCGGAGGACAAGCTTTATTAGTAGCGACCACCTTATGTTTGTTTTAATAATTTTACTGAAGTTTTTAATAAACATAGGAAAAACTAATACAAACTAAACTAGAAGAAAAAAGAAAAGTTTAGAAGGTGCAGAAAAAAGAAAAAGAAAAGAAAAAAAATAGAAAAGTAGAAAAGTAAAAAAGAAAAAGGCCACAAGGACAATAATAAAGTAGTCGCTTCCAACCTTCATCACACCAAGCATAAGCTAATATACTAACTTTTCACCCTCTTTGAAAGTTACTAATAAAAAAAAACTCTTCTCCCCATAGCCTAATTTTTATCTATATGCAATCCTAGTTCAGCAAAAAGTCCATTATGAGTTACCAGAAATATCAAGCAAATAGTTTATCCCTGGTCAGATAGTCCAACTTTATATTCCTTCTTTTTGTTCTGCATAATCTTGACCTTTAAATCATTCTTATGGCCTCACAGGACTTGATCTTTCATCATTCTTTGGTATTTAAAAGGAGTCTTCAAAGTTTTCACCAGCCTACTTTGTAAATCCCATAAAGAGGCATTGTCCAGGATTTCTTGTCGCAGCTGTTCCATGTCCAGATCCTTTTCTTGATTTGTCTTTTGGACTGTGTTCCCATTTTGGCAATTTAAATTTTGTTATCTTCCATGCCTTCAAACTCTATAGTATCTATGTCAGGTAAAACTTTTTTAAAGTTTGTCTCGTCATCTTCTAAAAGTTTATCCATTGAAATCTGTATCATTTCTGAGATATTAGTTACTAATATTTCAGCTCATGTAAAAAACTCTTTAAAATAAGAAAAAGTTATAGTCAGCTTTTCTGCCTGGTCCTTTAGTTCCCTCTAGTGTCCAGGTGCAACCCTCATCAAGCTTCAGTTCCTAATATGGATTTAGTTCTGCTTCAGTCGTTTCCCATGAGTATATTATTTGATTATATACTTGCTTTTCAAATCTTACAGCAAAAATAACCAATATTACAAATCTCTCTGGTCTCTCAATCCATTTAAAACTTTCTTAAATCAATTTTTTTTTTTTTTGCTTTTTGCCAATTATATATTATTTTAAATTCTTAAGACTCTGTTTAACATTTCTTAAATCCAAAGGTGGTAAAACTCACCAGGTGTCAAATTAAGCTCACTGTTTTCAAGGTCTCTAATATCCATCAAGTGGTTAAACTTGAACATTTCTGAAAGTGATTAGAAAGTTTGGCTCGCTTAGTGTCCTTATGAAAGGCTCCGCCACTGCTGAGAGCAAAGATGTCATCACCCTTGGCTCCTGGCACTCACACCCGCAGGAGACCACTGTGTTACAGTCTCCTCGCGAGGAGCTGCCATTCAGAGCACTCATGGGCAATCTCCAGATCTCTCCTTCTCCAGAGAGATTCAAAGGACTGGTGTACACGTCAGTCTTTCATTTTTCACAGCGGTCATAGTCTCTGCTCGTTTGCAGAGACGTCTTCAGTCAGCCATGACTCACACCGGAAGCCGCAACCACCTTCTTATGGATGATTTTACCCCCAGAGATATACCAAGCAACCTCCTAATTTGCTTTCCGAACAGCCATGAAAACGGTTTTGTTTCAGCAGGCACTTGGTGACTAATTATTAGTATTCTTGTTTGACTGTACAGCACTGGATTGCCAACTTTTTATTCTGCTGATGTTGATGTGGAGTTATATATATATTTTAATATTTTTTCTGTTTATCTTTTTGCAAACTACTTAGTGGGTGGTATGTCTGTGTTTATATTAATATATCCTTACCATGCATAATTCCATAAACGTGTATCACACTTCCCCTTATTTACCCTTTTTTCTAAAGGCTACTGTAATATTTCCATGTGAAGAAGGATAGCTCAGCCTCCTGATAATTTTGGTTGCTATTTTTGCCACCATCTACTGCTCTACATGTTCCCTGTAACATGCTACAACTAGAACTGAGTAGTATATTCTAAGGGTGATCACACTGGAAGTAATATTTCTTTCAAATTGCACTTAATTCCTGGTGACTAGACTGGCATGTCCCTGCTGTCTTCTTGACAACAATATGGAAGTTTTGTCTTCTTCCAAGATTCTGTTTTTTGACTCCCAGAATAGTCTACAGGCCTGGAGCTCTCCCATCCAAGAGCTTACCAGGTAGAACCCTATTTAGCTTTTCCAAGATTAGCTCTGACACATACTGTATTGTGACAAACTATAGTTTTGTAGAATCAGCTGATCACCCTGCGAAGCATTATCACTATCATCATCATCATGAACCTGTAAGCATTGGTTGCAGAAGCATTTAAGTATTTTGGAGGAATCACTGTATCCAAGAAACAATTTCAATCAGTTTTTTTTTTTTAAAAAAAAAACCATTTTCCTATGCAAAGTTACCTTGCCCATATCGCCTCCATGGGTGAAGTGGGAACCTGGTGAGTGTACAGGGGATCCTGTTGGGGATGCAGGAAGGATGTTTATGATATCGGGGTCCAGGTCATCTCCAGTGTCCAGCAAATCAAAGATTCCCATCCCATCTGCTCCATCTTGAAAGAGATCCACAGAAATAGAAAAGAACCGTTGACCAAGGGTAGCAACTCATATGCTTTAAAAAAGAAAACACACACACATACATACAATATAAGACCAAATAATTGTGAATTTGCTTATTGATTTGATGATATTTGATTTGATCTATATGGCCACCCATCTTGAAATAACTCTGGGCAGCTCACAACAATAATACAACTGTAAAAACCATATAACAAAAACTAAAAACCTGGCACCTTAATCAATCTCCAGGGTGCCCTAACAACCCTCCTCCACAGGCTCTACCATTCTACTCCAGTGCCTGGGTAAAGAGCCAGGTTTCAATGGCCCTTCAGAAGGCTAAGAGGGTGGGGACCTGCTGGATTGCTGGGGGGGGGGGGGGGTGTTCCATAAGATAGGGGCAGCCACAGAAAAGGCCCACTTCCTAGATCCCACTAAATGGTAATATTTCAGGGAAGGGACTAAACTATTATGCAGCCAGGATATTCATTGGGTAGCATAGCAAATGAATCAGCTATTAAGTCTACCCATGTTTGACACTTCACAAATCTGTCTTTTTTCAATTTATTGTATTTGTTTCAAACTGCAAAGAACTGGCTGTGCATATTCTCTTTAATCACTCTGTGAATAGTCTATTACATTTCAAGCAAAATTTTCAGTTGAGGTTGGCATAAGATCGAAAGTAATCAGTGTGGTTTCTGCAAAGTAAATAGAAAGTTTGCTTTGTTACAATGAAGGACTTCTACAAAGCAACCAGAATAAGTAGAGCTGTGTATAGGTAGTCCTGACTTACCGACCACTCATTCAGTGACCATTTGAGGTTACAATGGTGCTGAAAAAGGAGACTTATGACCAGTCCTCAAAGTTGGTGCAGCAACCCCATGGTCACTCGATGCGGGTGCATTTATGATGGTCACAGCATCCCACAGTTATTGGATCGCCATTTGCGACCTTCACAGCCAACTTCCAACAGGCAAAGTCAATGGGGAAGCCAGCAGGAGGTCACAAGTCGCAGCCACATGACATTGCGCTTAACGACCTGCAGTGATTTGCTTAATGACCACAGCCAGAACTGACATTGCAAATTGGCATGGTCATGTGACATTTCACTTAATGATCGCACTACTCAGCAATGGAGTTGCCAATGGTCCCAATTGCAGTTGGTGAGGACTACCTGTACTTTTGGAGAGTGAAGTTTGAGAGTCCTGAAGCTAGTGACATCAGAAGAAGGAAGGGAAACGGAAAGGGACTAGCAGCGAAAGAGTTTGTATGCTGTTGGGAGGTGATAGGCATGGTTCCACATATGATCCAATAAAGCAGTTACATCTTAACCAACAGCTCTCACTTTTCTATTAATTAAATACTTGAACATAACCACACACACACGCATGCACACGCACACGCGCACACACACACACAAACCATTGTTCGTATTAAAGGCCAGTTCCAAACCGGTTTCAGTGGTGTAGGTGGATGGTGCTAGCTGCACAGAGGCAGAGGTGGGGAACACGAGTATATGAGTGCACGAAGTGTCCTGTGGGGTATTGAGCTGCGATGTCTGCATATTTAGGGTGGTGCTGCGCCCAAACACCGAGCCAGTTGACACCGAATCTTTAGAAAGAGAAGGACAGAGGAGAATTACTACTGGTATCAATCCTGTCAATACTCCCCTTCGCAGGCGTTTGCAGAGGATGAAAAGTACTTCATAAATACCTGGCATGATGACAAAAGATCCTTGAGGTTCCATTGCCACTAAGCAAGCACTAAGGATGCTGGGGGAATCAGCCGCAGATATCCCACACATCCTGCACATATCTTTGAGCCTCTTGCTAAGAGACTGCAGATTTCGGCGACTCAGCAAACAGCTCCAATCTACAAAGAAAACAGGGTGGTTGACCATCTGGGACATGGCTTTCACAGCCTTCCAGAAAGCCTGCCAGAGGTAGAAGTAGTCATTGTGGAGGGTTTTAAAGATATGAGTAAAAGGAGTTTCCCACCACTCAAACTGCAACCAGTTAGAGTGCCCATTTGTTATTTTCAGCCTTGTAGTCTGAAAAGCGAAAAGGAAAACATGTGAGAATTATTTACCAAAAAGGATGCTCATTAGCTGAAAAAGTTGGCCTATATAGGTCCAACCAATTAACAAAACAAGACCCAGGATAATTCGGGCCACCAATCAAACCCCAATTCTCAAGAGCTACTCTATTCTCCATGGAGTCGTCCACAAGCCAGGAATTGTCTTCTGCAAAATACAGCGTTGGAAGGTGCCCTTGAAAATATGGTTTGAAGGGTAGCATACAGATGTTAAGACTAAAAAAATAAAAGTTATAGAGCAGGTACAGTATGTTTAGACAATTTACATGTAAAACTGCCATTTCAACTTGCCATTTCAAGACAGGTTTCCACAATACCTTTCAGTTCCCCGTGACCGATTCTTCCAAGACGTCCTATTACAACTCTCCATGGCACAGAACTCATCTGGACGAGACCCAAGCACCACTCCCAGAGTTTCTGAAGACCAAGTCTGCGAGCAGATCCCTTTTTCCTACGAGCTCTATTTAGAAACAAAAGTTCTTCAGTAAATATAATTGCCCATGCCCCCCTCTGTTGCCCCCCAAAGAACAGTTTGGCACGCTACATAATCAAATAGTACATTTGTTGTATCTTTTCTAAAGTTTGCAAATGTTTCAAATTTGAAACATTTCTGAACTTGTTCCTCTCATTTAATTATTTAAGAGGGCAAAAAATGAAAGTGCAGCCTCCCTTGCAAAAATGATGGTATTCCTACTCTCCATGCTACTTTTTTAAAATGAAAGGTTTCCAAAGCAGTTAGCAAATAAAAAATAATCTCAATCAAAACCCCAACCACTTATCAATTATGAGTAAAATGTATCAGCGTAAAAACTCCCAAACTAATACAAATACAGCATAAAAATGAGATAAGATTTCTGGAAGAGAAGAATTTATAGTGGGGGGGGGGTTTCCTAAAAGACGAGAAAAATGAACTGGAGAGGGACAGAGAGAACACATGTGCCTTTAGTAGATCATTTGTAGAAACAAGTTCCAAGAGAACTCTGTACCTCCCTTACTTGCAACGTAACAATCTTATTCTTCAGTTAAAACTGGCTTCTAGAATATCTTAAAAGGCCATCCTCTCCCATTTGGCTTGCAATCTAAAACATACAACACAACAAGAGATGATATAGGTGTACCTGTTTGGTACATCAATATTTATGATGCATGTTTCCAAAAGTTCTCCATACAGATCTGTGCATGATGCGAGAAGCCACCTTTGATCATGGGACAGGCAATAGCCCACAAAAAGCACATTGTATTTCTGCCCAGCCTCGCCAAAAGTTTCTCCCAGCTCAGTCTGTTTGTCTTTGACAGGAGCCAGTATGAAAGGAGGAGCATATAGTTTAATACACTCTGGTCTCTGCAAAGCACACACACAGAAAAAAAAACAGAATATTTGAAACATTACATTTGTTTTACGGTAACAAGCCATATTTTTAAAAAGCAGAATTGTGTCTCCCCCACACCAATTTTACCCACCTTCTCTTTTCATAAATACATTAATCATATCTATCATCAATTCCACAGCCCCTCCCAACTGTGCACAAAAAGCAGCTGAATTGGCAGATAACCACAGTAAAACTTAGGGCCCAGGAATAAATAGACCATAATTCTAATACTCCAATCTTGTTGCAAAGACAGGAAGTTTTGAGGTGAAGCAGAACATCATTTTAGCTGAGCAGATACATGGGAAAAGAAACTACAGGAAAATGCCTGCTGTTTCTTTTCTTCTACAAATTACAGTGCAGGTTTCAGAAGCTCCTCCAGATCCTTCCCAGTGAGAGCAAGGGACACTCGCACCCTGGAACCACCCTGGTTTCAGGACTCATTTTATTCAGCTAGTATTTCTCAAAACTCTACTAGAATTTCACCTTGTTCTCCCATTTGCAGTACTCACATCAGGACTTTTGAGTGCCATTTCCACAGCTAAGCCTGGGCCAAACCCTGTTAATGTTTTCACGTTGGTTGATGTTGGGAGTGGTCTTCGGCACTGTGTGAAGGCTGAAAATGCCAGCGATTTCAAGTGCTGGGTGTAGATCTGTCTGTCTTCATTCTTGACAGGTTGCAACAGATATTGACAGGGAACAAGCTAAGCACAAGAGAGAGAGAGAGGGAGAGAGAGAATATCTATTAATCTGGGCATACTGAATATGACTATGACTTCAGTGCCATTAAAAAAGAGAGAAAGTGTGAAATTAATACATACAGACATCCTATTAGAACTTGGTAAGTTTCTTTTTCTCTGTTAAGACCATTCCTAAGACTAAAAATTAAGGTAAGATCTGCCTTTGGTCACCAAACTTTTTTTTTTCTGGCCCCAAAAAATAAACAAACATGACTATAAAACCTGATGGTTGCAAGTAGATGGCTTTCACACAAGACCTCTAAATATTTCCTGTAATTTTACGGAGCATAAGCCCATTAAACAATAAATAACAAAACAGCGGAAAAGAGACTTTTGCAGGTCGTACTGACTTTCTGTGTAACTGAGACTGTTTTGTCTGTTGATTTTCTCATGCAAACATCCTGAAATGTGTAACTGAAAAGCTGAAGGAGGCTGGGAAGGAAAGCCCAGCAGAGCAGACATCTGCCAGAACCAAAACGCTTCCCCCTTTGCTAGTACTCCAATCAAAGTTGGCACAGCCAATATACCCCATTCCAATGCAAAGGAAGCCCTAGCTAGCATGAATAACAGGAGTGTCACTGCCACCTACCTCTTCTAGTGGCAAACCTGCTCACCTACCCAGGTCTTGGAAGAAGGAAAGGGGAGCTGCCTGGAGATCAAGGGGCACCCCTGTGCCTGGCAGAGTAAGAATGTCTCAGAAGAACAAACCAAAACAGAAGGCCTTGCCCTAGTCCCAGTGCAATACATTTGCTGACTTCAAGTCATTGTTGACTCCTAGTGATTGCCTGGACTAGTCCCTGCAGGTTTTTTTGGCAAGGTTTTTCAGAAGTGGTTTGCCATTGCCTCCTTCCCAGGGCTGAGGGAGAGTGACTGGCCCAACATCACCGAGCTGGCTTCGTGCCTAAGGCAGGACTAGTACTCATGGTCTCCCGGTTTCTAGCCTAATGCCTTAACCACTACATCAAACTGACTCTCAATGCAAAATTACACAAGTATTTAATCTATGTGCTTTATTTTGACTACCAAATACTGTAGAAATCTGTGCAGGAAATAAGTCATTTCAACGAGATGGGCGGTGACACATTTGATAAATAAAATAAACAAATAAATACAGAGATACAGAGGAATCTGGAACCTTCCAAAGTTTCTGGACTGTACCTCCCATCACCCCTTCTCAATGCCCATGCTGGCTGATTGGGTCCCACAACATCTAGAAAGAGGCACCAGTTCCCTACCCACCCTTCAAGGCAAATAATTCCACACTAGTCCAGGACTGGGAAGAAACTGGTCACAACAAGGCACCAATGCTCCAAAGGGCTGTTATGCAAAGGCCCTGGAGGTCAAGTTGGCTTTAGCATTCTATTTCAGAAGCTTACCTGAACAGCAACGATGTTTCTAATGTTAGGAGGAAGATTTTGGATCATTTCTAGAAAGCAGCGGAGAAGTCCAAGAGTCCACACGTTTGAGGAGCTGCTCTCCTCTTTCTTTTCGTATGTGAAAGGATCGACGATGTAAACAACAATGGCAGGCGGGTAGGTGACAGCGTGTGAATCGCCATCTGTGGGGATTCCAACTCTGTCCCGTTCCATAGTGCTGGAGGAGATTGCAGACAGAACTGCTGTGAGCTGCAGACAGTTTCTCTCTTGTACGAAATAAATTTCTACGTAACACTTGCCATCCAACAGGGCTAACTTCTGCTCCTCCCACCTAGGAGACAGAGGCCCCAAACCTCCAATGTTGAGTATTTAAGCTGAGTATTTAAATCTTCTCCTCTTCCAGACAATCAGTCCACTGTGCAGAGGGGAGGAAGGCAAGCCTGCCCCACATCCCACCTCACCCACTCCATATATCCCACCTGGGCAGCCTAAGTGACACCATCTTTTATCCTGACACATTAGGGACAATCCCCTCCTCCCAATTTAGTGCTTCTTGAGACTTCACACCCTTGGCACTTTTCAGTCCTGGTAAATACATCAGCAAAGGATGAGAATTACACATAGAAAAAAAGAGCACCGCCTCCACATGCCCTGGGGTTACTCCTCATTCTTCAGTGCAGGTTCTTAGGCAGTTTAGTGGAGAGCCAAATGCTAGGAGGCCATATTTAGGAACCCTGAACAAATGAGGGGACTGATAAATCCAACCTAAGGATTCACTGAACAGTGGGCGTTAAGGAGGACACCCTCAGGAAATAAGAAACCCAAAAAGCAATGGATAGTACGCTATTCACTTATTTTCACACTTTATATATCTCACACATATCTGCTCTTCTACACAGGCAACGTGGCTCAGAAGGGCAAGATGAACACAGTTGCAGAAGTGCGTAGCCACAGTAGAGCTGATGTTTAAAATCTCCCACTGTTGAGCGTATTTTAAGGATAGGCAAGGCGCTCGGAGTCGGCATTGAAGAGTCAGGCTACAATCAAACATTCAGGCTCAAAGTCCTTTTGGGTCATGAAGAGCGCTTGGCAAAGCTAAGCCAGTCACCGCTCAGGGCTGTATCATGATCATAAAACTGGGAGCAGGGAGAAAACCACACGTGTAGAACTCTGGGCTCCTTAGAGAAAAGTTAGGACGTACCTAAGTTTTAAAATCAATGCGCAAAAAAAGTTTGCATGAAACATTACCTTTCTGAAACCTCTGGATGTGGCTGCGCTGGGGCAGACAAGACTTCCCCAGTTATCCCCGCTGCTTGCTGTTGGTGCTGCATCCCAGCCTGCCCGTTCTGGACTGCTGCGGGCTGCGTGGAGAGGGAGGAAGGCGCCGTATTGTTCATGCTGCCAAAAGGTGGAAACGAAGAAGGCTTGTTGGCCGACATCCCGCTGCCCAGGCTGGAAGAAGAGGATGAAGCAGCAGTTGTGGTCAAGGTGGAGCTGGCAGTGGTAGCAGCAGAAGTGATGGCGCTGCTCGAAGTCATCGTTACGGCGTTGCTGGTGGCAGACGAAGGGGTGGATGATGGAGCAGCGCTGCCTGCGATCTGAGGCTGAGTGGAAGCAGGATGGCTGGTGGGAGGAGCTAGGCTGGACTGAGAGAGCAAGGAATTGTCCAATGGCTGTGTAGCAAGATAAGGACCTTGAAACAGAAAAAGGCACACAGAAATCAGTGGGTTTGCTCCTGCCGATTCACTGGAAACGCTGGGGTGTCATCTGCATTCATTTAAGTTAAATATCTACCAAACTGAGGGTGCTTGAAAATTTAGGTTGCAGGGAAGAAAAAGCAGTTTCCAGAACTGATACCATTTCTTGAAGGAGCGCTTAGCCAACCCCATCCGTTTTTCCCCCTATAACTGTGAGCTGCAAAACCCACCAGCGTTCCCCATGAGCTACCTGTACACCTTGGTACACAGCCCCAAATGCTCTGCAAAGCTTTGCGTTTTTGTGGCAGGCATGCAAGATATGGAAAAACAGACATGCAGCTGGAAATCAAAAGGACTTCTAAAGCTCTTAAGCTGTAGTGAAATATCACTCTCGTAGTTGCAAGTTACGTTCTGGACACAAGATGGCAATGCAGTTTTTTCCACATCTGACTAGCAGCCCATTGCCATTCTCAATAATGCCGCTATAAAAGTCACACACAGAAGAGGTGTGTCAACATGAATAATTTGCCCAAGATTTCAGAGGGATACACCGCACACCCAAGTGCAGGGATGAGTTTGCACTTTCGAATGCCGGTATCATAAAATCTTCACAACGTTGTTCCAAGTACTCGTATTTTTCAGTATCACTTTAGGAAAGAAGGGGCGGGGTAGAAACCATACCCAAATCGTATCTGCAGACTTGAGCGTAGAGTTTGAGTCTAGAAAATGATTCCTTGTTGGCAGGAGCTGTCTGAGAGAACCACTCGGCAACAGACTTCTCGGAGAGTTTGTTTGAAGCAGCGGATCCCACTCTCATGATCCCGTCTGGCAGCCGTTTGCAGATGGGCCGATGCAAGCCAAGTTTGCAGGACTGCAAAACAATACAGGCAGGAGGGAAGCACAGTGAATGCCAAGCACTGGGGACTGATTCTAGCAAGTGCACTCAAAAGCCCAACCTGCTAGCACAAAGTCATCCTAACCCACTTTACAGGGAATATAAAATTGCCGCAGAATATTGAATAAGCAGGCATTTCTGCTAATTAAGTCTTCACCAAAACCTTGGTCCTTTATTGCTCTCATCAAGGAATGCCAGAAGTTGGAATGCAGGTGGTCAAACAAACAAATGAGGTTAATCTAAAAGTACCAGTTTGCTCTGGCAGCAGTCGAAGGCCATTCTTTTCATTTATTTATTTATATTTCAAATTTGTCACCGCCCATCTCACTGCGGAGTGACTCTCTGCTTGTTTTTGAGTAACCTCTGCAATTGAGATAAAGCATCACATCCTATTGTTGTAATTTAGGTTCAAAAATTATAGTTTCTAATGTAAAGTGCTTTCTCTCTCACACTCAAATTATATTTCATTACTTTTTACATTTTGTCCTTCATTGGCATGCATGGTAAATGTGAATCTGAGTAGACATACCACAGCTCTCTTTGACTAAATGTCCCTTTGGCAGGATATAATTTAGTCCAAAGGTATGTTAGAAAGTCATGATAATCCCACAAAAAGTCATGTTAGGATATTGTATCAAACATTCAAAATTATATTTTTTTAACATACTTTTAATAAAAATTAACATAAGCTTTATTGAAGAAAATTTTAACAAGATAAAAACAATACAAATAGTAGAAAAGAAACAAAGAAAATAAGGAAGAATAGTGAATAAGTAAAAAAGAAAAGAAAAAAGAAAAAGGAAGAAAAAAGAAAGAAAAGGAAAAGGAAAAGAAGAAAAGGAAAGGAAAGGAAAGGAAAGGAAAGGAAAAGATTATAAAGAAGCAGTTTCTGATCTTTTTGACAGCAGTTATAAATGCATTTATATTTCACCCTCTCTAAGGTTACATCATAATTTCCTTCTTTTCATAAGCTACCCTTTCTAATCTTCAAACCTATAAATCACAAGTTCATTTTTCTCTTTTTTTCAGCAAAACCTCCATAAGGGGTTTTCAGTCACTGAAAATTATGTTGACATCTTTCAAGATCAATGGAGTAATCATGAAACAAGCCATCACCAATTCAAAATATGCAAATGAAGTAAATTCTACTCCACAAAAGTTTAGATTATAATATGGTGCTTTCCAGATTTATTGGGGTAACAATTCCCAGAAGCGCACAGACAACTTTCTAGGAATTTTGGAACTTGTCTGAAGGGCATAAGATTAGGGAAAGATGACATCATTTAAAAAATTATCTTTAAGGAGTTACCACATTTATAGAACAAGATGTAGTACACTATATATTTTGCCTTTCAGCTATGAGTATATATACTTTCAAATCTGAACGCATGTATTATGGATACAACCTTATAACAATAGCCTATTATTATATAATATATATACCACAAAAACACCAGTGATCTCATTACACTTTTAAAAGCTAAACGTTTGCAAGCCATAATCTTTTTCACTGCATGCATTGGCTGGATTCACACAATATACTTGACTAGATCATTTGAAGCCCTAGCAGCTGCACAGGCACCCCATATTATGCTTGCTTGACTAAGCTGGTTTGTTTTATTGTCATACAGTACTTAAACACTTAGCCTGTCTGGTTCGTTTATAATCCAGTGTGTTTGGCAAACCCAGGAAACAGGTTAATTCGGTCACTAAATCAAGAAGTTGCGTGATCCCAACCATTAAGATGCCATTTAATGCCACAGGTAAGAACATGTGTCATGCACAGCACTGTAAAACAAGATCAAATCAAACTACTTTTCCCTCCCATCCTTAACAAACCTGGGAATAACACTATAGCGTAACTATTATGTGGAGCCCAAAGGCTTTAACAACATGACTAGCTAATAAGCTGGGGGAGAAGCTAACAGGGAGGCCTTCAAAACATTTTAAAATATAGATATATAACCCAGGGGAAGAAGGGGTGAAGCCTTGCAATCATGGACTAAACAGCCTTTTGGAAAACACAAAGAGTTCAGCAACCCAAAATTACAAGGGTTGTAGTTGTACTGCAGGAGGGCAGTACAAAATTTAACCACATGATGGCATCTTCATAAGAAAACCCAGATGCAGCTTTTATCACACTCGGCCATCCATTTTAGTTGCTTTGTTCAGATACGGCCTGCAGGACTTTTTAGTGACAGCTGGAATGCAGAGTTGATGAACGATCATTTGGGGTGGGGGTTGGGGGAGGTGCCCCAGAACTCACAAAAGTGCCCTTAAATTCCTTACCTCGTATATTGCAGTGAGGTCCCGAAAGAAGGTCTTCGCTCCATTCAGCAGAGCTTCATTCTCCGGACACACCACAACGTAGGCAATGTCCCTCTGGGATCCATAGGGTTCCAGCATCAGCCTCTCCCAATATGGTAAGGCAAAAGGCGACAGCACCAAGAAGTCATAATCGTACCCCAACAAGAAAGTTGGAATGGGCAGTGGTTCTGGAGACTCATCAGTTCCTGGACAAGAGAACAGCAGGGTTTTTTTCCCCATAGGTCCTAATGGAGCTAGGATATCACAGACTGAAGCTGCTATCCACCCCTTTCCCAAGAATATAATCCTAGGTCACTTCTGATATTGACCAAGTTAGCCTAACCCTCCCAGAAACTGAAAACAACGCAACGAAGACTTAGTAGTAAAACAGTTCAAGTAATGGAATCGATGTCCCAGACTGCAAGGAGTCTTTTTCTCCAGAAGAGAGATCCTGAATCAAGCAAGCTCAAAGGGGAATAAATATAAAGTTCAATCACCCAAATCTAAGGTCACAGAAGCATGCTGCAGATTCAGACCCCTACAGTTACCAGCAGAAGCATCAGCAGCAAATGGCAATGGCAGTAAAACAGCCACGTACAATGACATAACGCAAATGCCATGACCAATTTGAGTCCCAGCATCTGCAGCGAGTACGCAGGACATGGCATTTGCCTGACGTTGTCCTGTACATGTCATCTGAAATGCACACACCCTCCTTTACCTCCTCTGCGGACATCCATACATTGATTTGATTGCCAAAACCTAAATTTGCCAAAATGTTCTAACGAGGCAATCTAGATTTACTTTTAGCCACAATGCGCCTCATGGCTTGGGCTTGGCAGGTATAAAAAGAAGAAAAAAAATGAAAATGACTATGGTTTGCCTGAATCAGGCAGGCAATTATTGGATGGGCAAACTATGATTTCACCACAATATATGAAATAACACTGCATGGTTGATTATATTTTATTCTGAGGTGGCAACACAGCATTAACAATCCTGTGGCCAGTTCCTTCAATGTATTTATCACAGTTATATGCCTCCAATTCTCACAACCCTGGGCAGTTTTCATGTCCAATATCTTGCCATAGTCTGTAACTACCATTTAAACTATTTTTAAAATTATTTTTCCCTATAAACAAAAGACTAAAGATGATTTAAAACAAACACTCAGCACCCAGTCAATTAAAGGAAAGTCATGTTCCATAGGCAACGTTTACCGTAAGAGCCTCGTCCAGCCATTTTATGAAACTGTTGCCACGTGAGAGGCCCTTGTACACCCCAAGATCGAACAGTTCGTTTTTTCTGAATTGCATCCTGAAGAACTGGTTGGAGCGAGAGCAGCATGCGAAGTACGTCCTGAGAACACTGCATGCTCACGTCTACAACTGAAAGAACAAAAGTTAATTCAGATGAATTGGGAAGCTGAATACTGACCACTGCCCTTAATTGTTAACAGCTACAGTTCTAGCCGGGCCTTGCTAACTTAAGATAGGCAGCATTAAGGAGCAAGAAGGGGGCATTTTCAGCTTTAGAATTCAACTTCTTCCCAAGGGTAGCAAACAAACAAATAAATGAAGGACTCTAACTTAAAGCTCAACATCTCAAGGACAGCTGGTTTCATTATCAAATAGCTCTTCTTGTAAGTAATGTTTTCTTAATATTCAAGAGAAATATGCCTTCCTGTAACATAAACCCCTTATTCTGTACCCTGTAGAATTATAGGGAGCAGATCTTGGCCTTTTTCTGTGTGATGCTGTTTCAGATACCTGTAGAGTGTTATCCTATCTCTCCTCAATCCATTTAAAGCTAACTCACTCTGGTAACACTGCGAGGACGTGTAGTGATGACCTGCTTCTAAAACTCTGTCAGTTTCCACAGGTTGGGACAGAGAGGCAAATATCTAAGCCAGCAAACCCAAGACCATCCCTGACTGACTACAAGGCAGCCTCTACAGCTGTCAAAAACATCCCTGTGGAAATTTCCAGGATCAAATCAGGATCTCCACTGCAGGCCTGCTGCCTCATCACAGGAATTTCTTCCAAATAAAAAACCCTCTCCCAGCTTCCCCTTGGCTGTTGATTGGAGAGGGCTAGGATTGCTCTCTAACGCAGCATTTTGTTTCGTAAGACTTACATCATTCTGAGTAACAATGGCTACAAATTTAGAGCATTATTCAGACCGTGCTAATCAGAATCTATACAGTATCTATACAAACTAATGCTTAACTAGTTCCTCAAAGCTATAATGGACTGAACGCAGTCTGGTAAACTCAAACTCATAATGACACAGAGATTCTGCAGAATGAAGGGTCCCAAACCTTGAAGCTGATTAACATTCCGCCTTGGGTAATGTTACAATATCATTCCTACATTCCTCTTTATCACTGGGGTTCCAACTCAGTAGGCTAACCAGCTCTAACCATTCCTGAACTAGACCACTGTTGCTTATGAAGTGGTAATTTCCCACTGAGATGACACAGATGACTGTAATTGTTCAGTGTGCTGTTGATGACACAGAGGCTGCAGAATGCAACCGCTAAATTGTTGGCATGAACATCAGTAGCAAATCACACCTATGCTCTGCTCCAGGTGTTCATCATTTCTTTTTCTGACTTGCTTTGCAATTTGGCGATAGTATCAGCTTGTATTTGTTTTTATTAGGTTTTACTTTATTGTTTCATATTGATTTTATCACACTCCAAGAATTACTTAGGGCTGCTTATAAATATTTTATTAGATATATATCTCACGTTTCATTCAGGAGCTCAAGGTGACATCCACGTTCCCCCACAATAATCACTCCATGAGCTGAATTGGGTTGAGAAAGAGTGATTGGCCTCAAATCACTCAGGGAGCTTTTGTGGCTGGGGATGGATTTGAACCAGGTCTCCCCAGTGCTGGTAAAACTTTATAACACCAGGCTGGCTTTCTATTTTAATATATTTATTCCATTTAATAAATAAATTAAATATTGTTTTTTTTAAAATTTGAAAAGTATAAATGATTCCACATCTAGCTAAACCTTTCATATCTCTCCTACCATCTGAGACAAGTTCCTCCTATACTCCATAGTAGGTTCCCTGCTGTTCTTGTCTCTATTCACTTAAAAGCAAAATCCTCAAACTCTGAACAGTGACAAATAGGTCATTCTAGATCAGTGTTTTTCAACCTTGGCAACTTTAAGATGGGCGGACTTCAACTCCCACAATTCCCCAGCCTGCACTCCCAAGGTTGAGAAACACTGTTCTAGATAATTAGGACAGATAAGCAAGTTATCATTTGTCATTTCTTGTCGATCCACTATTCACTTTTAAGTCCACGTTTTACATGGGATGATTAAAAACATTCTTTTAATCTATCAGCAAACTGAAGTGCTTACCATTTCGTTTTGACCAGTGATGCAAACAAGTACTTTTCACAAGCGCTTCATCAACCTTCCCTCCTGACATGTTGTCCATAAACTGGCGCCCATGTTCCAATGCAAGATAGCAGTCATAGCAACAGTCTCTTTCCTCAGCACGCACCAGATTGCCAGCAGCGCCAACTTTGGGCAAGGGGTCTTGATCTGCTGCTCCAAATGGTGAAAACAAGTTGGTGCACTGGTCTTGCAGCAAAAGTATCAGCTCATCAGGAAGCCTGTCTGACTCCTTCAAACCTCCACTTTGCTCAACAGAACCCGTGCGAAGGGCTTCAAAGCGCTTCTCTGCTTCTTTCCCACATTCTGAGTTGCGGCCTAAGATATCCAACTCATCCTCAAGGAACAATCCAGAGCTGCTGCCAAATTTTCGGTTCATAACTGCACTGAAACCACAGGTACACCTGTACTGGGCTTCCTGTGTTGGGTCTGGAATGTAAACTCCAACATCAGCACCTTTGATGTTCATGTTGCAGACACAGATGCAACAACTGTCAAAGTTACAGTCTTTGAAGAGATTCATCACTGATTCAGACAGAATGAGGTTCACATAGAGGCTATGTGCCTCAGGAATTGAAGGAACAGTCGCCGGCTCAACAGAATTTAAAGGTCTGCATGTTGATGGTGTAGAAGCTGGTGAATACAAATCTGAATTCTCATACTTGACAGAGCCTTGTGCACTTGCTGGCCCACCCGCCCCGCGGGGAGTCCGAGGTGTCCTTGGTGTTCGAGGAGTTGGAAAGCGAGGGGTGGAAGGTGAAGGAAGGATACCTGCTCCACTGTTGCTTGGGGGGGCACTGCTGGGTGGCATACCAAAAGGTGTATGTGTTTGTGGAGTGTAGGCGGGGCCATACTCTTGATCAATAGTGCTCCCATCCCTAGAGAAGAAAGGGAAAAAAATTTATTCAAGGCTTTCAAGCAGTATGCTTCAGACCAAAGGCACATATAATAATCAGGGTATCATTACAAAGATTGTAACCAGCAAGGAGATAGAAGCAGTGCAATGATGTCAATGATTCCACATCTCCTTGGTGTGTGTTAAAATTGCTTCTATATATATTTTCCATTCGCTTTTTCTTGGATGTCTTTAATTTTACAGTGATGCTGTACTTTAGCGCTTTGTGCACTACTCTGATAAGAGAAAAAAATATTATCACTGGTTGTTGTTAAAAAGAAGTAGTCACTCTCAAACATTGATTGGAGACCTCGTAATTTATTAAGGATCTTTTTCACAAGCATTTTTTCCCTACAAATAAAAGGGAAAAATACAGACACACACATACATACACTCCACATACCCAGCACTATCAGACCACCAGAAGTATAGAGGAATCCCTGGTTTGTATTTACTTTTAATATTCTTCATGGCTTATTAAAATTAAATTTATACTATTAAGCGCCCTCAAGATACCATTATACTGGAGTCAAATTGTGCACCTGTTAAATAGCCTTTTTAATAACAATGTTTAAATGGAGAAAAAACTAAGCAGTGTTAAATTATGGTTTAACATAAATGTGCATTATTTAGAGAATACACTTTCCAAATGTCTTGTTATCACTTGGAAACTGTTTTATTCAAAGGAATGCTGGACTTTTAACGAACCTAGGGTGATTTTTCTCCTATCTAAGCCCTGCTGAAATGCATCTGAATTCTACACAACTTAGCCATGCTCTTGGGCTAACCCATTTATCAGGACACGCATATGAAATTTTCCCTTAAACTCAGTAAAATCCTCTTACTATCTCATCACAAGGCAGCACTTACCCCTCTTTAATGAATGGCATTGTGGGTCCTGGTGGAAGCAAATCCAGCTTGCCGACGGTCCAGCTCTGACGATAAACACACTCCTCCGGCAATCTGATCACAGGGAGACACTGGCTTGGGAGAGTCTTCAATGGTGCAAACATGGAACATCCCATGAAAGCTTGACTGTTCTCAGGCTTATAAACATAGGAATAATCCTGAAACACAAACAAGGAAGAGCATAAAAAAGAGCTATATGTGGAAAGTTTAAAAAGAAAGACTCATAGATTTAAATTTTAAATGTTAAACAGTCTATTTCAAAGCTCAGTTGTCTCATCCTGGATATGAAGCTACTGAAAAAACAGGATAAAGTGAAAGAAAAAGTGGGTCATATCTGAGTTTAGATAATGTGGAAGTTATCATTTGTGGCCACAGTGGCAAAGACTGTTTTTCCCCATTGCCAAAGTATCTCCTCCATGCAAAATGCATTCACCTGATAACTGATACAAACAGACACACATATAAGTAAATGCTTAAGTTGAATGTTGGGCTGAGAAAGTCAACAGGTCATCAAACAAGTTGTTGCCACAGCTAACGAAATGTGGGTTCCCATTTCACTGCACACCAAAATAAATCCCACGAGAACAAAATAAAAAAGTATTAAAATGAACAGTGCTGGCTCTTTCAGGAGAAATATACCATTCAGAAAAAGCATTATCTCTAACAAGCCCAATAAACAAACAAACCGGAAAGCTATTAAACTGTCCTCCTCTGTCATTTTTTAAGATAAAACTAAACAACACAACTAAAGTTCAAGAACTGTGATATCCAGAGGAACTCACATACCTTTATTTCTGTAGGTTTTGGACTACAGAATCCCTCATCCACTTCAATCCTGAACTGAATGCCAGTAGTAGCACCATTTCCTTCTAGGATAGTTCCTCCAGGGGTGGTGTCCATGCTGCCATATTCCTTATTGTTCATATTCATGGGAGAAAACCCCATAAAGTGTTGCTCCAGGGATGGTGGTGTGGGATACATTTTATGAAGATCAGCTGTACCTGGTTTAGATTCAAGTTTAAGATGGTTCTTAATATTTTCTTTCTCCTTCCACATGTCGGGCTACTGAAGTCGCTCTCATCTATCATGAAGTTACCATTCCGCATGTTTTACTCTTTATCCACATGTCTAAAGGGCCCAGAGGCCTATTAAGATATATAAATCTTCTAGAGATTTTTGCAAAGCCAAAGCACAGACATTTTTTGAATTGGCCTTTTCAGGGCTTCTACGTCTTCCAAAGGTTACATGTAGCCAATCTGCAGGCCGGATTCCACAAACCCACAACAGTACTCTCTCACCTCTACTGGGACCACCAGAGTAAATGTGAGAAATGCCTCCATCTCTTTTTTAAAAATTTGTTACATGAGCTTAACCAAAAATTGCACAGAAATCAACAATAACGATACAGAAAGCAAAAATGAAACACGATAAAAACATTATGAAAGAAGCTTTCTCTCCTTCCCTTCCATTTTTCCCCAACCACTAACCACTACTTAAATATTTGTCCTTTGCTTTGCATGTTAAACATTGGAGACTGTTGCTTATATCTGTTTAAATAATTCCATTATATCATTTTTAATTATTCTTTTAACTCTAGAAACCATTTTCTAAGGGTCTAAATTTGCTTTGCTGTGTGGTATGTCATGCATAAGGGAGCCATTTCTGCTTAATTTTAGTTAATCTTCTATTATGGAAATATACTCTTTATAATGTTAGTTTTGCCACTGCTGTCTATTCTCCACTTTTGGTCTCCCAATCTTGTATCATCGACAAAATTTCACTTTTCCAGTATTGTGCCATATTTATTCTTGCTGCTGTCACCATATATTTTAGTAAATTATAATACTTTTCATTTATACATTCTGGAAGTATTCCTAATAAGAATATTTGTGGCTTCAGACCAAATTTCTGAATATTTTGATGTATTTCCTTCCAAACACCTTTGAGTTTCTTTGCACAATCACCACATGTGATAAAATATTCCTTCTTTATTATGGCATTTCCAACATTTATTATTAGATGATTTGTCCATCTTGGTAATCATTGATGGGAGTTATATACCATCTATAAAACATTTTATATCCATTTTCCCTAAAATGGTAGCTTGAGTGAATTTTATTGATTTTTCCATAGCTCTTCCCATTGTTCCCCTGTAATTACTTCCTTGAAGTTTTGCATCCACTTTATCATGCAATTTTTAATTCGTTCCATCTCCATATCATATTTTGATAATAATTTAAAAATATATCCCAATAAATGATCTTGACTCTGTATAAGTGTTTTGAATCCTGTCATCCTTCTCAGGGCTTGTCCTTGTGTCTTTTTTATTATTTTATTATTATTTTACTATTATTTGTTATTCTTCCAACAATTTGTAAATACATTAACTATGGTAAATTCCTATTTTCATTAACAAATCTTGCTGTGTCCTTAGTCTGTTTTTTGAGTCTGAATGTACCATATTAGCATATGTACCTAAACCTGCTGTAGTTATGCTTTAAGTAAAAAGCATTTGATGGTGATGCTAATGGTAAAATCACCAGACTTATCCTTATTCTCAAAAGATACCAAATTTTTAAAAACTTTGTCTCATAATATGTCCCAACAAATTCTTTTTTCTTTTGTTTCTTTGTGCCATAAGTACCTTGAAGTCCGTTGCTTAAGACAACAACTTTTATAATTGATATTCCGCTATCTGGAGATTTTTATCCATTCTGTTATCCCTGAGAGACAGCTTGCTCGATAATATAATTTAAGGTTAGGAAATGCAAGTCCTTCTCTTTCTTCTGAGTCTTGCAAAATTTTGAATCTTAATCTTGTTTTTTTCCCACTCCATATGAATCTGTTGATTGTTCTTTGCCAGTTCAGCAACACTTTATCTAAGATTAGAATCGACTTCTTAGATGTTTAAGAAGTCTATTTTCTGTGTGTTTCGGTACTTTATAACCTGGGCCAGATTTCCCCAACATGGTGCCCTCCAGCTCAGGTGAACTGCAGCCTTCTTAATTTCCTAACAATATGAGAAACCTCTCCTAGAGCAGCATTTTTACCAGAAACTTTACATGTACCAACTAATTGGAACATTTTTATTTCATTTTCATTTTAGTTGGTACTGTATACACTTCCATGATAAAGTTTCTCATTATCAAACCACAGAGATAACACAAGAAATATTATGAAAATAGAAGAAAGCAACTTACTTATGCATGACAATGGGTCCAGGTTTCCAGCTTTTGACTCTTTGCAACTAGATTTGTCATCTGTTCCATTCAGTATTCTTTTAGATCCCGGCTAGGAAAGAAAGAAAGAAAAAACGCCCCAATGGCATAAGTTCCAAATTGTAACACTGCACAAATAAAAAAAGAATTGAAAAATAATTATCTATCTTTTTAAAATACAAGCAAACAGCTGAGCTAATAAAACAGAATCCCGTCCAAATCACATCATAGAGTAAAAGCTTCAATTATCTGCATATGTTCCATTGACAACATCTGGGTAACTGTTTCCACATGGCCATTAAATGTGAGGGTAAAACAGAGAGAAAATTCATCAGCACCCCCCACACACACACACACACAACATTTCATTTATTAAGAGGTGGGGAGGGCAGCGTGACGCTGAGTACAATACCACTGAAGCAGTAAGTCAACGGAAGCAATTGATCATTTAAGGGAATGGTTTCTTCTCAGCAGCACTGACTTCACTGAGGAAAAGTGACATAAGGACAAGCTTGCCCAACTGCATGTCTGTCACTCTCAGCAACTGAGACAAAAACTCACTGTACAAACTGTTTCCTTTGAAATAATCTGATGAGGTATCTTTCCATGGTATTTACATCACTTAGTAAGTCATTCAGTGACACACACACAGATGACAACAACAACAAAAAATCTGTGAATCCGTATTAACATTTCCAGGCTGAGAAATGGGGAAAGAATCCAAACATAAAGAAGACAGCTTACAATTTAGTAACCTTTTCCAAAATGTTTTCCCCTTCCAGACAAAGTCTTGCAGCTGCAGAGCTGTGCAACAGAAAACTGCCCTCTGTAACCTCCGTACCTCATCCATGAACTGACTATTACCCAAACTACACAATACCTTTATAACACAACAGGAAAGATATCAGCACACACTGCACTACAAGCCACAGCAGACAGGCAAAAGTTAACATTAGTTTTACACACACAGTTCATTTAGAGAATTATATGAAATGGCACAGAGGTTGCAAAAATAAAAATGGGCATTATTGTATAAGAATGTACACTATTGTATATTCTATATTGCAGTCACTCTGTGCCATGCTTCTAGATCACCACTATCATACCAGTATAACGTTACAAACCTTAAAAAGCTACTTACTGTTAGCTCATCTTCATCAGAATTGAAGAGATTGTCAAGGTCAGTGTAGGAGACAACCAGGTCATTTTCATGGAACAAACTAGTTGATGCCGTACGATTGTGAGGGGGAATACGCTGAGCATCTATTGCTGAACGAAGAGAAAGACCAAAGCTTCACCATTATCTGAACGACAGCATTTCAACCGCAGGTAGCAATTCCATTACAGGATCTACTGTCAAATAAACTAATGCATTTCTGTTACTCTTAACAGATTTTTAAACATGAGCCATGTTTTTTAAAACATGATTTTACAGATCATGATTTTAAAAAACAGATTTTTAAACATGAGCCATGTTTTTTAAAACATGATTTTACAGATCATGATTTTAAAAAACAGATTTTTAAACATGAGCCATGTTTTTTAAAACATGATTTTACAGATCATGATTTTAAAAAACAGATTTTTAAACATGAGCCATATTTTTTAAACATGATTTTTAAAAACTAAGAAATTTTACCTTGTTTGACTGAAGGGTTGAAAAGTGACATTGCATCTTCTCCAACACTGGGTGCTCCATCTTCAGGCTGTGAAAAAGGCAGCAGTCAGCAGTGCATGTGAACAGGGTCTTGTGCACAGGCCCACAAACAATTAGATTCTGCCATCCACCGAGACAGACCACTTAGCAGGGCACTGCCTCTTTCATTGGTAGTTGCTTCCCTTTATAGAGCTGTTGCACCAAGATCCTTTTACATGAAGATGTTCTGAGACAAATTAAGATCTCTGCGCTCTACTCTCTGAGCTATACCACCTTCAAAATGAAAAGGCTAGAGAAGTACAAAGCAGAATCGCAGACCAACAAAGCTACTCTACAAGATATTCTGTGCACAACATCCAAAAGACTGAGTAAGATATGTATTTTTTTTCTTCTTTGACTATCGTTGCCAGTTAGACCAAATTCAGCATGAAGAATTACTTCATTCTGACTGAGAGACATTTGTGGGACACATCTGCCATGACCCTGGTCAAACTATCAGTCTATCTTTTCCAGTACTGTCTATTCTGATTAGCAGTGACCATCCAGGGTCAAACAAAGATGGAAGGAGTATACAAAAACACTGTATAGTAGACATGTCAACATCCTAGATTTCTTAGATGACATTCCCTACTTGCAAGAACCTCTAGTACTAGAAGATAAAGTTAGCACTCTGGTCATTACCAAGTCAGAAGGCTACAGGAAGGAACAGATGGAATACCCACTCAAATATGGTAAGCAACAGAAGAAGAATCAGTAAAGGTTCTAACAATCTGGAGAACAAGCAAGTGACTGGAAGAGGTCAATCTACCTTCCAATACCAAAAAAAGGAGATTTAACAGTGTGCACAAACTATCATATAATATCCTTAATTTCACTTGCTAGCAAAATAATGCTTAGGATCATCCAATGCAGATTGGAGCCCTACATGGAAAAGGAGATGCCAGATAGTCAAGCAAGCTTTAGAAAAAGCCAAGGAACACAAGACATTATTGCTGACGCATGCTGGGTAATTGAGAAAGTCAAAGAATACTACAAAGAAGTCAGTATGTACTTCATTGATTATAGAAAGGCCTTCAATTGTGTCAATCGTGAAGCTGCAGAATGTGCTTAGAAAAATGAGAATCGCAGAACATCTCATTGTCCTTATGAAAAACCTATACAGGCAGTCCTCGGCTTACGTCCATTTGTTCAGCAACCATTCAAAGTTATGGCGGCACAGAAAAAAATGAACATACAAATTCCAGCCATTGCAGCACCCCTGTGGTTATGTGATTGTGATCCAGGCACCTGAGTGCTCAGCTCACAATTATGATGTCACAGGGACCATGGTCATGCGATCACCATTTGCAAACTTCCCTGCCGGCTTCCACAAGCAAAGTCAATGCAGAAGCCAGCAGGGAAGGTTGCAAGTTGTTCTGGTAAGTGCCCCTCCCCTGGCTTTCCTGTGCTCACACAGCTCCATGCCCCACGGCCTTCCTGCACTCACATGGCCTGTGCTGGGCCTCCTGCACGCACCACTGCGGCACCCCTGCACTCCTTACCTGGGACTCCCACCACTTCCTGCTTAACAACCCAGGCATCTTGGGGTTACAACAGCAACTGGAACTGCTGGGATTGTTGTCACTAAGCGATGCAGGCACATGATGTCGCACTTTATGACTGCATCGCTTAGTGATGGCAATCCCGGTCCCAGTTGCTATCATAACCTGAGGACCACCTGTATACAGGTCAGGAAGCTACAGTACGGACAGAACATGGCGAAACAGACTGGCTCCAGATTGGCAAAGGAGTGAAACAAAGCTGCATATTCTCCTCTTATTTATTAATCCTGCATGCTGGGTACATATTAAAGGAAGCTGGATGGGAAGAATATGAGCGTGGTTTTAAAACTGGAGGAAGAAACATCAACAATCTGCACTGTGCTGATGACACTACCCTGATAGCTAAACATCCAAAGGATCTGCAAGCTCTAGTAATAAATGTCAAGAAGCACAGTGAACAAATGGAATGAAAATTAAATATAATGAAGACCTAACTAATAACAATAGGTACAACAACCAGCCTTACAAGTGACAATGAAGATACTGAAGTGGTAGATAGCTTCTGCCTTTTAGATTAACTATGAACAGTAAAGGAACAAGCAATCGAGAAATATACCACAGAGTAGTACTTGGTAGAGTAGCTATGAAGGCTTTGGAAAAGATATTCAGACGCTGTGATGCGTCTATATCCACAAAGAACAGAATAGTGTAAATAATGGTATTCCTTGTGATGCTCTATGGAAGCAAAAGTTGGACTTTCAAGAAGCAGGGTAGAAAGAGTACTGATGTTTTTGAAATTTGGTGTGGAAGAAAACTCCTGAGAATACCATGGGCAGTCAAGAAAACAAATCAATGGATCATCAAACAAACCAACCCAGAGTTCTCACTCGAGGCACAAACGACCAGGCTCAAATTATCCTACTATGGACACATTATGCAAAGACCTAGCTCTCTGGAGAAGGCTCTAAGGCTGGGAAAGATGGAGGGAAAGACAAGAAGAGGATGACCAGCAGCAAGGCAGAGAGACTCAGTTACAGTGGTGATGAATGCACTATTGGAAGACCTGAAAGACCCAGTTAGGGACAGACCATCATGGAGAAAATCTATTTACATGGTCACTAAGAGTGGACACCAACTTGATGGCACATAATCAATCAACTAACCAATCCGGAGTCTCAGCAGAAGCATTCTGCAGCATCTGTTACTAGATCCTTTTCACTTAAGATATGATTGATCCTGGAAATTTTCAGCATGCAAAGCCTGTGCTTTGTCACTGAGCTATCCTCATTCCCCAGAAGTCCATGGTCAGATCTAAGCAGAAAACACTGGAACACCATTGTTTCAGGAAAAAAAGCTTCTAGCACAAACATAATCCACAAGAAATGTGTATCCTGATCACAGGTTGGATCAAAATCTTCCTGGATTACTGTGTGTGTGTGGTTTTGTTTTTGTTTTTTTGTGCTGAGATATAAATAACCCAAGGCATATCTGGCAGAAATTCTCTCTTTGAAGGCAGATGCCTATACCCTATCACTCCTTGTATTTTTAAGAAAACCTTGAAATTCAAAAGGAACCTTGGCCCACTTCCTTTCCACTGGCAAATAGAACTGGTTGTACAGGCTTTGTGCTCCTGTTGCGTGTAACCCCTCACATTAAAACATTCCAGAAAAAAATCTTAGACCCTTGATATTCATGCTTATTGTTCTGGTTTATACCTTGATTTTTTTTTTCACTTACCTTATGTTTTTTCCCAACTTCTCTATCACTGTTCGGCCTATCTTTTTTATCGGGGAATGGGAACTCTTCGTCTCCATCAACAAATGCGTAAGGGTCCATTTCAAGCTCCTGGTCAGCTACTACAGCTGCTAGATATTGGTTCTTGCTCTGGTACTGTTGCACCAGATCATCAGAGACCTTTAGAGGCTTTCTGCATTGCACCATTAATCTATGGGAAAGAGAAAAAAAACATAACTATCACAAGTACAAGTTGAAAATCCAAAACCCTTCTGTTGATTAGACATTTAAATGGTTCTCCCAGTTATATCCATCTTTTCTCCAGGCAGCTCCGAGGAGCGTACCGCAATTTATCACCCTGCAAAAAATGGGTTAGTTAACACATCTCAGACTAACATTAATACTATCCTAAGCAAGAATTGTGGGTCTACTTTTTACAGATCTAGCTCTTTAAGCAATATTTATTTTCCATTTATTATTGTAATTTTGTAATTTTAATTGATTTTAATTGTTTTGTAAACCACCCAGAGTTGTTCAATGAGGTGGGCAGTGACAAATTCGATATATAAATAAATATAAATACCATATTGATTCTCTCACTATACAATTCTTAATAATTTAACTTCTATACAGATGTGTAAGACTTCTGTAAGAATATTAGGCAATACTCTTTGGCCACTTAAATGAACTTTACGTATGGACTAATGTTGCTTTAAGTTTTTTATGTCCATGTATTATTTTTACATCACAATTTTCCTTTTTGAGCATCTAGTAATAGCTATGTTTTTTTAAAATATATATATCAATAACACCATTATTTAGATTTTAACCTTTTGCTTTGTCTCACCAATACCAAATCAACTCATAGTTCAGTACACGTATAGTGAACTGTGCTAACATTAATAGTAGCTGCCAAAAACTATTTGGAAGTTTTATAAAACTTCTATCCAAGACAAACAGAGACCAAAATAAAAAAAAACATGTCAAATATACCTAAAGGTTTATGTATTCCTAGATGGAATTTTTTAACCAAACAGACCCTGTTATATACTAATTCTGAAAGGCCCCTCAGTGAGGGAAATGGGGCATTTGAATAACACAATCCCTTGGGTTCACAAAAGTAATTTCCTAGTTCTCCAAGGCAGCCACAGTAATTTTACTGTATCAAAATCCATACTTTTAAGACAGCCGTCTTAGTTCAGATTGTGTTCTTACAAAATGATCCTGGAGAAATTAGTAGACCTTTTTCTCTGTTGCCTTTCAGCAGCTAGTATTCAGATAAAATCTATCTCCATACATGTCAATAAAGTTACTAAAGAATTGTGATGCATATCATACAACTTGGGGATCACCACTGAAACCTGTTAGAAGACTGTGACTGATTTCCTCGTTTAGCAGATTACAGTGTAATTAGCACAGAATTTTCACACTGGGACACAATTATTCCCCAAGTGACCTGATCTGAGAAGTGTGTGTAAAACTAAGCCACTTATTGAAAAGGTTGAGCATCCCCCTTCAGCTGTCTTATGATCACAACACCAAACATTCCCAGCTAGCACAACCAGGATTAAAGAGGGTAGTGAAAATGAATCTGTATTCAAATATTTAGTCCTTTAGTTTTTCTGGAGGACCACTCTAGGAAGGGTGGGCTTCAGTAATTCCACTACCACTAATAAGCAATCTAGGTTTGTTCATTGTAGAGATCAGAAGCTTCTACACTAGCATTAGAGCAGAATAACTGGATGCAATATCTACAAGTTCTACTCTCAGCTTTAAAATAAAACAAAAGTAGAGATGGATCTCATTGCATTTCTTCAGGATATCATCAGAATTGCCCCACTTTTTTAAAATAGATCATAGCAACCATGAGACACTTACTAGTCTTCCAGATATAAAGAAAAATGATAACAATCTGCATCAAAAAGATTGTTTTTAACTCTCAATATGAAATCAGTAAAGTGTTTAACAGTTTATCCCAACTAGGTATAAATGTACTCTTAAATCCAGCAAAAAAAGAGTTCTGCCCTTTTCCACCCAGGGATAATTAAGCTTATATCCTTTCATATCTCTCTATTTTCATGTCATGCTGTGGCAACAAACAGCTGCAATCATCATCTACAATTGAAGTATTCTAAGACAGACACAAGACTGCAAGTTCTTTTGCCAATTCATTTCAGGGAAATAGTTCTTTTGAAATTCAGCAGCAATCAAGGACAATTAAATTCATCATTTGTTAGCAAGGGGGGTAGATTACAGATAGCTTGCTATGAAACTGTCAAGTTGGTTCTCTGAATAATGGAGATAAAGGGAAGATGTGACCCTGCAAGATACAACAGAATCTGAAACACATCCCCTCACACAGCACTCTCCCTCTCCCTTATTATTGCTTCAGTTCTCATAAAAACATTTCAGGTATACAACTGAGATGTTTTAAACATATACTTGAGAACATAAAGGCGTGAATAAACTTGAATTGATAAATACAGGTTTGATACAAATAAATTACAGAGCCAAGATTCACTACTGAGCCAAATTTCAGTAGGAAGTTACAACTGTGCAAAAGCCCAAAGGGCAGGACACTAAGTCAAGCAAGGATAGACCCCTCTGTCATCTCTCCCTACCACAGACCACTCCTTGTAGGGCAGATTCAGTCCTACATAGGCCATCCTGACCTGAGCCATACGCTGCACAGATTCAGAAAAACAGAAGGGATACAGTGGCTCATATTCACATAGCAATCTGGCTGCAAACAGTTCTGGTTTTAGTGGCGGTTCATGCATTTTAGAGGTAGATTTATTGAAATGGAAGAGAAAACCTTCTATTGTACAGTGAGCCCATTGACAGAAGACGCTGACATACACTGATCAAACCTAACAGCCCAGAAAAAAACCCCAAAGGGATTGGAGATGGAGGCAAACGAAGATGCCATTTTTGCATATGCCTCGAATTTCAGCAAGGATAGGCAAGTGCCCATATAATGCTACTACCTTGTATGAATGAACTACAGGAACGGGAGGCAGACAAGGAAACAAGTATTAGTCCCAGGACCAGCAGAAAAGCATTCCTCCCTGCCTTCAGCCACCATCAAAACAATATTTAAACATTATCTACTGGAAGTCTCTCCGAGAATCAGTTCAAGTTAAATTTTAAAATGCACTTTTCCCTCTAATATCATTCTCTGACTCTCCTCTCCCTGATGCCTTTTTATGTTCTAAGCTTTGGTTACCAGTTCATTACAATCCTCGTCTATCATTTTAAAGTTTGTACACTGTCCAAAGTACTCAACATAATATAAATATTGCTGATAATTTAATAGTGTTCATGGAGCAAACAATTAGCACGGAAGCCCCAAAAGCAGCTTAAAAGCAGTTGAAGTATTTTTAAAAATCTAAAGACAAGGTTTTGCCTTTCCAGTATGTTACATACCACATTGCAAACTTCAAAATTTGGGGAAGGAAGTTTGCTTTGGACTAGCATAGAACATAACAACAGCTCCATTAGTAGAGTTCACAAAGAAGAATTAAATCAAAAAGTGAGTTCATTATCAGAAGTTTGTGAAAACATCCAAAGCTTTCAACCTCTTCATAACATTGAAAGAAGTCTAGAGATAGTTTGACTCTTTAACACCCTTATAAAAGGCCACGTATGGAAGCCTGAGGACTGTTAGAAATTTCTCCAGGCAATGAAACAAAATATAATTAAAAAATTTAATTACTCCATTTAACCCAGTACTGCTGTTTAACTAGGAGTACCTTACTAAAGTATTTCCCTTCCCAGAACTTACTATCCATGATCCATACAAACAGAAATGCCAGGAATTTAATCTAAATCTTATTCAGGCAAATTATGTACCACTTTCCTAACATCATAATGATTTGGCCACGAGGCCCTCAGGGATTTGAATTCAGGACTTCATAAATTCTAAGTGAAAAAATGACTCAAGAACAAAGAAAAGCAATCAATTCTCTCTCTCTCTCAACATAAATTTCTAATAGAGACAATGAAGAGCAGACTGGCTATCAAAACGTATTGGTTCAATAAGTAAAGGTGACTGAAACCTTGGGAGACTGTGACTGTATTATTCTGGAGTTTATGATATCCAGTGAGGGGAGGAACAGAGAAGAGTCAGAGCCGTATACTGGACTTCAGAGGAATAGATTTTGATCAACTCAAAAAAGAAGGTAGATCAGATCCAATGGTTTGAAAGCCTGAAAGAGAAAGCTATCTGGAAAATCTTGTGAAACAAGATCCTGAAGATGCAATCACAAACAATTCCTACTAAAAGGAAAAATGGGAGACATCTACATAAACCAGTTATATATACACATGGATTGGGATTTCTAAAATGCTGAAAAGAAAAATACAGACACAGAAAATGGAAGATGTATAACCAAAGAAGGACAGAAAGCAGTTACCAGAAACTATAGCAATTTTGCCAAAAAGACTCTCAGAATGTGCTAAGGCTTGAGAGAAATCTCTACATCATCAGAAACAAAAAGAAAGGCAAAAAGGCTGTATGTAGGTCTATTGTAAGGAAAAAAGGGGTGAATCGATGGGTTACAGCAAGAAAGCAGAAGGTATTATTCATATTTTATATCTGCCTCCTCTTAGAATAGAAATGAAGCCCTAGCTGGCCATCACTGTGCCACTTGGAGAAGGAGGAGCTGCACTTGATTTAAATGAATTCAAGTCTCCAGGGCCAGATAAATTACACTCTAGGGTACTGAAGAAACTATCAGAGGTGATCACAGAACTACTAACTGTAATCTCCAAAACCTCCTGGAGAACTCTTGAGGTCTCACAAGACAAGGAGAGCAAACATGGCCCCTATCTCCCTCCCCTTCCTAACGGGGAGGAAGACAATGACCCAGGAAAATACAGTCTGGTCAGCCTGACATTTATACTGAGAAAGCTCTTCAAGCTGATTATTAAATATAAAAGAATTGTGGCATAGAATTATGAGTTGTTTGTTCCATGTTCCATGTATATTTTAAATTTATTTTACAATATAGGGTATGTAAGCTGCTTAGTCAGTTATGATTGGAGTGACACATATATGGTGGTCCTTTGGGTTCAAAGAAGACATGCTGTTGTGCAGTTCATCTGTGGACATGGAGGTGGCTCTGCAGTCCCAGTCTGGAAGTGCAGAGTCCAGCACAATGGGGGCAATGGAAGTCCATTGTTGTAGTAACAGTGGGTATTATTCTGTGACACCGCTCACGGTTTTCTGTCATGGTTTTTGGTGGCGCATATCTTCAAAGTCGGTAGAGGCTTTATAGCACAGGGCTCGCCAGCGGGTTCCATCAGCAGCCACAGCTTCTAGTTCCCTTGGCTGGATGTCACAGCGGTGTAGGGTCTTTGTAGCGCTTGTGTGGTTGACCTCGAGGTCTCTTCCCAGACTCCAGTACACTATAGAGCAACTGGCGAGGCATATGGTGGTCATCCATTCTGATGATGTGTCCCACCCTGTGTCTGGACTCTGATAATCAGGAACTCAATGCTGGTAGACTCCATGCGATCCAAGACCTCCAGGTTGGAGACACGGTCTTGCCAACGAATGCTGAGGATGGAGTGGAGAGCGCGCGTGTGAAATTTCTCCAGTTGTCTGATGTACCTTCGGTACAGAGTCCAGGACTCACATCCATATAGGAGAGAAGAGATAACCAAGCTCTGTAGACTTTCAGCTTTGTGGAGATATGGATGTTGTGTTGATCGAGCACTCTAGTATGGAGCCACCCCGGCACCTGGCTGGCCTTGCTGATCCTGGAGTCAGTCTCTGGAGTCAAGACCCATCGCTTGAGATGATGCTTCCCAAGTATTTGAAGCTGTTTACATTTGTCAGCTGGGTGTCATCAACAGTGATTTTTGGTTCTACGAGGTTGGTATTTGGCACTGGCTGGTAAAGTACTTCAGTCTTGTTCAGGCTGATAGTCAGGCCAAAGAGCATAGCAGCATCTGAGAATTTATTCAGCATCAACTGTAGATCACTGTTTTTGTGCACCAGGAGCTCAGTCATCAGCAAAGAGGGTTTCTTGGATGACTGCATGGAGGCACTTAGTCTGTATGTTCAAACATTGAAGGTCAAAGAGAGAGCCATCCAATTGATACCTGATGTATACTCCCTCCTTCAGACCCTGGACAGCACATGACAACTGGGGCTAGCACACAACCCTGTTTTACCACATGGTAAATGCAGCTGATGTATCATCACTGTAAAGAACCTGTCCTGCCATTCCGTCGTGGAATAGCGGAATCAACTTCACAAATTTCCTTGGGCATCTATAACATCTCAGGATGATCCAGAGAACTTCCCTGTTTACATTGTCAAATGCCTTTGTCAGGTTAATGAAGACAGAGTAAAGAGGCTTGCTCTTCTGCTCAATGCACTTCTCCTGGACAAATATCATGTCTGCTATACTTGTTCTGGCCAAAAGTCACACTGTGCCTCTGGGAGGTTCCTTTCCAAGACAGTGACAAGTCTGTTCAGGAGAATGCAGGCAAAGATCTTGCCTGCAATGGACAGCAGTGAGATACCCCTGTAGTTCCTGCAGTCTAATTTGCTTCCCTTATTTTTGTAGAATGTCACAATGAGGGCATCGTGGAAGTCATCAGGCATTTCCTTATCAGTCAAATAAGCAAATAGCATATGGAAAGGAATGTAATAATTAGCAAAAGTCAGCATGGGTTTGCCACAATAAAATATTATCAGACTCCCCTTATCTCATTTTTGAATAAGATAAGCTATCCAAGCTTAATAGATTGGTGAATGCCATAGTGTACCTTGACCTCAGCACAGCATTCAACAAAGTCTCTCATGGTATCCTCATATATAAAATTGCAAAATATGGGCTAGATGACACAATAAATAGATTCATAATTGGCTAAACACTTGCACCCAGAGAGTACTCAAACAATTCCACGTTAGCTCAGAAAATAATATAGAACAGAAAGCCACAGGGCTTTATCCTGGGTCTCGTGTGGTTCAACTTTGTTATTAAGAACCCAGATGAGGAGACTGAGAGGATGATCAAACCTGCAGATGACCCAAAATTAGGAGAAGCAGCTAGAAAAGAAACAGAAAATTCAAAACAGTCTAGGCTTGAATGGTGGGGCAGAATGAACGAAATGCAATTTAACAAGGAGAAATGTAAAGTCCTGCCTCAGTGGAAAAAGGCAATGAAAAGAACAGGTACAAGATGGGGGAGACCTGGCTTGACAGGAGCAGAAACAAAACCTGGGCTGAGCCAACAGTTTAATATAGCTGCTAAAAAGGCAAACACTACAGGAACACAGAATGCAGATCATGGAAAGTCATTGTCTCACTCTATTTGTCTTGGACAGTCCCTACTTGGAATACAGTGGCCAGGTCTGGGCACTGCAGTCAAAAAAGGACATCAACAAACTGCAGCAAGTTCAAAGGAGGGTTACCAAGATGGTGAAAGGTCTGAAAACCAAGGCCTAACAATTAAAGAAACTGGGTATGTTTAGCCTGCAAAAGAGAAGCCTGAGGGGAGACAGGATAGCAGTCTTCAAACATCTAAAGGGTTGTCATAGAGAAGAGAGTGAATTTGCTCTCTGTTGACGAGGACCGAAGGACCAGAACCAATTGAGTGAAACCAGGGAAGCAGATTCAGGTTAGTTATTTGGAGGAATTTCCTGACAGTAAGAACTGTCAACCAGTAAAACGATTGCCTCATGAATATGTTCCCCTTCACTGGAGATCTTGAAATCATGCCTGGATAGCCATTTGTCTGAAATGCTTTAGCAAATCCTGCACGCACACGGAACTGAAATGTAAAATCTCTGACAGCCCTTTCAACATTACGATTCTATGATATGTTGATATGCTAACATCCTTAGTTTTTTAACACCAACTTTTATGGGACTATCACCTAGAGTAAGAAATTGTATTATTATTATTGCTGTTACTGATGCTGCTACTAATACTACTATAATACTTCTAAAACTAATGCAGGGCAGGACACCACACACACACACACACACAAATCATCATGTAAATCAATTAAATGCATCCAAATGTTTGAAAAATCATGAAAATGGACTCTGAGTTCAAAGTTCAGGTATGCTTACTCTGTAGCAGAAGATACATTGTCTGACGCTGCAGATCCCACAGGTTCATCCCTAAATTTTTCACTTGGAAGCTGTGGTGGCAAAAAATCCACATCTTTTTTCTTTGGAACCTTATAATACTTCCACGTGGAATCTGCATCTTCTTCCTCCAAGATCACTGCTGCACCAACATACATTGTGGGCTCTATAACGTCTGGAAAAGGAGCTGGGAACGTCTGTGATAAGCCTTCTATCCTATCTTCCATGGCTTTTGAAGGAACCAAAGGATCAGGAGTTGCCATTTGATAGAAATGCTGGCTCTGGGGAGTGGAAGGAGTTTTGGTGGCCCCTTCATCGGCAACATCACATGGGTGAGGACTGAGGGGTGGTGGCTGAGGGGAGCTTGCTATTTCTGTGGCATGCATCTGAGGAGTCTTTGCTACATCGTTAGTTCTGAGATTTGAAAACCTCACTTGGCTGTCTGTTGTGGTGATCACAAGCCGCTGACTGGCTGAGTCTGCCTCCATGATAACATCGTCGCTAATGGACACTCGATGATGAAATGGAGTTAAAGGACGCTTCTGGGGTTTATCCCCTTTCTCTTGCTTCTCGTTTGCCTTGTGCTTTGTAGCTGGCTGTTGTTGCTGACCCACAGGAGGCACCGGCCCCTGTTGAACTGCAAGTCTTGGTTTGAGACTTTTGTGCCTGAAGTGGGATAGAAAGATAATGGGATATAAGTCATCCATATTTTAGCTGCCAAATCCCACAAGTTAAATAAACATTTCACAAAACCAAAATCAATCAACTGATACACAAATGTAACATTTAGCCATGGTTACTATTCTGCTTCACTGCTAATTAGAGCTATGAACAGGGAGAGAAAACTGTTTTAATTTTTTTTCCCCTCTTCACAGCTCTTCATGTTACTAACCTTAACATTAGTGACACTCCAAACTTAAAGTCATGCTTTAGACCTGTGAGTTGAACTGAACTGAGGCCATTTCTTGGAGGACATTAATAAAGAGACACTCATAAAAACAACTAATCACCTTATTTATAAAGAAACTGAAGATGGGGAGTAGCAACTTAGTCATAATTTGGACCAAGCACATTTATATTTATAACAAACAATACATATAAACATAAATGTATTATAGATACTAGTTATCTGTAATGGTTGATAGGCCCTGCCCTTTGCAAATGTACTTCAGTTCATAATTTCAGGTACTAATATGTACCCAGCAAGGCAGGTAAGACCAGACAGTAGGGCCAAAGATAAGGGCCCTGCAGTAAAGGAGCACCTAAGGGCTGAGTTTGCACAACACTGTACAGGGACTAGACTAAAATGGAACCAAGTAGTTTATGAACCAGACCACCACATTAACCCATTTATTGGGGCAGGAGGGGCATAGCATGTAATGTGAAAATAGCAACTGTGTTTCGTTAACCCAGGTTTTGGGTTTCGCAGGTTGCATGAACCCCGTCAGAGTGGTAGACAACAGGTGCAGCAGCAAACAGGCCTGACGTCAATACATGACAGAGAAGGACATGACAGGGCCAACTGGGACTGACTCTGCTCACCACAGCATTCTCTCTTTCTTTCTTCTTCTTCTTTACATATATTATATAGTCAGAGGGCAGCCAGCTGGAAATGTACATAATTACAGACGCTTATTTTATTCCTTTCAGTATAAATATGTATTTTCTTAACAAAATGATGCTGATTGTCACATAAGGGCACAAGATGCATGGTTGCCCTTAGGGGCCTTGTAAGAGCATGAAATCCAGAGTCTGAAATTACCCAGCTGCACTCCTGTGTCATAAGAGATTTACAACCAAATAAAAACAGGAAGAGAAGGGGCAGTGAAATAATCAGCCTTCCTTCTTTCAAAGTGGGCTGATAGGGCCATTTACTACTACAAGTAGTCCTCGGTTTACAATGGTAATTGGGATTGGGAACTCCATCGCTAAGGGACATGGTCATAAAGCGCAACATCACGTGACCGCACTGACTTACAACAGCAATTCCAGCAGTTCCAGTTATGGTTGTTAGGCAAATCCCGCACCGTTGTTAGGCATGACATCACGTGATCGCCATTTGCAACCTCCTGCTGGCTTTCCCACTGACTCGGCTTGTTGGAAGCCAGCAGTGAAGGTTGCAAATGGTGAGCACATGACTGCAGGACGCTGCAACCATTGTAATTGCAAGCCGGTTGCCAAGCACCCAAATCTCAATCAACTGACTGTGGGGACACTGCAATGGCTGCAATTTCAAGGACCCATCGTAAGTCACCTTGGTCAGGACTTCAAATGGTCACTGAACGAGTGATTGTTAATCAAGGACTACCTGTAACTGCCTTATGGGAAAGATTCTAGACGATAGATGGAGGCAGGCAAAAAAACAATAATTCAATAGAACTTATACATAAGGATGGATACACAATTTCATTTGAATCACGTTCAGCTTCTTGTGATTTCATGGACATCTCCATGTATTTTTCTTGGCATTTCTGTACAGAAATGATTTGCCACTGTCTTCTAGGAATGCTTTCAACCTCCCAGTCTATAGCCCTAGGACCTTCTAGCAGTTTTCCATCCAAGAACTAATCAGATCTGATCCTGATCAATCTCTGGAGATTAGTGAAGGTTGGCTAGATTATGTATACACGGTCCTGTACCTTACCTGGAGAAATCAACACATTTAAACTTATATCATGCTGGCAGCCCATTAGCTTCTTACTGTTTTGCTATTTTATAAAGTGGATCCTGAAAGGCCTCTGCCTGTTTTCACCCATCAGGCCCTCATACCTGGAACATGTGCAATTTGCCCTCTGCGCAGCTTCAACGAAGTCCCAAAATCCCATTTTCTCAATTGTCTCCTCTTCACATAAGCCATTTGATGTAGCAGAGTACTTCCTTCTACGTTGCATTTAGGGGAAAATTATTCTTTAAGTATAGGAAAATGTAAAAAAGGCACTAAGCTACAAAATAATCTTCCCCAACTGGTCTTCTACAGTTCTACTAGAACTGAAATTCCCAGAATTCCCAGGACTTTGGCCTGTTAACTAGGAATTCTAGGAGTTACAATCGCTATACATTTAGAAGCTATCGTTGGGGGAGGTTATGATAATAACACAAAGACAGAAAGTTTGTGGATGGGCATCTGCCTGACCAACCCATAGCAAGAAATTATCACATAAGCATATACCATTTATCATGCTGGTTTGTTTTTTTTAAATCATGAACAACTAACAAGCATGTATAAGTAAACAGTAAAATGTCTTGTAAGACTTCAACTTCTCTGAATATTTACAAGGCTACCAGATTAAATAGTTGCAAACTAGCACTTTGTAGTTAGCCTGTGATACCTATGACAGCATTTAAAGTGTGAACTATATCCAGCTGCAGTACATTGCTGTACATATGCCCTGCAGTTTGTGTAATGTGAAGTCTATGTAGTCTGCTAAGACTGACACTGCATTTCAGCTTAAAGCTGTTGCTGGCCAGTTTAGATAAAGTACAACTACAAAAGGACTGACAGACATCTATAAAGTTATCATTTTCTTCTTCTTCCCATATACTTAAACATTAGACCAATGAATGAAGTTGACAGACAGTTGGTTGAGAATGGATCAATTATTCACATTACAGTAGACCTAAGTCCTTTAGGGAATTTACTGTAGTAATACTGAGTACCTTAGAGCACATTGCAAGACGAGACACGCTCCACATGGATTATAAAGCCTATATGGCTTGGCCCCAAGTAATATGCAGAACTGCCTACTCCAACGAATATGGACCTGTCTGAGGACATTATTCTGGGAGAAGCTACCAGCATGCCCCATTTTGGAGAAATGAGAAAAGCTGAGGCTAGAAAGCGTGTTTTTGATTATGACACCTACATTTTAGCATAGCCTTCCTCTAGAAATTAGACTGGCTTTTGCGCTAACTGCCTTCCGGAAGCTAGGGAAGGCTGAATCTTTCTGGAGGGTTTTTGAGTTGTCATTATTATTATGCTTGTTATTATGTTTTTCTAATTGTTATTGTTGGTTTTGATCTGAAAATTCACTTTGGGCTTTTGGTGTAATTAGGAATGTGGGGTAAGTTTGCTTTTTTTTCTTACTGCAAATATTATACGATAATTGTCTTTCTTCACTACGGACGGTTTATTGTATTTTATTTTGTCATAATCCACTAGGAGCCTGAATGATTTGGCAACACACAAATTTAATTAAATAATTATTATAGATGTTATTTATCAGCCTCTAATATCACAAGATATTTACTGGGAATTTCCACATCAGTGTATCAAGGAGCTCTAGCATGTGACTTTAAGTCACTTAATGTGACTTAAGATCAGGCTCCCCAAAGCACTTGGCTGATCAAATTTAGAAAAAGAACACTGGCCTAGTCCTGAGTCAGCAAATCAATTATTAAGCTTTATATAATCCATTCAGGGTTCCCAACCTTTTTGAGCTGGTGGATATATTTCAAATTATGTCCATACCCATAATACATAAGCAAGTAGGCAGTATTTTCTTCTCATCCCATGTTGAATCCTTGATCATCTGAGCTGCATTTTAAAGTTCTTACAAAATGTCAACAATAAAATAAATTTAAAAATCACATACTTGGTCAGTGCTCTGTTCATATTGCATTCTTGCCAAACTCTGTCAACCACCTGATTGGCCAGCTTTCGAGGGATTCTGCCCCCATGGTGATTAGTGCTGTCAGAACTGAATACATCCGAAACTGAAGACAACTTGACCCACTTCTGAGCTGAACGAGCATCAACTGAAGAAGGAAGCCAAAACAGAAGTCATCTAAATATTATATTGTATCTACCCCATCTGCTACCAGAAACCCAAAAGAAAATCTATACAGCCTCTGTCAGTGAGACACAATTAGATACGTATTTAAAATGGAAGTCAAAACTAACAACCCCAGCATTTTAGGAAATTGCGTGGATGCAAGCTTAACCAGAAGCCTCAAAATTTTATGAAGTATGCCACAGCTTCAAAAAAATTACACTAGTCCCTGGTTGATAATAAGTACAGAAAAGCATCACAAGAAAAATACTTTGAGTAAAGTGAAACTTTGTTAACATAGCATTATAATGATCAAACAAGAAAAATAATGTACATTCAACCCACTATATGGTGCACATGTGTAATTCTGCAAATGAATGTAAAAATGAATAGTGTCGGTTTTACATGGACTGCACCAATGGTGTCTTCCTGTAATTTCTAGCTGGAGCATTTGATTATTGGGAAATGAATTTCTGCTCAGTTTTTATATGCAAACCCATCACATTACTTCCTTTCACGATAAGCAATGTTAAGCAAAGCACAGAAGAGGAAAAACAGTAAGCTGAGAAAAGGCATGATATAAGAGAAAAGGAAATATACCTAAATATAGATTACGACAACACCATTCATTATTAGCTCTCCATACCTTTCTGTCTATGCAAACTATCCTTGCTTCCATCTCACCCATATACTGCTCTACACAATACTTAAGTGTGTGTCAGGACCCTGCAGGTGTCTCTGAGCTGGTGGTTTGCAGGCAACCGTAAGGAGTTAACTTGCAAGGTGGTATCTAGACTAGAGACCCTGGCTTGAACAGAAAGCTAGACCTGCTCTATCTAGAAATCCCTGTTTAATATTAATATATTAAAAGCATATTAAATGCACTCAGTGCCTTCTCAAGGCTCCAGCATTCAGGGCATGGAGGTTTCTGGCCCCAATTTGCTGCATGCCTTTCCCTCTCATCATGCTTCTCCTCTCTTCATCTTTGCTTGGTATTCACTTACTAACTCAAGCAAACATGATCAGGACAGTGGCTCTTGCGGATGCTCCTTATAATGGAAAGGTCAACTTATGAAAGGAAGATTATTGAGTTTTAGTTCTCACAGAGTCAGGAAAAAACATGAGTGTATAGCAGACCTGACGACTGCAAAAGTAATGGAAACTGGCTCTCCTACACACAAGAGGGGACGAGAAAAAGAACAAGAGACAAAAGGATATGAGTCTTGTTTCAATTTAAAGGGCTTGCTGTGGAAGTGCAACAACTGTTAGAATTCTTTCATTATGGCTTCCTAAGTTTTCTTCAGCAAAGATTACCTAACAGAATTCTCGTGAGCTTCCTTAAGGATTCCAGTTCTGCCTGCTGGGTAAAGACTGACAGTTATACAACCAAGGCCAGGAGAGGTAAGTTACATCTTGTTAATTTTGCTAAAGTACAAAGGACGCTGATTTAAGAACTTCTGCCTTCTCACAATTATCCATTAACTTTTATTTTGCATTTGTCTTCTCTTAGAAGGAAAACGGAGCCCTAGCTTATGCACTGAAGGAGGGACCTGCAGCTGAGGATGAACAAGGAGAGGGTAAGAGGGAACTTAGCTAATTTAAATGAATTTGTCTCCAAAGCCAAATGGATCGTATCCTAGGGTACTGAAGGAACTAGCATGTGATCACAGAACCACAAACTATAGATCTGAAAACTCCTAGAGGACCAGTAAGATCCAGAAGACTGTAGGAAAGCAAATATCATCCACATCTTCAAAAACAGGAAGATGGAGCATCTGGGATACTATAGAGCATTAGCTTGACATCTATACTTGGTAAGGCTTTCCATCAGATTATCAAGCAGCATGTTTAATTAATTAATTAAATTAAATAATTAACCCCCGCTCCCCAAGTCCTGCTATGCTGCCTCATCGCAGCTGGGGTTGACGGTGTTCCTGGGAGGGATGAGCAAAGAACGTCAGGAGTGTATGCCAAGAGTATATACTCCCAGCGAGATCACCCGAGACGCGATGGTCATCCCAGCTGCCCAACTAAAGCAAGCAGGCACCTATACTGAGCAGCAGCGATATAGGAAGATTCTGGAGGCAGATGATCACTTTACTGACAATGGCAAAGGCATCAGTTCATACTACGTGGGAGAAGGCTATGGTAAACCACTCCTGTCTTTTTACCAAGAAAATCACATGGCTAGAAAATATAAAATGACTGATGATACAGTGCCAGATCATGGGCTACTGAGGAAGACTGAGGATTTTTGGAAAACTAATAGCGCTTATGACACAGCTAGACTAAAGCCCTCAGGACATCCAGTTGCTGATGCTGCCATACAGGGGGGAAAAAAACCCCAAAGCTGCAAAGACAGAATTACAGTGGGAATGTGGAACATAAGAAGCATGAACACAGGAATTTCCAGGGAAGAAATGGCAGACTGAAGATGGCTCCGTGAAAATGGGATGACCTCACTGGAATGAAGAGCTGGTGAATACACTGGCTCTTCGAAATTCCTCTCCAAACAAGGAGGACTTGAGATCGCCCACAAGTGCTCCAGACAGTTGCTTCTCATGAGGAGACAGCAAGACAGTGGTCTCCGGAGGGTTTAAAGCTCTGGGAGATGAGGGAATCTTGTTCAAACCGCGGTCGGCACCTTGAAAAGGACATTAAGTTTGCATACTTCCTTTTCTAATCGCTTTCAGAAATTGCTTGTTAACTGCCTTTCAGCTATTAGGAACCTTTGGATCAACAAATCTGAAAACACCAGGTGGATCACTGAACAACGATCCAATGGATGATTGAACAATTGAACCAATGGATCATTGAATAAATCAACCCAGAGTTCTCACTCGAGGCACAAATCACCAGGTTCCAATTATCCTACTTCAGACACATTATGCAAAGATCCAGCTCTCTGGAAAAGGCTCTAATATCGGGAAAGGTAGAAGGAAAAGAGAAGGACAACCAGCAGCAAGGTGGATGGACTCAGTTACAGAGTCGATGAGTGCGCCTTTGGAGACATAAAAAAACATGTTAGGGATAGATCATCTTGGAGAAAATCTACCTATGTGGTCGCTAGGAGTTGAAAATGACTTGATGACACATAAGCAATCAATTAATCAATACTATAATTAAATGGAATCAGCCTAAGTTGGTCACAAACAAGTCTTGCCAGGCTAACCTTATCTTCTCTTTGACAGAATCATCACCTTAGTAGATCAGGAGAATGCCACGGAGAGTTTAGCTGGACCTCAGCAAAGCCTCTGTCAGAGTACTCAATTATATTTTCCTTCATAGAATGATAAAATGTGGACTAGATGAAACTACCATTAGATGGATGCACACTTAACAAAATAACTGCATCAACAGAGTGTTCATTAATGGTTCCACCAGTTTGGAGGGAAGTATTGAATGGAATGGCACAGGACTCTGCTCTGGGCCCTATGAAATTCAATATTTTTATGTTGACTTGGATGAAAGAATTGAGGAGGAACTTTTAAAGTTTGCAGATGACTCAAAACTGGGAGAGAAGGCTAAAGTTTTAGACAGAAGAGTGAAGATTCAAAAAGGTCTAGATAAGCTGAAATGAAGAGAATGAACCAGGAATAATACAAAGTTATGAATCTTGCTAAGAAAAATGAAAAGCACATTTTAATAGGTAAATAATTATTTTTACTCTACCTGTCTGAACTTCTTCTGGGGATGTCGGTGGAGTGAGAGTAACTGAGGAAATAGCTGGATCTCTTGCAGAAACAGGCACTTGATGGACACCCAAACAGTTGGTTGAACCAGCAGTGCTAGGAGCAGGAATGTCTGTCTGAGGAACTAGAACAAAGCATGCTGGGTAGACCATTCGCACACCAGCTTTAAAGAAAAGAAAAAGGAAATGTTTATTTCACAATTCAGCTGAGTTACAGATAGAACATCAGACATTATACAGCAAAAAGTTTGCATTTATTCTCCTCCAGTGCTACAAAGCTCAAGTCTTTACACTCTCTCTTTAAATCCTCAGCCCATGATTGTACTGAGAATTATGGGGTTCACAAATGAAGCTCAACAATTAGGAAATTTGTTCTAGCTAACAGCAATATGTGAGTCCAGCCACTGTAGCTTATTTTACAAAACACAAAACAAATCAAGGTTTAGTGTAGCACTAACGCAGCCAATATGGCTGGCTAAATGTCCCCCAGGCAGTTTCATTGTTGAGCAGGGCCATGAATAAAGACCCTCCTGGTTAACATTTCCTACAAAGTGGGTAGAAATATATAATATACTTGGGGGGGGTACTGGGGTTTGGAAGGAAGTTTTGGGACTTTTTTCCCTTTTAAAAAATGTATTTAAGGCTATATACTACAGTTTTGGGGTGTTTCCCTGAAACTGCAGGAAATTACATTGGGTGTTCTCTGGGTATCAGTTTCAGCCAAACAGGAGTGAGACTTGGCCTATATCACAGTGAACCAAATGTGCATTTTAGACAATGTGTGGTTGCTAAGCAGACAACAGACAAACCTGCATGAGAATAGTATCCTAACAATACATTCACATCATCTACCCACCTCTGATTCCTTGCTTTCCATTTCAAAAAATGTACAGCACAACAACACTGTACCCATACAATGTGTGTTGTTTACTACAAGCTGCAGGACATGGGATTCTAGAAATTTTTTCTTTCCTTAGAACCATAGAAACCCAAGGAATGATTTGGAAAATTAAATTACTAGCTTCTCTACTTAAGCTCAGCAATGCATGGCATACGGTTTTCTTCAGCTATGAAACCTGAAACTACTTCTGTTCTCACATATAAATCCTTGACGGACCCCTCATTTTGTCTCTGTCTCAATTATCTTCAGTCCAGCGCTAGGCTAAAAGCATGTTACTTGTCAGTGATGTAATGTAATTTATCTACCTTTTCTGTTCTTCCACTAAAGCAGTAAAACTTTTTTGACATCTTGGCCATAAATCCTACTCTAGTTGGGCCCACAATAATGCCACTCTCCTGTGTGAAGATACTTAAATTTTAATCTATCTCACTGTCATCCTTTTTAAAAAGTTAAATAACACCAAGCACCCCAGTGTGGCTGACAACTGTTCTGACATCCAAAGAGCAGGAAAATTATTTGAGGCAAGACTTCAGACTTGTAAATCTTGATAGTTAATCTAAGCTAAATAAGAAATTTCTTAAATTACTTACATCCTTCTTCCATCCCTTTCTCCATGGAATTCAGAAAGGTATAAAGGATTCTCCCCTATCACTTTATACTCACAAGAACCTTACAAGGGTGAGTGGGTGTTTGACTCTGTTTAGACCTTTCTAGCAATGACATAGTAACATCATGACATATTGGTCATAAGCTTCATAATAATTTTAACTACCTCCTTTCCCTTTAAAATTTTGTATAGAAGAGATGAAGAAAACATCTATAGTTGCATATACCTACTGGCATGGGTTTTCCAGAATATTCTGAATTTAAAATTTGTCTAATGCTATCCCCCAGCAGGAGGTACAAATAGGAAAGTGAAAATTGGAGGCTCAAGTTCATAACAGCTAGAACAGTGTTTCTCAACCTTAACAACTTTAAGATGTATGGACTTCAACTCCTAGAATTCTGGGAGTTGAAGTCCACACATCTTAAAGTGGCCAAGGTTGAGAAACACTGAGCTAGAGGAATACAGGATGCTACAAGCTATCTACAGCATGAATAGTGGAAAAGGGAGCAATGGGCAATCAGAGGTCTTTCTTTCAGATCCCTGCTCAAAATGAAACAGTCAACAACTTCTGCCTTGAAAAAAGGACCACTTACTATAGCAATCTTCCTAGATGCATATAGCCTTTTTGTGTTTTGCATATACATTCACAAATATCTCTTATTAATCCTGAAGGCAAAATAATTCATTCTTTCATTAATTCTCTACGCACAGCAGCTAAAATTTTCTGTATGTGATATGTAAATAATATATTTTTAAAAACATGTATGTGAACTTTGTGGTAATCCTTGGAACAGTACAACAGATCCTGCTTTAATTGAATATATTCTTTGGGAAGTTTTCCTTTAGAATTAGGGTGGGTATTTTTTCCCCCTTCAGAGCATCCCACTTTCACTTTTTAAAATCTTTTCAACCTCAAAAGGACTATATAGTCAATTATATTAGTGGATGGCATCAACTTTTTCAGCCATTTTTCATGGATACTAGAGTGCATTTATGAGATGAATTGATAATGCTGCCGTTCAATCATGTCTGATTCTCGGTGATTCTATGCACCAGCTCTCTCCACATTTTCTGATCTTGTACGGCTTCTTTCAGTTGTTTTATGCTCTGGTTGGTGTCAGCTTTGATGGTGTCCAGCCACTGTGTCTTCTGGTGGCCTCATTTCCTTTTACCGTTGACCATTCAGATTTATGATTTTATTATTGATTTATGATTTATGATTTTATTATGATTCATTTATGAGAGATTACATAAAATAGGTGTGTTAAGCCATTTTGCTACCAAAGTTAAATGGCATTTCCATGAGAATCCTTGCATGGTGCGCAGGTTGCTTATCCTGCTTTAAATGTTCAGGATACTTCTATTCAAGATCTTTTAGTTGCATGACAATTTAGAATACTTACATCTGTTGTTAATGTCTAACAGATATATAATGAATGTATTAAATATGATTTTGAATGTATTAAATATGATCAAGTGGTGCAAAACAATGATCATGGGCTACAGAGCTTTTTTATGTGGTCTACTTATGAATAAATAATTATTCTCACTACTCTCTTTAGAACACCATTTTTAAAGATGCAGTGCTTGTATTTGCCACCTGCTGGACATTACAATATGCAGTAATATTTCAGCTACCTGAGGTATGTTATCTGCTATAAGACAGAAAATGATTTCACAGTTTGGTTGACTTTTCCTGATGTTATAAAGGGAGCCACTGCCTTCTGTGAATGGTTGCATCTTCTTTACCCCCTGCAGATTTGTAAGTACATTCCACACTTACTATGGAAGAACAATTCTTTGTGACCATTTTAAGTTTGAAAAATTAAAAGTAACGTTAGTATTTTAGGTCTAAAGCATGCTTTTCAATAAGAAGTGTTGTCATACTCATTTTATTCATATTATTTCTTTGTCATATTATTTTTTTGTCAAAACAAAGCCTGTTGGATACCCTACTTCATAACTTTGGTAAGCAGCAAAGCTGATTATCCTATTTCATGATTTTGGTAAGCTTAACATTATGAACAGATTATTCAAATAGGTTTTTATAGAATGTATATTTATAGGCTTTTTTCCCTTTTGCATTTTCCTGCAGATGTTTGCTGTGTATTATGGGTTTTATTAATAAAAATATTTTCTTCATTTGGAGAACTAATTTCTCTTCTTTTGGGCAGAGGGATGCTGTTCAGCCTTACCCACTGGCCTACTAGGTGGGAATTTTCTGAATTACACATTAATTTTATCCAGAAGGAACCCTAGATGAGAACAGTTTAATTGTGCAGCAGACAAGCTGTATACCATCATAATTTTAAATCTCCTTTTAAATATTATATCCTATTATCAAGGCTATTTCATTCTCATTCTGAATTTAGAAGTTATCACTTGCCATCCTAAAGGAATAACAGCTAAAAGCTTGTTCTAAAAAATAAAGCCCTTTGGATATTCTACAGGAAAAGAACTACAATTAAGATTTTACTGAATAAAATTAGTTATGCTGCAAATAAGCCCTATTTCCACATCTTACACATAGACAAGCTCCAACTTTTAACTCTGCAGAGGATCCATCAGTCCAATTGTTGCCAGACGTGTTCCAGCCACATGCATGTGTAGAGAGATGACATAACAAGGGATCTTTTCACAGAGTTGTGGCAGATACAGATTTACACATGCACTGGGGATTAGCTAGGAGAAGCATTCAAATTCAAGAGGTACAAAGCAAGCAGCAGAGGAATGGGTTTCTAACCAACCAGGGAAGCTTACAGGACTATGAGAAAATCTGATAGATTTAGAAAGCATGCAGAACAAGATGACTGAACATAATGCATTATAAAGTTTTACATCCAGACTTAACTGCCAAGAGGTGAATGATATACTGCACGCAAACTACAAAGCTGAACATCCTGTCTCTCTCCACATGTTATTGAATGATAGCTCCAAGCAGCCCCAGCAGCACTGGGGGGGCCGGGGGGCCCGCTTCCCTCAATAGGTACATCTAAATTTTAATGAACCTGGATATCTTACTCTCCGAAACTGTATTGTTCAGAAAGGGCTAATTAACAAAATAAATATTCAGTGTGATAATGGGGAAATCAAATAGATGTTTAGCCAATATTAGGATTAAATATCAAAAATTTAACCTTAAAAATGAAATTAAAATAGTTATCCTTTTAGCTTTCATCTTTCTTCCTCTACTTACATTAGCAAACAAAACTTTGAATAATCAATGTGAACAGTTTGTTTTACCTTCCACAACTGGACCAGATTGGCATCCAGTTCCCCTCCTAAAAGCCTTACCATGAATGTCTATTTTAGATTTGATTTAATTTGCACAGTTCTACCATACTGCTTTCTATCTTACAGTTTGCTCCTCATTCTTACCATGCCCTTTTCTGGCAAAGCCTTTAAGTTCTCTTAATATTACATTTAAATCAATCCTAACTCCAGTTAAAATTAAAAACATAATATAGTCTCAGAGCCAAGGGATTTATTTATTATACAACAAAGAGTAATGTGGTATGTAATTAATTTATTATTGCACAAGCTTTCATGAATTACATATCCATGCAAGTAAGTAGGCAGGGACAAAATAACTGCTATTTTCACTAGGCAATTAACAGCTCCTAAATTAGTGTGCTTATGACACATTTCTTTACTAAGATAGCTCCAGAGAAGAGGTAGGTAGCTAAGATCTTGCTGTGGGGCTCTTGCAAAAAGGCTGCCATGATGGATTGCCAGTCACCCAACAGCTATTTACAAAAAGGCTTGCTCCACACCAATGCCTTCTAGCTCTTCAGGATACAGTATTCCACCAAGCTAACTTTTTATTTTCCTGGGAGGTGAGCACACTTTCAAACCTAATATTGATCTGCAGTAACTCACCTTTTTTTTATTTTGTAATAATAAGTATAGGACTTAGATAGCTTCCAGAGGTGTTCCTGGAATTAAAGATGATGCTGAAAACTGGCATTTTATTTTGCAGGATGCGAGTTTGTCAGTTAATTTTAATTAAAAGACTAATGAAATTAAAGTCAGGTGAATACAAAGAAGAGTCTATTAAAACAATGGTGTCTTCAGTATTGTGTTCTAAGGATGTGTACTGGAACATTTTGATTGTTCCAAACTTCAACTGAATCAAAATCAGAAAAGTTGTACAGAGCAAGTGGGACAAGACTACTGCATCTTCCCCATTTCTCCCCTCTACATGACCTTTGCACCTGCTCACCTGATCTACCTAGTGGCCTCTTAGCCATCACCTATCTCCCCTCTTCCACATGGCCTATAAGCCAACCCATCTGCCGCATTCTTCTTTCCCGTCCTCCCCTTAGCTGCCTCCCCTCATCTTTTGCATAGCCTTGGTGCTGATTTACTTATCAGTCTTCCCAGCATCTTCTTGTCTTCACCTTTCCTTAGCCGTTGTTGATGACTTTGACTCCCCCCCCCACCCCCGCCTCCCCAAAACACTTCTGAACAGAAGATCTACAATCTGCTACAGGTAAAGACAAATTTGTGCACTTCAGTCTGAACATGAATGGCACAGATCAATTTGTGCATCGAACGTATGATACAACCCTACCGTGTTCTATACAGCTGCCCAATAGCAATATACATTATATAGGGAATACAATATTTATTTGCTTTATTAGAATAATTTAAAACCTTTCATTTAATTGAAATGGTGTTCCCAATCTTTTTTAATATCACTCTTAAAAAGAGTAAACAGCAAGCAGCTCCTTATAAGAAGCATTTCTCTTTCCTTCTTCACAGGAGGGAAACTCTCTTATATAGTAATGTGATAGATTAAAAAGAAATTTAAATGGAAAACTTAGGTGCTTTTCCGTACAGACCAATTATTCTGTTATATACTGCTCTATAGAAGTTATTGATAAGCATGTTTCTGAATCAAAGCAATTACTTCTTAACCACCCTAACAGCTGCAAATATCCTATGGACATTAGGCAAACTTAACTTTCACAAACCCACAATGCCATAATTTGATAACTTGTGGCAGGACATCTGACATTTCTATAGAAAATCCTAAAATGGCATTCAATGTTTTATAAATAACTTCGAATAGAGATTCATTTGTTTGGAAAACTTTTTTAAAAGCCCATACCAACAAGCACTTCCACAGCAGCTAGAGAGTCATCTTCCCAATCCATCTCTTCTTGTTTCTCTTCCAGGCCCTCTTTCAAGTTGGACGTGACTGGATAGAACTGCTTCCATTCACCAATCAGTTTCTTCGTAGCAGAATCTGACAACTTGAATGACTGCCCCGTGAGTGTACCATTTAATCCAAACGGACTCAGAATAACTAGAAGTTACAATGACAGAGGAAATGTCACATTAGAACAGCAATAATTAACCCTGGATCATATACCAAAGACTGCTGATGGGCCATGATGGTTATATCCAATGAAAACTTACTCAGGACTATCCCACAGAAATATCTATTTTTGGAGATATGCCAAACTGTGTTTTCCCTAAGGGCTGCGTACAATTCTTATTAAAATGGTTTTCAGCAGCTAAAGTTAAACACAGAAGAGAGGCTTAAGAGTGAACATTCCTCTTTAGAATATTTACACAAAGAAGTATCATTACCTAAGCCTGCAAAACAGGACAGGATAAAAATGTCAGTATAATTAGGTGATTGCAAAGGATACCAGGTGTAGATCCAGTTCTCCCTTTGACTAAGAGCTTTCTCCCACATCATTTCCTCAAAAATTGAACAAAGCTTAGTAATAATGTAGGTGGTCCTATTACTGCTTTCCACAAGCCATTTTTGGAAATTAAAAGATTTGGAGACCCACAAAATGTTATGTTTCTGATGTAAAAAACAAACAAAAAAACCATATTTGTTAAAATCAGTTTAGCATGTTTTTTTTTTAAAGCCTTCTTCCAGATTTGAAAAATCCCAGCTCTGCCTACATGCATAACATCAGCCCCTCCATTTTGTATTACTGTACTGTCCTATCTATTGGGGCTGTCACTACCCCTTATCCCAGAAACTTTAAGCATGACTCACCCCAATTTATTTAACCCTTCCATGAGCATTTGGATTTTTTTTAAGTAAGGCTGAGTTTATTAGCAAATGCATCCATAATTTATGGGCAAATCACAACTTATGCAAATAACTTTCCAAGTTTCAGACAAAATGGCAAAGACATTGGAACGTGTCTAATGTTGACATGCAGAGAGAGAATGGAGTGTAAGTCAAGTTCATGTCTACTAGTTTTTAACTCTAAATCATGGTTTAATATCATCAATAATCTCTGACAAGTTCTGAAACTACTACAAAAAAATTAATATCTCAGGAATTAATAACTGAATATCCTATCTGTATTAGAAGGAAAGTTGTGCTGCAGTAAAGAGCTACTGATTACTGGCAATCTCAGGACAAGGACTTATTGTCCCTCATTAAAATGTATGTGTACTAAAACAGTATGTTATGTAAGAATCATGTTCCATAACAACACCTAGAAATTAATCCTTCTGAACATCTGACACAGAAACTCAATATAATAAATCAGGAATGGAAACAATATTCTGGTACACAACATGGTATTTTAAAATATTTTTAAAAAAATATAAAACAAGTACAATGTACTGAAACCAATACTGCAGGATGCTACCAGATCAGAGTTCAATTTTTTAAAAAAGGAGGAGAGCCTAATAATAAAAGGATGGTCTCTGAAAATACAATAACCTATGTTAGGAAAGTTACATTTTAATAGCTAGTATACTTCAACAGAGACACAGCTGAAAAGTTGAACATGTTTTTGTAACCTGCACATAGAGGTAGTAAAAAAATCATGTTCAGAATCACTTCAGAAATAAAACCAATCAAGATCCATTTACTATCATCAAGAAGTTCTGGCTGTTATGGTAAATTCCAACAACAATATTCAAGATTCTTAGCACAAACAAAAATGTGAACAATAACTAACTTTTATTTATATTGTTTTACATGACCACCCATCTCACTAATGCTACTCTGGGCAGCTAACAAAGACTTAAAAATACAATATAAATACAATATAAAAAATACATATGAAGACCAATTAAAACACAAAACGGCTGCCAAAGACACAATATTTTATTTATTTATTTATTTATTTATTTATTTATTTGCCGTATTTTTCCGACTATAAGACGATACTTTTTTCTAAAATCCTTATCCTAAAAACTGAAGGGCGTCTTATTTAAGGAAGTCAGCCAAGAATCACGCGGTTCCAAACTGCCCATACTTTGTTTCTGCAGAGAGGCTTCCTCCTATTGCTAGCCTCCAATCACGAGTGAAATAGCTTGTCTCCCAAACAGACTTCCTCCAATCACGAGCCTGATGTAACTGACGTTAGCTGATGCTGAACAAACCAATTAGAGGAAGGCTGATTGCAGAGACAAGGTATCTGCAGTTTCACTCGTGCTTGAATGTAATCAGTTAAGCAAAAGAGCCTGGAAATAGAGCTGCAGAGAGACGGTTTGGACCTCCTCCCACCAAGTGTATCAGGTCAATGTTAACTAATTACTAAATAAAAATGTGTTCTGCACTATCTTTAAAATATTGATTTTTTAATTTTAGGCTGGAAAAGTGGGGGTCTTGTACATGGGGGCGTCTTATTGTCGGAGAAATACGGTATTTATTTAACTTGTCCCTGCCCATCTCCCCCCAATGGGGGACTCTGGGCTGCTCACAACATATTAAAACAATAAATAAATATACAATTAAAATTTATAACAGCACACGTTTACAAAAATAAAAGGAAAAAAAATCCAGGAGGCTGATGGTTCAAGGCAGCAACACTAGGCCTCTAGGGGGCTAGCCAACCCCACATCTGATGACCTCCCTCCCCACCCCAGGCCAGATGGCAGGGCCAGGGCTTCAAGTCCTCCGAAAGGCTGGGAGTTAGGGGGCCCGTCTCGCCTCCGGGGGCAAGATACCAACAATGTGGGCTCAATTATACTGCTATCACCCGTGCCCAGGAAAACAGCCAGGGCCAACCTAACCTCCAATAGTATGATATTCCATATCATACATAGGTGTAGCTATGGAAAAGGCTTCCTGGGTCCTGTTAGATGGCAACCCCTGATCGATGACACCCAGAGCATGCCCCTCCTTCCCAGCCTAATGGACAAGTGGTAACAATGGGAGTAAGGTGGTCCCTTAAATACCTGGCTTCATGCCATGGAGGGCTTTATATGTAATAGCCAGCATCTTGAACTGCACCTGGAAGCAACTCGGAGCCAGTGCAATGGTGAGAAATATGTTAGGCATCTTGTGGATAAACTCACTCAGATTCACTCCCAGTCGGACTTTGGTCTTGGTGCCAGCCCCGTGGAGTTGACTGAAGCATGCCCTAGCTTGGTTATCTGGGCTGAATTTTGTCCTGTTAGTCTTAAGGAAGTGGACAGGATTCTTGGGGCTGTAAATTTGGCTAGGAGATGTCATTCCATGGCATGGGGCATCATCAATCCGAACCCCGAACCTGGTTCACTGAGAAGCTTATGAATGTGAGAAAGTAAGTTTATTTTATACCTGTTGATTTAAATAAAATGTATGATGTTAATAGGCTTGAATTATAGAATTCTGGATGGTGCATTGCTGGATGAGATCCTGAATAATTTGCAGTAGACAGACTGCATGCTGAAACAAGGAATGCGAGTCTGAAAATTAATAAATTAAAAATGATGGCAGTTGTGTTTGTCAGGGAAAATGGAGTGACCAATTGTAGATTATATATTAACGGCAAAAAACTAGACCAAGAAGATGAATGTGTGTTCCTCAGCAGAAATATTCACTTAAAGACAGGGTAATGATTTTATATTCTAAAGCATGCCCAGCTGTTTTCTGGGCAAGTCTTACATCACTCACACTTTGTCTCCTGACAATGTCACTACAGGAAGTGCCTCAGAAAAGCATCTCTATGGTCCATTCTGTTTCTTTATTCCACAGGTCAACAAGACTGCAACATTATCATCAGACCTGACATCTGAAAAATTTCCCACAGCATTTAAGAATCCATCAGATTCCATAAGTTTCCGGGTAGACTATCTTAATGGGTACCCACCCACCAAAGGGAGGCACGATGCCATAAGATCAAACTTCAGAAGATCCTAACAAAGGTGTAACAATAACCCTTGCCTCCAATAACCAGCTACCTAATACTAAAGTCAAAACATACAAACAAACAAAAAAGTCAAGGTGTGCTCTGTGTTGGTACAATACTAGTTTAAGAAAGATCCATCACTGCCATGGAGTCCATGAAACCCCAAGCTGGCAGTGTTAAGACAGCTTCAAAAGGAATGTGGAAGTCTTCCAGAAACAGTGACCTGGGGTTTTCCAACATCAAACCTAGTAACATATCACACTCTGCCAGCTCAGTGGGAGGCTGTCAGACAGCAGCATTGGTGGTTCATTACCAAACTCCCCAATCTGTCTCACTGATCCAATGCCAAGTTCAAGGTCCCACAAGTTCATGTTTTCTGGTGAGCAAGATGGCATTTGTCTAGATCACACCAATTCCACCTTCCTGTCCCCAAACCTGGGGTGATGCTGCACTGAGAAATCAGGGAATTTGACATAGCTGAATCAACTCCAAACCACCTAGCTTGCCCACTCAACTATAAGGAGAGTGACAAAGTGGACAAAATTACCAACTCCCCTGTTCTCTACATGCTCCTATCATTATTAAGATGTAGCAACTAAGTCTAACTGGATAAGTCCCAAGAGTGGTCAATATGTCTTTGCATACCTACTCCTTGAAAAGTGGGGGGGGGGCAACACCCCTTGAAAATGTCCCTCCTGGTTCCTGATATCTTAGACAGCAGCAAATCTTTCTTGGGCAATGTGCTAGAGGGAGTGGTAACCATACAATGACAAGCATAGCTGAAAAAAGCCAATTCTTTAGCCAGTCTTGTTTCAAACCTGGATTTCGCACACAAACAGCTTTGGTTGCCCTAACTGAACTTTACTTGGATAGAGAAAGGAAGCATTCCATTTGATTCTCCTGGCTCTCTCCATGAAATCACTGAGTTGGGGATTGGAAGCACAATGTTACAGTGGCTTCATTTCATTCCTGTGTGCAAGTCTGCCATGAGAGATTGTTACTAGATTTCTGTTCACCTTCAGTTTTTGCCTTGTGGAATATCACAAGATTCTATCCTATTTCCCTTTCCTAGTTGCATTAAGCCAGTAGGGGTGGTGATCCAGTGATCTGCAGTGCTGTGTCATCAGTATGCTAATGATATTATCTCTCTTTTCCACTGGAATATGTAGGTGCTTGACAATTGCCTGGAGACAGTTACAGGCTGAATGAGGGCCAAGGAATTCAAGCTGTATCTATAAAAGACTAAAAGTATTGAGGACAGGTTGTTCTCAGGCTTGGGAATTGGGAAAGTGCCCTATTCTGAATGAGATAAGATGCAACAAGAAGCAACAGATGTATAGTTTAGGGGCTATCCTTGGTTTCAATATACAGTATTGCTACAAATCCAGTGACCTCAGTCACAAAGAGGGCCCATGCTCAGCTCTGGCTAATACACTACCTGCAACCTTAACTGAACTGGCTAACCTCAGTGATCAATGTCTAAATAACTTTGCATAACACATTCCATATGGAGCTACACTTAGAAACTATCTGGAAAGTACAACTAGTGTAGACCCCAGTTAAGCTACACAGGGCAGCTAATTAGGACCATATAACACCAGTCTTGAAGTGCTAAGTTGCTGCCTATGACCTACTGGTCTCAATTTAAACTGTCTGACTTCAAACATTTAAAACACCCAACAGGCAAGCACTAAAATCAGCTGGGGAGGACTTGCTTGAACCCCCAGAGGTTGATTTAGCTCATAATAGTAGGGCCGGCTCAATGGCCGCACCCCAATTATGCAGTTCTTTCCTGAGGGAAGTACAATTGGTCCCAAGGTGTCTTCTTTTAGGCAACAGTTGAAGAAAAGCTTAATCATCCAGATGTTTATATGACATCAATTTTCAAGGACAAGACAACACTTTACACTACCTTCCAGATTGTCTTTCCTGTTCGACAATTAAATTTACGTAATTTTTTAGGATTATTCATTTTATTGCTGGATTTATTTACGATTTTTATTACTCTACCTCCAGAAGGAAGTAGGATACAGAAGTAAAATAAAACATACAACAAAACAGCATCCTACACATTGTAGGATACGTTGAATACACACTATCTTAATAAACAATCTGCAAACAGCACACTTATTTCTGAACTATCATCATCTGCTTAAGTTTACTATGACTGACATTTACTTTGAGAAAATGAAAAAATTAAGCCCAGACAAAACAAAGCACTGAAAATCAGCGTGTAAAGAATCTGAAAACTCATCAAGTATTTTCACACTGTGTGTCCTCTCTCTCTCTCTCTCTCTCTGCTGCAGTATTTTCATTTAAAGATCAGAAACAGAAGGACACAACGTTTTTTCATAGTCGGCCAAAAAACTTACCTTGAAAAGGACTGTTAGACTGCTGGGCAAGGGTGAGATGCTCTTCGCTCACGAAGTACACAGGCTGGTGCTGGTTTATCTCCACACTGGTACAAACATTGCTGTCCCCATGCAGAAAGAAGGTAAAGGAGCAGGACAAGTGTTCACTAAAGAAGAAATGGAAGGCAGTGAAGTTAATTAACACATAGGGGCATTCTAAGAATGTCACAAAAAGGGGCGACTCTTACAAAATTAGGAACTTGATCCAAAGCACCCATTCTCTATGGGTAGACAACAGAAACTTAGAGGCTATCAATCAACTGGCCTCCAGTTAACAGTTCATAATCCAAGGTGGCTGATCAGAAGGTACAGCAATAAGTTTTGTGGGTCCACTATGGTGGTGGGATTGAAGCCTGTCCTGCCAGTATAAAGCTTGGGGTATTTTTTTTTTCCCTTAAAAAATGATGCAATATCACCATAAGATACCACAGAAGGGACTATGTGAGATCCTGACTATGTTTGCACATTGTTCCTCCACATTAATGCAATCACTAATTTTTTTTAAAAAAAGTATCTTTAGCAATGTCCTCAAAGCAGGAAATCCTGACTTGCCTCTTCCAAACAAACCAAAACTCATTAAATAAAAACAAAAATCCAGTCTGGGACCTTTGATTCAGATGGTACTGAAGGAGAATAGCAGAATGAATGCAAATATGCTGCACATAACAGCACATCGCTCATTCAGAACAAGTTAGGATCTCCAGTATCTTGCAGGACTCATGTCCTTCACTAAATTGTTTTTCAGCAATATTTGAAGAGACTTACTTGCTTTCAGATCAAAATAGTCTAAAGTTACAACTGAGAAAAAGAATCTGGGTATTTAAATTGGCAATTCAGTCTTTAGATTCAAAATATTATGAATTAAGAAGAAAATTAATGAAATGGGGCCTCAAAATTATAAATAAAAGCTAAAACACTTAAGGGAAGGTATATTTACCAAGACTGTTCAAAATTAGTTTGTACTCCATGATCTTCAATTACTAATGAACACTTCCGAAAACAAAAGAACTACACTAAGAAAACATACTCTCTTCTCTTCAATTAAGTTGCAAGTGAATTAACAATACTTCTGCTTGAAGGTATCCTGGCAATCTTCAAACACAACCCATGGAACTAACTTGTTCCTTGTTTCAAAGTAAACAGAAGCACTGAAAACCAGTGTTTAATGCTGCGGCTCCCAAACTGTGGCACCACAACAAACCCATAAGGCACCAAGGGATATTTTACTACATAATAGAGCATTTAGTGACATCATTGCAGTACCCCCAGGGTGCCACCGCACACAGTTTGAGAACCACTAGTGGCACCATGAACTAAGACCATGAACCAAGTTTGGAACCTCTGACTTAATGCATTTAGAGACTCCTCCTCCTTCTCCTCTCTATTAAACCCATCCACCATTTTGATAAAAGGTAGCTTACTCCAAAAATAACATTCTTGTGCTGCCTCTTGAGTATGTTATATGGTGAAATGGAGAGATGAAAAGGAATTAAGATTGGTAAGAAATAGACGTGGCCCTGATTACTCGCAGAGGTTCCATTCCAGCCTACAACAGTGGACAATGGAATCATGGATAGAAAGACCTTGAGTCTATAGGGACTGACCAAGAAGGTTCTACAAATATCAGGTCGTGCGTGGAGGGAATTTCAGGGCTGGACAGGTTAAAGGGAAGGGAGGAAGTGCTGTGGAGACGGCAAGTGTGCAGCAAGGCTGGATGAGCTAATGGGAAGACTGGCAGCAGATCGCTGTGAAGATGGGAGGTGGGGGTAGAGGCCTGACGTATACTTCTAAGCAAGTTCAAAATGGCAGACAGATCAGAACCATGTGCCAAAAGTGTGGATATATAAAATACTTTTCTGCAAATAAGAGATCTGGCCTACATTTATGAACCATAAATATACAAAACCGCATATAATAAGGTGGAAGGATAACAAGGGCCACCAGTATAAGTGTAAATACCATCTCAATACTGTTTTCTAAATTTAAAAGAGGTTTGTTACTACAATTTACACACCCCAAGGAGCTATTCCCTAAGTTGTTCTGCCAATGGGCCCAATGAGAACTGAGGTTTATTTTAATGTTCAGGTCACAGCTCCATACCAATAAATGGTTGTCTGTTATGTCCATACTTGTACACAGACAACCATCCAGCCTGAACCAAATTCTCACAAACAGCATGAAACAACAGGACAGTGATACCAACATGAGAGCAAGAACCTGCATCTGGCTACTCTACCTTGTCCCTACATCTACACCAATGGTACCATTACAGGCCCCAACAACTTAACATACAATGCTAGAGGCACCTTTGCATACTCTTCTTCTGAGGTGATACATGCCATCATCTGCCAGCAATGCCACTCTGGTTTCTATGTAGGACAGACAAATCACATGTTGCGCAAAACAATTAACCAACATAAGTTTGACATCAGGATTCAAAACAGGAACGAAGCAAAAGCAGAACATTTTAATCTCCCAGGACATTTAATCAAGCTCTCCAAGTAACAGTTTTGGAACAAAGAAACTTTGACAGCACAATTGAGCAGGAAATTGTTTACATACAATTCTGAGTTTACATACATCAAGAGGTTTCAGGCTATCTCAGAAGGATTTAACAAATACAATGAGTTCTTAATACTTTACAATTGTGGTGCTCCACATCAGTCAAACCACTCTATGCATCTGATGAAGTTGAGCTCCAGCTCATGAAAGCTCATACCTTAAATAAAATAGTCTCAAAAGTGCTGCCAGATTTTCTGAATCTTGGCTACTATAGCCTAATGTGACTCTCCTACAACAGCTCCCGACCAAGGGCATTAACCTGGCGACCAAGGGCATTAACCTGGCGTATGTTTATAAATGGATGCTTTGTTGCATTCTCACTTACATTTTTAAGCACCTATCCAAGATGTTTCAAGCACACACTCAAAACAACTAAAACAGATAATATTAAGTTAGATGGACAAACTTCATATGTTTCTACAACAAAGCTTGCTCAGAAATAAAGATACTTAGGACTGTAATGTAGACATTGTACAAGGGGAGCTATGTTAGGCTATGGTAGCAAAAAATCAGGAGTCTGGTAGCATTTTTTCTAACAAATTTTATTAAAAGGCATAAACTTTTGTGAGCTGCAGCTCATTTCATAAGTGACCTCACGAAAGCTCATGCCTTTTAATAAAATTTGTTAATCAGAAAAGGTGCTACCAGACTCTTTCTGAGGACAGTGCAAGTCATCTCAGAGATGAGAAAGTTGTAGTTTTTTTGGATGTTGATAACCTTCCATTTCCAGCATCATTCACCATTTGTATGCTTTCAGAAACTTCTGGGAATCGTAGTTCAGCAACAGCTGGAAGACTACAAGTTCCCAAGCTCTTGTCTATCTCGTAACACTACACAGAAAATCTTACTTGCAACATAATTGCCAGTCTAAGTTTCTTTAAATAATTCATGTACAGAGTAAAAACAAAAATGCCTTGTTTTCAACATTATCCCCTCCCCCCAAAATGTGCATATATGTGAGTATGAATATATCAGAACTAAGGAAAAATTGCACTTTTCATCATCCAAGTCCAAACATTATGTTCATTTTCTCTCCAGATCACCAAAATGTCTTAACCAAGCAGCAGAGAGGGGGGAAAAAAAGAACCTTTACTCATTTTAATAATAATATGAAATAAAAACTAAAATGTTACATTGCACATAGTGTGGGTGAGCACGTGTGTTTATTCCAGCAATTGCAACTCTTTCATCAAAGTAAAGGGTTCTGTTAGGGAATTCCCATGAAACTACAGATATAAAAAATACAGAGATCAGGACTGCTTTCTTTCTGGAACCCCCCTCATTTTAGATATTTAGCTAAGGATAGAAAAACCCAAACATTGCTACTATTTTTACAAAAAAAAAATCCTAGTGAATTAAAATTAGTATTCAATGATAAAACAAATCAAAGATGAACAAGGGACTTCTGTGCTCCTCTCGCCATATCTCAATGAACGGCAAAAATGCTGCACTGTACAGTATTTATAGCATTAACACACAAAAGCAAAGAAGAAAAATCAAACCTTCGCAAGAAAGCAAAAACAGTTTCCACCCACACTCAGATGGAAGCATTGCTCGAGCTCTGTTAGTAGTGATCCAATAGAAACTAAACTTTGACTTTGTCTCCCTAACAGTCATTCGGGTATTATCCTAGCATCCGTAAGAAGGCAACACTTTAACTTACAAAATTAAGCCAGTATAAAGGGCTCAGTGCATCACACTTTCTTACAATCAGTGGATACTTAATCTGCCTATTTAGTCAAATTTTAACAATGGTTTCAAGAATACATATGCTAAGCTTGGAAAAAGAAAGTAATAAGATTCTAGCAATTCCTCTGAATGTTAAACAAATCACTTTACAACCCTTTGAAACCCCCAAGTTGGTTTTATGGCATCACAAAGCAGGGCTGCTGCTTTTTGAACATACATCAGCTGGATGCTAACATCTACTTTACTTTTTGTGTGCCTGATTGTTACTGTCAATTAATTTGCATTTTCCATTAAGACCAGTGTTTCTCAACCTTGGGAACTTTCAGAAGTGTGGATTTCAACTCCCAGAATTCCCCTGCCAGCCATGCTGGCTGGGGAATTCTGGGAGTTGTAGTCCACACTTCTGAAAGTTCCCAAGGTTGAGAAACACTGATTTAGACAGTGCTGAACTTCAAATCAAGCCATTACACAGTGTAAGATTCTGTCCTCATGTCAGGGTCAGTTGGTGCTAGATCTTCAAGCATTAGCTCAGAAACACTTTCAGCCTTCATTTTCAACTGGCTATGTGCCAGTTTCATGCAGCTGTACAGTAGCTTGCAGACAAATGAAAATAGAGCAGGTCATGTGGCACTAACAAATTCCTTCTGCATGAGAACAAAAGTCCAATAGAACTCGAACTCAGAATTCAAGTCATTGGCAATGAAGTTTTAAGCATTTTGACCATTTACTTTGTATAAGAGGGCACTTGTGAAAATTACAGAAAAATTGTTATTGAAGAAACAGTACAGAAAAGCCCTAGATAATTAAAAGTGAGAGAAGTTTACTAATCTATAAATAAAATGCAAAGGATGCTATTAAGCAATTTTACTGATTAAAAAAAGATTAAATTGTTAGCACCCTTAACTTGTTTAGAGTCAATCTTATATTTTAAACTTAGAAATCTAAATTGGATTATTTTAAATCAAGATAGTCTGATTTTAAATCAACTTTTAAAAGTACAGATTTAATATCAACTTTCACAATTGCCACAATGTAGTAAGAGCATAGAAGTTTTTAACTGAGTCTTCTCTAACTTGATTGTCACAAGCCTGCCGACAAAGGTCTCTGTGGCAATTTCAAACCCTGCCAGTCAGTAACAAGACCCTCTCTGACATTTTCAAACACAACTCCACAATGAAAGGCCTCTTCCAACGCTTATAACTCCCACCCTGGGTTTTGATAGACCTTTTGGTGATTGCAAGCTGTGCAACAATGTTTACTGCACTTATTCTTCTAGACTTCCAAGGAAGCGTGGCAAAATCTTTCTGATTGTCTATGCAAAATGCTGCTTAACAAGTTACTTTCTAAGGTGAAACCTGCTTTGCAATCAGAAAAAAAAAAACACAAGCACACTGTAGATTCTACAAAAAGCAGTATGTGTATATTTTAAATTTTAAAAAATTGGAATCCCAATGTCTTAGTTAATTCTTGAGCATTTATCATAAAATTTATAGAGTACATGAAGAAACACTACTATGCTGCAATTTTGCCCTGCAAGAATCAGACTGAAGGATTCAACAACTGAAGAATTTTTTTCTGAATAATTATGTTTCATCAGGAAGTTTTTACTCTTCTGGAGGAAACATCTCATCTGATTACAAGGCATACATGTCTTCATTCCCTAAGGTTAACTTGACTGGAAAAGGAATTGCCAAGCCTAACATGCAGACAGATTCCTGAAAGTAATTTAAGTGAGCTCTCAAAATAATGAAATTACACAGGACATTGTGTTTCTTACTTGACTGCTAGAGAATAATAATTATACACCCATGCAAACTGAACACTCAGTTGTAGGGTTTGATGGGATTCACCTACAACTACATTCTTGTCCATGCCTGCTCAAATCTTGTTTACTGCAATTAACCACTTTTTTAATTACTTAAAGATTGCCAGTCTTTATGAAGCACAAGATTCTCTTCATCTGATTTACTCAAAAAATAGACGACCTAAACAAGCTTTGTTTAGAGAAATAGAGATCTAAACAAGTTTTATTAAGAGCCAAAGACTTCCTGAATCTTGAAGTGTGAATAGAATCCTTCTCTGATAGTCTCACAGCACTAATCCATGCCATGGACTACTTCTTATTTAGAGTACTATAAGGAGTTCTACACAGAGTTGCCCCTGAAGACATTTCAGAAACTCCAGTTACTACAAAATGTGTGGCCAGAGTCCTAATTGGAACTGGGCAATAGCCTGGAATAAGATTTTTCAAACTGAGTTCCAAGGAACCCCAGGATTCCGTGAGAACTTGGTGGGCTTCTGTGAGAGACCAAGGGCAAAAAAAAAAAAGAAAGAAAGAAATGAAGTTCACTCGAACAGAGTCAGTTTTATATCACTAGAGCTTTGCCTCTTGATCAGGGGTTCTGGGAATTTTGTTTTTTAAAAAAACCCTGGTTTAGAAAACCCTTCATGACCTGAGGCTACAGTGGAGTTCTTGGTGCTGACGATGTGCCTAGTTGGTTAATGAAGCGTCTGCAAGCAAACAACCAAGCTCGGAGAGCACCAGGAACTCCACAGTTCAACCCTGAGCTATGTATGTTCTCTTCTACTGAGGCCACAATGCCCAATAGAATGCTTGTTTGTGTTGCTACCCTTATTTATTTATTTATTTATTTAGTCAGCAGTCAGTCAATTTATATATCCCAAGATACATAAGCTGGTGGGTTGGCTCCAAGAGCCATATCCAAGGCTAACTTATGAAGATAGGTTACCTGGAAACAGGCCTTTTTGGGATTCTCTCCCACCTCCCACTTAAGAAGGCCGTCCTCACGTATGCCAGGCACTACCTTTACTATCTTTTCAGCACCAGGCAAAAATATTCTCAATTATCCCAGGCCTAACAACAACAGTAATGTAATTTTTAATCTTCTATTGCTGCTTTTTCACCATTATTTTCTTCCAAGTTTATGTAATTGTTTTAATGTGTGTTTTGCATATTAATTCACATTGTTTTTCTGACTAGTTTTTATTCTGAACTACTGTTGAGCTCAGAAATAAGTATAAGCAATATATACTTTTTAAAAAATAAATAAATAAAGGGGGGGGAGAGACCTATACTACTGCTTTCCACAACAAACTAACGCAACAGCTTCTCAGAAAATTATAAACAGTTCCCCAAAATTATCCTTTATGTAGTAATAATAAATGGGGGTTTGGGGGGAAACTGTATATTAAAGACAGCAAATTGTTTTATTGAGAACTTCTGAGGAACAATGAAGATATTTTGATATGGGAATATACACGCTCCAGTGAGTAAGCTAGTAATACTTTGAAAATGTAGGGAGTTGTAAATATATTTTAGACAATAATTATTGGGAAAACATAAACATAATTTTTGCCTTTTATAAATTAAAAAGTTGCTAATTCGAGGGCAGATAAATCATATGTGGTTGATGATACTTTAACACCGCTACATCAACGTTTAAAAAGATAAAAAGTGCACATGCAAAACAAAGCACACTTCAGATATTTCAGGATAGATTTTTGGCAATTTTTTAATTGACTATTTATTTATTTAACTCATACTCTGCCACAATCTAATGACTCTCAATGGCTTACACAGTAGCCTGATCTCCACTGGGAGGCTGTTCCAAAGCATTAGCGCTGCCACAGAAAAACAGCGCCTTATTGCTTTGGCACTTTCCCCCCTCTCAGAAGTGTGGGATTGTAAGTATTTTCTACTTAGTGGATTAGACAATTCCAACTGGAGCAGGAGGTCCTACGGATATTGAACATTGAGTCAACAGATATCTTATACTTCAGAGCCTAGGAAAATAAAAAAATATACTGGGAAGATTTTAAAAGGAAACATTTTATGGCTTTTGCAATTAATGAAGTAATCACAAGATATGGAAGGGGGTTGCACAGTCGTAACTTTGTAAATAATATGTATAATAAAATTATATTTTATCATAAAAATATGATTGATTTTTTATTTAAACTAATAGTAATCAATCTGAAAGTACTAAAAAAGCATCCACCATAATGATCAGTGCTTTTGTAACCGATTAGCCTCTTCTTACCATGCTAATTTGAGCAGTCTAAATGCACATTTTCCTCCCATTCTCTAGATAACTGAATTTAGTTTACTTGTATTATTAATTGGGTCATAATATAGTCAAATACTTATTATCCAGCTTGAACAGTTTTCAGTAGATTAGTTTAATTTGATAATCTGTAGTCAATGGTGCATTGCTCAGAATCATTTTCAGGATTATCTAAGGCTCTTGAAAAATACAATGAAAACTATAATGAATTATTAGTTTATCAGCTACAGGATATGAAGAGAATTACATTTCAACAAAGAGGCAAGCTACTTCATTGTACAGCAAAGTGCATGCTTTCTTTCTCCTTTCTTCAATGTATGTCCAAATCTGTTTTGGTCCAAGTATTTGACTGCTATTGAATTCTTTGGACCACACCACATTTTTAATTCACATGACCTGACATAATGGAGATTTACATAGAATGAATCCTATCTTGTAATACATTCAGATATCTTTCATTACTCTCCCATTACTGCCAAAGGCATAAGTAGTATGTCTTGGACGGTGCAGGAGAGATGCAGTAACTAGCAAAGGTTAGGTCCCACATAGTTCTCTGGTGCATGCAGCTGGGCTGTAACTATGGAGTCCAGAAGTAGAATATTCCAGAGTTCTGAAATTAACAGCTCTAGTATCACATGCAGAGATTCTAACTTCACACAGAGATAAAAATGAACAGGGGCTGCCATGTGCTGATCTTACCAGGGGACAATTTCCGAGAGAGTACAGTTGAAATTCAGTTTGAAAGACAAAATATTTCAGAACCAGTTGTTACCTAGAAAGTGCTTGCAGTGACAAGCAAATATTAAGTTGTTTTTTGAAATTAGGGCCACTGACACTTTTCCCCAGGATAGAATTCCACAGCCAGGGTGCCACAGCGAAAAGGTCCACCCACTAGTCAGAACCACCAACAGGGCCACAAACAGGGCCTCCACAGCTTGCACAGGTTAGAAGGACTAGATGATGTGGTCCTTTAAATATTTGTACACAGGCAGCCCATGCAGTGCTTTAAAAGTACAAGCCCCTTTGTATTCCTACTAGATATACTAAATCAATGGTAATTTTTGAAAACAATGGGAACAATATTTTTTCAGAAAAATAGACATATATGCTACACTTATTTTTTAGCATCCTTTATAAAGTCACATTTGTTATTTGCACATAAACTTTCGCTCATAAAAATTGACAGATATGGTTTATTTAAACCAAGGTTATGAAGTTACTGATTGAATTTAAGTGTTTTTAATTACTGTTCCAAATGGAGCTACAAAACACTGAATATTAAGGGAGGTACTATCTCTTCATTTTTGCCTGAAAGAACTAGGCAGACATTAGAATTAAAGACAAACAATTTATAGTAAAAATAAAATAAAATAAAATTGTACAATCTGAACTTTTTCCTCTACCATATTAAGCAGATATAAAAGTCTTAATTTCAAGAAAAGAACTGAGAAAATTGAGAGAGGAAGGGGGGCTTATGCTAATGCTTACCCATTTGTCTATATGAAATATGTGATAAAGGAAAAGGGTCACTAAAGAGGTCAAAGCCACAATATGTTGTTTTATTGATCCTTTTTTTTTTAATTTAAAGTGCAGTCGTCAATGTTTCTATCTTTTCTGATGATTTTTATCATATCAATGGATTTTTGAACACTGAAGGTTTACCAGTGTTGATTGACACAAACTTCTCTGTCTTTGAATGTTATATTATTTAAATTTTATGTAAGCATTTCCAAATCCAAACCAATTTCTTTCACACTGTTACCATATCGTATATCATTTTAAAAGAAAGAAAATATTTCATAATTTCTTCAGTTTTCAACATTGTAAAAATTAAAAAGGCTCCAGGAGGGGGGACAGGGGGTTGGGGACAAGAAAACCAAGTTCCCTTAACTTTTCCAGTTTTTTTTTTTAAACCTTGGTCTTTATGTCTGTATAACTGTCAGGCCTAGCCCAAGGAACTCCAAGAGACCATGTAAATTCAGTCCAGCAATGTTTATTAGCTACAACCTCTAGCAAGAATCTTCCCAGACTGAAACCCCAGCTCCCAAGTAATGCCAACCACAACATTGTGAATTTCTCAGGGAGGTGCCAGTCTCATCCTCTTATCTCTCCCTCACACCTCAGGAGATGAAAGAAAATGTTTTTCTCCCTGAGTCTGGCCTTCATAATTCCATTCCATCACAATAACCTGTTTACCAATCTGGCAACTGTTCTTCACTACTTAGAGTTTTTACTGCACGCATACTCCCACTATGCAGCATTCCATTTGTAAAGCTATTCAGACACAGAATAACTGCACTATCATAATCTAGGAAAAATCATGACTGGAACATCGTCTGAAGCCAGGCCCTTGTGCCAGTAAAACATGTGAACCTCTAGTAATAGTTTGGTATTAAGAAGTCTCCCCAAGCTACACATCTCTTCCTCCAGAACACCTCATCCAGAACAGTTCTTCCTAATTCCCAGGCATGACATCCATCTACCAAATGTATATACTTCTTATTGGCCATTATCCAAATCTAGTACAACAGGATTCTGCTGAGTGATCTGGACAAATCTTTAGGAGCCCGCTCATTACCTGAGAAAGCTCTGTTAAGCAGATCACTAATGGTGAAGAGACAGCTCTCTTCACGTAGAGGTGCAATTATATACCCTCACCTAACCTCAGTCATTAAGTATATTTTAAGAGGGATTGCAGTGTTAATTCCTATTTAATAATTTACCGAGACATAGATAAGTTAATGGGAACATCTTTATGGCAGACTAAAGCTCCTAGAATATCTTTGGCAAACTGAGGCTACCTTATTATGATGGTGGCTAATTTTCATTGAGATTTTAATTTAACACACACGTGTATGTATATATGTAGATATATATCTTTTTATAATTATTCATCTCTTTGGGCCCATCTGCAGAGCAAGTGCGTGACTCCTTTGAAATCTGTAGAGTTTTAGGGTCCAGGTATACTAAACCATTCTATTCCAGCCTTGAAAGCTGCGAGGCGTATTTGGTTATTAGCTGGTAAGCAGTTACGTTTTCAAATCACATGAGACACTGATGCTGTGGAATAACCGAAATGCAAGAATAGCAGGGGAGATGCTGTATGGGAATGCTTGAACTAAAAAGAATTAACACTTCCAATCAGTTGATTCCTAAAGAGGCTGCATGTTGTTAATCTTTTGGTGGCCCTGGGTACCATCTCTTTCGGTACCCTTTCAGACTGCCTTCAGGGGTTGGAAATAGAAACCCTGGTGTCACAGTGGTTCTCCTCCTTCCTCCAGTTCAGCCTGTATGTGCGTAACATACTAAACTTGTATATTATTAACTTTGCTTTGTTTTTTGTGGTTTAGCAAATTGTATAAACACAGCTCATTTGGCTGGTTTGGGTTCAACGTGCTATCCAAGTCCAATAAATAGGTTAATTCCGTAACCAGATTACTTACATTGTTCAAACACAGCCAATGAGTTGATTTGGGCACATTACTCATTCATACAGGGATACTATGGTGATAAAATGAGATGTGTATGCTATCCTAAATGAATAAGATATAAAATATGATAAATATGTACAAGTGTAGCAAGGCAGTGTCTCTTCCATGCAAACCTTCCTTGAAGTAATAGTTTCAGTCAGTTTCATGTCTAACACACTAGAAGAAAATATACTTTTATTTTTTAGAAAAAAAAAAAAGCATGCTATTATAGTGTTCCCTGTATAGTGTATACAGTGGGGCAAAAAAGTATTTAGTCAGCCACCAATTGTGCAAGTTCTCCCACTTAAAAAGATGAGAGAGGCCTGTAATTTTCATCATAGGTATACCTCAACTATGAGAGACAAAATGGGGGGGAAAATCCAGAAAATCACATTGTCTGATTTTTAAAGAATTTATTTGCAAATCATGGTGGAAAATAAGTATTTGGTCACCTACAAACAAGCAAGATGTCTGGCTCTCACAGACCTGTAACTACTTCTTTAAGAGGCTCCTCTGTCCTCCACTCGTTACCTGTAGTAATGGCACCTGTTTGACCTTGTTATCAGTATAAAAGACCCCTGTCCACAACCTCAAACAGTCACACTCCAAACTCCACTATGGCCAAGACCAAAGAGCTGTTGAAGGACACTAGAAACAAAATTGTAGACCTGCACCAGGCTGGGAAGACTGAATCTGCAATAGGCAAGCAGCTTGGTGTGAAGACATCAACTGTGGGAGCAATAATTAGACAATGGAAGACATACAAGACCACTGATAATCTCCCTCGATCTGGGGCTCCACGCAAGATCTCACCCCGTGGGGTCAAAATGATCACAAGAACGGTGAGCAAAAATCCCAGAACCACATCGGGGGACCTAGTGAATGACCTGCAGAGAGCTGGGACCAAAGTAAAAAAGGCTACCATCAGTAACACACTACGTCGCCAGGGACTCAAATCCTGCAGTGCCAGGTGTGTCCCCCTGCTTAAGCCAGTACATGTCCGGGCCCGTCTGAAGTTTGCTAGAGAGCATTTGGATGATCCAGAAGAGGATTGGGAGAATGTCATATGGTCAGATGAAACCAAAGTACAACGTTTTGGTCTAACCTCAACTCGTTGTGTTTGGAGGAGAGAGAATGCTGAGTTGCATCCAAAGAACACCATACCTACTGTGAAGCATGGGGGTGGAAACATCATGCTTCAGGGCTGTTTGTCTGCAAAGGGACCAGGACGACTGATCCGTGTAAAGGAAAGAATGTATGGGGCCATGTATTGTGAGATTTTGAGTGAACACTTCCTTCCATCAGCAAGGGCATTGAAGATGAAACGTGGCTGGGTCTTTCAGCATGACAATGATCCCAAACACACCGCCCGGGCAACGAAGGAGTGGCTTCGTAAGAAGCATTTCAAGGTCCTGGAGTGGCCTAGCCAGTCTCCAGATCTCAACCCCATGGAAAACCTTTGGAGGGAGTTGAAAGTCCGTGTTGCCCAGCGACAGCCCCAAAACATCACTGCTCTAGAGGAGATCTGCATTTAGGAATGGGCCAAAATACCAGCAACAGTGTGTGAAAACCTTGTGAAGACTTACAGAAAACGTTTGACCTCTGTCATTGCCAACAAAGGATATATAACAAAGTATTGAGATGAAGTTTTGATATTGACCAAATACTTATTTTCCACCATGATTTGCAAATAAATTCTTTAAAAATCAGACAATGTGATTTTCTGGATTTTTTCCCCATTTTGTCTCTCATAGTTGAGGTATACCTATGATGAAAATTACAGGCCTCTCTCATCTTTTTAAGTGGGAGAACTTGCACAGTTGGTGGCTGACTAAATACTTTTTTGCCCCACTGTATAAGGTTTCTAGACAGACCCTTATATATCCCATCTTAAAGAAATTTCCAGATAGGGAGTGCAATTTCTATTTAATGTTATTTCTTTCGGACAAGGACTCGAAAATATCCTCCCAAGCAGCCCAGTTTTGTGCTACTATCAGTAAGATATGCTGTACCATTACTTAAGTTTGGAATTTCTTACAATAGCACTTTTATTTTAGTATCCCTGTTCTTAATTATTTTTAGATCCTATTATACCTATTGTTTTTCTGTTTTTATATATATATATATATATATATATATATATATATATGTGTGTGTGTGTGTGTGTGTGTGTGTGTGTATGTATTGTGTGTGTGTGTGTGTGTGTATAAAACTTCTATTATTAGATATTTGATTGTATCTGGCCTTAGGGCTGTAATAAAATTTATTTGACTTGATTACTTTTATTTTTCAGAAGTACAGAGCAATGCTGGGAAGGGAAGGGGAAATCCAGTTCAATACCAAAATCCTTTAACCATTTCTATATATTCTTATGAGAGAGACATGGGAAATCACTGTTCTTATGGTAAGTGCTAAATTTGCCTGAATGGTCTCTGTAGTAACCTCATATTCCAATGAGACAATCATGTGATCAATGCCCTCAAGCTCCCGCCGTTTACCCTGCATTGCCCTATTTTACAAGAGCTTTCCATTCCAGCTTTCTACAGCAAAGAACCATTATCTGGTCTCCTAATCTTCACATTCATCAGTTCTAAAATGTTAAAAAAATATTTAAAATTGGGTTAAAATAAAAATAAGAGGGAGAGAAAGTGCAGAGTTTAAAAGAGACAACGTGTCTACCATTTATATTTTATTAAAAACAGATTAATCATATTATCGAAATGCAACCCAAACTCTTTCAACATTAATTAATAGCACATCCTGATCAAGTCCTTGAGAAGTTAGAACTACAGAGAATGACAGAACTACAGGCATCCAGATTGTTAGGAAACAGTAAGTTTCAGGCTTCAGTTTGCAGCCTTATAACTGAATCAGGCACATCTAATCCACTTGGCCAATGGGGCAGCAACAAGCTCAAGATAGTAATGAAGAGTAGTCAAGGCCTTCCTGGGTGCCATGAGGGAGACAGAAGACACTGTGGCATACAACCAATGATGTCACCATTCATGACAGATGCTGTCATTGGTTGGATGTCACTTGGGCACATTCTGCTCCACCACAACTCTGGGAAGTCTGCAAAGAACTGCAACTGACTTCAGCAGAGTCAGCATAAAGTACACACATACAAATCAGTAACTCCCATCAACTTCAGCTTATTTTCAAACAGTCTGCCACAACTACTTGCTTCTATATGTTATATTTATGAAAACAACATGGCTAAAAGCAAATGGTTTAAGGAGTTCATATTATTCAATCATACACAAAAGTGGCAAACTGTCCAAAAACATATCTTATATAATAATCCAATTCTATACATATGAATGAGTGTTTTAGATGAATAAAATCCCCTTCTTCATGTAAGATATACTATGCATGCCTAGAGCTTAGTCCTAAAAAAAGATTCAGGAAGACTGAAAACCACCTAAAAATGACAATTTTTTTTGCTGAGTAATTAATTTTTCCAGGTTTGTGCAGGACTGATTCAAATCCTAGATCTTAGAAAATTCAAATTATGTTCTTATTCTTGTGTGACTAATCTGTCAGTGTGTATCAGCAGTTTTTAAGATGCTTTAAAAAGTGAATGGGACTGTCATTAAGCCTTCTTTCTTTGGCCCTATAAATATAAAATTGTGTTTCTAACTGCAAGTTGGTTCCCTCAAGTATTACTCTGGCAACAAAGGCTGACTTCAGCTTTTCATCAGGTGTATATTTTAGCTACTACTCAACACAGTCAATAGTTCCAATTTAAATCAGTGCAACCTGTTGTTCTCTATAACACACAAATGGATATATAAGGCCCTGGTGATAGAGAGGATTCCACCATTTTTTACAGTGCCTCCACCACAGCTCGAAACTGGGAAAAAACAAAACAAAAAAGAACATGTGCAATACACATTCCATAGCCAAGTTAATCAAAATAAATTATTTGACTTAGTTCAGTGTTAAAATAATACTATTTTGGTTAAAAAAAAATTGCTACCACAAATTGTAGTATTTTTATAGCAAAACCATACAGGCAACAGCCAAGAAATATTGTTCCCACAACATAGCAATAAGGCCTTTCACTCCAAACACCTTAAAACACTGAATGTGGGACATAATGCCCAGGTCTTTATCCAGAAAAGATCTGTAGCAATACTTTATAAACAGTATACTGTATAATACTGTTTAAATAGCCTGACTGCTAATCAATTACAGAAAGATTTCCCCTCCTCTACTTTCTGACATCAAACATTGATGAACGTTTAAAACATGAACACCTCTCAGTGAACAAACTAGCAAAACTTCCATTTTTTGCAAATCCAGAAAGTTAAAATGAAAGTTAAGAATCTGAAGCTATGAGTTTTTCAGATACTGTGCTCTGCTTGTGCTTCTAGCTCATTTGTTTCTTAGGACAAAGAATATAAATTAAAGATGCCTACTTTCATCAATCGTTACTAGGACCTGTCAATTAAATATTGAATTCTTCAACAGCAGTATAAACATAAATGAATATCAATAAGAACATGTTTCTCAGTAGCAAAGCTAGATGATTTTACAACATGATTCATACAGTCCTTTAACCTGCTAATCTGGTTAAGCAGCAGAAGAAAAAATAGTGAGCAAATGCAGCACTGCATTTGCCTAAAGGAAAGATATTCTGTACATGCTAGAGAAACATGTAGTAAAAAAAGATCTTCATTTCATCATAACTGTAAATGAAAATATGAAATTATACAGCAACAATAAAATGTAAGCACAGTGAGAAAGCTAACATTTTTACAGAATACTTCACCTTCCAACATTATCTTGAGACTCTGTATAGGAAATTACTACTACACTCAACAGGATCATCTGGACCTAACTCATTTTTATGTATTATCTTCTTATCCAGATATAATAATTCTGGCCTATCATGTAAGGCTAGTGTAAGGATTTCTTAGATTCCATACAAAATGGGACTGCCTATTTATTCAGAGAATCATCAAAAATATTTGAAAAGGGCAGCAAATGCCACCCTTTGAAAAGATAAAGATCTTTTCAGGTACAGGTTAACTGTTGATGACTACATCCATAGAGTTTTCTTGGGAACGTTAACAGAAGTAGTCTGTCACTATTTTTCCCCACCCCCCCATTGCTGTTTTTTAATTTTCCATTCTAGCCAACAGCCCTGGGATTCTCAAGTGGTGCCCCATCAAAGTTTTAACCAGAGCTGACCCTGCTTAGCTTCTAAAATCAGCCAAGGGCAGCTAGGTCCTGAAGTTTGAACTTACAGACCATCTACAGCTTGCAATTTTAAATATTATAGACACAGCACAGTCTCACAATATTACCCCGTAGCAAATTCTCACATCCTACTTCCTGTATGAACTTCTGTAGGCACCTGTTTCATTTTGTATTTTCCCCTTTGCTTCTCTCTCGCCATAAACCATCCCTCTCCTGCCTCTCAGAAAACTCATATTAATCCTTTCTAGACTAATCCTTGCTGCTGTACAGCAAACTGCACAAGAGACAGGCAGGAAGGCTGCAGGGAGGATTCTCAGCACAGTGGGACAAAGATAGTTGCTATTTCCTAAGCCAGACGAATGCTGCTCTGAAATTGCGCCAGCCTCGGGCCCTGGTCGAGGGAGTGAGGAGAGGCGCTACATGTGCCGATAGCACTGGCAGCAAGGCACAGAATCTCACACCGTCCCACTAATCTCCTTCATTAAACAGGTGCCTCAATAGGAGCAACTCCACAGCTCACAGGCAGCTCTTTTCTTGAGGGAAGGGAGAGACCCAGAAAGCTATTGCTTGCTTTGACTCCTCCTCTTCCCAAACAAATCTAAAAACCAGTCATACTAGCTTTTTTCCTCCTGAGCAGAGCAAAAGGAGCCATAAGGAGGTAGATCAGAGAGTAAAACAGCCCTTAAAAAGGAAGAAGGGGGATCAGACACTCAGTGACAGCAGTGGGAAGTGTCAAACATTTCCATTTTTCCCACAATTTTTAACAGATCCTTTCATGAATATCTAAGCTAGATCTCCCCGCTTTGGTCACTCTCCAGATGAATGCACTTACAGCCCCCAGAATGCTCCAGCCAGCATCAAGCACTGCTGTGAATTCTGGGGGTTGACTCCATGTATCTGGAGGATGTCCCCTATAAAGAAGGCTGATATAAACGACATTTTGGAAGAGAGAGGAGGAAAAACATAGGAGTGTCTTTGTTTTAAATATTCTGCAAAAAGGAACAAAAAGAAAAGAAAAGCTGACTGAGCTAAAAGTAGACTTTCAGTACCAAGAGTCAAATTTAAGAATAATGTTGGAAAAGAACTCAAAAGGAAATGGTAGAAGAGCTACAGGTAGCAGCAACTGTTCACAAACAATAAGTACCAGCTAAGAATTTGAGTATGAGAGCCAAGTGGCCTAATTTCTGAACCCCAATAGGGTTCAACCGTATCGTATTACCAAAAGATCCTAACAGCTAAAATTTGGCTGCATTTTGACATTACATCAAGAAGTAGAATGTGAGACAGAGCTAGGCAGATATCAGGCTTTGCAGGCACAAGCTAGATCACTTCTGTGATTTCTCTTGAGTTTTCCAGGATGGTTTGTAATCTAGAAGACATCTTCAAACAGGGTGGATCTGCCCCAGACACTAAGTCTCTGGAGGAAGTACATCGCAAATATACCACTTTTATTTTCTACCACAGAGGTTGACTACATCTCAGTTAACACTGGAAAAATAAAAGTGTATTTGGAAACAAAATTATAGTTAGGTGAAAAACAGAGATATGTACATACGTATAATCCATGACATTGGTTTACACATCCTTCTCCATCTGAGAACCATATTTAAGTCATGCTTCTTTTTCTCTTTTTAATGGTCTTTCGTGAACTTTAAGTAAAATCACTGAAATTACCAAGGCCACATTTATTGTATGAAAATGGTCTCAGTAACCCACAAATATTTGAAAGATGTTTCCTAGTAAATAGTACAGTATATCTACTAGAAGAAAAGGGGATATTTAAAGCAATGCCTATGCTTTGTTCTTTAGAAAAGCTAAGGAATAAAATAATAAAAGACACTATCATTTTTTGTCCCACTGGTAGACTTTCAGTATCTGGAGAGCCTACATAAGCTGTCAATGTCTGATGCACCCCATAACAGTTGTACCCAAATTGCAGAAGTTTTTTTGCTGTAAAATCAAAAGACTGTTAGGAAAGTTGCTTGAGTGCATATATGCTCCATGTGTCTTTTTTTTTTTTTCCCAGAGAAGGAAGACTTTCCTGTGATTGAATATGTAAGACTGTTTTTCCTCCTTATTTCCTAATGCTGAAATTGATGTGGCTATTTTTAAATGTAGTTCACTTTTAGCTTGTTCACATTTAAATTGATTGAAGAGTGTGAAATGACATTAAGTGTCCATAGTAAACAGATACTTGTCATATTAATAAATAATTATTGCTCCTGTTTATATCTCAACAGCTGCTCTCATGAACAAAAACAATAATCTTGAATCAAGAGTCAGAGAACACCACAAAGTTATTAGAGGAATGATCAGCTAGGAAATAAAAACAGCATTAGAGCAATCAGATAATCAGTTTAATGGAGAAATACTGAAAGTGTACACAGGGATAGCATTTGGACTAGGCCAGAAACTAGTTATAAAATGTTAAGAGGAGATAGGAGGTGACAAGGTATGTATGTTAATATCAAGAGTTAATTGGTATCAAATATCAAATAAAGAGCTATAGACACCAGAAACCCAAGCACCCAGCCCAAATAACTACACACACTTTTAAAGAAAATGGATGAAAAAATTGAAGAATGATAAGGGAACAAAAGCACACATTTTCTTTTCCTCACAGCAAGATGAAGAATGCAGTCCAGAGTTCTGCTGTGCTAGAATGTATTTCTGTTCCAAAACATTCTTCAGGGTTGTTGTTTTTTTAATCAATCCTCCATAGGATCAGACAGCTTGAATATGCCCGGAATTTCTTGATTCCTCATCCTAGATTACTTTGAGATGGAAACTAAGTAAAATTACACGCAAAAAGAATTAGCTCTGCTCAAAGGGTTGTGATGGAGGAAAACCCTTTATAGCTGCCCTTGAACCTAAGTAATAATATATTGAGGCACTTTGGAAGGAAAACTAGGGGAAAGGGCATGAGGCAGGGCAAAGAAGAAATTATATTGAGAGGATTTGGCTACTCTTAGCGTTTTGTGCAGAATATAAAATGGGAATGTGTGTCTAGGTATCAAAAATTGATGAATGCTAATTTGTTCTACGGTGATAGCAGGGTCTCAGAGTTTAAGCTTTACACTTAAATATAGGATAGAGAATAAAGTTTGTCCAAGTAGCATGCCTGCATTAGTAACCTGGGAGAAAGTGAGGTGTCTGAATGCTTAAAAAAGTCATTCTAATATGTTATAATAAAAGATACCAGCTTTGTGACGTATGTCTAAGTATTTACACTGCACATCTTTCCAAGAAGAACTAACATGTCCAGAGTAAAGACGGTAGAAGCTGATTTACAATGGCAGGAAACTAAGTACATTGGCAACAGCATGAGCCAGCATGGTGTAATGATTAAAATGCTGGATTAGAACTGAGAAAACCCAGGTTCAAGTCTGCCTAAACCATGGAAGTTCACCAAGTCACATTTGTGAGATGGGCAGCTATACAAATTTAATTAATCAATAAGTAAGTAAGTTACTTCGGTGAAATCTCTTTCAGCTCTACCAAGCTCCCTGGTTTGTTGCTGTGAGAAAAAACTGGAGTACAGGTAGTCCTCAACTTATGACTATAACTGGGACTGAAACTTCTGTTACTGAGCCGCGCCCGATTTGCGTCCTTTTTTGCCATGGCCATTAAGCAAATCCAGCTTCCCCCATTGGCTTTGCTTGCTGGAAGCCCCTGGGAAGGTCGCAAATGGTGATCATATGACCCTAGGACGCTGTAACTATCATAAATACATGCCGGTTGCCAAGCACCCGAATTTTGATCATGGGACACTGCAATGGTTGTTAAGTGTGAGAACTGGTCGTAAGTAACTTTTTTCAGCGCTGTTGTAACTTTGAATGGTTGTAAGTCAAGGACTACCCGTATTATGTATGCCTCCCTGAAGGAAAGGGAGGATATAAATCAAATAAATAAAGTAATAAATAATACAGAGGCAGCATTGTTTATTACACCAAATGAACATGCACAAAGTCATTCATGCAAACTCCTGTATGACTACAATTTGTTAGAAAAACTGTGATGCATGCCCACAAAATTTACACCTTAAAGCATGGGGAGGGAATACTTCAAGCAGGGGGATGGCTAGCCCCGTAGTGGCCAGCTCTCCACAGCCTGATTTTCCATCTGCTTGGATCTTCCTTTCTTTAGCATTGTTTTAAATTTTGGATGTTTTATGTGTTCTAGACGTATTTATAGTTTTAATGTTTTTTGTAAGTTGCCCAGAGTCCCTTATTGTGGGGGAGATGGGCGGCGGAGAAATCCAATAAAATAAAATAAAATAAAATAAATAATTATAAATATGCACATTACAAAGATAACCAAAAGATGGAATTCAAGATGGCTCCAATTCTCAAAATACAGTGGGCAACCAGTGGCAGACCACAATTTTCTCCCATGTAGGTTAAGTAACTTTACAAGTAGTCCTCGCTTAACGACCGTTTGTTTAACAATGGCTCAAAGATACAACAGTCTCAGAAAAGGTGCTTTATGACCTATACTCACACTTATGACCATCGCAAATCATTGCAACATCCCCCATCATGGTCATGTGATCGCGATTTACAATCCTTTTATAACAGTCCTTAAGCAAATCACATGGTCATTAAGCAAATTCCAGTAAAAAAAAGTCCATTGGGGAAGCTGGATTCACTTAATGACCATGTGATTCGCTTAAATACTGCAGTGATTCACTTAACGATCATCATAAAAATGCTTGCAAAATTGGGTCCAGCCACATGACTTACTTAATAACTGCCCTCCTTAACAGCCAATTTTCCGGTCCCTATTGCGGTTGTTAAGCAAGGACTACCTGTACTTAGATTAAGTATCTCTAATTAGTGTTCTGTAAGAATTAAATACATTTACTTCTGGAAAATATTGTTGAAGGGCTACTACAGTTGAAAAGATAGATATACCAATGAAAGTATATATCTTGTACTGGGAAAAAACGCATACTTTGAGGATTGTTTCATGCTGTGTTAATCTCTAAGCTTACATTAAATCTGTGTAAAGTTTAGTAAATGTATGAACTCATGACAGCAAAAAATTCAGGAATGTAATGACAGAAGGATTACAAGTAGTATATATTTACTTTTAACTACTGTAGGAACTTAGGTATCATCTAAAATTGAGAGTATCATAACTTAAGTTGTTCTTATTTCTAATCAAAGATATACTGAGCACTAACTGTAAAAGTAAAATAATTAGCATCTCCAAAAATATATTAATAACTGAATTAATATAACAGAATAACACACGGCTATATGATATTATCATTTTATGTTTTTTCAAGCAGTATTTAATATTATACTACATTTAGGATTCTGTTATACAAGTTGGAAAATACCTGTTTGAGAATATTAACACAAAAATATACAAGTGTTTCATCTCTTGTATAGTATAATTCACAGGTCAATGATAAGCGTTTCTAGAAAAGTTTCCCACTGTGCTATACTGATACCCAATTTAGCATGTTTAAATGTAAAGAAACCTACAACTAAAAATCTTTTACATAATATAAAAATATATGGAAGACTTTTTAAAAAAATAGTCAAGAGAAGTTGGACTGAAATATTTGATTTGGGCTTAGAGAGAATCACATGTGCTTTTAAATTGTGACAACGTACATATGGACCTACAACAAGCTCTGCTAGCTTACTTCTGCACAAATATAGCTCTGTACAATTTATCTCTGAATGGATTATATTTCATTAAACAATTCAAAGTCTTATTCTGAAGCATTTTCAACAAACATATTTGGAAAAATTTTAAGGAATGACGACACAACAGAACGTACTTCCTTGATTGGGGGGATTAATATATGAACAGTTAATACACAAACATTCTCTGCAGAGCAAAACTTGTACTCGCCCAGTTTAGTCGCCTCCTTCCCTGTGCTCTCTTCAAGCACTCTATGACTCTTTCACAATATCCAGTCCTTGCTTTATCCCATAGTACTCTCTGATCCCAATGTTCAATCTATCTCTTCCTTCCATTCTATCCTTCTTCTGCATCTTGCAATTTTTCTTCTATCTCCTCTGTCCCATTCTCTCAGCACTTATCAAGTACTGTATGTTGAACCCCTTTTCAAACATGGAATAATGCATTATTTTATCTTCAGTTTAATTTATGGGGGAAATGATGATTTATGAAAGTAGCAATTAACTGAAATGAAATTGATTAAATGCTGGAGAAGGATCTGGGTGTGAATTGGGAAAATATTTGAGGTTGACACCCTAGATCACATCACACTTGGCTTTATTATATGTTAGTATATTGTCAAACATATCAAATTCTATTAAGCTGCAACTTTGCCATTTCCCAGTGATTGTCTAAAGGGACAGAAAAGATTGGATTGTGAGTACTTTTTGGCAGATAAATTGTAAATAAAGAAAAACTCTTGCTTTAGAAGGAACTGGGAATGGGGGTGCAAATTAATAAACATTTTAATTTGGGTTATTTGGATGGGAAATTGAGTAGCTTTGTTTACCATGAAATCTAAGTAAATCTCAGCAATTTGTATGTTGTATGTTGATACTTAATTATATATAAACATTATGTTGATTAGTGTTAAACAGACTTATCTCTGGAATCTTTTAAATGTCTACGATCATAACTGATCACAGAATGTCTCTAAATATTGTTGGGTACATCTTTCTACCATAAAAAAAGATGGCTGAAGAGAGACAATTTTGCCTAAATATTCATAGAGAGGAGACAGGGATTTTTTAGTTCTGCCATTTCCAAATCTAATTATACCCAATCTAATTGTGCAAGTATATGGCTGTAGGCATTTCTCTTCAATTTCCAGGTGCACAGCCATTCCATCAAGTAGTGATGACAAGCAGCCGCCTTTAATTTCAACCAAATCTTGTAAGTAGAGTGCCATTAAACTTCACTCTACCATTTTTAAATGTTTCCCTAAAGTAAGATATTTCACTTGAAGTAAATGCATTTAAATTTTTAAAGAAACACCATGTTATAGCTCATCTTCCATTTAAAGAGACTATCACATATAGATTAACTACAGAAGGGGCTTGTAGCACTTTAAAAAAAAAAAAAGCACAATTCGCACATCTGAAGTTGCCCTAATACATTTGTTAATATTTAAGGTGCCATGAAATCTTGTTTTGCTCCAAAAGGCTAACACAGCTATGCTTCTCAAAATTAATAGCTTACAGTTGTTTTTATACAATTATTTTTTTCCATACAGTAGGATAATTTCAAGCTGGAGGTAGAACTCGAAGCAGCTCAGGCAAGACAACTGTAGTTTTCCCGTAGGGCAGGGTGGCCTTAATATCTAATTAAATAGCAAAGAAACAGAGGAGTCTTGATTTCTCCCCTCCACAAAACATTCCTTCGATAAAAACGAGTCTGTACACATTTTACTTCTTTTTAAGTTTCACATATCTTTCTGGGGAAAAAATAAAACTAAGATTGCCTCCAAGGAGCAAAAGTTCTCAGTTGGAGCTGCTGTGCAAGAAAAGTAGCTGAAATTAAGCTACAAGAGAAATTCTTAAGGAAAACTTACTCTCACTGTGGATATTTTTTTCAATAATTTCCTCAGACTACATGAAGGGTGAGGACTAAGTATAAAGACACTTAACAGTCTAATTATTTCTGCTCATTCAATGATCAGTGAATCGTTCATTAAACCTTTTACCTAATCATCATCATCATTGCAAACTTTACATCAATTCATTTTAAAGGTGAGATCACCATATTCTATTTCAACAGAGGGAGTATATAACCATGCTTTCCTCTAGGAAATGTTCATCTGAATTTACACAATTTAATTATCCTTAAGCAACCAATATGCAAACAACGCATGGTTTTAAAGAACTTATTTTAAAAAATATTTTGGCAGAACGCATGCCTAGAAGCATTCAAACGGATGAATCTCATACACATACAAAAAAAAAATTATGTACTCATGCAAAATCTGCCACAGAGGTTGTTAAAAATAAACAATTTTATGCTGTAGATTTAAAGATGCGGAACATTTTCCAGGCTCCTATTCCCAGTAGAGCCTGGGGAGCAGAGGAAAGAGACTGCTGTATGTTCATACAAGCTCAGCATACAGAGCAAATCCATTTTGTAGCAAAGAAATTACATTTTAACCACAAGTTCAAACTTACAAACTGAGAATAATAATAATAATAATAAAAAAAGATATCCTTGGCATCTCAAGCAAAAAAGGTTTAGGAAGCAGGTGATTAAGTAGCCTTTGTCCAAGAAAAAGGAGTGGTATCTCACTCAATTCCCCATGTTCTCTCCCAGCAACCATAATATTTTCAAATCAAAAGTCCTAAGCGATATGGAACAAAAATATCCAAAGGATCACTTCCTGAAAGTTCCTTAAGAACTTGCCCAGACCATATTGGCTTGATATCAGCATTACTCTTAAAGTTAGCAGATAAAACCTGTACTCAAACCAGTAACAGCAATCAACACTGAGCTGCTCTGTATTTTTATAGGACTTGTAAAAGGCGTTTATTTCCATACCCAGAGTTTATGGCGTCTTTTGTTTAGGGTTAAGACAGAACAGAATGGAGATGTTACTGATCAAAATATCAGAAAATCAAAGTCTCTCTTCCCTGTTTTCAGCTACTAATGTTCTCATTTTGTTGCAATTTTCTGAATTTATTGCATTAAGATGAAGGGAGCAGAAGACAAATTACTTATAGCACATGCCCAGTGGAATGTTCTCTCTGTTCTTTTTGTGTGTGTTGTCTGACGCCTTCACTCAGATTGGAGTTTGAGCTATATACCTGCTGTTTTCCATTACACTGCATTCCAGGTTAAAAGCCAGGAGTATTTAAGGTAGAATCTGGACGATCATTTAAGTGAATTCCTCTTCATGATTGTCCAATAAATATCCTTGTTTTCTGAAAATGCCCCCTTGTGCAGTTTGCTTTCTAGTTTTATTTGCTTTTCTTCAGAACTGCAAATGGAACACAACATTATTTGAATCCTGCCAGGGGTTATCTAAGCATCTCTGCAAAGCAGATTCCTTTACTATTATCTGAATATTTAAGGCAAGGGTAGTTTTAAGTACTCTTAAAATTAATACTGTACAATTGTTTTGCAAAAAATTCAGCATTTTAAACTCAGGCCATAGATATTCTATAGAATTCATCATCACAGGACGTAGAGATGGCCATCAACTTGGTTGATTTTAAAAGGAGATTAAACAAACTCCTAAAGGAAAAGGGTTTTAATGGTTATTTGCCATGGCAGCTATAACTTCAGGGGTCCTATGCCATATTCAACCTGTTACTGAGGAATGTGGATAAGAGGGTGAAATTGTGCTTATTTGCTGTTTATCGATTCCTCTCTGAAACATCAGGTGTCTGTGGATATAGAATGCTAGTTGAGGTGGGCCTTTGTTCTGATCAAATGTTGCTCTTCTCTGGTTTCCAATGTACCTGCAGACTCTCCATCTGTCATATATTTTGCTTATTGTGTCAGTCCAGATTTTTTCATCTGCTAACTTCCAAACTATGAATAATATAAATATTTCTAAAGAGTACTGAATAGTTATCTCACTGGCAATGCTAGATGCTTAATATCAGCAGTACCTATAAAATCATCAATTTTATTTAAAAATCTCTTTTTATTGACTTCTTAAAATAGAGATCCCATTTAATCAATAATTTATCTGTTAAAAAAAACTTAATCCATCTAAAACTACCAAAAAATGTAATTTCAGAAATTAAATGACATAAAGCAACTACTACATCCAAACAACACTCGACACTGCCAAATTAAACTACACTGAGGAATGCCACACGAAAATAGGTTAAAAATTCTTTCTGAAGAAAATTGTAACTATGTGTTTCTTTGCCAGGTTAAAATCAGCGCAGGCTACAACTGAATTTTCATAAAACACCACAACTGACATTATTAACAACTTCTGATGAAATAAAAGGTGTACATGCAACAAATTTTTAATACTGAGCAGGTGAACTCACAGACAAAACCTGCTTCATATTTCTCACAGTGATCATTTTGCCATACCTACACAAAAACTTCTTAGGAGCTCATCCTAAAATACTGAACACATATCAGGAACTCACAACCAATGAACCTTCAGCAACTTATGTACAGTTCCAGCTGAACAATTTACAGTAAGAATTATGGGAACTGATTCGTTAACGAAATAATTGAATGAGTTTCCATCAGGAACATTCTGAAGGCATGCAGAACATCCCATTTTCAAAATACAAATTACCTTCTATATTTTCCAAAACAAAGAAAAATACCCTGAGCAGATACAAGAATCCATACAGTCAATTATTGCTGACTTTAAAACAGAGCTAGTGAAGGTCACACATAATGTACAATGGAAGACAAGTAAGCACCTATGTTCCTAAGTCTAAAAGTAACAATGATGTATTTATCTCTTTTCCAGTTCAGTTAAATCATAAAACAGCTTTCAAATTCTGTTGAACTTTCATTCAATCCTAATGGCCTTTTCCATTTTTTTTTTTAATGGACCAATATAGCTACATGCCATTACTGCCATGATTCCAAAAAGTATTTTAATAAAAGACTTTTGTATGTCATTTATTTACATCTCTTCTCTGTGAGAGCTATAACTCTGAGTTGACAGCAGCCTAGGGAAAGGATAAAAAAGCAACTCTGCCTTCACTGATACCAGAACATGCAAAATTAAAGGAAGATTTTATATAGGAATAGCTGTAGAGGCAGATTCTATTCTAGGAAGCTGCAGACATATGAAAATCAGTTCTATCGCGATGTAAAATCTGCACTTAAATGAAAAATCAGTTGACCACTTCCTATTCTTCTATTTATTTCTAAAAAAATATTATTCTAAACCTGCAAGTAAAGGGTACAAGGAAAAAGAAAATGGAGGAAAAAATCCACTAAGATACCTTACCTTTTATTTATAGGTTTTTCATCTTTCTCATAAGGCTTCACAAACCACTTCCCAATGCGCACAAAGTTCCGGTTCATCAAACATCTTTCCACCAGGTTGTGAATTGCTTTGAAGAGCAGAGTACGACATTCATAGGAAAGCCCATTTTCCCACACACCATCTTCCTCATCTGCAGGGATTAAAAAACCCAAATTAATATCAAGCTTTCTTTCACAGCAGCTAAGAAGAGTGCTGCCACTACTACTAAGTGCAATAAACATTATTACTGGTGTAAGAGCCATCTTAATAGCTTATATTTAAGTGTACACAAAAGCCACCTGAAATATAAATACATGAAGGAGTCTTATCTGGCCTTCTGATAGACAGCAAATCTCCATGGTCTCAGAACAGACATCTTTTCCAGCTCTTAAACAGAAATCATATTTCTGTCTGAGCAGAGATGTCAGGGATTTGCTATGTCAGTAAAATATGAGCACATCTCTCAGCCACTGTTAAATTTTGGACTACAAGGTCTTTGAGACAAAGACCCAAGTTTTTTTTCATAGTTACTACTAAGATGAAATGAGCCCTTTGGTTTCAGTGGAAGAATCTCAGCTATCATCAATGAGAGTGTCTTTAATGTATTTATCACTAACTTTTTATTATGTAGGCATGCTCACTCACTTTCTCTCTCTCTCTCTCTCTCTCTCTCTCTCTCTCTCTCTCTCTCTCTCACTTCCTGTGCTAAGAAATACAATGGGGGATACAGGTGAGAAAGAGAAGAAACTGACAATTATTGAAATCCAATCAGTAGCAATGCTCTTAAGCTATATAAATGAATGTTTGCCATAACGCGTATGTCACACAGAGCTGTAGTATTCAGGCAAGGGACACAATTTCATTCTTTGTACTCTGTTTGGATTTCCAAATTTTGTTAGGTACCTTAAGCATCCATCAGAGTTGAAAGATGGCATATAAATCAAATAATACAGGTAGTCCTCAGGTTATGACAGCAATTGGGACCAGGATTGCCATTAAGTGATGCAGTCGTAAAGTGCGACCCCACGAGACAACATCACTTAGCGATGACAATCCCGGCAGTTCTGGTTGTCTTAACCCCAAGATTCGTAGGTCATTAAGCAGGAAGCAGCAGGAGTCCCGGGTAAGGAGCGTGGGGGTACGGGAGGCTGGGGAGGCCTGGGAGGGCTGGTGCAGGCCACACGTGAGTTGGGGAAGGCCGGAAGAGGGCTTGGGAGGCCTGGCGCAGACCACACACGAGTGTGGGAAGGCTGGGGAGAGGACAACACAAGCGCAGGAAGACCGGGGATGGACAGTGCGACAGGGCATGACTGCAGGAAAGCCAGGAAGTGGATGGCATGGAGCAGGTGCAGGAAAGCCGGAGGAGTGGATGGTATGTGAGTGCAGGAAGGCTGGGGGGTGGACAATGCGGTATGAGTGCCAGAAGGCCAGGGGATGGACGGCACGGCACAAGAGCAGGAAGGCCAGGGAGGGAGTTACCAAAGCAACTCACAACCTTCCCTGCTGGCTTCCCCATTGACTTTGCTTGTGGGAAGCCGGCACGGAAGGTCGCAAATGGTGATCACATGACCACAGGACGCTGCAACCATTGTAAGTGCAAGCCAGTTGCCAAGCACCCAAATCACGATCACATGACTGCAGGGGCTGGACCTTCAAGGACCGCTCGTAAGTACCATTTGATCAGCATTGTTGCAACTTCAAACAGTTGCTGAACAAGTGGCCAGTAAGCGAGGACTGCCTGTACCACCTTCAAGCCCAGCTAACAGGCCATCTAGTTAGCCACTATAGAAAAAGAGATGTTTAACTGCATGGACAGTTTGATTTAGTAGGGCTCTTCTAATGCTAGTTTTCTTTGACAGAAAAGTTTTAACATACAGAATACAGCCTAGATTTGACTATTGTAGGTTACCTTTAATATGGAGGTTCTCTTGACATATTACTATTCATGAATTCATGGGTTAAAAAAAAAAAGCACACTCAATGAAGCAACCAAAAGTAATTAAAGCAGAGCCTATGCATCATCACCAATGCTCATACAAGTGTTCGAACAACGGAACAACAGTAGTATCCTACTACTATACATACACTCACACCTAGTATCAAATATTGAATTTTTGGTTACCGCACCCCTTTCTGTGCCCAGCGACCTAGAATATTGTTTTTCCGCTGCCAGACTCCAGCAGGCTAGTAATAGATTCTGCAAACTAGTAACCATTGTGAATGTATTTGTAAAAAGTTGCAAAAGTTACACTCTTCTTGTAATCATCCTTAGTTATTTCACGGCCTTTCCCATATTTTTTTTGAAACACAAGTCATAAACGTAACATTAGAAGTAGCTCAAAACATTCCATAAAGTTAACAAGGCAGAAGCCTAGGTCAATAATTAAATTGGTCAAATGGCAAGGATCAGTGAGGTTTTTCCCTCTGGAAAAAGTACATTGAGCCAGAGAGAACCCTTTCATAAGTTCAAGCTGGGCACAATAGCATTAAAGTCATTTGATTTCGCTACAAATTAGCAGTTTCAAATTCCTAATTAAAGCAGATGATACAGGCATTGCCACATCGTCTATCTCCAAAGATAAACAGTAACTGAACCGAGTCTTAAAAACACAATAAATATACATCACTTCAAGAGATTGAAACTGACTGTTATTTTACATCACTAGTCTTCAAACCTAGTTCCTCTGTGACAAGCTTTCCTGAAAGACAGCTATAAACTGTCTCTGCAATGTACAGAATCATTCAGAGTGTGGACTATTCACTCAGTTCATGCAGGGTAGCAATGATACCATATAGGCCTGGCCAGTTTTTATCCTAGAACTTGCTCAAAATCTTTTACAAACCCCTGAAAGCAGAGAGTCTGACAAGTACTACTATATAACCTGATGAGAAAATTAGGTTACAATTCAATCTTCAGTTTTAGTATTATTCCCTTTAAGCACTGTCAACAAGAAAAGCTTGGTTGTGGGACAGTAGCATAACACTAGAAGACATGAAAACTAGGAATCATTATACACAATACAATATCAGCACTACACTCCCATAATTAGTGGGATATACAGTCCAAATCATTCCTTTTCTCTAAGATTTATTTTTCTTCACAGCACCTTAGATAAACCTGTAAATAACACCAGAAAAGTTACTACTCAGCAAAGCATATTACAGTTAAGAATTGACAGAAGATAGCATTTCCATGCTGCAAACAGAAGATGTGTGACTTCTCCAACAGCCCAACTTGTTTCATACTGGGCTCAGAGGCAAGAAAGACTGTTCCTCCCTTTTTCCATTAGTCTGAGTACTTGTGAACATAAAATCTGTCATCACCAGCAGCTACTAGGCTAGTGCTTAAAATCAATACTAATTTAAGAAACTTTAAGTGGTTATTTGAAGAAAAACTAGCCAACAAGAAGAGTTATTAAATATATGAGATATGCAGCAATCTCCCTGGAAAGACAGCCTCAACCACAGAATGTGATTTGACCACTGAGTTGTTTAGTAGTCAGGGTCAAGGGCACTTGTAGAAATCTTCTGCAATAGGGTTGAATACTCTGAAAAGACAGGATGTCCACCAGCAAACAAATCCTCTCCTTCAATTTCTCTATGAATCGTGGAAGAGAAAAACAGTCTCAGGTCACAATGAACTTATGACTAGCATCAGTTTTGCCCTGCTGCAGACCACAGTATGAGATAAGACTTCCCTTTGCAGCATAAAGGGGGAACAAGAGAATGTTCACTATTGGAGAGTTTTGGAGCAGGCCCAAAAACACAACAGACTTCTTTAGATGCTATGTTTCATATCCTGATGTGCCAAGAGATACTATCCTTCAAGTCACCTGAATGACACAAAGAATTTAGAGTGAAAGCACAGATGATGGCTGCCTACTAAGTCAAGACACGATTATGAGCCTCTGAGCAAAGGAGAACATTCAAATAAAAATGGAAACATATTGTTACAAGGAAGTGATGAACTACCTTCTAGTTGACTGGATCCACTAGGTTCCTCAGGAAGATGAGGTGACACAGATGGCCCACCTGAGCACTTGATGGATCCAGAGGTTTCCAAATTTCCCAAGGATCTCAAAGGTATTTCTGTTAAATGTTTAGTTAACCTCTGAAATACAGAGCTGAACAAGGTGCTATACAAGAACATTCCTGAATGGTCTCTCCCCGCCCACCAATCCTAATCAGTTTCTTGATTTTCTAAAAAGCTATTGAAAATAGCACAGATGAAGAGATGCCAGGAGCAACGCTGGGAAAAAATGAAAAGTACAACCACACACAGTTATGAGCTCAAATCTGAGCTACGAGGCTGATAGGGCAACAGGGAGCTTCTCTACCTCACTTGGTTTGTAGAGCGTCAGGCAACTGCACTAGTCCAAATTTAATAATAATAATAAAAAAAGGATGGGCCAGAACAGTCTATCAGTGTGTGTTACACTTAACTGACCAAACGTTTTGTGGATAAAATCGCTCATATTCACTGGAGGAGCAGATGGAAACTGTGGCCAGGAGAGCCTCTGCTGAGCTAATGCACAATTGTGATTTTATCTGGCACAAGACACACAAAGGCCCATCACTCATGCCCCTGTCTGCCTCTCAACTGCACTACAGTAGTACAATTTCCTCTAACAAGGATGCCTTTCAAAACCACCCAGAAACTTCAGCAGGTACAAATGAAGTGTTACAACATACTGCCATGTTACACCACTGCTGAGGGAGCTACACTGGTTGCCAGTTTGTTTCAGATGCAATTGAAGGTGGTGGTTGTTATCTTTAAAGCCCTGTTTAAAAGATCACCTTTCCCAGACAGACTCTGACTACCTGATACCTAACCTTAACAGCGGGTTTTCTCTGTGAGAGCTCCCCAACTTTGGAACAGCCTACCTTCTTTTCCAGAAGCTTGTAAAAATACAGGTATTCCATGTCGCCTTTGGAGCCTGATTAATGTCAAGCCATCATCACTAGAGTTAAATTGGTAAAAGCATCATAGGAAGATGAGGACATGGACCAGGCAGCAGGCTGGGGAATTCTGGGAGTTGAAGTCCATACATCTTCAAGTTGCCAAGGTTGAGAAACAGTGCCCTATACTTTGGAACTTCTTGCCTTCAGCCCCTTCCCTTCTGGAATTTCATAAAGCCATCAGGGCACCTATTCCAGGTGCTTTTAACCAGGACTTGAATGTTTCCAATTGCCATCTGGGGGATTTCTATTAAGTGCATGTTTGTCTTTTTGTTTTTATTCTATATTTATATTTATTAATTGTTTATTATCTGCCAGCTTGCGTGGGGTGATAACCACCTTACCTAATCCTGGGGGGGGGTGGCTAGCACCTTGATGACACTCCCTGAGTGACTGCCAATTATTCTTGGATCTATTTATTTTCTATTTATTATTGTAATTTTGTAATTTTAATTTATTTTAACTGTTTTGTAAACCGCCCACAGACATTCAATGAGATGGGTGGTGACAAATTTGATATATAAATAAAAATAAATTTAAAAAATTATTAAATTTACATGCCACCTGACTCACAGTAATTCTGGGGCAGTTTACAAATGATTTAAAACATGAAAACAATAAAAACAACAAGAAACCAAAAAAGGGTAGAGATGGAAGAATAACAAACCGGGTGGAAACAAAAGAAAACAACCTAAGTTAAAAGGAGGCTTCAATCATCCTCACTAAGAGCCTGGGTGAAGAGCCAGGTCTTCAGGCCTCTTCAAAACACCAGCAAAGTGGGGCCATTTGGATTTTGGGGGGAACCTCATTCCATAGGGCAGGGGCTGCAACAGAGAAGGCATGCTTCCAGGTTCCTGATAAATGGCACTGCTTAACTGAAGGAACCCAGAGTGCACTAACCCCCCTCCCGGCAGATGCTATGGGGGATAGGCAGTCCCTCAAGTAACCAGGCCCTGTGCCATGTAGGGCTTTATAGTTAGCAACCAGCCCCCCGGAAGTAAACTGGCAACCAGTACAGCTCACAAAGCAGAGGTGTTACATGGGCATACCAAGGCATGCCCATCATTGCCTATGTTGCTGCATTCTGGACTAATTGAAGCTTCCAGGTGCAACTGAAGGGCAGCCCCATGTATTGAAGACTCTGCCATAGACTGCCTAGAGTCTGCAGATTATTTACCAAAAAAAATGTGAAATATTGGATTATGTATTAACGTTATTATTTTTAAATTATTTTTTAGCTTCTGTACACTGCCTAAAGCCTTTCTAGAGTGAAGCGGGAGATAAATGGCATAGGGCCCAACAACCTGTCTTCCATGGCTTCTACCCATCTGGTGCAATCTGGAAGAGTTGGCGCACTCTGGATTTCCTTGATTAAAGTATCATCACTCAGGGCCCAGGAAGCGCACCTTCTCTGCAGCAGCATCTGCCCTCCGGAATAAGGTCTCCCCGAGACCTGTATGCACCCACCCTGGTAACATTCCAGAAAGCCTTAAAGATCTGGCTATTTACTGAGGCCTTGGGGTAGGCTGGATGGGATTCCCGTTTGTGATGTTTTATGTTTTCTTGTTGTTGGATTGCCATCTTATGATTATTTTGTCATTATTTTTGTACTTGTTTTGGTTAATTTTTTGTGTTCTGCTGTTTTCATGTTATTCATTGTTATGAACCGACCAGAATCAGTTGGAGTCGGACTGCATCCAAACTGAATATAAAAATAAATTGCCTAAATATTCACTTTTATATCTGGCCAGTGGGATCTGACCCCATATGCAAAGAACATCCAACATCTAAGAGTTGGATTAAGAGGACAAGAGCAATGTTGAATAAACAGATGTATTAGAAAGTCTTTCTAAACTCTGTGAGATTAACTTCCTACTATTTGTGTTCAGAATTGAACAGTAAATTCAAACCACTTGCATTCAATCTTCTATTGTGCTTCAGGCCCACTGGGGGACCCGGCAAACCATTCCATAGTATTAACCACAACCTCTCATATAGGGTCATCATTAAGATGAATAGGACTGGAACATTCTGCAAGTATAATGTGTCCAGTGCAAATCATGAAATTATATCCTGGAATACTGAATGGTCAATTCAGCCACCATCTTTTGACTACTGTCCACACTGAAAAAGGTTTCATTTAATCTTCAAGAGAAATGAACCTTTTGAAAGAAAGCAATGAAGTTGGCCCTACATAAGCTCTTTATTAAACTCTTGTTCGCCTGCTAGATTATCTGTAGGAAAATGCATTTCAAGAAGCCTTTGTCCAACTATAATTATCCAGAGAACACAAGCAAAATGAGTGGGGGGAAGGGGGATCTATTCATCCTCTGATGAGTACATGGGTCTCAATAATAATGGAGAGCAACATATAACACAGAGAGCAGAGACCTCTCTCCATTAAAGGAATTAGGAGACAAACATAACTACAAAATAATGATCAGATGCAAAAAGTCTCCAAGTTGCAAAATAAAAGGCAGAATTATTTCACCTTCAAGACACAGAAGTGACCTAATGAGATTAAGTTGAAATGAACTTTCAGAAATGCCTTAAGCAATGATTTAATACATCATTATCTGAAAGAATGGGTCAGATGTTTGAAACTTTTTGGAAATAAAAGTTTACAACAGTTTTTATTGTAGCGAACATGGGAAGGGGAATTTTACAGAACTCAAATCCTGAAGCTTTCTTTTACTACACTGTTTTTTCTTGCAGTGCAGTATAAAGGGGATAAGCTACAAAACAACAACTAATCATGTATTCTGATGTCCTGGAAAAAGAAAAGGGTTGCTAAATGGGAAACAAGTGACAACTTGCTTATAGATAACAGTTGTTTTAATAAGTGGCAGAATACTGTAGTCTATGTAGCCAATAGATGACCTTTTTCCTAATTAAAAACAAGACAGCACTATCAATATTGTTGCACACTGTTCTGTATGTTCAGCACTATTATAAACCATTCTTCCTCAGCAGGAACCCTAATCCAATGTATCTGGAGAAGACTAGATTGACCTAACAATCTTTCTCTTGGGTGGGTCACTGAAAGAAATATCACTGCACCAGAAAGTTACTTGTTACCTCTGTGTGGCTGACTGACAGCTCTGGGGCCAATGGAATTCAATTTACTGTCAAACAATCTTAAATATAAATCAGGAAGGCTTAAAACATTGTATTTAGTCTTAGGGAAGGATTAAGGCAATGGAAGGAGCCCCTAACTAAATTGAAAACTCTGGTAGTCTACCACAAACTGGTGCCTAAAATAGATCTGAACTCAACAGGGAAAAAAAGCCGTCCATCCAAAGCAGCTGACAACGGCCTACTAGCAAATGTCCTGCCAGACCCCCTCCCTGCAACTCCCCATAGAACCTATCCTGCACTGTTAAAAACATGGATTTTTCAAATGCTGCAGAGTTTAGCACAGCCTTCCCCAACTGAGTGCCCACTATATGCACTAGATTTCAACTCCCATCAGCCTCATAGTGGCTGGGAGGTATAATCTAACACATCTGGAGGGCATCAGATTGGGGAAACATGAGCATGAAACTGAATGCAAGGCACTGTTATGCAGACTCAACTTTTAATGTCTTCGACTGAGAATAGGATAACATAAATAGATGCCCACTCAGTCTCAGTCCTTGGTTAATCCAGGTTTCACTGATGCATAGCTGGTAAGGGTGTGTCATACGTGCACAGAGAGATAAGCTGCAGTCTGCAATGGTCCACACTTATTTCAACACACATCCACTATGCTATAAAAATGGAGGAGAGAAAAAACATTTGTTACTAAGAACATGTCAGTCTACCTTTGCTACTTTTACTGACTGTTTAGCCCTAGTACCTATTCTGTATATGCACATGTACCACACTTAGACAGGTTCATGACATGGTTTCAGTTCAAAGAACAAGCAACTTAGCACAATGTGGGAGGAGGCGCATATGTTGAAATCAGCCAGTTAGTGTTTATGATTGGCCACATATGCTAATTCTCATTTCAGTATTCCACTCAAACTACAGTCAACAATCAAGGATTTTCTTTCCTGTGGAATGTGAATAAAACTGACTACAGAATCTGCAGCAGTGAAATTGGCTTTTTAAAAAACTATTAATGTGAACAGTGGGGTCAAATGTACATTTTTCCTCCCTTGCCTAATATCTCCTACATATGTAAAGTCTCCTACAAGTTGAGCTCAGCTTCTGATTATTTAATAGACATATCCATGTAATGTTCTTGCTTCATTACAGTAGTGGCTTGCTACTGTCGTCTTCCAAGATGCTATTTCAAATAACTGGTCTACAATTTCTTGGTGATACTGTTCCTATCCCAATTTTGTTTAGCTTTTTGAGATTAGTCAAAGTCAAGTAGAGTTGGTCTCTGTAAATACTAAATGAATGAACAAATCCTAATATAATACAAAGGCACACACTGCACAATAAGTATCAAGCAAAACTTAAAGAATCAAGGCTTCACATGAAATGGTACAAAGTGCCACAACTTCCATGAAGATTAAGCATTTTCCCCATTAGATTGTAAACTGAATAGCTAGCCTACAGAATACACAGTATCAAAAACCTAGAACTTACAGACAGAATACACCATATTATATTCCCAAATGAAAAGAATCTCAGGTAACAAGAATGGAATAATCTCTCTATGAATTTCAAGTAATCCTCTGGCAAATGAGTAAGAGTAAACTGTCCTGTGCTAGATGAAATAATGATTTGATTTAGTGTAAGACAACATGTAGACAAACTTTAACATCAAAGAACAAAAAATAGAAATTTTAAAGATTAATATTAATACTTAATTGGCTGGGGTTCTCATGGCAATAGCCATTAGTTTTCCCCAGTTCTGTAACTTCAAATTTGCAAGTACAGTGGTGCCTCGGGTCACGAACGCTTCTGTTCACGACCAGTTCGGGTCACGAACAGCTCCGGACGCAAAATTTTGCCTCCGTTCGCGAACGTCGGATTGGGTCACGAACAGGATCCGCGGCCATTTTCCCTCCCGTGACACGTGGTCCACGGCCATTTTTCCGCCCCTGACACGTGGTCCGCGGCCATTTTCCGCCCCTGACACGTGGTCTGCGGCCATTTCCCCCCCGACACGTGGTCCGCGGCCATTTCCCCCCCGACACGTGGTCCGCGGCCATTTTCCGCCCCGACACGTGGTCCGCGGCCATTTTTCCGCCCCTGACACGTGGTCCGTGGCCATTTTTCCGCCCCTGACACGTGGTCGTAGGGAGGGGGACTCCCCCTCCAAGCAATAGCTGCCTCCCTGTCCTCCACGGCAGAACAGATTAACGGTAATTACATTGAACCTTATGGGAAAATTTGCTTCGGGTCGCGACCAATTCGGGGTGCAACCAGAGTCACGGAACCAATTAAGTTCGTGAACCGAGGTTCCACTGTACACAGTAACCTATTACAGTAACTGAAATTATTTTTTGTCATTTCACTAATATCAATCCTTATTCTATTCTAACAATCATCTTTCTAACGTTGAGCTTCATGGATTGGCCTTCAAACTTTTTATCTTTGCACAATAACTTGGTGGTTAACAAATATGTTGTAAAGGTACTGCTTTATATTTTATACAGTACAGGACTAGGCTTACTGAACCAACTGGATCAACATAAATTGAAGATACAGCCGGAATATAGCCATCACCTGTTTATGGCTGAACACTGACAGAACACATTAATTGTGGTTTTGTATTTGTTTTGCTAAAAGCAAAATTAAGTTAGCAGAAACAAAGAGGAACCCACTATTTAAATAGTTAGAAAACTGCTAGAATGCTACAAAGTTCATTTGATAGTATTTTAATACATCAACTACTCTATCATCTTTAAGATTCTGCTTAACAGTCTCAGATACTTTAGCTTCTTTTATAAAAGGCTACAGCAAATTTTTAAAATTGCGAAGTAATAAACTGTTTTTTCCATTTTACTAACCTCAAACGTATACCAAGACAATGACTGTTTGATTCAACCTACCAAGTAGTAATAAATCAAGGAAACATTTTGAAAAAGATGAGAACATTATGCTAATCTTTCAATTTACTTCCACCCTTGACTTGCAAACACAGTGCAAGTGTTTTTAGCAACAGCAAACATCCATAATAAAATAAGGCAAAATCCAAACTGCACTTTGTACTTTAATTTCTACATTCTTCATTAGCACATAAAGTTCTCTGTGAAGAGATTTAAATCTATCCTGCTCTCCAAACATACACACCTGGAAATTTTCATTTGATTATATTTAAAAGAACAACCAAACTTTAATCTGGTTCTTCACTTTGGAAGGGTGATTAGGTAATCATTTGTTACAGTGTAACTACTATAAAATTGCAATATTTGTATAAGGCAAATCTGACACAGGCAAACATTGCCAGATTTTCTTACTATGCTAGAGAATGAGATCAAATACTCTTTCAAGAACTGAATGATCATTTCTCTTCCTGACTTTTACTTTTGAAACCAATTGATTTGCATCACATTGAACTGTTACCATCACAAATAGCAAATGAAGGTTAAAGACTGAAAACTTCCAACCATAACTTGTAGTTGATTGTAGCTAGAAAAAGTAACCATGTAGTTAAAAGTAACATCCATAGCATAGAAGACAAGTATGCAAAGCAGCTCTCTAACAAACAGGCACCCTTCAAATGGGTTGAATTTGAATTTCCACAAATCCCAAACCATTTTGGGATCACGGAAATCCAACTCTTCCAGAGAATTTCATTTTTGGAAGTCACTGGGGTATATAGCATGCCATGAGGCTTTTAGCCTTCATTTCATATGCATAAATTAAAAGCAATATCCTAAAAGAGTTAAATCAATTCATACTGATAATAGGAATTGATAATATGAATAAAATACACTACATACAACCATCTTAAATAGATTTTTAAAAACAGCATTAAGTCTCTAAACCAGGAAACTAAAAGATTTTGTTTAAAGAAGTGATACAAAAATGATATTTGTTTACAGCAGAAAGTGATAATTAATAACCTAGTCACATAATATGAGAATATCTGCACAACAGTAAGCCTTGAGCTCTAGAAAATGCATTTGGAAATAACTGACATTTTTAATTTTACCACTGAAATTATACACCAGTCAGGCAGTTTTTCAAAGTAAGAAATGTAAAGCTGTTGGAAATATAAAAGTCACAGCTGCAGAAATAGGTTTTAAGAGCGCTTCAGTTTCCTAACTGAGAAACTCAAGCCTCATTCATCAAGGCTGTAATGGCAACTGGTTTCAACGGTTCTCACTGTAAGAACAAAAAAATGAGCATTCAACCTCATCAGCTCTCCATGATTAAGGAACAAAAGATAATTATGCCAAAGTTTTATTTTAGGGAATTTTTCAGATACTAATTTTGCAAACTAAGACAGACTTTGCACATAAAAATTGTGTAGCAAAACGCTGAGTCATCACAAGATCACTTCCTGAGTGGAAAATATATTCAAGAAGCCATGTGTGGAATGGCTCTGGCCTTCGCTGAAAGTTTAGGATGAGGCAAGTAATATTTATTTCTAATTTTGTAAAAAATTATACGCTGCCTTTCAAAACTGAGCTCTGCCAGGACAATGCATAACAAATTAAAATCCCAATATGTTTTTTTGAATTAAAATAATTAAAAATGCAATATACAATAAAATCTGAGACATTAAAAGCTTCTATGAAACACATATATTTAAAATACTAATATATTAAAAGGCCTAGGATAATAAAAAGGTCTTTGCCTGATGATGGAAGAATGATTAAGTAGATGCCTAGTGTGTTCACTGGATACTAGTCCCCAGGTTAAGAACGCCCGGTTTACGGGCGACCCATAGTTAAGAACGGAGCCTACCTACTGCAGCAAAATTCGACTTAAATACACAATGATTCAAGTTAAATACACAATACTACTGATACAGTATTATACAATACTACTGCTCTGGCTTACATACAAATTCGACTTAAGGACAAATTTTGGGAATGGAACTCGTTCTTAAACTGGGGACTACCTGTATTTCAAAATAAAGGTCCTACTACTGAAAACACCTGCTCCTAGGCAAACACTTAACCCGCTGCTTAGCAACAAACGGAATAAGTCACTCCTTCAGATACTATGGTTCCAAATCATGAAGGGCTTTATAGGGAGATACTGCGGTCCCTAGCCCAAAGCCTGCACCCTGGAACAGCATCGCCTGTTCTGACCTTATTGAAGGGAACCTTGAAAACCTGGCTCTTCCCTCTGGCTTTGAACTATGGAATGTGGCAGGTCCCTTTGGGGCATATGTGGTGTTGACAGTTAGGATGTTATTGCTCCCCATGGATGTCTGTCTCTCTTTTCTGCTGGTTATAGAATTTTCAACTGTTTTTAATATTGTATGCTGGCCAGAATCATTATGGAATCAGGCAGCCTTAGATATTTGAAAAATAAATAAATACTAGTACCCTGTACCGGGAATGGAAGCTAGCTGACTGCGAAGCAGTGAAGGCTTTGCAGAATTTGTATAATTAAATATAGCAACACCTTCTAGTACTTTCTGTTGCAGTGTTTTGCATGAGAAGTTTCTGGACTATCTACAAGGGCAGCTCCACAAATAATGGACTTCAGCAATCTAAATGAAACATTATTAGGCTATGGGATACAGAAGCAAGTATCTACCCAAGCAAGGCTATAAGTAGCTCACAAGCCTAGCCTGATCAAAGGCACTTCATGATGGTAAGAACTCTTGAGCCTTATAATAACAAAGATAAGATAATTCTTAATTAAATCATTCTCCTACCTAAAGGCAACCTGAAATAAGAGTGCCCTACACTGCTTCCAGAAGATGGTGTGCCAAGTTCCCAAAGAAAGGGAATTCCATAAAGGCTTCTACTCCCTGCATTCCTAATTAATGCGACATGTCATGCAGAGCAGTAAGAAGTGTGTTTATTCAGAAACAATGTTTGTTAAACCCTGTTGCCTCCTATGATAGATGTTTGGAATTACAGCCAAAATTATTATTTTTATCCAGGAAATTATATCAAATTTCAACAACAAAAAAATTTGTTCACATTCACATCACACATTAAATTACACTATTTATATACATACTACAGGTAGTCCCCAGTTTAAGAACGAGTTCTGTTCCCAAGGTCTGTCCTTAAGTCAAATTTGTATGTAAGCCAGAACAGCATTATTGTATACAGATAGTCCTCGACTTATGACCACAATTGGGACTGGAACTTCCATTGCTAAGCAATGTGGTCATTAAGTGAATCAAGCCCAATTTTACAACCTTTTTTGCCACAGTTGTTAAGTGAATCACATGTTTGTTAAGCGAATCTGGCTTCCCACATTGACTCTGTTGGAAGCCCCTTGGGAAGTTCACAGATGGCAATCATGTGATCCTGGGACACTGCAACTGTCAAATACATGCCGGCTGCCAAGTGCCCAAATTTTGATCACATGACCGTGGGGACACTGAGTCAGTCATAAATGCGAGGCCTGGTCATAAGTCACTTTTTTCAGCACCATAACTTTGAATGGTCATTAAACGAATGATTGTAAGTCGAGGACTACTTGTAATACTGTATAAGCAGTATTGTGTATTTAACTTGAATTCTGCTACAATAGATTCCGTTCTTAACTACGGGTCATCCATAAACCAGGCATTCTTAATCCAGGGACTACCTGTATTCAGAAAACAAAATCCAAGTATTAAATGAAGCTGATCATGTCAGTCTTATTCTGACAACAAGATGACCACACCCCAAATCCACCTTTACCATCTTTGACTAATTTTCCCTGTTCTGTAATGATACCATGGACAAGTTACTGCTGACTTGGCAAAAACCTAGAAGGTGTAGCTGATGAAACCTTTCCAGCTTCTACGCATATCAAGTACAAAGATAAAAGCAAATAAAGAAATTCTGCAGAGTAGTTGCGCAAAAAGCACTACTATGCTTTGAACAGAATGTGAAGCAAACATGTCTTCACATGAGCAAGATAAATTGCCAAAGAATATGATACCTTAATTTCTGTTTAATAAAAAGACCTAAGAGGCCAAGAAACAAAGGAAGTATATTTGAACAGAAATATAGCATACAGATACAAGGACAGTTGTTTGGATGGCAAAGGAAGAATTTTCATTAACATGTTACCATTTTCCCCATAAAAAAAGGAAATTGCACATAAGAGGATACAAAGATATCAAACAGCTAGCAACTTAAATAGTCACTCCAATGCTTCCTCTTTTGTCATCTGAAGTGCTATGAACAGTTAACTAAAATGAAACATGATTTTCATATAATCTTCAACATAAGAGAAGCTAGTTTATTTAGGAAAAAGCAGAAAATTTAAACTATTTTAGAGAAAAACAGTTCTCAAGAGAATAAGGCAGCCTAAATCAAAGAAGTTTCTCATCTCCTGCTCCAACATCTTCTCTATAGAAGCCTTTTGAAGTTTTTTAGCACCAAAAAGACTTGTATTGTGCCAGTAACCTCTTTAATATAATATAATGTATGACTAGATTTGCATTAGCTAGCTTATTTATATTTCCATGACAACTATACAGGGAGAAATATTTTTCCCAATTTCTCATTCAGTAGTCTTTCTCAGCTTAATCAATCTCAAAGAATAACTGAGGATATGATTAGGCTGAGAAAGAGACTACTGTATAAGATCTTGTAACTTATTTTCAAAGGACTGAAACCAGAGAAATATGTGCATGTATGTAGCAGGCTGCAAGGTTTTTTGATTTACATATGCCTTTATATTTCACATCCCAATTGCTTACACACAGACACACAGCAAAATTCAAAACCTACAACATCAAGCAATTTCATACCACGATGGACTGCAAAGCACTTATTACTCTACCAATGAGTTCTAGCTTCTTTCCTGCCCCAGGCAGACTTATTCTTCGCATTCTTTGGTTAGCCATATTATTTGCTTCCCTCTTCAACCCACTACCAAAACAAAACCAAACCAAAGACTGCCAGTACTATTTCCAAAATCTAGTCTTTCAAGTATATTGTGCTAACAGATACAAATCTATTCTACTCACACAATTTTATCACCAGCACAAAATACACATAGCCCTCTTTGTAAGCTGAGAAAAGGTGGGCAAGAGAGACACTGTGTATGTGTGACACAACTGCTGTTATACCTATCAGCACACACTGTTGCTTTCCTAATGAGCTGTAAGCAGTGTAGATGTCCTACTTTAATCCCTGTAGGGGAGATATTACAATAATTGAGCTTCCACCACCACTAGAGACATGTGTCAGGGCTTCAAGGAAGCCATAAGATAAAAATAATGCCACAGCCAAGAACCAGCTGCACAACTGAAGAGGTAATTTTCATATTACATCTGGTAAATGGCTGTCTGTAAAAGGAGAGACATCAAGATTCTTTACCCAGTACTCTGACCTTGGGGGAAAAAATCCTTTCAAAACAAAAAGCAAAGCAGAGGAAAGGTTCTAGTGAGCAGAAAGAAATAATAAGTGGTTATGCCAGACTTGATGCTGACAGCCAATTCAGCCAGCTGGCACCATAATCCAAGCTTTCTCGAGGAAAGGCAAGGTCCGGGGTATTCTATACTAGTGACTCTATTCTGCTTGCCAAGAGCACCAAATAAATGATGAGAAGCCTCCTGAAGGAGTCTGCATTTCAGATCCTTCAGTATGGGATTCCAAATGAAAACACTTCTAGATCCAACACTCAACCTTTAATCCAAAGGTTTTCAAATTAGGTCCCACTGAACCATGTACATTTCTGAAAGATCTCTCAATAATACTGAACAAACCTCTTTTAAAGACAACTCATCGACTTCCACCAATTTACTTTTGCATGATACTGTTATGCATATTCTACTATGTTCCCTCAGCTTTCATAAGAAGTTGAAGCCCAGTAGCAGTCACTGTCTCTTGCAAACTGATCATGCACCTAGAATCAGACAGTCCAAACCCCAGGAATCTACTATAATCCTCATTTTAAAATTTCAAACAAAACAGAATTCCTCGCTGTTTTAAGCAGACTAACGGCTTAACTGATCTTACCAGTAAGAAAATCCTCCTATTAGTCAGTCTAAACCTCTTTCATTTCAACCTGTTGGTCTGTGTTCTGCTGTGAAGTTAAACAGATAATAGGTCTGTCTCTTCTTACACACGACAGCCTTTTTAGTTATTTGACCATTATGATATCTCCCCTAAATCTTCCTTTTTTGCAGGCAAAAGATGACCAGATCCTTCAATAATTCCCCATAAGGTTTGGTTTCCTGAACCCTTATTCTGGTAGCTCTCTCCTGAATACTTTCCAGCTTCTCCTTTCAAATGCAATGCTCAGTACTTCAAGTGTGGTCTAACTAGTACAGAATACAATGGAACTATTACCTCCCATGATCTGAACCCAATCCTGTTATTAATGCAGCCCAAAGTCTGTAGTGGCTTTTTGGTTGCTGTATCACACTACTCAGCTAGCTGCATATCCACCAGACCACAATGCCATCTTGCCCACATGTATGGATATTATCCACAGGGATGTGATGAGATTTTGTCAAATGCTTTACTGAGGTCAAAGCACAATACATCCACTGCATTCCCTTGGTCTACCAAACTATAACTGTTTACAAACAGAAGGAATTCTGCGAAAAAGCAGCCAAGATGTAAACAGTTCCCTGAACAGAGAATGCTTTCAAATCACTGCTATTAATCAATTTCTAAAATGAATCAGGCAATACAGACTTGTGCAAGGAGCCACTGCTGAAGTTCTAACGCACCCAGATACCTGCAGCAACAGCAATAGAGTTTCATGCTCCAAAGCAAAGCCAGAACACAAAAAAATTTCAAGGTCTAAAAAGGTATAATTATTCCTTTTCAGAACTTTGCCACTGCTATTCCATAATCTTCTAAGAATGTTCATTTGAAACAGATTATGTCATTCATTATGCGAAGCCTAACACTATAGTATACTGCCCCCAGTTATTTTTAGCATAGTGCTTCAGTAATTCTAGAAGCTACTGATACTTTAAAAAGAGAATGAAAATGCCTGCAACCATAGCAAAGCAAAACAAATCATGCTTAAAGCTTTTGAACCCTATGCTAGTCAATTAAGTTATCAAAACTTTCAGCATAATCCACATTAAAGAGGAGAGTGTAGAAATAGTAAGGAAAGGAACATCTAGTACAAAATTTCACAAATTTAGGTATGCATCACAGAAATCAAAGCATTTTGCTTGCTAAAACAACTTCTTTAAAATACAAAAGCTTTCACACCACTAAGGTGATGAAAGAAAAATATTAAAAAACACATGAGTTTCTGGTTTATCATATATGGAAAACAGATAGGCTAATTGTACAATGCAATATTAGCCTATTGCTAAAATATAATTACTATTATAAGTGTAGCTGGATGAGAGGTTCTCACAGCTTGAGTAACTCCAACCCATGTTTCCCCTCCCCTCAAGGTTGGCAACTGGGAGCTTTAGGGCTTGCTAAGAAGAGCCTCCTTTTCTGAGTCCATTCTCAGAGGATTCCTCCAAGAAAAGTTGAAACCAGCTCCTTATCTCATAGACGTACAGCACTTCATCGGCCTTCCTGGAAAGCACTGTTGCATAACCACTTCTGAATGTATTAATAACCAAGGAAACTGCGAAGTAGTCTATTAAAGACAGCCAACAGCAGTTTTAATGGAACAAAATAATGGACAGGAGGTTAGGTTTTCCTACCTATCAAGGAGGTCAAAAGATTTTAGAATGGCATTGGGAAATTAAAACAAAATGGTGAGTTGCTATTCCTTGCAACGGAATGCAGAATGCACATGCCTCTGAAGTCCCATTTGCAAGGTAATGTTGATCCCACAATAAATAAATAAATAAAATATTCTTCAATATCTCTCTCAGCCCAACCCACTTCACAGGACTGTTGTTGTGGGGAAAAAAACAACTAATATCTTTGTTTAAAAAAATGTTAAAATAGAGGCATGAGCTCCTCAGTTGCTGAATGTTATGACTTGAATTCAAAGAGCTGTTCATCATCTACCTAACATGCACAGCACGTATAGGTTTTCTCAGCTGCATCCACTTCACTCTTTGGCGACCCTCTGGAAAGTATTGATAAGGAACAGAAAGATGATGTCAGAAAGAAAAATGTACCTCTAGATCCACAGGTTTAATGTTACCCCTGCAAATCAATGGGGGAGACCCAGCCTAATAGGCAGAATTGTCTTTTTTTGCATTGGGAGTTTTCCACTTAGAACTATTAGTTAAGCAACTGATGGGGGAGGAGGACTCTTGGTATAGCAGCTAAGATGCTGGGCTAGAAGCCAGGTTATATGACTCCTAGTTCTCTCTTAGGCATTAAAGCCAGTTGGGTGATTTTGGGACAGTCACTCTCTCAGCCCAACCCACCTCACAGGATTGTTGTTGTGGGGGGAAAAAAAGGGAGGCGGGAACATTAGGTATGTATACTGCCTCAAGCTGACCAAAACCAAAAGACAGGACAAGAATTAAAGTAATAAATACATGCCTGAAAACTTAGCTGTCAGTAGCAAACTAGAGACACAAATACAAAGCCTTCATATGACACATCATGACAAATTTGCCTAGATACTGGCTTAGTTGTTAACAAATGACAGGTGGTTCCATTCCAAGTTTGTTTACAGTTTTGTTTGAATTAGGGACTTTTGTTTGTTTTCTAGTAAATGAGAAGTTAGGCTAATTTTCTCTTGTCATTTAATAGAAAGGTACCCATAGCTAAATTGGTCCTTTTGAAAAGTGGATGGCTGCATTAATAGATCATTAATTATACTTACATTTCTATGCAATCTTACACAGTGCATGAGTGCATAATCTGTGCTAACAATGCAATACTTTAGCTTCCTTTACACACTGCTAAATCAGGAATTTTTAGTAAAATAAACACTTCTATATCTCTGCAAATCAAATGATAGCCCAGTAATACATCCTTCACTTTCTGGACATTTTATTTCTACCAAATAACACAACAGCAAGCAAAGCTTAAACAGATACTCCTACACATCTGTTGGCCTTTGCTTGGCAACTGCCAAGGACAAAAATAGGTTTATGCGCTAAGTTACAGCTCAGTTTTATAGAAGATAGCCCATGCAAGTTATGACTGAACTAACTCTTGACAACAAAATAAGGAAGCTACAGATTTACCACTATAATGTTTAGCTGTCTCTCCTTTTATGGAACCTCTTTTTAACATATATTTCTCAATTCTAGGATTACAGGCTATACCCATCTCCTTTTCTTATCAAAATACTTAACATATCTATTATTTAATTACAGCATTACAAAGGGAGGTTTTTTTAAAACAAACAAATTGAATTCCAATTAGCTTATGCTTACAATTCAACCAGCACCATGGCAATAATAATTTCTCAATTTCTTTATTACATATGGTACACCAGAACTACCATAGAGCTTCTTAGATACTAGCAAACTGAGCTATAAAACTGAATACTCCTTTTTCAGATCTTGCTTCTATTACAAACTTATTAGGAAAAGCAATTTAACTGGATATACCACAACCGTGATAAAGTACATGCTTCACATGTATAAAGTCCCTAATCCTGGCCTTCCAGTTAAAACATCTGGATGGGAAACAACAGGGAAGACCTCAGGTTGGGGTCTCAAATAACCAATAAAGGGTTAGATGGACAAATTATCTAACACAAGGCTTGGTTATATCACCTTGGCAAGAGGAGAAGTCTGTGCTACCCTTAAAATGTGGATTATTATTATTTTGATCTACTGATCATTTCAAATGTTTTGCTTTCAGATCTCACTGGATTTCACTGGATAAAACCTAAGGCATATTCTTAAACACTCATCTGATATCTACAGTTATGCTGTTTGTTAGTTCCCTGTAAATCCCTGAAGCAGCAATAAATATTTAAGACAAGAAGTATCTTAGAATCAGAAGAAACTTTTTTTTACAATATAATGTTTTCTCTTATCTACTATATTACCTGTCTATTTTGCTAGACATATATGTCTGAATTGATCTTTTATGATTTATACCTCAGTATCTTTACAGATTTTATACATGTTGTTCAATTTATACTGCCTTGCTCCTCAACTAAGTTATTCAAGGCAGCTAACAAAAATTTAAATACAAAATAAAACCATAAAAATGTATACATACTAAAGAAATACATCTTCTGCTCTTCTAAAGGCAGAGAGAATGAAGAGGGAGTGAATTCCATAGCCTGGAAGCAGGAGAAGGCCATCTCCTATACTTCAGAAAAATGAACTTCTGGCTGGACAGGTTTAAGACAATTCCTTAGATAACAATACAGCTTTGTGGTAAAGGGATTAGTTATCTTCTAGGTTTCAGGCATCCCTATTATTGCTGCTAGGATCACAGCCATCCATTCAATATTCTTAGCAATATTCTGATTAGCTTTGAGCTGTTGAATACATAAAGCTTTTCCTTTCTCCTAAGTTATAGCAAATAAAGGGAGATCACAGAAGAATCCAGGGACTGTGCTGTTTCATTGCCACGGCAAGTCCTGTGCCAGACAGAAGACTCAGCAAAATTGTTATGATATAAAAATGGGAATGGTTTGGGTAGCTGTTCATTGCACAAGTGTGCCCTTCAGATATTTTAGACCACTGCTACTTTGCCACTGGTCTAACAATATAAAGGGACAGAAGCTTAAATCCAAAACAAACTTAGAAAGCACCATATTGCTTCCTCCTGACCTATATTATACTGTATAGTTACTACTAATTTTACAACAAGGCTTCTACATTAACTGACTATATATTTATTATGTTATTAAACCATCGATTAACTGAAGTTTTTTAGGGATATTTGAATTAAAAACATAAAAAAGAAAAACAGTTGAAACAGAATAGGTCAAATTAAAAGTTGCCAGCAGGACACAGCAAAGCCAGAAGTAAAAATAGCAGCACACAAACAATTCTACTTCCTAAAGTACTTGTAACTAAAAACACCACAATACAGGCATCAGGTGAGTCTTGCTAGAGAGCTACCCATCTTGCCTCAAATGATAAGCCTAGGATCTACATAGTTAATTGAATTTTACCTTTAACACTAATTAAAATCAAACACAGTTTTAAAATCAAATGGATCATGTGTACAGCACTGTCATTTTGTATTCATTACAAGTTTTATCAAGAAGGACATAATTCTTAATTCTATATCACAATATCTTATGCCATTCTTCCACTCCAGAATTCTCTAAGTTGAAAGAGAAGCTCATTTTAATACCAAATCATGATACTCTTAGAAGTCATGCTGTATTAGTTCAAAACAACTGTGGAGTAAAAAGGTTGTTTTATTACTGTATCTTCCATATATATTATTTGCACTTTAACTTTCTTAAAATTCTACAAGCTTTGGGATAGGCAAGCATGACTCTGGGTGCAAATCCAATTGAAAGGGAATACCCATTTTAGACAATTCTCTAAGATGGTGGGAAATGCCAATGTTTGCTTTCCATTTTCATTCCCATTCCTTTCTCCCATTGTGTCGGTTAGTCTGAGAGCCTGCAGGAAACAACTCTTAGCTTGTACATATGTGCAGCAGTTAGAATATGTAAATGTTTAAATTACAATAATATAGCACATAGAAGATGCTAACTTTTCAAGGATTAAATATGACATTTAAAGGTTGATGAGCATCTTTATGTAAAGCATACTGCTGCCAAGGACAAACTGATGCACCATTTTGCTAGGATAGATGAGGAAAAAAAATAGCTCAAACTTCAGAAATAAGCGCTTGGAGGTGATCCTTCCAAAATTAGAGGGAATGTCCAAATGTTCTGAAGACCACTGATACCCAGCTTTACAGCTGAACTACACTGTTTTATTTTCAGATTAAACTGACAAATCACTTTCTAGGTAAAGTAAAACTCTCTTTCTAGAACACCACAAATTAACTTGTTCTGTGCTTTTTATAACCTCTCCTTTCCCCAAACTTTTGCCACTATTTTATCAAACCTTGTTTTAATCTTTCAATTGTACTCTTTCTGTTACTTTGATGTTTGGCTCAATAGATGGATGTGAACACAATGAAGTGAACATGCTGATACACAGTTTGTTTTAGAACATTAACTTAAAGATTTAATACTTTATTTCTTGTGTACTTGCAACTAGAGTACTTTCATAAACAGCATTTAAGAGTTACTGACAATTACACAGGACACTTTACATCAGCCAAATTCAGGCAATTCAAATCTGGTAAGCCCATTTTGAAAGCTCCCACAAAACCCACAAGATTTTCTTCAATTATCTTTGTTTGGATTTCAAAAAAAGAAAGAAAGAAAAACTGCCCATCATTCAGTTACATAGAGATAACCCATACTACTACTTAAAAATATGACCTCCTTAGCCTAAACAGGTATATAATTCTTGCTAGGATCTGGGGGGGAAACTGTTGACAGTAAAAAGAGGATTAATCAGCAGTATGTGCAAGTGCATAAACAACTGTGAAATGATGCACATTATTCACTCCCACCAATTACTAGCATAATTATATTAAGAACATAAATTGACATGTACCAAGTCAGACTACTTGTTCATGTAGCCAACACTATCAGGCAGAGAAGGGTGCCATCACCTGCTACTTAATCCTTTTAGCTAAAGATGTCAAGAACTCAGTCTAAGAGCTTGTTTATGCTAAGTATGTAGTCTATTGAGGAGGCATGGGCATCTCTAACCATCCATTCAAGGTGGGTGGTTTGATCAGCCAAAACAGGTTCTCTCCATTCCTCTAATCCATTTTGTTTTTAAACACAGCTTTTTAAATACTGAGTTTAAAAATACTCTTTTTAAATACTGACTGTAACAACTTCCATTTGGGAAAAAAAAGGGGGAAAAATAACTGACAAAACTACCTGAATCTTATTTGCCTCACTGCCAGACTTATAAATTCAACACATTTTCCAAATGCTTACACCACTAAACAAATTTCAAATATGGAAATAAAGCCATCCCATAAATTCTCTCACAACATTTTTCCCAGAGAAGCGTAACATTCCAAGCACATACACGTGGCCTTTACCACCCTGCTTATTTTCATACTGCACTAAGGCTGTGGCCATTGTAATGACCTAAAAGTTCCACACAGAACTAGCAGTGTATGTGGCCCTTCACAGACCAACAGTAATAGAATAGAGTATCCACTACAAGGAGCTTAAAATATAAAAATGTATCATTGCGAGCAGAAAAGAACCGTATAAGCAAACACAATTAGATGCCTGTCATCCCCTCTTTCTTGAAAGCCAAGCCTATCAAAGCCAGTAAACTAGCAACAAATTGAAGAAAAAAATGTTAAGTTTGAAGAATGATACTATCACAAAAGCCGTGCCTTACCTGCTAGGTCATGATGAATTAGGTCTGCAAAATTGGGGTCATCACCCCACCAAAATATCCACAGTTCTCTGCGCCCAGGCCTCTGGTCTCGTCGCCACACACTCAAAACATCAGCCTTCAGGCAACGACTGTAGCTGCTTAGGATGGGATCTTCTTCCGTCACAGGGAAAAGAATTGGAGCGGACGTCGGGCCCTGCCATACATATCGTTTCCATTTAATCCCAGTTAAATCAGCCTGAAAGAAAAATTTAACAGATATTAAGAGCAGAAAGAACTGGTTGTCCTCTTTTTAAGTTTCAAACTTTATCAAAGCCACAATTATCTAGTGTTTTCAAGCAAGTCTTTTTCTTATCCTAGCGAATAAATACATGAGACACTTTAGAAATTACAAAATAATTGTTTTGCAGGTGACAAACATTTGAAGTCACAGCCACTACATTTCGTCAATCTGTGCTCCATAAAATCACAGTAGCAGTGTTGTTACTCAAACACAGTAAAATTCCATTCTAGGATGTAAAAACAAAAACAATGTTTTTAATAATGCCAGGGCACATTCCAGATGTTTTGGACTTTAATTCCCATGTCACCCAGTCAGCATGGCTAATGATAAAGTATTGAAAGAGCTGAGTCAAAACATCTAAAAGGTTACTCTGAATAGCTGTCATTTGAGTATATCTCCTGATTATCTCAATATAAAGAACCTGCACCTTGAGAAGTCTGCATTTGTCAGCAATGCAAACACACCTCAGCAATAAGCCCCTCATTAGCAAAGTTATTTAGTACTTGAGACATAATTAAACTGAACCAAACCATCTTTAAATACATGAATTCCAATAAAAGCATTAATTGCTACTATTTCTACCATAGAGGAACACAGAGAAAAAGCTAGCAAAATAAGTTAAGAAAATTTTGAAGCAGTTTTACCATAAACCAAAAGAACTTTTAAGAAAACCTTCTTCCTCCCCATTCCAGTAATGCAAAACCACCATACTGCTTCCTCACAAAAGGGATCCACAAATTATCATGGAAAGGAGCAGAAGTTGCCCGGGCTCCACTTCAACTATCCATCATGCTCTATTCAATATATAACTTCCCTTTCCCAACAGAAGCAGATAATAAAGATTTTTCTGCTTCTTTAATTCCAACAAGGACAATCCTGCTAGCTTGTCAAGCAACAGAATTTGCAACAGTTGGTGCATCTGGAGTGGGGGGAGAGAAGTGAATAGGACAAGCACGGGCCAGCCTAACCAGCAATCTGTGTTCTTGCAGATGTATTCCAGCTCCTTGAATTCCTTGCACTAGCTCCGTAGATACACAGCCCTTCACCTACTTCCACCAACCAGTCAAAGCAGCTACCAATCGGCATTTAAATAAAACTTGAGAAAGAGGTCAGCAAAAGCCCTGGCTAGGAACTCAACTGGCTTCCACAGAAGGAAGAAGGAAAACAATGTTATAAAAGAGCATGGATTAGTTTGGCTGCCTCCATCCATCCTTTAAGAAAAAAAAAACTGGAGCCTACAAATAACAATTTGGCCCCTCCCCCAGAGGCACTTTGTCTCCAATCTGAGTAGGGTGCTACTATTAGGGGAGTGGGGTGAAGGGGGGAAAGAAGTAAAGTTAGCTTGAGAAATTAAAAAAAAAAAGGGGGGGGAGGGAAGACATGCCTCGGGCTAACCAGAATGAAAATAAGCTGAGATAAAATAAGCACAAGAAATCATGTTACTAGTGCCACCACCTACAACAAAAAAAGGAGGCTGGAGAGAGAAAATGAAAGTTTAGAAAAATCAAGAAGGTGATAAACAAAGGACTGGAAGAGAAAAACAATGGGAGAGAAAGAACAGTGCAAAAGAGACTTGCAAGCAAATAGCCCTGCAAGAAGGAAGGAAAAAGGGGGGAGGGATACAGAGAATTGGGCGACTCCTGGCAAAGGCCTACTCCAGAGGACTCCTCCAAGCAGAAGCAATGCTAAAAATGGCTGCTTTGCTTCCATTCCTCTCCCCCCACCTTCTTTTCCTCCCCTATGCTGGCGATCTCCTCTCTCTCTCTCTCTCTCTCTCTCGCCCCCCCCTTTCCCTTGCACGGTTATCTCTTGCGATCTGCCCTTTAATACCTCTCCCCCCCCCATAAACAAAGTAGCCACTTACCAGACAGAAAAGGTTGGAATGGCAATCCTCCAGGCTGGCCCCGTTCGGCACGAAGCAGGAACTCATCCTCACAGCCACAACCCGCACGCCATTATCCCACAGCCTCCGACAAGAAAGAAAAGACAGAGACAGAGCGAGAGCGCGACACACACCACACCAGACCGAGAAGGAGGGAGACACAATCAAAGGGAGGGATGGCGGGGGGGGGGAGAAGAACGGGCCTATTCCTTTTCTCGCGCTGCAGGGAGAGAAAGAGGAGGTGTTGCGGGGCTGCCCGGAGCACGAAGGAAACGAAGGAATAAGCTAACCCTGGGGAAGGATGGAAGGAAGGCTTTTTCCAAAAGAAAGGGAGCGAGGGGGATAAATTTCTACGCCTCCCGGCCAGAAAAAGGTGTAGAGAGAAATCCGCGGAGAGAGGGAGGGGGCAGGCGACGACTGGGGGTACCGAATCCAAAAGGGCTGGCAGCAGCCGAGAGATTTACGATCTTCAGCCAGCGAGCGAAAGGGGGGAAGGAGGGCGGGTGTGAAGTAATCCAGGAACCGAGCCCGCTCCCGTAGCGCCTCGTTTTTCTCCCGTCACCCTGGATTTACAGGAAAGAAGCGGCCACACGCGGAAAGGAGAGAAAGAACGGCGGGTGGGGAGGGGACGCGCCGAGGCAGGGCCGAGTCTCCCCGCGGTGCTCCTCGCGGCTGCCTTGGGCCTCCCGTCCGCTCGCCCGAAAGGCGGACCGATCGATTCGGAGCCGGGAGGAGGAGAGGAAACTTCCACTTTGCAGAAGGAGTTTGCCCGTCGCGACTCCTTCCCAGCCCCGGTTTCCTTCTCCTTCCTAAGGGAAAAGAGAAAGAGTTCGTCTCCTTTTACAACACTTGACACAGAGACGCGTTTTCTCCGCTGCTTTAAGGAGTCGCCTTGAAAATCTTCCAACTTCCCATGGAAGCAAAATCCAGGGCCGGGTGGTTGGTTTCGCAGTCCGGGCGAACGATTCTTCCGTGGTTTGCTTTTTGTAAGAAGAGTGGTGAAGTCGGGGACGAAAAAGTCCGTTTCCAGGAAGATGGTGATTCCCTTCTCGAATTAAGAGGCCAAGACGCTTTTCAGAAAAAGAAAAAAAAGACTCACAGCTCCGATTCTCTTGCAATCTTTTATCCAAAAAAAAAAAAAAGCAGCCTTTCTTGTCCTCGATTCACTGGATCCCTTCAGCTTCGATAAAAATAAAATAAAATCGGGGGTGGATTCCTTGTTTCCCCGCGTCCCCCCAAAAAAATCTTCCAAAAGGGGAGAAACCAACCAAATTCGTTTCCTCCCCCTCCAAAAGGCCAAATTTCCCAGAAAAACAACTTTTTGAAAGTGAAGATTTTCTCAGACGCGAAGCGAACGAGTAATTGAGCTTCCCTTGATTTCCCTTCTGCAAACAGCGGCCAGAAACTTCCTTTTTCAAACACTGAACGGAGGTGAGAGATCTTCCAAAATAACAAAAATAAAATAATCACGAAGTGTCCTCAATTCAGGCTTTTTCTCGCAATGAATTTTTTCAGGAGTTGCTGCCCCGGGACGGGGTTGAGGGAGGAAAAACCCTTTCCCCCCGCAAATAATAAGAACTGGAAACTGTTTTTTTTTGTTTTTTTTTGGTAGTTCCTTTGACTTCGCCCCTTTTTTCAGCCACTGGAGCAAATGCAGGTTTTCTTCGCAAAGCAGCAACTAAACCCTTTTCTTCTTCAAGCCCTCCCCCCCCAAAAAACCCGACGAAACTTTTTCTTCTTCGCACCCGGGAAGAGAAGCTGAGCGAGGACGAGGGAATTCCTCCGGATACTATGTATTTTTTTAAAAAACCAAAAATCTGGGGAAAAGCATCAGCTGGAAATGCTCTTTCTCCCCCCGCTCTTCAGAAAAGACGAGATTCTCCTTTCAAGATATTTATTTATTTACTCTCCAGAGACGGGAGACAAGAGAACTCGACGAGGGAGGGGAGGGCTCTGGTGTTCCCCCCCTCAAAATAAAAGAGGGTCTACCGAGACGTTTAAAAACGAAACAAAACAACTTTCCAGGATATAAATAACGTCTCGAGCCTCCCCAGCGTAGGAAGACGAAGAGACCCGGGTCCGCCTGGCGTCCTCTCTTCCTAAAATTAAAATTCCTGAGGGGATTTGGGGCTCTGGCTTCCTCCCCAAAGGCTTTGACAGGTGAGGACCGACGAGGCGACTTCGGGAGGGGAGGGAAAAAATCCACCCCCCGGCGCAGCGATTCCTCTTCGGTTCCTCGTCGTCCCTTCCCTCAGCGGTGCTTCTGTCGGCGGCTTCCCAGCCGAGGCATCCTGAGCGCCGGATGCCCTTCTCCGCCTCCTCCTCCTCCGCCGCCGCCTTCGCCGAGCCGGCAGTCCCCTTCAGCGAGTCTCCCCCATGCCGTCGCTTCCCCCCTTTTCCCCCTGAACGTTCAGACTGCCTCGGACGACTCCCTCCCCTCAGAGCTTTATTTTCGCCAATTTTCCCCCTCCGTCTCGCCTCGCTTCTCTAATGGCGGCCGCGAGCAGGCGAGCGTCGGAAGGGAGCGACTCCGCCCCTCCCCCCCATTGGCCGCCCTCTTTTTCTTCGCCTCCCCCCTCAACCCGGCCTCGCCTCCGCGGATTGGCCGCGCGCTCATCACGTGGAGAGCCTCCCTGCCATTGGCTGGCCAAGGAACCCGAAGGGGGCGGGGCGCAGGGAAAGCGGAATAAAAAAGACGGGAGGCAGGACCGTCTGGGAGGTGGAGGTGGTTGCTGTTCGCTGGAGGCGTCCGAGAGGCTGAGGCAGGGGGAGGGGAGAGCGAAAGGGAAGACGAGGGAAGCCCGGCAGCCAGCGGGCGTGACAGGCGCCCGTGGAGAGAGCGCCATCTAGAGGGCCGGTGGGGAGATCGCATGGGAAAATCTGAGAAGGGTCTTAGATGCTATTTTTTTTGTTTACAATAGTCTTGCTCTTGTTAATTTGTGTTTACATTGAGGTCCCTTGAAGTGCTTAGCTTGGGTTTTAGGGCTTATTTGTGTAATTTTTCACTGAAGTTGAGTTGAGGGGCTTTTTTGCCTTTTCTGTTACAGGTAGTCCTTGTTTAGTGACTGCCTTGTACAGTGACTGTTTGCAGTTACAATGGTGATGAAAAAGTAACTGTGATCAATCCTCACATGTATAATCTTCACGGTCTGTAAAGCAAAGGAAAGCTGAAGTTAGGTCACAAACACAGTTGTGGTTTCACTTAGTGACTGCTTCGCTTAACGATCGAATTGCCAGTCCCAATTGCTAAACAAGGAATACCTGAATTTCTTTGTGAGCAGCTTGGGAGTGGAAAGGTGGAGAACAAATTAATTAAACATTATTTGGTTGCCAGCAGTGGTATTTGAATTGAAATACTCCATAAAGTCTTCTGTTTTAATAATAATTTAACATAAAGTTTCAAGAAATATCAGTTGAGGATTCCATGAAATTAATTCACATTGTCTGGCTGCTGAGCATTTCTAGGTTCTTCATGTCCCACCTTTCCTCTAAGGAATGTGTCATTCCTCATTTTTAGCTTCATGTTGTGAGATAGAACAGGCAGAGGGAAAGGGATGGCCCAAGTCATCTAGTAAGGTGCAAAGTCAAGTAGGTATCTGAATGTGACTCTCCTCTATCTAAATCTGGTACTCTACTACACCACACTGGTTCAAAAGCAACATACATCAAAAATAGGAGTTGTTTTAGAGCTATTTAATGAAGAACTGATGAATTGATAGTGGCAGGCTCTAGTAGCCAGCTCGGTCAAAAGCTAGATTCTCATAGTCGTCTTTAACAAGATTTATTGATAGGGTAAAGGATAAAGCTACAGAAATTTCAGCAACTGGATTACTTTCACTTTAGAACCCAATTTACCTTTTTGTTCATTAGGGCAGAGACATTTTCAGTCTTCTCCTAATGATTTCCTTATGAATTAGCAAGTTGGCTGCTCTTTTCCTAAATAACAAAGGACTGTCATTGTTTTCCACACTATCTCATGAATCTTTATCAAGTTCTGAACAGACCATTACAGGGAATGTTTATACTGTATTTACCCATAAGGCTTTTCTAGGAATGAGCAAGTACAAATTTGAAAAATAAATTACAAGTACATAAAAAAAAATTCCTAAATTTAAGAAGCTTCCTTTAAAGGAAGCAAGACAGAAAAACCTCTCATTTGCCTATATTATCAGATTGTCAGAAAACTCTCCCATTCTGAAGATAAATTATATGCAGGTGAAAACCATCTTCCCTTCAACAAATACAGTATTTCAGGCTGAAATATGAAGAGTGTTAAATTTGGAATTGTTTGCAAAGTTATCAAGTTTATTTTAGGGTTACTAGATCTGGACTGCAAAACTCCCAGCAGCCAGTAGATGTCAGGAGAGAGTTATTCTGTGACACAGGGGACTCTAAAACCCACAGCCACTCACTCTTATCAGGGCTGAGTTCTTCCTCATCCAGACCTACAGTCTCCAGCCACTGAGAAAGCACCTCGACAGTGTCACTTGGATGTTTGGGTCAAAGACATATGAATATCATCAGCATACTGATGATACTTAACCCTGTGCCAATAGATAACCTTAATTGGTGGTTTCATGTAGATGTTAAATAGGAGCAGGAAAAAAATGAGCCCTGTTGCACCCTACAAAATAAGGCCTAGGTCTGGACTTCTCCCCACCCCCACCCGCAAACACTGCCTGGAACTGACCTTAGTGGAAGGAGAACTATCAACGAACTGTGCCCTTCACTCCCAACCCCCTCAACCAGTTCAGAGTGATACCATGATTGATGGTATCAAAAGCTGCTAAGAGATGAAGGAGGGCCAGGATCCACCGGAGGTCATCTACAAATGTAAATCAGTGCTGTCTTGGTACTATATTCTGCCCTGAAACCTGACTGCAATGGGTCCAGATAATCTGCTTCCTCCAGAGTCCTTTGGAGCTATGGGCTGTGAGAATAATCTTGAGGAAGAGCTGCAGCCAAGACAACAGTCAGATAAGAGAAATCTCAGCCCAAGGAGGAAACCTTTGAGTTTTGTTTGCCTCCTAAAGATTTTACTTCAGCTTCCCTTTTTCCCCACTCCCCTGCCCTTTGGAATGCTCACCCTGGCACTGGGATATTTAGCAAGAAGGGAATTAATGTTTGTATTTACATTTATTGGAGAGGAAGGGATTACAGGAGTGTAAGCAGGCACACAATGGGGAATACACATTGAAAGCAATATGCTGGCAGCCCCGAATTGCTACACAAACAGCCTGGTGTATTCTCCATTGTGTGCCTGCTTACTCTTTTGTGTAATCCCTTCCTCTCCATTCTCTCCATTCTGCAAGGGGGGAAGAAAATAAAACAAGGAATTTCTGTAGCCAATCTCTCCTGTGCCTCACCTGTTCCCCCCCACACACACACACACACAGAGTGGAGAGATTGGAGAGGAAGGGATTACAAAAGAGTAAGCAGGCACACAATGGGGAATACATCAGGCTGTTTGTGTAGCGCTCTTGCAGCTCCGCCAGCACTACCACATACTGTAGCTGTCAATGCGTATTCCCCATTCTGTGCCTGCTTACTCTTTTGTAATCCCTTCCTCTCCAATCCCTCCACTTTGCAAGAAGGGAAAAAACCAACAGGTCAGGCACAGGACAAAGCATACTGACTATAATGGCGATCAAGTGACTGAAGGATGCTGCAAAAGTTGTAAATGTGGGCACTGGTCATAAAGTTATTTTTTTCAGCACCATAATAACTTTGGATGGTTGCTGAACAAGGCAGTCAGCAAGTGAGGGGTGCCTATATTATGAAAGTACACAACTCCAGGTGCTTGATAGCAAGGGGTCCATGACGCAATTCAGGACAAAACCAGAAACAATGGGTTTAAATTGGGGAGAAGGAGCAGATCTTGGTGAAACATCACAAAGAGTATCCTAATAATAAGGCCTGTTCAACAATGGAACAAACTGCCTTAGGAGTTGGTCTCTCCTTCACCTGAAGTTTTAAACAGAGGATGGGGACGGGCATCAGCTAGACATACAGTGGTACCTCGGTTCACAAACTTAATTTGTTCCGTGACTCTGGTTGCCACCCGAATTGGTCACAACCCGAATCAAATTTCCCTATAAGGTTCAATGTAAATACGGTTAATCTGTTCTGACCCATCTGAATTTGGTCGCGACCTGATTTTGGTCGCGTTCCGAATCAAATTTCCCCATAAGGTTCAGTGTAATTATGGTTAATCCGTTCTGAACCATATGTATTTTTTTTAAAAAAACGCAAAAATATGAAACAAAATACAGTACGAAGAGAGAGAACGCTAACCTTGCTCGACGCGACTTCTGGCGTGGAGGACAGGAAGGCGGGTGGGGAGCCGGTTATTGCTTGGAGGGAGAGTCCCCCTCCCTACAGGAAGCCACGACCACGTGTCACGGGAGGGAAAATAGCCGCGGATCCTGTTCGTCACCCAATCCAGAGATCGCGAACGGAGGCAACATTTTGCAAACGGAGCTGTTTGTGACCCGAATTGGTCGTGAACAGAAGCGTTCGTGACCCGAGGTACCACTGTACTCTAGTGGTGGATTCCTGCACTGGGCACTGGATGATCTCCAAGATACCTCCCAACCCTTTCCTTTTATAACGCTTTGACAGAGACTTCAGTTGTTTTAGATATGGAGATTGTTGTCTCAATTGGCGGAGCACAATTTTCAGCACTGTCGTAACTTCGGATGGTTGCTAAAGCCAGAGAGAAGCCCCAGTGCTATGGCACGATACCCCTGGAGCATATCCTGGGCATTATGCAGTTCTGTGCTGGGCATTCCCGTGCCTCAGCCAGTCTGGGTGCAAAGAACCCTTGTGCTGCGTCTTTGCCCATCTGGATTCAGGATGTTGCTTTCCATGCTACACCTCCCGAAGCCATAGACTTTTATTTCCTGAGGAAACAGCATCAGCCAACCTACATTATTGGCAAGCTCTGTTTGTTTCAGAGATCTCTTTGCAAAAGGGTTGAATTTCTCCTTGGGGATATGGGACTTAATAACACTCCAAACAAGGCTTTATCTTCCATGCAGAGATCATTACTCTTAACAACCCAAGTGCCACACTGAAACTTTGGGACGCTTTGTGTGCGAGTGTGCGTTTGTGCGTTTGAGAGTGCTAAGCTGTTGGCTGGAGGAGGAAGGGGCGCAAAGGACCTTCTCCTAGTTTCCCCCTCTCCTTTGGGTCACCGTAGAAAAAAAACTCTGCTCTCAGTTTATAGGAAAACTGCTTGCATTCCAAAATACATTCTCCTTTCCGCCAGGCTGAACAGCATCCTGCATCCGTTCCCAGTTGCTGTACATACAAGAGCCAGAATTCATTCCGTTCTCAGACTCAGACAACAACAGTATTTGATAAGAATTCTTAATTAAGACGCATGTCTTGCGCATACCTGCCTGACTTGCAAAAAATGAGAGTTGGTATCAATGGAACTCTTGCAAATGCTGTCCAGTTTTAGCCAGTTGCTGTCAATCTTTCAGGGGCTGAGGGCAGAGCTTAACACTGGGGGCTGGGAGTAGAGGCTGCAGTCAATGGGACAGTGATGGAAAACCTGCCAGGCCGCATGGATTTCCAGAGACTTTGGAGGAGTTCTTTTTTAAGATGCAGAAATTTACTCCAGGAACAGGCAAAGATTTTTGGCTAGGATCGCAGTTGGGATTTTGAGAGCATGTGGTCAGTAGACCCCAACAGTGGCTGCTGTGGGGAATGCCATTTCACACGATGGCACTAAGGAAGGGTTGGCATTTCACAAAATGGCTGCCACGGTGGGCACCCTCAGGTGCAAAACGCCCAAAGGGAAAGGAATCCCCCAATGCTCTCTACCATGCCTGTGAAAACTTTGTGGAGCGCATAAGCATGGCTGCGAACATGATATGTTTTCTTTGCAGGGTGGCATCTTCCCACATAGGTGACTGTCCATAGCACCAGTTGCAGCCGGGTGACCTTTCCTGCACCTTCTGCCCCCTTCTTAGAACGGAAGTAGGCTCAGACCTGGATAGTCCTTGGACACGAGGCCACCGAGGGATCCCAAGGCTGGAGGCCTGGAAAGTTGAAAAACATCTCAGAAGACAGCAATGGCAAAAAACTTCCATATTGCCACCACATGGACATGAGCAAGAGGTTACCCAGACTTCAACTTTGCTAATTACCCTACTGTGTTCGGGGGGTGGCTGCCTCAGGACGACAAAAAATAATGCTGCCTGTTTCTAACAATCACACTGCAGAATTATGACCACACAGTGACAGCCAATGTTCATACAAAACACTTCCCCAGGATAGGAGAAGACCTTCCGGCTTAATCTTTGCCACATGCTAAACTTGTTTTTTGCTGACCACAGGAAATTTTCTTGTAATTGTGTGTGTGTGTGTGTGTGGTGCCAACTAAACCCATTTGGTTAACCCAGTGTTTCTCAACCTCAGCAACTTTAAGATGTGTGGACTTCAACTCCCAGAATTCCCCAGCCAGCTGGCTGGGGAATTCTGGGAGCTGAAGTCCACACATCTTAAAGCTGCTGAGGTTGAGAAACACTGGGTAAAACTATGGTTCACTGTACTATACAGATCCAGAAAATGGGTTAATTTAGTAACCAGCTTAAACATGCTGCGTGATTCCTTTTTCAAACTTGGCAAGTTTAAGATATGTGGGCTTCAACTCCCAGAATTCCCCAGCCAGCCTTTGCTTTACAGTAAAGAAATATATCCTAGATTTCTTTATTGAATTATTGGCAAGCCATATCAAATTGTTACTTCCACAGCTTGAGTATCAAAATAATCAGACTGTAGGAAAAGGATCTAGACCAACCCTCTAGCTGGTTGGTCTTCTTCAACCCAAGTGGCCCTCAGACAAGCATGCAAATAAAGCAAAATAGTGAAAATGACAGCTTGAACTCTGAACCCAGCCCTGCCATGCATTCAGGATGGTCAGGGAAGGGATTGGTTCCTACTGGCAGATGAAACTGGATGGGAGGGGAAGGGACACCTGTAATATAGGAGTTGGTCCTCAGAGTAATAAAGATTCAGGAGAGCATTCGGTAAAAATCCACTCCACGATTCTCTATTACAGTACAGTGAAGAGAGCCACCTGTTCATTGGATTACACAAAGGCTGTTAAAAGACTTTCTGTTAAAAATCAGGAAGTCTCCACCTAATGTACAGGGGAATATATTGGCTCTAAATGGGAAATGAGAGCCAGTTTTGTGTAGTGGTTACAGGCACCGGGCTAGAAACTGTGAGTTCTAGTCCTGCTGTAGGCATGAAACTGGGTGACTTTGGGCCAGTCCTTCTCTCTCAGACCCAGGAAGAAGGCAATGGCAAACCACTTCTGAAATCTTGCCAAGAAATCTGCAGGGACTGGTCCATATAATCACCAGGAGCCAGGCCTGACTCAAGGGCATTTTAAAAAAAAGGAAATAGTTCACAGCGGTGTTTCTCAACCTTGGCCACTTTAAGACGTGTGGACTTCCACTCCCTGAATTCCCCAGCCAGACTGGTTCAGAGGCTGCAATTCTTGTAACCTATCTCTTTCTTCTCAATAAATCCTGCTCAAGAGCCTCGGTGAGAATTGTACTTGTTGATTTTAGGCTGATGCCAAAGACCCAGATATTATCAATTGCTACTCTGAAAATAACTGGGTTCTCCTTGGTTAGGACAGCAACAGTACTGTCCTTGCTACTGAGACAGGGATACAGGTAGTCCTCGGGTTACGACAGCAATTGGGACTGGAGTTTCTGTCACTAAGCGATGTGGTCATACAGTGCAATGTCACATGACTGCATCATTCATCATTTAGTGATGTCAATTCCGGCAGTCCTGGTTGCCATCATAACCCAGAGACTACATGGGTCATTAAAAGAAGAGCTCACATGACTGGAGTCCTAGGCAAGCAGGCGAGAACTGCGGGCAGAGGGCGAGTGCTCCAGGCAAGTACTAATGAGTGCGGGTGGACCAGTGGGGGCCAAAGGCAGGCCTGTGGGGCTTATGGGTGAGTGCTACAGAGCATGGACAAGCTGGCAGGGGAAGCTATGGAGAACCAGATCCCTGGGACTCGTACTCTGTAGCAGGCTCCTTGGGAGAAAAAGTGGCTGGAGTGACTTACAGGAGCAACTTGTGACCTTCACTGATGACTTCCCCATTGACTTTGCTTGTGGGAAGCTGGCAGGAAAGGTCACAAACATCGTAATTGCAAGCCGGGCACCCAAGCACCTGGATCTCAATGACCGTGGGGACTTTGTGATGGCCGCAACTTCATAGACCAGTTGTAAGTCCCCCTTGTTCAGCGTCGTCATAACTTTGCACAGTCACTGAATGAGTGGTCATAACCTGAGGACTGCCTGTAAAGGGCAGCACTTTTTTACATCATTGCTTTCCTCCCATCTCAAGAACAGAAGGTAAGCACTACCATTACTGTGTGTACGGGTTCTTGGACCAAAAATGACTGCATTCAGATTCTGCCTCCTTACACACAAACACACACACAGAGCAAATGGTGAGCTTAGGCCAGGACACAAAGGCTGGGTTCAGACAACCCACTAGGCATGACAGGGTTTGCTACATTTAGCTTAGCAGGTTGCGTGAACTCAGCCACTGGGGTTTCTGAACCATGGTTTAGTTTAGTGCTGACATCAGCCAATTTTACAGGGACTGGGCATCATGACACAATCTCACACAGCAGCCTGGGCACCCCCTATGTATGGGAAAAAAATGCCTTGAAATTTTTCAGTATTATAAAATACAGTGGTACCTCGGGATACGAATTTAATCCGTTCCGTGACTCGGCGTATCCCGAGTTGGTCGTAACCCGAAGGAAATTTCCCCATAGGGTTCAATGTAAATCCGGTTAATCCGTTCCGCCCTCCGAATTTGGTCGCACCCGGAGGCAAATTTCCCCATAATGTTCAATGTAAATATGGTTAATCCGTTCCGCTCTCCGCCCGAATTTGGTCGCACCCTGAAGCAAATTTTCCCATAAGGTTCAATGTAATTACCGTTAATCCGTTCTGGCGTCCGCGGACCACAGGTCAGGGGCGGGAAAATGGCCGGGCGCGGTGTGGTGCAGCACGAAAACGGCTGGGCGCGGCACGAAAATGGCCAGGCGCCACGCCGCACGGCAGAAAAATGTGTCAGGGGCGCACCCCGAGGCGGAGTTCGCACATCAAGGTAAATTTTTGCGGCCGGAGCTGGTCGTAACCCGAAAAGTTCATTAGTAGAGGCGTTCGTATCCCGAGGTACCACTGTATTGTGAGATTTCGGCCGCCTCAGCCCTTTGAAGTCAGCTAAAAATGCTGAAATTTTGCATGGTTTCCCCCAGGAAAGTCGAAATCTTGTAAGATGTAGCATGTGAGAACACTGAGAATTCATAAGGTAGGGCAATCACTTGAAATTTCAGCCTTTCCCTAATTCATAATTTCTGGCATTATTTTTATTTAAATTGGGAAAGTGTCATTGAGGCTGGGCCATTTATGCTGCTGACCTCTTGCTGAGTTATGTAAACCACCAGTTATGGATAATGCAATAAACCACGATTATATAAACCAACTTTACCATGTTATGTGAACCCAACCTTTCCTCTCTGTCTAACATACTTTACAGAATGGGTGCAAGAAAAAGAGCAAGAATCCACCCTTTTTGGAGGAAAGACTAGTAAACAATCAGTGTAATAAAATCATTACCTCTTGAGATGTTTGCTCCAATGGATTGCTGAATTATTTGCAGATATTTCCTCTCTACTCTTACCTGTCTTTCATTCTATGGGTCATTACTTTCCATAAGCGCCTATCTTTCTTTGGGCACACACCCCATGGCTATCATTAGAAAAAACTCTATATAGATATGCCAAAAGAATTCTAATATTTGTAATTATTAGTCCAAACCGTAGCACCTGCCTCCTGTCAAAGCACTTGAAGCACACCATTTTCTAGCAATGCGCATGCAAAGGTTCTTTAAATCAGAATTTCTCAACCTCAGCAACTTTAAGACAGGTGGACTTCAATTCCCAGAATTCCCCAGCAAGGGGGACTTACAACTGGTCTACAAAGTTGCGGCCATCACAAAGTCCCCATGGTCATGTGATTGAGATCCAGGTGCTCGGGTGCCCACCTTGCAATTATGATCTTTGTGACCTTTCCTGCTGGCTTCCCACAAGCAAAGTCAATGGGGAAGTCAGCTGGCTGGGGAATTCTGGGAGTGGAAGTCCACCCATCTTAAAGCATGCTGGCTGGGTGTCAGCCTTGCCATTTGGTTTGGACAAGTACTAGCTCTATCTTTACTGTAAGATTACATTAACTGAATCCTGCACATCTGAAAGTACCCCTCCCTCACTTTTACTCTCCCAAAAACTAGGGAGGGTCCCTTCTCAGACGCTTTCGCCCCCGCTCCTCCTTCGAACTCAACTTTCATTTATCCGCCTTCCTGCCGCTCTTCCTCCTGTCTCCCAAGGTCATTCCCACATACCGATACACTGGGGGATTCTGGGAGTTGAAGTCCACCCATCTTAAAGTTGCCAAGGTTGAGAATAAATTGCTTTAAATAATTGTGGCATGGCCCCACCATCTGCCAGCTTTTCGACTGGCAGCACATAACTGAGAGACAGCAAAAGCAAGTCCTGTTTTCCTCCGATTGCTTCCAATGACTTTGGCTCTGTCATGCTGGGAGAGAGGCAGGACTCACGGTCCTCCCGTTGCTCGGCTGTGTTTTGCATTTCTTCCAGCGGCTTGCTTGCAGCTGTTCCGTTCCCCAGAAAGCAAAAATCAACCGCTGCCACAACAGAAAGGAGAGCTGTGCTTTCCTTCTGTTGCCAACGCGTCGGAAAGAAACAAAGCCTCACTCTGTAACCGGGACCAGCAGCTGGAGGGGGTTTTGCATTTGACTCCAAGTTGTCTTGACTTTCAGCTGGCATTTGGGAGTACGTCAGCCCCACTAAGTAGACCAGACTAAGATGTCAACTCTGCCAGAAGGCTGGAAGGACTTTGACTGAGATGGGCTATCTTGCAAGTCTCATTGTGCCCAACCGGCTCCTGCTTCTTATACTCCAGTGCAGTGTTTCTCAACCTTGGCAGCTTGAAGATGGGTGGACTTCAACTCTCAGAATTCCCCAGCCAGCACGGCTGGCTGGGGAATTCTGGGAGTTGAAGTCCACCCATCTTCAAACTGCCAAGGTTGAGAAACACTGCTCCAGTGAATTAGGGAGGAGTCTGCTTAAACTGCTTCCACATATTCTCTGCTCGTCTCCATCTTAAGATATGATTTTTCCATCATTGCGTTAGTGAGAGTTCCCATATTTCCATCATTGTCATCTTCCTTACTCTCTATAGCAGTGTTTTTCAAACTTGACCATTTTGAGATGGGTGGACTTCAACTCCCAGAATTCCCCTGCCAGCATGGGGAATTCTGGGAGTCAGAGTCCACACATCTTGAAATGGCCAAGTTTGAAAAACGCAATTCCTAATTATGGGATTGTGCTGTCAAATTTGTTGCCCGTCCCTAATCTCTTCTCCCTCTCCCTTTTGGTGTTTTTTCTCCCCCCCGACCCCTCCCCGTCCCCTGTCATGTCTTCAGTCTGGCTTCCCTTTACGCTTTCCAAGAATCTGAGGGCAGAACTCCCGTCCCCAACGTTGCCCAGGCCCTTGGCTTTCCAGCTGGTGGGAAGGAAGTATTAGTCATAATTCCTAATCGTGATTAATCATTGGTTCTTCATCGATTCTTACTTTGTGATATTCAGGGTGAGGAATGCTTTAGATCAGTGTTTCTCAACCTTGACAACTTGAAGATGTGTGGACTTCAGCTCCCAGAAGTCCCTAGCCAGCATGCTGGCTGGGGAATTCTGGGAGCTGAAGTCCACACATCTTACAGTGGCCATGGCTGAGAAACAGTGCCTTAGAAATAGGCAACATGGGCTAGATAAAACCCTTAACCTGAGTGCATCAAAGGGCAACTTGAGATTACGGGAATCGTCTCCTATCAGCACAAAGATAGTTCAGTTGGTGAGTTAAGAAATGTTGGCCAATTCCAAGCTGGTGGTTATAGCAAGAGGTCCTATTTAGAGGTCATCCACCAGGTGATAGGGAAATCAGGACACCAACAGAGAGGGGTGTGAAAAAAAATCAAGATGGTGGCCCCAGTGCATGGAGAATGAAGCAGGGTTTCCATCCTTCACTGTGATGGAATGGAATTATGAAGGCCAGGCTCAGGGAGATAAACATTTTCTGAGCTCGCCGGAGGAGCGTGGGAGCAACAAGAGGATGAGACTGGCACCTCCCTGAGGAATTCACACTGTTGTGGCTGGCAGGCTTGGGAGCTGGGGTTTCGGTCGGGGAAGATTCTTGCTAGAGGTTGTAGCTAATAAACATAGCTGAACTGAATCTGCATTGTCTCTTGGAGTTCCTTGGGCTAGGCCTGACATACACTCATGGCCGCCATCTTGACTTTTCTGATCCCCTCCCAGCAGACACCCCTGACCTCAATGCCAGTCTCTAGCTGGAACAAGCAGCTCACAGGGTGGGAATGATTATTTGGCTTCCATAGAAATGTGGGGCAAAGGTGGAAGCATTGCGTGCCTATTTTTAGCAGTGCAGACTTCTCCCTATAAATACAGTGCAATTCTCCTCATGGCTACTCAGAGGGTAAACCTATTGGATTAATGAGAGGTTGCTCCTGGGGATGAGCATGAAAGAGCTGGAGGCTTCCATCCATCAGTGAATTGCATCTTCCTTTAAAGCAGTGTTTTTCAAAGTCGGCCACTTGAAGATGTGTGGACTTCAACTCCCAGAAGCCCCTAGGACTGCACATGTAACACCTCTCCTGCACGAGCTGCACTGGGTGCCAGTTTGCCTCTGGGTCCAATTCAAGGTGTTGGTTATGACTTTAAAGCCCTTCATGGCATGGGGCCACGTTACCTGAGGAACCGTCTTGCCTCAGTGACATCCACCCGTCCCCCAAGGTGAGGTTGGCCCCCCTTCTGTTAGCTCTGCCAACTTGCATGGGGACACAATGGGGGTTTGCAGTACTGGGGGCGGGTGGCAGCCTGAGGAAGCTCTCCTCGCCTTTTTAGTTTTTAGCTTTCACTTTTTCAGCTTTTAGCTTTGCATATTTTTGTAAAGATTTTATTGTTCTTTTTACTTGTAAGCCGCCTAGAGTCACTCGTACAGTGAGATGGGAGGCGTATAAATTTGATAAATAAATAAATAAGTCTGGGAGTTGAAATTCAGAATTCTGGGAGCTGAGGTCCACACATCTTCAAGCTGTCAAGGTTGAGAAACACTGATCTAAAGCATTCCTCGCCCTGAATATCATAAGGTAAGAATCGATGAAGAACCAATGATTAATCACGATTAGGAATTATGACTAATACTTCCTTCCCACCAGCTGGAAAGCCAAGGGCCTGGGCAACGTTGCGGACGGGAGTTCTGCCCTCAGATTCTTGGAAAGCGTAAAGGGAAGCCAGACTGAAGACATGTCGGGGACGGGGAGGGGTCGGGGGGGAGAAAAAACACCAAGAGGGAGAGGGAGAAGAGATTAGGGACGGGCAACAAATTTGACAGCACAGTCCCTTAATTAGGAATTCCCTAACGTGACTACATGAGTGGTTTTCAAAGTTGGCAGCTTTGGAATTCTGGGAGTTGCAGCCCACCCACCTTAAAATGGCCAACTCTGAAAATCACTGCTTTAAAGCAATGCATAATCCAGTAGAAAATGCCTTAAATAAATCTTGGGGGAAGCTCTGCTTTCTTTTGCAGGCCCCCAATCAGCCACTCTTTGGTTTCAGTACAAGATCTTAAATCACAGCGTTCCCGGGGGCAGCGGGAGGTTACAATGGAAGGCCCTCTATGTGCAGTTTCTCAACATCATACAAATATTTGAACCACCTCTCTTTGGAAAAAATTTAAGCAAGATTACGACCACGTTGCCCTAATCAATTCAAAGCTTGCAAAATATTTACCGTGCAACAGGAGTGTGTGCGTTCTTGAACTCAGCAGGACAAACTACAGAACAGTTTACATACAGCCTGTTCCTGTGGACACAGACAAATTGGTGGAAAATCCTAACAGGAATTGCTAAAAACAGGTACTGTGCAGGGCTTCGAGACTGTAACAAGCCAGGGATTTCTGCCTGAACTGGTGTGCAGATTAAAGACTTTATTCAGGATTGTTATGGTCCCTCTAATTTTGCATGCATGCATGCATGCATGCATGTATTGCATACATTATGTATGCATTACATACACGAATACATACGTAACATATGCATTACATGCAAGCATACATATTGCATTACATATGTACATACAGGTAGTTTTTGCTTAACAACCGTTCATTTAACAAAAATTCAAAGTTACAACAGCCTCAGAAAAAGTGCTTTACGACCTGTGCTCACACTTACGTCCATCGCAAACCGTCGCACCACCTCCTGTGGTCACGTGATTGCAATTTGCAACCTTTTTACAATGGTTGTAAACTGAATTGCCATGGTCATTAAGTGAATCATGTGGTCGTTAAGTGAATCACATGGTCATTAAGCAAATTCCAGCAAAAAACATCCATTAGGGAAGCTGGATTTGTTTAACAACCATGTGATTCACTTAACAACTGCAGTGATTTGTTTTACGGCTGTCATAAAAATGGTCGTAAAATTGGGTCCGGTCATGTGGTAACTCGCTTAATGACCACCCTGCTTAACGACCAATTTTCTAGTCCCTATTGTGATTGTTAAGTGAGGACTACCTGTACATACATACATACATATTGCATTACATTACATACATACATAAGTAATGCATACATAATACATATGTAATGCATGCATTACATATATGCATGTCTTCCTTCCTTCCTTCCTTCCTTCCTTCCTTCCTTCCTTCCTTCCTTCCTTCCTTCCTTCCTTCCTTCCATTTGAGCCAGGAGAGGTTTATAGGAGAAGGAAAATGTCTTTACCTTTCTTTAAAAGCATTAAATACTACCATGTATTTAATAATACTATCATAATATTATAGATGAGCTACAGAACTATTTTCATATTGTCTAAAAGATTATATAATTTCAAAAAAAAGAAATAATCCCTATTATAATAAACTGCACAATTAAAAAAGAAAAAAAAGCTATATTAAATTGAATGGGATTGGGTTGGGGTTTAGTTATTTATTTATTTTTCCCCCTTTTCTCTCCACTGTATTTTTCTTTTGCATCGCTGTAAGCTGTTCAGAGCCTTTGTGGAACTGAGAGGCATGCAAAGTGCAGAAGAGAAGAGAAGAGAAGAGAAGAGAAGAGAAGAGAAGAGAAGAGAAGAGAAGAGAAGAGAAGAGAAGAGAAGAGAAGAGAAGAGAAGAGAAGAGAAGAGAAGAGAAGAGAAGAGAAGAGAAAAACTAGAAAGCCCCCACTCCCGAAAATAAATAATATTAGATCGTTCGGATATTGAAATGATATCTTTCTTCAAAAAAAAATAAGAACCTCAAATTAAACCAGCAGTGCTTAAATACAATGAATACAAAAAATCAAAACAATGTTCATTTAAAGAACAATGCAACAGAAAAGCAAAATAAATAGCAAGCTAACTTGAATCTAGGCCATTCCATTACTGTCCCAAACAGGCACGTCTTCAGCTGTTTTTGGAAAGAAGATGGGGTGGCAGTTGGATTTCTCTTGGGGGAGAGTTCTACAATGGGGGGATCCTCCCAAGAAAGCCTCACTTGTGGCCACCATACTGTGAACCATGTCCACTTCTGACTCCATGAGCAGAACCGCCCCAACTCATCTAAATCCACAAATGGATGAGATTGTGGAAGCCCCTCTTTTAAATTCCTGGATCCTAAACTTTTTGGGGCTTCCTAGAATTAACATTTGGGACCAAATTGCCCAATGGGGCAATTTTATTTGCTTCTATTGGTGCCCAATGGGCTTCTACCCATGTCTGAGCCTGGCCCCTGTTTCTGGAGTGCAGCCTTCAACACCACACTTCACCATTCAAGACCCAGACCTTCTTGTAGCATTTCAGTCATTGGGGGAAAAAGTCTCCAACCCCATTCTTAGAGATTAATAATAATAGATGATGATGATGATGATGATGATGATGATGATGATGATGATGGTGATGATGACAATGATATCTACAGCAGATGGCTCTGTAGGAAGAGAATGCAGACTGGCAGACAATACTTCTGCTTCCACGAGCCTGGAATGTCTCTGACAAGCAAAATGTTCTAGTAGCAGGTGGGCAGAGTGAGAATTGGCAGAACTGTTATATTAAGATAAATCCTCCTTCAACAATACATAAATCCTCCTCTCCCCCAGTTTTGGTTCTGAACAACAATGACAGTCTCTGGAGAAAACTTCAGGATTACTATCAAAGGGATGGATTCAGACAAATCTAGGAAGAGCTGGAGCAAGCAGTTGGGTGCAGGAAGTCCTAAATTTAATTCTTGACCCCTCTAGTCAAATGAATCCATTAGCAAGTAGTGGGGAAATCTGGACAGGAACAGCTACTTAGGCCAGCTCCCCATAATTTTTCAGGTGCTGGGCATCAACATTTGGGCCAGTCACTCTGTCTCAGCCCCATTGAGCTTAAAAAATAGTTGTGGGAATAAAATGAAGTTAGGCTTCCCATTGTGAGAGGTTGTGGAGAGGCTGGGAAAGGAACAGAAGACATAAACCATAAATAAACAAGCAATAAACATAAACACAGACCTACACAGTTGAGAGATAACGGGTGAGTCAGCTGGCAGCATATTTCATAAACGGTGACTCAGCCCAGGTGAAGAGAAATTTGGGGGAAAGCCTTTCAAATCATTCAATGAATTCTATATATGTGAAGGTAGGAAATTCCTCTTGCAGTTTTCAAGATTCTGTACTCATCCCCCACCAGCATTAAAGGGACCTGTGTAAATTTGTGTGGTTCTTGCTTCCTTAATCTTGCCTAGCATGAGGCATGGGATGACACCCATCTTGAGCTCTCCAAGAAAAGGGGGAGGAGAAGGAAAGGAGGAGGAAGAGAAGAAGAGGAGGAGGAGAGGAGGAAGGAACGGAAGAGGACTTGACGTTGTTTTGCAAGACTACCATATCTTGACAACCTCACAAGATGTTGAGAGAGATTAAAGATTTGATGGCCTCATGAGTTTCTGCCCATTCATTTTTTGTTCAAAGTACTGTATAGCTATTTCAGGAGTTCTTCAGATACCATACAAAACTGTCATGGATGCACTGATCACATGTAACTACCATGCCACAAACTCCTAAAGTTGACTAAAATGTTGGGAAAATCTTGTCAGATTAAATGCTTGCTGGTCTTGGAGTGGTGATAAAAGATTCTGAAGCGGGGGAAAATAGCTTAATCAAGACACATATTCCACTTAAGCATATCAGTATCCTATTTTGGGCACATTATGTGAAGACCCAGCTCTCTGGAAAAGGCTCTGATGCTGGGAAAGGTGGTAGGAACGAGAAGAAGAGGAGGACCAGCAGTGGATAGACTCAGTTACAGTGGTGATGGGGGCACCGTTGGAAGACCTTAAGGACCAGGTTGGGAACAGACCCATCCAAAGAAAATCTATCTATGTGGTCACTAGGAGTTGAAAACAACTTGATGGCACATAATCAATCAATCAAGCATATCAACAGAAAAAGTCTTCTTCTAACTGAAGCCCTGCCCCTTTGCACAAAAGGGTGTGGGTTCAATCACACAGCCAAGACCCACCTCTTGATTTTTTCATTCCCCATCACCCTGTGGATGCCCCTAGTTGAATCTGATGGCTTAAATTGTCTATTCCATCTCTATGATTCTGTAAAGGTTTCTGATGAAGGCTACCATAACCTTCTCCGGGAAATTGGTGGTGTAATGGAGCTGCCTGTATTAGTTGGATTATTTTTCCCCTCTAATACTCACTCAGAATCTGTTTCTGGATTTTCATCTGGTAATCTGAAAGAAAAAAAAGATGAAATACAGCCATCAAATTAGGCCACCCGTTTCAGTCATGAGGTCTGCCATTGTGGATTGACAGCATAGTGGATTGACAGTATAGTCTGTAGTAGGTGTTGATGGTATCAAATGATGCCAGAAATGGTTGCTCCTTCTTGATTGCAAAATACCATTTGTCCCCTTGGCATGGTCAGTACACACAGGAATCCTGGCTTGCTATAGAGCAAATGAAGAAATCACAGCCCTTATGTCAACAAGTCTAGAGAAACATTCAAGTTGGCCGTGATGCGTTTGGTGTAAAGTCAGTTCAGCCAAATGGTCTCACGTTATCTAGCAATTAGAGTGGTTTGGACCTGCAAAATAGACATTCTGTTCCTTTTTAGACTGTATAAAATCCTCTTTATCTGGAGGTCGAATCCATCTGGCTAAACATGGCATCTTCCAAGACTCTGAAGAATCTGAAGCCTTACAGGTCCTTTTCTGATATTCTGGTGGGTTGCAATAAAAGCATTACCCATTTTGTTTCTTTGAGAGTTTCTTTGTAAAAAATGGCCGTGAGCAATTGCCTCAGTTGGATGGTACAACACAACTCCATCTCTTGGTAGCAACAGCTTTCATTATGTTTGCTTACAAACCAGCCAACAGATGGCACGCTCTTGCTAAGGCTGTATGCAAAACTCTTTTTTTCCTAAACCCAGTCATAGGCAGCAGCGACCATGATACCGCAGAGGTGGATCGGGCCCATTAGGGCAGAACACATCACAACTTTCGGTCAAGGTCAGAATGGGCATTCCAAAATTGCATGGTGGACCGATATTGCTTCAGCATTTCACTGGCTTCCTCTTGTGTTCCTGGATTCTTTTATTTGTTTGTTAATTGTTACAAGAAGCTGCCTTATGTAAGATCCAGTTCTTCTAGCCCAGCAACACTTTTATAGAGTCACAGGTGAAGACGCCCCTTCCGTCATTTGCTTCTCAAAATGCTCTTAGCTGAAGACTTAATTGTTCGATCTGTAGAAGCATCCACGGGGATCCCGGTGCTTTTGTCAAAATAATAAAAGAGTGTCATGGTGTGATGCTACAAACCCTGCCCCTTTTGTACATATGTTCACCATCATAATGCACGTAAAAAGGGGGTGGAGTTTGCAACACAATGGCATGGTACTGCTTTCGACATCTGCCCCTTTACTCCCAAGTAGACACCTTTGCTGATATGCTAATTTCAATCCACACATTCTAGAAAAACAGGAAAAATATCCAAATATATTTCTTTATATATTAGATTTGTATCCCACCTCTTTTCCAGGAATTCAAGGAGATAGACATAGATCTCCTTCCTCTGATTTTTCCCATAACAACCATCTTGTGAGGTAGGTTGGGTCGAGAGGGAAGGACTAGCCCAAAGTCCCCCAGGAAGCCTCTGTTTGAGTGGGACCTCCCTACTTGGGTCTTTTGGGTTGAGAGGGACGTTCTGTGGCTGAGGGGGCAGACTTAATTTTGGGCCTCCCCTCTTGTAGTTGAATACATTCACTGCTACACCATCATGCTAGCTCTTGGACTAAGAGAGAAAGTCCTCCAGAGAGCTTCTGTGGTTGAGGAGAGACTAGAACCTGGGTCTCCCCCTTCTATTCAAACAACTTCATCACTGAACCACACTGGCTTTGGGGTTGAGAGAGGAGGGCTGGCCCAAAGCTTCAGTGGCCAATGGGGAACAGGAACCTGGGTCTCTCCACTCCCAGTCCATCACCTTCTCCTTCTCAGCACTTGGACTGGGGCAGACTGTCCCAAAGACATTCATGGTTGCAGGAGAACTAGAACTTGACTGTCCTCACTCCTAGTCCAGCACCTTCACCACTGGCTCACATCAGCTTTTGGGTAGAGAGAATGGGAGTGGTCCAAAGTCATCCAGGGAACTTCCTTGGTTGAGGGAAGACTCCCCACTCCTAGTCCAGCATCTTCACCACTAGACTACCCTGTCAGTGGGTTGAGAGAGTGCTTGGCCCCAAGTCCCCCAGGGAGCTTCTGTGGCTGAAGGGAGACTAGAACCTGGGTCTCCCTAGTCCTAGTCCAACACCTTCATGGCTACAAGCATAAAATGAATGTTCATTGAGATCCTAACCACCAAGAACAGGAAGAGATAGAACAGCTCTGAATATGTTTACGGGGAACCCAAGTTAGTAGGCTCTCATTTTATCTGAGATTAGGTAACTCAGGGATTTAATTTCTATCCAGTCCCACAGCCTCCTTCTCTTTATCAGTCCCTGAAACATAATGTTTCCTTTTGATTTTAAAACCCAAATCCACCATCACAATTTTTTCTGTCTGGAAAAAAGAGACCAACAACCCTCTCTAACTCTGGGGAGCAGGTTTGGCACAATCAAAGATGGAATTCAAAGGATTCAGTTTAGAAAAAAAAACATGATTTGAACAGTCACTCTTTAAAGTGCAGCCAAATTTCCCTCTGTGAAATGCTACATCCAATCTCTCCATCAAAAGCAAATTAATTACCCTTTAAGTATGCCTTCTCCCTGACTCTACTCTGTCTGGGGGCAGATAGAATTTATGCTGATTTCTGAAAGAGCAGATTAATTTTTTTTCCAGGTGCCTCCCTTCTCAAAACAGCCCCCAGCTGCACTGTTTCCTACTTGTCTCCTGATTTGCACAGGGATTCCAGCCAGCAGCATCCACAAGGAAGGTCAGAAAAGGCAAGATGGCAGAAGAGATGTCATAATGAAAGCACCTCCCCTTTTGGACATGCTCATCTAAAAGGGGCGGGGCTTGCCTTGCAATGCTGCTTCTGCCATCTTGCCTGCTTTGACATCCCCCCAGCAGATGCAGCTGATAACCGTCAGCCCTCCAAGGTAGACCAGACCTGAACACCAAAGTCATGAATATTAAAACTACTTTTATTATAGGGTTACAGAAACAGAATCTTGCACATCTGAATGGGCCTCCCCTCTCCCTGCCTTTATCCTAAAGAGAACTAGGGAGGGTCTTGCCTGAGACACTTTCTCAGGTTACAGTTCTGCCCCGGACTTAGATTTCTCTTATCTGAACTTGCCTTGGCTGCGGCTCTTCCTCAAGGTTATTTTCACAGCCCATTACATCAACAGCTTTTTTCTTTTCATGCTGTTCTTCTGTCCCTGGATTTCATTCCTCTTCATGGGGTACCAAATCTTCCAAAACTGGTCTGAAGCCACCAACTATACCTCTTGTTCTTGACAGGTGCTACTACTCTTATAGAAAAACCTTGATTCAGTGGCTCCCTGCTTAGCCATTTCAGATGCAATAGACAAGTTTCCATCCAGACATCCCCGTGAGAACACAGACAAATCTTTTGCAACCTAAGCAGTCCAGATGAAGCATTTCTCAGAGTCTGCAAACAGGAGGGCAGTTTGCCAAACATTACAAGCACCGAGCGCCTGCACATTTGGGTGGCCCCTTCCCCAGTCCATCTTGATCAACAATATCATCAAGAAATCTTTGCCCTAACACACTTACAGATAAACTGGGTGCTAAACTAAACAGATCCAATTGTCAAGATGTCTACAATGTAATCCCTTTTCCCTTTCAATAAATCTGATTAAAGAAGAGTGTAAGAATCTTGGTTTGGGGTGTAAACAGCTGCAAAGGCTTGACAGGCACTTATGTTTATGTTAATTTTAATTATATTTACATCAATTGATCCATTTATGTCATTGACATAACGTTGTAAATTACATAAATGATGCCATTTTTGCAATACACATAATGGTGACATTACACCAATGATATAACTTAGAGTCATAAATTGATGCAAATGATGTATTTTGGGATTTAACAGACATTCAGTAGTTATGCTTAGCCTCTCCCACCAAAGGGTCCTTTAAATCAATTTTGAACTCTATTCTAGTTCCTTCCAACCTGCGGTAGAGTTTGGCTTTAGTTTGAAATGTTGATGGCTGTTTAACTCTCTTTTTAACATCCACTTAAACACTAATGGCTATGTAATTCTTTATTTTCTGAGATAGCCTCCAGTTAAATGAAAAGATGCTTAGGTTTTTAAAGTCATAAACTTGGAGAAGTGAGAAAAACTTCTCATCTAATAATTCGGCCCATAACAATGTTTGCCCTTTAGTGGATCAACATTCAAACCACATACTGATTGTCTTTGAACAACATATTTGGGAAGACTGGGGGATCAAAGCTCAGAAGTATAATTTTTGAGCGATGGGACCAGCCCTGCGTAGGAAGTTAATATGTTTCCAATATTATTTGTCTTCCAGAAAAAGTTGAAAACAAAGCTTTTCTGGAGGGTTTTGGGGGGGGGGAATTGTCGTACTCATGTATTATTGTCGGTTGCACAGTCAGCCAGATGTTTAGACTGGATTTGGCATTTTTATCCACTTATCAAGTTCTTCCCAAGGACCTGGGATAGGCAGATGTTGTTTGATTAACAATTGTTGATAAGAAAGACAAAAAAGTCTGGATAGTGGACATTGCAATATCTGGAGAAAGCAGAACAGAAGAGAATTAACTGGAGAAAATCACAAAATATAGAAGTAGAACAACTGTGGCAAAAGCAAAGGTAGTACCAATAGTCATAGGTGCCTTGGGTGCAATCCCAAAACATCTGGAGCACCCCTTGAAGCCCCTCGGCATTGACAAAATCACCATCAGTCAATTGCAAAAGGCAGCTTTACTTGGAACAGCTTATATCCTGCAATGATATATTATGGTTAGTCACACAGTCAGCCAGATGTTTAGACTGGATTTGTCATTTTTATCCACCTATCGAGTCCTTCCCAAAGACCTGGGATAAGCAAATGCTGCTGTTTGATGGTGTTAGAGATATTGTTGCAGGATATAAGCTGTTCCAAGTAAAGCTGCCTTTCGCAATTGACTGATGGTGATTTTGTCAATGTCGAGGGGCTTCAAGGGGTGCTCCAGATGTTTTGGGATTGCACCCAAGGCGCCTATGACTACCTTTATTATTTCCTCTTACCTTTGTGAGCTGCTGCGTCTTCTGTGATTCTGGCAGGATATAAATGTGATTAATAAATAAAAATGAATATTAACTTGGTTATGGAATAATCTCAGAACAAAATGCTTCCTCACAGGAAGAAGCAAAAACAAAAGGAAACTAAGCCAAGGTGAAAACTTACCAAGTTTAAATGTTACATAAATGCTCCCCCCTTAACACCAGTGTGTAATAACATTCATCCAAGGCCTTGCCACCTATACAGAGGGGGGAAAGTCCTCACTGCTATACAATCATTAGTTGTACAGATATCAGCCAGCATTGACCTTGACCATTCAGGGGAAGCAGGATGAGATCTGGGAGGGAATGCCAGCAGAACCCCAAGGCAAACTAACATGATTGCCTTGTTAATATCTTTCCTAAACTCTCTGATAAAGTCTCCAAACACGTGCAAAACTTTTCCTCAGCTCCACTTTGACCCACAGTCTCAGGAACAAAGACAACCGAAGACAAATGGAAAACTCAGAATCAGAAACCTTGACTACCACTAAGAACAGCTTTAAAAAGCACACTTCGTTTCTCAGGTCACGTAAGATGCTGTCATTTAGCTGGCTGCTGCTGCTGCTGCTGCTAATAGAAAGATGAAGAAGACTTGAGTTGAGTTGAGTGTGCCTCATGGTAACTGCGTGGTCCACGTGGCATTCTCAAGAGCAGGATGGAAGCGGTTGGCCACTGCTTTCTTTCTAGGATTTTTAGAGTTTCCAATCTAGTCTATATCCCTGGGATTTCTTGATGTTCTCTTATCTAAGGGCCCACCAGGTCACCGCTGCTTATCTTTCAAAATCAGGCAAGGTTGGCTCGATGCTACAGCCTTTGATTTGAACTTCATGGATACTTCCATATCATTTTCTTGGTAACAGTACAAATGTGGTTTTCCACTGCCTTCTTCAAGGATGTTCTTTCAGCTTCCCAGTCTAGTCTACAGCCCTGGCGTTTCCTAGTTGTCTCCCATTGGAGTACTAACCAGATTCAATCTGCTTAGCTTTTCTAGATCATCTATTCTTCAAAGGCACTGCCCCAAACCCAATGTATGGGGGAAGTACCTAAAAAAATATCTCCATAGGTGATGCAGGGCACAGAGTCCAGTTTAGACCAGTTTACCCCAACCTGTTACCTTCCAGGTGTGTTGATGCTACACTTCCCCAAATCACACTCTTTAGGAATTCTGGGGATTGTTGTCCCAACACATTTGGAAGATGTCAGGATGGAGAAGCATATGGAAAGGGTTTGATTACTGATATGAAGCCAGCCAACCTCCATGTCCATGGGCTCCGTTTCCCAATTCATGACAAATAGATCAGATATGTTAAAGCAAACAATTGCAGATGGTCTCTCTCTCTTTTCACACTGTGTTTATCATGCTTTTCAGCAATCTCTGCAGGGGACACAGAAGCGGAGTGGTTACATAGGACTTTCTTTTTCCCCTCCTCTACGGTCCCCCTCTTTCCCCGAGGATGAAAACAACACAGTTACAAGATTAACTTCAATCGATTAAACGAGATAGCTCACCCACCTTTGAAACTGGAGCTTCTCATTCATCATCAGAAGCATAACAAAAGAGCATTTTGAACCATTAGTAAATGAAGCACATTTGTTTCAAATGTGGAAGCTAAGCAGGCAGAAAAGGATTGATCTCACTGCTGGAGGCCTCGACTGCTTTATTAAGAAGGCAGACTTACTCGAGAGCAAGTCCCATGGAATTCAATGGGACGGCATGATAAGCAGTCACTCTTTTTGTCTGCTGTTTGCAAATCTTTAAAAGCAATACAGCAGGCTCCGGATAACTGGGACCTATCAGTGCTCTGATGGCAGAAATCTATGATTGTGTAAGTTGTGCGATCACCGTTGTCAGCACTTATTCTGCCACAGTAATTAGTCTAGGGCAGTGATTCTCAACCTTGGCAACTTGAAGATGTGTGGACTTCAACTCCCAGAATTCCCTCAGCCAGCATGCTGGCTGGGGGAATTCTGGGAGTTGAAGTCCACACATCTTCAAGTTGCCAAGGTTGAAAAACACTGGTTCAGAGGCTGCAATTCTTGTAACCTACCTCTTTCTTCTCAATAAATTCTGGTCTAGGGAATAGTACTGTCCTTTCTGATTTAAGGAAAGTGACTGGTAGATTCTCCTGGCTTTGTTTCCCCTCCCACCAGTTAGCGTCTGCTGGCAGGAACAGTAACCACCTCTAATGTGGAGTTGGGAGGGGGATTGGAGATAGATTGACTGTAGGCAGGTGCTTACAATGGTGGGTTTGTCTGTCAATTTGCCCAGCTAGAGGTGACAGGCACTTTGTGGGAGCCTAGGATAAAGTACCATACAGGTCTCCCAATATCCTTTGCAACTCCTGCTCCATGGCTGTCAGGCACTTCTGAACGTGGGACTAGTGCTCTTCAGAAAGAGTGCTAAACCCACATTCAAAAACAGTTCCAATGACAGATCTTAGGCACAGAGGAGGGGCATAGGGTGAAGTGGGAATGAGCAATTAAGAAGTAAGCTCTTGACTAGAGATGCGAGGAATGTTAGTGAGTGACCAAGGAGTCCTTGTGACCAGCAGTACCTGGAAGTCATCAATGGATGGCCATAGAAAATTCACAACTGTGATTGGTCTGAGTGTAATTATAATCTCTGTCATCATGGCAATTAATGCCATCAAAGCTGGAAAGGAGTCACTACCCTATCACCAAGAGTGACTTAAGCAGCCATGGTGCATTGCACAAATGACCATGGGAAGTGCAAGGGCGTGAATCAATCCAGGAGTGCTGACTGGTCAGTTTGTGACCATCACTCCCTCTTGTGGAGGTAGCTGGTGAGACCAGCTTCTAATGTAGATTATTATTCCCATTTGATAAAACGGGAGATCTGCTTACATTTGTTGCGTTTTACACTTGCTATTCCAGTTTGGAATGAAAAGATCCCATTCCTTAAGCAAACTGGGGTTAATAACATTTGCTTTTCCACTACAGAAGATGCCTGTGTTTGCCTTCTGTCGAATCCGTGATCCCAATACCCCAGTTTTTATAATGCCAATCTGGTTGGAATCTCCCCAGGGCTCTGGCTCAAACACTATATACGAATAAATGCTTATGGGTGGCAGCAGACAATTTTGCCACAACAATTTATATGGCTATACCCAAAGAAAGAGAAAAAGGAAAAAGAAAGACCAAGATTCTGACATGAGTACTGTAATGTGGAAAACAAATCTCTTGCTGCAGCTTTTCCCAATCGGATGCCTTCCCAATGGGCTGGATTACAAACCCCATCAGGCCCAACCAAAACAGCCTTTGGTTACAAGAGTTGGGGAATTATGAGAGCTGGAGTCCAACTCATCTAAGACTGCCAGATTAAGGAAGACTTTCTGACAAAATGCCAAAACCTGCTAATTTTCACCTTTCTTAAAGATCCTCTAGAGAACCATCTACAGAAAAAATTGAACCTTTATGTACTAAATCGCAAGATTTTCTCTAATCCAAAGCTTGCTTCTTACACCCTTGAGCCCAATAATAGCAGGATATTTTTTCCCACTGATTTCTTTCCAAATTGTTCCCCGTCAATTTATTTAATCCATATGTAATTAAGACTCTTCAGAAGAATTCACCATCAGCTTCCTTGGGTGCTCTGGTGCTGATTTTTGGTGGTTAATCAAAGATTGAAACAAAACCTGCTGTATCGTTGTCTAGTTTAGGGGTTCAACTCATGAATTGCAGACTATCAGGGACATTCATGGGGAGCTAAAAAACTCCTGCCCTTAAAAAGCCCCTGAAATGAGAAAAAAGCCTGGAAAATATCATTCTTCTCCCTTTTACTGACCTCATAAGAAACCCTCCTATGGATTTTCAGAAGGTTCATGTTTTAGAACCTAACCCCTCAAAGGTTCCCAGCCTTAATCAAATTAAAATGTTGATTTATTGCCCATCATATCATTCTACATACAGCATGCAATTCTTTGTGAATGTACAATCCTGAATAAATTGTTCCTTCAAGAAGGCAATCCCAAACATTAAGTTTAGGCTGCTGAGTGCCTTCTGGATTATTTGGACAATTTCCAGTCCCTAACCATTTGCTGACTGGGGTGAATGGGAAACATCCAAGCTCCTGGATTGTAGAACTGTATGGAGATGGCCTTGAAGAAAATATGGGGCACCAATTAGAGTTAGGCCAACTTTAGGCCAGGAAAACAGGAAGGCATGAGAAACAAACTCAAGATTGCCCCGTCCTGACTCTCTTTGGTATAAAAGGGAGGAAAGGAGATACACTGTCAGGCTTTTAAGATACCGTTATTATACCCTTTAACAATAAAGTAGAGTTCCTGTAATTGTGGAACCTAATTCATGACCTGGTCTCTCTTGAAGGGCTGACATGGACTAGCACAGATTACCTCCGACTGTATTATCCATTACTAACACCTCTAAGCCACTGTTCTTTCAACAGCTCATAGCAGCATACAGAGAAAAACCAGGATTAAAAACAATACAACAGTAATAAACAATATACACAATAATGGCACAATCAACAGATTGATACCAAGATATAACCCTGCACCACCACCACCACCAGTTCTCTCCTAGAGCTAGGTTTTTACTTCTTTACAGAAACTCATTGGGGCACTCCCTTTCAAACCTTTGAATTGTCATTCATTCATTTGCTCATTATTCATTCTTGCATTACATGCAGCTGCTTCTGGAGAAGGAGTGAAAAACAGGCCAGATGGTAGTCCCAGCATCACAGTCGAAGACCCACCCCTTTGTACATGCACACAATGCCAATATGCGTGGTGTAGAGGGTATAGGGAATGGCCTTGAAGGACAAGAAGAAGAACCTCCACCAAGGCAATGGTCAGATAAAAGGGGTTTGAGCCAGGCCAAGACAATAACTTGAGAAAACATCTCAGACAAGTCCCTCCCTAGTTCACACAACCACAACATGAGGGAGGGAAAAGCACATTCAGACTTGCAAGATTCTGTTACTATAGTTATAATAAAAGTAGTCCTGACCTATATGGTGTTGGTTTCTTAGTCTGGTCTACTTTGTTGACCTGACACATAGAAAAGAAGTAGAACCTCGGGTTCAAAGAGGATTCCCTCTGCATCAAGGCCCATTGAGCAGAAATGTGCAGAGAAATCCAAAATACCAAAATCAACCTTGGGATTATATTTTGCATTCATTTCGATTTCTATTAATAGTGTATCGTTTCTGATGTTGAAATGTAACTTAGGGAGGATCCCCTCAATTCTACATGTGGAGACCAATGCAATCATCCTTGATGGCCACCATGTTGAAAAAGGATTTGATTTTGGTGTTGATACTGTTCAGCAGTTGGCAAATGACTGCAAATCACCCAAGCATTTCACCTCTATCAGTACAACTATTCACTCCAAGTAGGGGAAAAGCCATACACTAGCCTGGTCAGAGCAGAACCTATCAATGATTTGCAAATATGTCAATTTCATTTTTTCCCATTTTTTCCCTCATTTTGCAAATATGTTAGCTTGGTGTATTTAAGAATTTTTTTAGGGTTAGAGTTGGTACATACTTTGGTGCAAATCATTTGTTCTTTTTTTTCTTTGCACTTTTATCTGACATGCAGCTTGGCCAACAGTTAACCCTTGTATAATATATTCTGGACAGTACCTTCATGAATGTTTGCATTTGGGTACAGATTTTTTCCCTGACTGTATTTTTTTAAAATTATTATTGGTGAACTGCTTTGTGTAACACAAAGAACAGTGATTTTTGAATGATAACTAAATTCGGTTTGATGTGCAAACATGTGAACTTAGTTCAGTGTGCATCAAATGCAAGACACATGAATTTCCCTCCTCTCTATTGTGAAATGCATCTGGTGAGACACATTTTGCACCATCCTACTCAGAAAGGGCTCCTCCAAACCTACAGCTTGCTTTCCTCTGTGCTTATCATGACAGTTGCGTAGACCAGTGTTTCCTAACCTCGGCATCTTTAAGATATGTGGACTTCCACCCCCAGAATTCCCCAGCCAGCATGGGGAATTCTGGGAGCTGAAGTCCACACTGGCATAGACCACCATCAGGCAGCCACTACATTGACAGGTTTCATCCTTATGGGAATAATCAGAAGTAGCTAGCTAGATGTCATTTTAGGGGGTTCAACCCCTCTACTGGGAATAGAGCTCATGGACGCTTGCGCTTCAGACTATAAGCACAGCATCAGCATTAGCAGGTATCCAAGCCTTGGTGCTCAGCAGTTTGTTTACACACACATGCACACTTACTTCAAATTTGTCGCTGCTCCTCTCACTACAGAGCAACTCTGGGCGGTTCACAGAAAAAACAGAATAAATATTAACTAAAGTAAAATATTAATTAATTAATTAATTAATTAATTAATTAAAATACATGACAACAGCGAGATTCCTGTACAATCCTTCCAAGAGACGGATGTTAATTCAGTGTTAATAAACTCAGGGAGCTGCAGGAAGAGATACAAGGAATCTACCCCAGTGGCAATACAGTCCGCCGTCCCTTGAAACTGGTTGCATCGTCCCTGCCTCCTGGTGGTCCCAGTAACTGAAAGCATCACGCAGGATATGCGCACTATAAAAATAGTTCTGCATCTCTCTGCTTAGCTTAAGGGAAGATGGACTGCATATATTTTCCTGACTCATCAAGACAGGCATTTTATTCATGCAAAATACTCCCCCCCTCCCCGTCTCTCTTTCTAGCTCTCTCTCTGTGTAAAAAACAATTTTAAAAAACCAGGAATCCAAGGATGTTTGAAAAAAAAAAGACAAAAAAATAACATAGGAGGAGAGCTGGGGTAGTTTATGGTGGCCGAAGATCAGAAGTCTGGTATCACCTTTTACAGCTAACAAATTTTATTAAAAGGCATCCGCCTTTGCGAGCTGCAACTCACTTCGTCCGATGCATCAGACGAAGTGGGCTGCAGATCACAAAAGCGGATGCCTTTCAATAAAATCTCTTTGACCAGAAATGAGATACTGCAGCATCGGTGGCCAGGAGGTCGTGCACAGAAGTGTTGTGCAACGAAAACAAGCCAAGCGTGGAAAACTGCATTCCAAAAGTTGACATATGGATCCGGCCAGTGCCAACGGTGAGATTACATCATGGAGGAAAGGACAAAATTGAATAACTCCCTTGTGCCAGCTCTCTGAGGAAACCCATGCCAAGGCAGGAAGAGAGTGGATGCAAACATCGTGTGACAAGATTATAACAGAAAGGTGAAACGGGCAGGAACACACGTCTCTCGCCAAACCGAAGATGTGCAACGTCTGACCTCTGTGTTTGCCCCGAACAGCATAAATTCTGCAAATGTGCACAAATCGTGCTAAACAGGAAGAAAGGGGCAAGATTTTACTGGCACGATGGCTGGATGAGGAGCCAAGAACACAACATTCGTAAAAGCCAAAACTCCTTACCTAGCTTTTGTAGACCCCCTAAATTAAATTTAAACTTTTTTTAAAAAAAGCCAGAATCTTTTAGAGATCAACAAAGTCCTTTCAAGGTGCAACTAAGTCCTTTCAAGGATTGTCCAAATCTCAGTTTTCCTGCATGGCATCTTGCAAGATTTCAGGTGGCATAATCAACATCTCATGAAATTGGAGGCATTCTCATTCAAGATCAAACAAGATTTCAGCCTTCAGAGGAAAGATGGTATGAGATTTTTGCACTGAGGTCACCTCACCTAAACCTAAACCTAAATTAATCTAATGGCTTTTTTATGGCCACCCACTGCAGAAGACTCTGGGCAGTTTACAAAATCCCAAACAGTTAAACCATCAACTCTCACAAGCTCTAGCATTCTTGCAGATTTCAACCATTTCAAAAGTTTTATTTTGGGGCAACCATGTGCCTGAAAAAAATGGGTGTCCCCTTTGCTTAGCAATCAACAAAGAATTCCTCCCCTCTTGACTGATGAGTTAAAACTTAAAATTAAAGCTCTTGACTAATCAACTAAAACTAATCAATTAAAATGCTGCCTGGAATCGCTTTGTGTGAGATGGGTGGCTATATAAATGTGACATATAAGTATATATACAAACAAACAAACAACCAATAAATCTTCATTTGATTAACGTCTGAAATCCAGAACTGACTTATCAACCCAGGAGTTATTCTGATGAACCAAGAGCCATTGTGGTGCAGTGGGGAAGAGGCTGGACTAGGAGCAGGGAGACCCAGGATCCAGCTGTGAAAGCTCCCTGGATGATTTTATGCACATCTCCCCTGGTTTTCAGCCCATTCCCCCCCTTTTTAGCCCATCCCCCCTTTTTCAGCCCACCCCCCCGGTTCATAGGGTTGTTCTTGGGGGGAAAATGGGCCAATGAAGTACAGCGTATGCTACCTTACATTCCAATCTTAATGGAACATGCTTTGGTTTGAATTTGGACACAAATCCCTTACTTGTTTCTGTATTGTGCAAAGTTACTGGGCAAATCTGGGTCAGCCAACAGGAGTCTTGTGAATGGGGATTCCATGAGACCGGAGAATGTTGGTGCTTCTGCTGGAAAGATAGGATATAAATCAAATTATTGTTGATCGCACAGTCAGCCAGATGTTCAGACTGGATTTGGCATTTTTATCCCCCCATCGAGTCCTTCCCAAGGACCTGGGGTAGGCAGGTGTGATTGTCTGATGGTGTTCAAGGTCTTGTCACAGGATGGAAACTGTTCCAAGTCAAGCTGCCTTTTGCAATGGACTGGTGGTGGTGATGATTAATGTTACAGATTTGACATTGCTGAAATAATAATGTTAGACATATCCTATTTCTTACACAGTGGGAGAAAGAGAGCGAGAAAGATTTTTTTAAAAAAAAGAGGAATATGACTTGTAATCTCAGTTTCCTGGTCCTTTCCGAAGTTTTACTAGAAAGATTGGCAGTCACCCCTTTCATGAGAGTGTGAACGCCAAATTCAAGTTTAATTAGATGTTAACCGGAGGAGCTTTTCTGCTTATTAGGTAATAAATACTCCTTGAACTAATAAACTTCAGGACAGGAGGAGCACACACACACACAGAGGAATATCTACTGATTCAGTAATTGGGTTGACATACTGGAGAGCAACTCGATAGAAAACATGCTGAGATTTAGGCTTGGAGGTCCCAATCTAGACCATCCTTTCCCACTTTGGTGTCTTCTAGTTGTGTGGGACTGCTAATTCTAGAATTCCTAGCCAGAAGCCATGCTGGATGGGGAATTCTGGGAGTTTATTTCTGTTATTTTTATTTACGTATATGTCCCATTTATATAGCCACCCATCTCACCCAAAACGACTCTGGGCGGCGTACAGCGATTAAATAAAATAACAGATGGATAAAAACAATCCTTATAAAAGTTAAAAAGTGATTATTAAAATGAAAACATTATCAACAATTTTGAATTTTAAAATATATAAACCCCACAGAGAGGGCAGAATATCAATCATAGTGGAACCATCTAAAAATGTCTTCGGTTCCCAAAGAAGAATTGGGTCCGGAAGCAAACTGGCAGCCAATGTTTAACTTTCTTGGTCTCTGTGACCAAAATTACAGTGAAAAACTACCCCCAAAAAAGTCCTTAGGCCTACATGTATATGAAATTGCTTTTTCCAGCATCAAAAAGACAGGTTTTTCAATCACAGAAATGTGCTGGAGTTGGTTAGGAAGCAAAAGCGGGCAGCATGTAACTGATTAAGCCAGCGTTTCTCAACCCTAGCAACTTTAAGATGTCTGGACTTCAACTCCCAGAGTTCCCCAGCCAGAATTCTCCAGCCTCCCCCTGGGGAATTCTGGGAGTTAAAGTCCAGACATCTTAAAATTGCTAAGGTTGAGAAATGCTGGATTAAAGTCTTGTCAATTTAAGGCAGCAGTCCAAGCCATGAGGAGGGTACTAATCGACTAATTAAGGTCTCAGAGCTGAGCTTGTTAACTTGCCTTAGCACTCATTAAGGGAGTGGTGCGCTGCTGAGAAAAGCTGCTTAGGAAGAAATGTTGTTAGGTACTTAAAAAGCTGGACGATATTTGATTTTAAGGCTATGCCTGCCGGGTAGAGGACATGAGAACAAAAAGGAGGACATGTTCTCCTTTTGCTGGACACCTGGTAACCCTAGATGGGTGGCCATATCAATCTAATAATGAACAAATAAAGGGTGTGGAAAAACATGGATGGAAATGGAGTGGCTGATACCAAAGAAACCAGGTTTGGTCCAGAAAATTAGATTCTATTTATTTGTTAGCATGACTCATGGTCAGGCTGTGTGACAGCACATCCCGAAAAGTTGTGTAAATTTAAAATCTATTAAAATTCAATGCCTACAATACTTTCTCTTCAGGTTGTCTCAACACCTACCGTTTCTTCCAGCTTAGATGCCCCAACTTGGACTCCTGGTTGTGACGTGTCAAGTGTCATCCACCACACACAGGCTTCATGCACCAGCCTAGACTCATCAAAATTAATGTGTTTGTTTGTTTCTGACCATTAGCATGGCCATCCGACTGAGAACAGCAACTCGGTGCGTCTAACGTAAAGTTAGAGATTTTGTAAGAACAACCAAGAACAAAAATGATAAATATGTATATGGTGGCCAGAGAGGACAAGAGCCATCACCACAGTTGCGTCCATCTCATGGGTTCCCTTCACCTCCTGAACCCAGAAGAGCCACATTTTTAATTCTTTCCTAAATGCCAGCAGGGTGGGGGCCAATCAGACTGGAGGGGGCAAGTAAGTTGTTCCAAACAGCAGTCACTGCAAGAGAAACAAAATGGGTGGCCCCCAAAGCACAACAAAAATCTTCAATAATCATATTTGGTGTTTCTCAACCTCAGCAACTTTAAGATGGGTGGACTTCAACTCCCAGAATTCCCCAGCCAGCCATGCTGGCTGGGGAATTCTGGGAGTTGAAGTCCACCCATCTTAAAGTTGTTAAGGTTGAGAAACACTGATCATGTTACTCAATGCAGGGAAAAAACAGCTCAACATCCTGGTTTATTGGATTCATCCTCTTGCCCTACTAGCAACTGGTGTCCCACTTAAATGGAAAGGGGCCGTTTGTTAAGTCACCCAACTGTCTCCCCGCCTCCCCATTGTACCAAATGTTTAAAACAGCTCACAGTTGAGATCAAAACCTCTCCGGACAGAGTCAAGGGAGTTCTGTTCGTCCTGCACATTTTTCACAGTACAGTCCTAACCTCGGCACTTTTTTACCTGGGCTGGGGCTTCAGACACCCGCCGCATCTCTTTAAAATCTCCCAAACTCTGAAAATGAAGGTTTAAGGCAGTGATTTGTGCCCGTTCTATTCTTCCTTCTGCACACACATTCCAGACAGGCTCAACATTTCCAGCTTGGCTCTTCTGCCATCCTGGGGGATAGGCTCTGTCCCCCAGGTTTGGTGAGACAGCATTTAATACGGACGTTGCATTTCGATTGCATTGGTGGAGATATTTTCAACCTTTTAAAGAAACTTTTCGAGTGTGGAGCTCGGTCTGCAATTGCGTTCCTCTGAACTAGCTGTCTTCTCGCCCCACATGCCTTAACTGTTCCAAAAGCAGCTTTACTAAGTGAGCCAACTCATCGGGGATTTAGATGCTAACTATATCTGAGTATCAGGATTTATATCTCAAACAGCTGGTCCGTTTGGGGAAAGCCTCCTAATCTGTGAACTACTCCAGAGGTGCTTTTGATCTCTGCAGCTTCGCACATAATCGCACGGCCCGTCCCACGTCAGAGGCATCGCTCGGTCTGGCCCTTTGCCAGAGAAAGGAACATCATGTTCAGTCCTGGAATTTGATTCAGAAGTCCTCAACCAGCACCATCGTCTCGTGCCGGGGGCTTTGCCCGAGAGGCTCCTGCCAGCCTGATTGTAAAGGATGCTGTAATCAGAAACTGGGCACGGACGCCCTCCTGTAATTCTCCACCAAATCTGGAGACGGAAGAACTGAAGGGAGGATGTCTTTGAATTGATCCAAGTGAAGGGAAGCCTGGAACACCACAGGTGCATGGGGAAAGAGAGGGACGAGGAAAGACAGAGCATTTCCACAAGCTTTGGGTCATCTTGTCCTTAAATAAAAGGTTGGAAATAGAGATTAGATAGATAGATAGATAGATAGATAGATAGATAGATAGATAGATAGATAGATAGATAGACAGACAGACAGACAGACAGACAGACAGACAGACCGACAATAGTAGATGATAGATAGATAGATAGATAGATAGATAGATAGATAGATAGATAGATAGATAGATAGACAGACAGACAGACAGACAGACAGACACACACACACAATAGGTAGGTAGGTAGGTAGGTAGACAGACAGACAGACAGACAGACAGACACAATAGGTAGGTAGGTAGGTAGGTAGGTAGGTAGGTAGATAGATAGACAGACAGACAGACAGACAATAGGTAGATGATAGGTAGATAGACAGACAGACAGACAGACAGACAGACAGATGATAATGTACCACAGTCCATCAGGGAGAATTTTGTGGAAATACTCTGAATTTCTTAAGCCAATTCTCTTTCATTAAATGTAAAGAATGAATCGAGTAATGATTGATAAAGCAGTCTTCCAGCCTGAACTGGACTACCAATTTTAGAGGCAGGAGAACTGCTGAGAACCATCTGCAGCAATGGAATTTGGGGACCAGCACATTAACAAGTACACATTGAAACCTTCCCTTCTTTGCACATACGCATGATTATTATGAGAAGGCAAGCTATTTCCGCATTAAAGTCATCTTGTCAGAATTTCTAAAAAAAAAAAAGAAGTAAATATATCTTCACATTGAGCTTGATTCCCGGTAACCACCAGGAAGCACACATACAATGTCCTTTGCATTACATACAATACAATATAAAATATATATTTTATATATTTAAATATATATAAAATATAAAATACAATACAGCTGTAATTTACCACTGCCTTCTTCTGGAATGATTTTCCACTCCCCAGGCTAGGCTACAGCCCTGACATTTCTTTGTGGTCTCCCATCCCTGTACTAAACAAATCTAACTCTGCTTAGCTTCCAAACCCAGACAAGGTCACATAGTGCTGCTACCTGCTGGCACGTAGTGGAATAGCAGAAGGCCAAAGAAGGAAATGAAGGACCTGTTAAATATAGCCCACAAACAGCAAAACTCCAGATGATTGGTTGTCTGGATTTATGCAACTCAGATTTGTTCACCTTAAAAGCAGGTGATTTCAAAAGATTAAAGAGTTATTCCCTGGCATCTTCAGAGATCACGTAGCAGAGAGAAGAATGACATATCAGCCTTTCGAGGTAGGCCAGGTCGAGAAACAGATGCCATAGGAATTCCAGAAATGCTACTTTCTTGTTATAGGGTAGTGTTTCTCAACCTTGACAACTTTAAGATGTGTGGACTACAACTCCCAGAATTCCCCAGCCAGCCATGCTGGCTGGGGAATTCTGGGAGTTGAAGTCCACACATCTTAAAGTTCCCAAGGTTGAGAAACACTGGTCTAAACAGACTGTCAAACATGGCAGCAAGTGAACCCCTATGAACTCAAACTCTCTTGGCTGGCTCTCATGGCTGGCTGGGGAATTCTGGGAGTTGAAGTCCACACATCTTAAAGTTCCCAAGGTTGAGAAACACTGGTCTAAACACTGTCAAACGTGGCAGCAAGTGAACCCCTATGAACTCAAACTCTCTTGGCTGGCTCTCATGGCTGGCTGGGGAATTCTGGGAGTTGAAGTCCACACATCTTAAAGTTCCCAAGGTTGAGAAACAGTGTTATAAGGTCTATTAACAGCAGGGTGTCTGCAGGGTATGGGCAAAAAAGTCAAGCTGGTGTGACTGAAGCTTCGCCCTTTTTTAAAAAAAACGGTGGAGCTTTGTTCACACCATCATGGCCCCCATCTTGACTTTTTTTAACCATACCCTGCACGTACTCCTAACAAACAAAATCTTGAAAGCCACCATCCCTTTTCAAGGACGACAATGTCAAGGTGGGGCTACTCCAAGTCTCTTTCTCACGCTTTCCCAGGGCTAAGCAACCATTTCCCCTCTCCCACCTCCTTCTCAAGGTTGGAGCTTCGTTCCTCGACAGCCCATTTCTTCTTGAGACCATCCATCAAAGGAGATTATTTGGGGAAAGATGGACCAATAGGTACAACAGATACCGTGCAGTTTCCAAGACAATCTTCAAGGGAGAGATCACCACTCAGCGATCCTGCTTTGATGCCACAGGTGATTACTTCAGTCCCCAGAATATCCAACAGCATTCGAAGACAAGAAGATCGCTTCCGATCTCCAGCGAGTCACTTATGACATGTTGATTCGCTAACAAAATAATGAATAAAGAATAACAGGTCCAATAACCAACATCTCTAAAAGTTCTTGCCTCTAAAATTCCAGAGCTTTGTATTTTATCGCCAAATGCAAATGCTCTGACTTTCCAATATTAAATGTCCAGGTGGAATATTATTTACAGGGTTTCTGCTTTTCCTTCCCGGTCTAAAGGACTGTGTAAGAAAAATGGTTATAACCTTGGAAAATGAGTTCAAGACTTGGAACAGCTATATTAAGACATCTAATGCTATTACTTCAGATCTGACATTCATTCTTAGTTCGGTAGTGGGAAAATTATCAAATGAAATCATCATTTTGCTTGTCTTTTTCTTTTCTCCCCACAGCTTTCTGCTAATATGAAAGACGGCAGTCGTCAAATTTATTCACGTTTTTCTTGTCAACAATATCATTAACCAAATCCCTCAACTTCAAAGTTAATAAAAGCATCTGGCTTTTCTAGCGCACTAAGGTTGGCTTGCATATTTAAGCTGTATACGTCGATGAATTTGCATTGGACCAAATTTGCATATTAATGAAGGACTAATTGCTCTGCAGTCAATTTCTTGCATATGAATTTACTGCTCTTTGTATGACACTTCGGAATGATTAAAATGATCCAGAAAAAAAAAAAAAGAGGATTTTTCAAGCCACAAATGTATTTGAAGGATAGGAAAGAAAGATTATTCTTTATTATTTTAAAGCTTGAATAAGTTCTTCCATTTTTGGTTTATTCCATATCTACAAGTGTCTAGGTGGGGGAGAGGGGGATCATTTGTTTTTCAGACAGCCAACCTAACAGTTAAAAGGTTTAAGAACTGTTGATTATCAATTAAAAACCTGACTTATAGCCAATTCCATTATAGTGCGCATAATTCTAGAGATCACCAAATCCCCAATCCTAAATCTCTGCATTGGTTCAGGGAAACTCCATGGGGACTAGTCTCCTAGTTTCCTTGGGAGGAAAGCTATGGCAAACCTAGACAGCATATTAAAAAGCAGAGACATCACCTTGCCGACAAAGATCTGCGTAATCAAAGCTATGGTTTTTCCAGTAGGCTGTGAGAGCTGGACCATAAAGAAGGCTGAGCACCGAAGAATTGGTGCCTTTGAACTGTGGTGCTGGAGAAGACTCTTAAGAGTCCCCTGGACTGCTAGGAGGTCAAACCAGTCAATCTTAAAGGAAATCAACCCTGATTGCTCATTGGAAGGATCGATAATGAAGCTCAAGCTCAGATATTTTGGTCACCTAATGCGAAGAGAGATCTCTTTGGAGAAGACCCTGATGCTGGGAAAGATTGAAGGCAAAAGGAGAAGAGGACGGCAGAGGATGAGATGGTTAGATAGCATCACTGAAGCAATGAGCATGAAACTGAGCAAACTCAGGGAGGCAGTGAAGGGCAGGAAGGCCTGGCGCAATATGGCTCATGGGGTCACGAAGAGTCGGACACGGCTTAGTGACTGAACAACAACAGTCTCCTAAATTAGATGAAAATTATCAGAAATTAGACTCAGCCAGCAGTGATTTGGGGCTTAACGAAAAATAAAGGCTATGAAATCCCTTCAATTTCAGACAAATTATAGAGAGAAAGGTACTTCAGAAGCATTTCATAGACACGATCTGTGATTTTTATAGCAGCCCATTAAGATAAGCCTCCATCATTAATCCCACAGTAAGAAAAGAAAAAGAAAATCAAAGAGAAAGCTAAAAGTGGGGGGGGGGGGAGGAAAGGAAAAATAGAAAAGGAAAAAAAAATAGTAGAATAGTAGGAAGATACTTTAAAGGAGTAGCTTCTGATCTTCTTTAAAGCAGTTATAGGTACAATTACAGTATAAATTTACCTCTTACTCTGTGGTTACAACATACCTCTCTTCTTTCTATAATCTGTCCTATCTAATCGTCAAAACCATGGATCATAAGTTCATTTTTTTCTGTTTTTCACAAAAAGTCCATAAGGGGTTTCCAGTCAGCAATAAACGTAGATATTGCCTTTTCTCTGATCAAAGAAGTCAATTTAGCCATCTCAGCAAGTTCCGTCATCTTCATCAACCATGCCTCCATTGTGGGTGGTGTCGAATCTTTCCATCTTTGTGGGCACAATAATCTCATGCGGTTATCAGATAGAAAAACAAAGTTCCGTGATTTTTTTCCAACTGTTTGTCCATCAGTCCCAAAAGAAAAACCTCTGGTCTGAATTGTATATTGATCTTTAAAATCCTCTGAATCAGTGTGTGTATTTGAATCCAAAATTTTCTAGCTTTTTTACATGTCCACCAAGCATAATGAAATGTCCCTTCTTGTTGTTCACATTTCCAGCATAAATCTGAAGTGCCTTTATACATTCTAGACAATTTCTGTGGTGACATGTACCAACGGCACATCGTTTTATAAAAATTCTCTGTAAGATTGTACCGTAGGATAAATGTCAGTCCTTTCAACCGCACATTTTCCCATTCTTCCATCTGTACATTATAACCAAACTTTTAGCCCACTTTATCATATATTTATTTGTTCTTCTTCTGCTTCAAATTTCAGTAAAAGTTTATACATTTTAGCAATCACATGTTCATCATTTATACCCAATTCTATTTCAAACTCAATCTTACAATGTTCAAAACCATAAACTCTATTCATTCATTCATTCATTCATTCATTCATTCATTCATTCATTCATTCATTCATTCATTCAAATTCATAAATAAATAATATAATCCAAGGAATTGGTGATATATAATAGTTTATCGACCTACAGGAGCGTCCTTCTAATAACTCTAAATATGAAGACCATTGACAACTATATCCCTCCGCCACCAGTTCTTCTCTTTGTTTTATTTTGTATTCCCCTCGACAAAATTCTAGTATCTCGTGATAAATTAGCCATTTGTGTTTGTCTATGATTTCTTGTTTATAAAATGCTTCTTGTGCTGAGAGCCACAAAGGTGTTTTCAGGCACAGCCCGGATTTGTATCTATTCCATATTCTCAATAGGGTACGTCTAGCGTAACGATTTTTAAAATCCACGTTAACCTTGACTTTATCATGCCACAGATATCCCTGCCCCCCAAATCTCTGGCCGTGTCCTTCTAACTCCAGGAGCCTCTATTTCTCAGCAACATCCGCTCTTTCATCCAAACCAAACAGCAAGCTGCAAAATATGATTTCAAATCAGGTTGACCCAACCCTCCTCTTTCCTTTGCATCTTGTAACACCAAAATGCTTGCATTTCCAATCTTTTCAATTCCACGTCCTTCTGAGAAGAACCCAGTAATGCCACATTACTGGACCAGACCCCCACCCTTGAGGCATCCAGAGGTGAACATCTTTTTAAACTGTGCAACCCCTATTTTTTTTAAAAAAATAGGATCATAAAGTTGGATCAGAACCTTTAGTTTATCTTGTCAAATTACCACAGTTGCAATCCATTGAGTTTAGAGGAGGTTGGTTGTAAAGAGCAGCGTGGAGAAACAGCAAAAATGTTGAATTGTTTGCATCAGAGCGGTCAAGCTCTGCCACCTGGTTTTGTTTTTTTAATTAAAGCAACTCTATCCACCAAGTTGCTCCCATCTGGGATTGGTAAAAATGTAATAATAATAATAATAATAATAATAATAATAATAATAATAATTCATAATAATTTAATAATATGGATTATGGATGATTCGTATTTGATAACACTTTATCAATAATTTAATTAATATTTGTTAGTGGTGTGGGATCAAAACGCAGGACACAAATGCAGAATAATCAAGGCTTCACTGCAGTGTTTATTGAGCAGTACGTACTGGAGGGGGACCCCACCAGAAGTTAGTGGGAGGCACTCCCCTACAGGCAAAATGGATGCTCTGATATTTATATAGTTCTACAAGAAGGGGAAGGGAAAAAGAACATATACGTATACACATACATATTCATATGATGATGCAGCCATACCTAAATAAGCAACAGTTCTCAAGTTACTCTCTGCCCCTCTGTTATCTGTTAACTGCTAGTAAAACAATAGTGTCACAGAAAAGAGGACACAAATTAGTTCAAGGTGCCAAATGCCAGGAAGAAGGCATCTCCCTCAGGGCAGATGCCCAGGTTGCTATGGGAATGTTTGTGATAAGGAGTTTACAACCGGCCTGGTTCACATCAGCTTCAAGGATGCTTCCACATGTCTTTATGTTTTCATCTTATTAAGGCGATCCCATTCATCTGAGGCCTCTAGAAACTTGTCTTTTTCACCCAAAGATATGTTTGGTATGAATTTTTAGGAGACCTGGCGGGGAGATCCATCAGATGGGGTAAAAAAATGTCAATAGGGCAGCCACAAGGGCATGATTCTCTGTAATGGGCTGTAAGAATAACCTTGAGGAATAGGGAGAAGAACCTCAGCCAAGACTAGAGTGAGATAAGAGAAATCTGAGTCCAAAGCAGGAAGGGGGATAGAGAAAGCGTCTCTGGGATGGGACCCTTCCTAGTTCTCATGAACATAAAGGCAGGGAGGGGAGACACGCATTCAGACTTGCAACCTTATAATAAAAGCAGTAGTAACTTTGGTTTCCTGGTTTGGACGACCTTGAAGAGCCGACAATAGCTGAGACTATTGTTCAGCTGTGTTTATTTGGATGTCTTTTATTCTTACCATGTGCAGAGAGCAAGGAAGATGACCTTGATGGAGATACATAGAAACCATCACTTCGGCAAAAGGGGCTGAAGCATTTTTTAAGTCCAGGATATCCAGATAACGTTTGAAAGAGGTTCAGGCAGATGCCACCCTGACTCACTGAACTATGAGGAGGAGGAGGAGGAGGAGGAGGAGGTCCAGCACAATTGGTCTTGCAAGACTCATATCAGCCCCACTAGGTACATCAAACCAGGAAATTGTAGAGAGTAAGGAAGAGGACCTTGATGCAGATATGCAAGCGCCATTGGCAGGGTGATGAGGGGTAAAACATATTTTAAGTCCATAACAGACAGAATATTTGGAAGAGTCTCAGATAGACACCTCCCTGATTCACTGAACTGTAAGGAGGAGGAGGAGGTCCCGCATGATCAGACTTGCAATTCTGTTATTATAACCAATCTCAATTAAAGTGATTTTAGCCTTCCTGGAGGGTTGGTTTATGATCTGGTCTACCTAATGGGGCTGACAACATGGACTTTTTAATATTGGATATTATGCAGATGTTATTATGATATTTACCAAGGGTATTTTATCTCAAATTTTCCTGTGGTGTTAGCATAATTGAATCTGCCTTCATGTGTCTCTCTTTTTACAGTGACATCTTATTTTCCCTTTGTTATCCCATGTTCCAGGCTGGTCTGATGAATTTTCTGTTCATCTTTTTCATCAGATAAGAAAATCATTAATTTGTATAATGTTGCAAAATTTTCTACAGCAGCCATGAGCACCCACAAACAACTGATATCTGGTTTACATAAGTAATATTTTTTTTATTTGGGCCCTTTTAACCAAATTTCACCTACCTATCCTTTATTACACATTATATCTGTCTATCTATTCTGACCGCAATAAAATCTATTTATCTATCTTACATTTTTATTGTGGATGTTTATGATGCTAATATGTCTATTTCATTCTTGATTTTTGTAAGCTTTTGTAAGAGTCAACATTAATTCAGTGGTATATAAAGTTAGTTAATAAGTAAATAATGTCTGGAAATAAATAGGGTGGTAAAGGCTGGGACTGTGATCTGCACCTGGTTAGCTACTTATATATTATGATCAATTTCTAACGGAAAAAAACTTTGAGGAAGATTCGGGAAGCCATAAGGCCAGCAGGCACCAAGACACAACCTTTAAGCACAGCCATGCCCACAGGTTTCATATTAGAAAGCCAGGTTAGAGCTATGCTGGTAAAGGAATGGCCTAACTTTCTCAGCAACTTTAAGACGTGTGGTTTGGATTTCTGGGAGTTGAGGTCCACACCTCTTAAAGTTGCTGAGTTTGAGAAACACTATTCTAGCCTAACTTTCTATGGAGCTGTCCAAGGTCCTGATTGATTGATTGATTGATTGATTGATTGATTAAGTGTCATCAAGTTGGTGTGACTCTTAGCTACCACATGGTTAGATTTTCCCCAGAACAATCTGTCTCCAACCTGGTCCTTCACCCATTGCTGTTGTAATTGTGTCCATCCGCGCTGCTGATGGTCGCTCTTCTCTTTCCTTCCATCTTTCCCAGCATCAAAGCCTTCTCCAGAGAGCTATGTCTTCATATCTGTCCAAACTATGATAATTTGAGTCGGATCATTTGTGTCTTAAGTGAGAACTATGATTCATTAGTTTGTTTTCTTGGCTGTCCATGGTCTTCTCGGGTGTTTTCTCCAACAACAAAGTTCAAAATCATCAATATTCTTTCTAGGCTGCTTCTTCAAAGTTGAACTTTTGCTTCCATAGAGGATCACAGGAAAACCCCTGCACGATGCTGATCTTTGTAAGTGTAGACATATCCTGGCATCTGAATATTTCTTCCAAGGCCTTCATTGCTGCCCTACCAAATACTAATCTGTAGCATATTTCTTGAGTGCTGGTTACTCTACTGTTGATAGTTGATCCTAAAAGGCAGAAGTTGTCCACCATTTCAATATCAATTTCTAAGGCTTGTTTGTTTGTTTATTAAATTTAAATGCCACCCATCTCCCCTGGAGGGTGACTCTGGGCAGCTCACAATTGTTGCCGTAGCTGTTGTCATTAGTGTGGTCTTCTTAATATTTATCTGAGTCCCACTGTTTTCACTGTGCTCCTTGACTTTTATTACTAGAGCATCATTTTTAGCTATAGAGTAGGGTCATCAGCATAGCACAGATTATTAATGTTTCTTCCTCCAGTTTTAAAGCCACGCACATTTTCTTCCAATCCAATTTCCCTCAGCATATTCTGCAAATAGTTTGAATAAATAAGGGAAGAGGATACAGCCTCGTTTCACTCCTTTGCCAATCTGAAGCCAGTCTGTTTCACCACGTTCTGCCGTGACGTCCTGATCTGTATATTGGTTTTGCATGAGGACAATGAGATGTTCTGGGATTCCCATTTTTCTAAGCACAGCTTGACCTGATTGACACAATCAAAGACCTTTCTCTAATCAATGGAGCTCATACTGACTTCCTCTTGGTATTCTTTGGGTTTCTCAGTTATCCAGAGTGCAACAGTGCAATAATGTCTCAGGTTTCTTGGCCTTTTCTAAAGCCGTTGTTGCAGTACTGCTTCATACAGCTCTCTGAAGTTTCTGTTGAGTTTGTTTCTGAGATCTTTCTCATTCTTGGCTTTGGCTTCTCTTTTCTTGGCAATTTCCACAGTTTGTTCTAATATTTAGTTTGCTTTCTTGATGTTTGGCAGTCTCTTTTCACATTCATCCTTAATAACTTCTTCAAGTTCATTCCACAGTTCTCCTGGCTCCCTGTCAATGAGGTTCAAGACTTCAAAGGCATTCCTGATGTTCTCCTTGAAAATGGTGGATACACGCTCCAGATCACATGTAGAAAATAGTTGGCTTTCTTCTTCTGCTTTGGCTTAGCTTCAAAGTTGCACCCTCATCATCATGATGAAACAGCACAGCAGGACCTGGGGGGGAGGTAGGATAGAAATCTAATAAATATAATAATTTGAACAACCTATTCATTTTTGTAATACAACTACTACCTAAACCATAAGCAGAACACTGTGATCATGGGGAAGAGAATGCAAAACTACAAGAGGAAAAAGACTCCAACAAGGAAAGAAGAGATGCTAAATCCAAGGCATATTTTATTTTAAAAGGCTGAATATAAAACCACAAGAGTGAGAAGCCTAGTGAAATGTGACATATCAAGCATTGTCGGAACGGACAAAGTTTTAGCCACCTTTTCTTTATTTAATTTTATTTAAACAATTTTTTTAGCCACCCATCTCACAACCGTGACTATTGTTCCCTTAAAAGAAGAGGAGATAAAAAAATGGCCACAGAAGATCCTTCATACTTTCATCAAGGAAGAACTGGGTCATCATCACATTGTGGATCAGCAAAATGAAGCCAGGATTTGTATTAATCTTACTCAATTCCAGCAACCTGCCATGTTTAAACATATTTTTATGGAAGGTGTGAGTGGACTTGTTTATAAATACGTCCTTTCCTTCCTGTATTTTAAAAATAGACTTATGGAAACAAAATTATCATTGCCTCCATCATGACCGCCGGACCCGTTCTAAAACAGCCACAAAAGCACTCTGGGGATTTGCAATCTGTGAGGGGAGTTGTGGACGCAAAGGTATGGTGGTGGTGACATCACAGACGTTAGCCAATCAGCGACCTCCATAGCCCCCCATGGCTGGTACTAGTTATACAATGCTCTCCATGGCTGGCTTCCAGACTCGTAGAATTGGATTTCAGAATTGACCCTTGGAGAGGAATAAGAATGTTCTAACTGAACCAGATGATATCTCTCCAAACCAACCCCAGGTTCTCTTCACACTGAGATCCATCATTAGGTCAGATGTTAAGGCATGCCTTCCAAAAAGCAAATAAATGCCAGGCCAATAGAAATCACAACGGTTATAAACAAGAAACATTAAATCACAGTAGGGGAAATTGAAATAATAACTGCATAAAATGGTCCTTGTATCATCTGGGTGTTTACTGAAGATTATGGCCGAGTTAAAACATGATTATCTTGTTACACATTTTGAGATAGCCCTTGGTTGATAACATCAAGTACCAGGAGAATTAACAGTACAAAGAAATACTTTCACACCCTCTCTTGAAATCTCTAAGCCTGAATTTCAAACTTGTGCAAATAACCAGCAGGCAACATAATTCACCTTGGTTGCTGGGAGTGGCTTTTAGCCATTAATGTTTCTGTGTACAAAAATAGCAGGAAGCATACAGGACTTTTTAGAAAGCTGCTCTCAGTTAACTGATCTTTTTCTGATCCAGTTAAAGAAGAAGAAATTGATTGGGGTATTATTTATCTGTCACTTTATTTATTTATGAGCGTGTGGAGGAAATTCCTGGAGGAATTGGGCAAAGCTTTATGTCAGGCACGTGCACAAAATGCCTGGCTTCCATAGGGATCTGACACAGGCAATGATGACATCGGGCATCATGATCTCATCCAATTATACAGTTCCTATCACGTGCCCCCCTCTTGTGCCCCTGCAGATGCCCTGCTGGTCTCCAACATGGGCAGGGCTGAAGGGCCATAGGCTAAGCTGAAAGCAAACTGACTGCTGTAAGCTGGAACAGGGGTGCAAAATAAGGAGAACAACTCAATAGCACCCGCATTTGCTTACAGCAGGAGCAGGAGAAAGGATGATGAAGAACCTCTAGGTTACTCAATGCCCCTAGACCTCTCACCCACTGTTCCTGATAAACTTAATCACATTTGATCCAATGAGCAGAGAATATGTGAAGCTTCATCATCAGGGGTCCCCTTGGGTGGAAGGTCTACTTAGGAGAAGGGAAAAGTCAGAGAAGGACTAGATGTAGCCAGGATCTGGAGGAGTTAGCAATCAAGGTATAACCATTTCTGAGAGGCAGCATGGTATACTGATGAAGACTCGGGGAGATCCAGATTCAAGTCCATCCTCAGCCATGGAAGCTTACTGGTGATTTGGAGCCAATCTCTCTTGCTTTCAGCCCAGTCTACCTCTCAAGGCTGTTGATGGGGTTGGGGATTTATTTATTTATTTATTTATTTATTTATTTATTTATTTATTTATTTATTTAAATTTTATATAGCTGCCCATCTCACACAAGTGACTCTGGGTGGCTTACCAGTTTAAAATCAAACCAACTCCCCAAACATAATCCTGTAAAGGTCTGTGAGAATAACCTTGGGAGACAGGAGGAAGAGGCACAGCCTAGACCACAGTCTGATAAGAGAAATCTGAGTCCAAAGTAGGAATAGGGGTGGAGAAAGTGTCTCAGAAGGGACCCTCCCTAGTTCTCTGGAAAGTAAAGGCAGGGGAGGAGAGGAAATGCTTTCAGACTTGCAAAATTCTTTAAAGATAGTATTAGTACTCATGGTTTTGGTTTGCTGTCTGGACTACCTTGAAGGGCTGAAAAATCCCCCCAGGGCCCAAGGATAAACGACTAACTACTGATTTGATTTGATTTGATTTGATTTGATTTGAACTATTTGATTCCACACACCCATCGTAGCAAAGCTCACCTCCACCCTGACCCAAACATCTGGGGGAACAGCCAGTTCTTCAATGACATGTGAAAGGCTAACAGGGTTGGGGCCATCCAAATCTCCGGGGAGATGCTGTTCCAAGGCCTGGTGTTGGCCTTCAGCTGCGTGCATCGACTTTCTGTACCTATGAGTCTTTGACCAGAAGATGCAACTGATGCAGAAACCGTTTGCACAAGGGCTGTGGGGTTTTCTCTCCTTTCCTTGTCTAAAAAACCTACCTGGCATGTTTCTGCATAAGCTGCCTCCTCTTGGCTGGATGAATATTCTCAGGGATGACATCACTTCCTTCCTCTCTCTGGTCAGTTCTCTTTCTCTTCTGATGTCCTCACCTGAGTCACTGCCTCTCCTTCAGAGAAGAGAGAATCCTACAGTTCTTAGCCGGAGACAAACTTCATAACTCAGGCTTTCCTATGACCCTGTTATTTCCTAGAAATAGCATATTTTTTTAATGTTTGCTGGTGTCTAATAAATAAACGCCAAACTATATGGCACTGCATTGCTCTGATCTGGATCTAGGGATTGGCAGGGAGTGTGCTGGGCAAAACTTAACTGGAAATTACCCACAATAATTCCCCAACATGAACTTTGCTGGCAAAACATCTCTCTTTCCCCTCCCCGCCCCCTCTTTTTAAAGAAATGAAATGAAAATACCTCTGCTAGGCTTAGCAGAGCACTTTTGCAGGAAAATCCCCAAATCCCCTTTATTGATTGATTGATAAGCTCTATATGGGATATTTGGGGATTTTCCTGCCAATAGAGAGATAACAGGCAGGGAAACCCCTTCTTATATATGGGCTATGTCCATTTTTTAAGTCCAGGTCCCCAGCCAACATCCTGGCATCACTGCCAACTGTTACAAGAAATCCTTAAAATCCCCCCCAATTTCCACCACCAAAAGTTTAGGACTAATTGAAGAGAATATCTGTAGCTCAGGGTTGAACTGTGGCGTCCTTGGGGTCCTCTGAGCTGGGTTGTTTTCTTGCAGACGTTTCATTACTGGACCAAGTAACATCTTCAGTGCTAGAAGGGAGTGGAATTTGCTGTCTGTTTATATACAGTGGCTTGCCCTGCCAGTGTGGGTGGGGCTGTGGTTTCCTCCTTGGTGGTTCCTTGATTAGACTGTTGTTTACTGCTTGATTGTTTGAGTTGGTAGTTCCTTGATTAGGGTATTGTTATATTCCCACCAACCCTGACAAAGCAAGCTACTGTATACAGAGGTACCTCGGTTCACAAACTTAATTCGTTCCACGATTCTGGCCACGAGCCGAATTGGTCGCGAACCGAATCAAATTTCCCCATAACGTTCAATGTAAATAAGGTTAATCCGTTCTGACCCCTACGAACGTGGTCGCCAACCAATTTTGGTCACCAACTGAATCAAATTTTCCCATAAGGTTCAATGTAAATAAGGTTAATCCGTTCTGAACTATATGTATTTTTTTTTTTAACCACAAAAATATGACACAAAGTACAGTACAGTACAGGATGAAGAGGGAGAATGCTAACCTTGCTCGAGGTGACTTCTGACATGGAGGACAGGAAGGCGAGTGGGGAGGCGGTTATTGTTTGGAGGGAGAGTCCCCCTCCATAAGGACCGCGATCTCGCCTAGAGGAAGCCACGACCACGTGTCAGAGCAGGGAAGATGGCCACGGGTCGTGTTTGTCACCCGATGCGGAGTTCGCGAACAGAAGCAAAATTTTGCGAATGCTGCTGTTCACAAACCGAACTGTTCGTGAACAGAAGCGTTTGTGAACTGAGGTATTACTGTATAAACAGGGAGCAAACCCCTCTCCCTTCTAGCACTGAAGACGTTACCTAGTCCGGTAATGAAACGTCTGCAAGAAAACAACCAAGCTCAGAGAACCCCCAAGGACTCCACAGTTTGGGACTCATGACAATTAACAGGGCAAACATCACCTCCTCCCATTCTACCAAGAAATTCCTGGGCAGGTCCAATAAATAAAAAAAAAAAAGGAAGCTCGCTTAGCAACTGCAGGCCACAGATGGACGATCCCAGTTTGATGCTTTCTGCAAGCTTGAAAAATCAAGTTGTCAGACTAGGACATTTTCTTTTCCCCTGCGCTGAGACAGAGCACGGCACTCTGCCTCTGCAGCCCCCTTTGAAATCCTGACAGATTCACAAAGTACCCATCTGTTAGAATGTGGCAGGGGGGTCTAGGAACTTACACTAATATATTTAAGAACTTGGTCTCAAAGTAGGAAAAATAGGGGAAAAAAATCTGATATCTTTCCTGTAGAACGGGGTTGGCAACATCCACCTGTGGCAACCAGGGGATCTACCATATCGCCCCCCCCCCATGCCCACAGCTTCCCAAATAAATTAAATGAAATTTAAAATATGAGGCAAAATCACTCAGAGTTGTTCTAGAAAACAGGAGAAATATTATGAGTTTAATAGAAGGAAGCAGTTAGACACCTGCAAATATTTCAACAAGGAATCAGAATCCTCCTCCCATTTTCCCCCGAAACAACAATCCTGTGAGGTAGCCCACACTGACAGAGAGACACTGGCTTAAAGTCCCTCAAGGAGCTTCCATGGCTTGGCGGGGACCAGAACCTGGATCTTCCTGGGGGCAGTCCAGCACCTTCACCATGACACCATGCTGATTCTTCTATTATTAGATTTGGGCTGCAAAACTCCATACTCTCCCTAACTGATAGCAACCTGTTTTCTCCACCTCGTGGCTACCATCTAGCGGGAGCCAAGAAGTTTGCAGCCCAAGTCTGATAGCCCTGCATCTCAGTTGGAAGATGACGGGAGCTTATCCGACCCATCTGGAGGGCGTCCGTGTGGAGATGTCTAGCTTGAATGATGCGTCAGTAGCAGGAACAAGCCACACTGTCATGGGCAGACAGACATCCCAGCATGAAATATGCTGCCGTTTGGCAGGGCTACATTTTAGCTTGCTGTTGGATGCAAAAGGAGTTGGATCATTTTGGGCAATTTGGGTTGGCAGATGGCAAATGCAATTTTAACTCAGACACATAAACAAGGCACCCGGCTAGGGAATATGTGATAGAAGGGAGAGATCATCCAGTTTCCCCGTGAAAGAGAGAAGTGTTTTTCAAGTCCATTGCATGTAAGAAATAATTGAAACCATTCATCTAGGAGTGAGTTGGGGGGGGGTCCCTTACCCCAAAAGAAAGAAAAAACGAAGCATAAAATTGGAGAACATAAACAATGTTCAGCAAATCTTTCTTTGCACTGATTTTCAGAGAGGGAGAGATTATTTAGACATTTGAATTAAAGGAATAAGAATTGACTCTGATGGCTATTGGACTCTCTGGACGTATTGGATAACCTCCTGTAGCCCCACAGGGAAGGTTTTTTGGGGGAGCTCAAATGAAAAAAAGAACATTCCGCCATCAGGATGTCAGCTCTGCCCCTTTTGCGCCTGCCATCGCAGGCGCATTGAAAAGGAGCGGCACTTGCATTGCAACAGGGCAACACTAGTTTATTTGTAAGTCCATTTAGAAGGCCGCCCAGTTCACGACGAGTCTGGGTGGCCTGCAGATTTAGGAGCAGAACCCGATACAATAAAGCAAATAAAAGATGACATTAACCAGGGAACCAACGGATGCCAAGCCATTAGCACAATCACATTCACAGGGACACACGTGCCAGGTTTCAAGGCTCATGAAAAGGAGAGCAGGGTTTTGATGAATGCATCAGATCCTCCAAACGCCTCTGCTAGTGCCTTCAGGTCTGCCTCTTCCAACCAGAACTGGCTTTTCCAATATGTTCATCCTGGGAGAAGCTGTTAGCGGCTCCATCTTTTGGTGAACTAAAAGGAGCTGAAGCCAGGTTTTCCTGTTACGGCTCTAACTTCCCGGAAGAACGTTCCCTTAGAACAGTGTTGTCCAAACTTGGCCACTTTAAGATGAGTGGACCAACTTCCAGAATTCCCCAGCCAGCCTGGCTGGCTGGGGAATTCTGGGAATTGAAGTCCACTCATCTTAAAGTGGCCAAGTTTGGACAACGCTGCCTTAGAACATCCCCTTGCTCTAGCCTTCCAGAAGTTGTTCAAGATGGAGATCCAATCCCCAACACTCAACAGGTGGTACAGAAAGACACGGTGCCAAGAGGTCCAAAAAGTCCAGGAGGGATACATGACTATCCCCATTCAGGTCCTAACAAGGCCATCAACGAGCTACGTAAGCTCTTTTCTTCCCTTGAACGGGCTCCCAACCATGCACTCTGGCTTCCTAACGCAGAAAGGCATCTGGGAGTAAAAAAAAACAATGGGTTAATAAAAGAAATCTTGCATGTATTTGATTCTGCATTATTGGAACATAGATCCTGTGGATCTAAGGATCCTGAATTGCAAATCTATGCAACATTCAGAAATCTATGGGAGGGAAGAGATCCAGCTAGAAGGGAACCTGCTTTTCTCCCCAGCTCCAGATGTGTTTGATTACAGTGCCATCACACCCAGCTAGCACAGCCCAATGACCTCGCTAGTCATAGTCAACACTTCTGGAGGACATAGATAGGTAGAAAGAGCCACACTCTCTCCTTAGAGCCAAAAGAGGTCTATTTGATATTTATGTACTATATTTTATTTCATGTCTGTATGCGATAACAATTTCCCCCCTCCTACCTGTTTTTAAGCAATTAGAGTAGACCTTCTTCATTGGCACCCTCATTTCAGGTGAGTGCTTTAGGTATATTGAGCTTTTATTAGCTTCGATGATACATGGATGGTCCTCCTGGCATCTGCAATGGTTATAATTCAAATGCTGTCCAATAGAAGATCCTGCTTTGAATGTAATGTTATCAAAAGCAAGCTTGTAGATAAACTAATGAATAATTAGCACATATATGGATTATATTGACCATTAGGAGGCAATATGTGAACGGTTTCGTTCTCACTAGGACTTGTCATGTAGCCAGATTTGTTTGCTATGGGGTTCAGACCCTCTACCAGCATTTACAACATTGAACTTTAGATGATTTAAGGAGCTGTCCAAGTCCTGGTGCTTGGGAAATATAGAATTTATCAGAATGGTATATACAATTCCACTTCCTGTCAGCTCTCAGAGTAGGGAGATATGGACATTACATTACGTCATGTCCCTGTGTATGTTTTAAAAATTCAACTTCTGGGAGAAGGTTGAACCCAGTAGAAAAAAGATCTGGCTCTGTCCATCTGAGGGGCCCCAATAAGGATGAGACTAATCCCATACTGTCTCCTGGGGGTCAATATAATAAAAACCACACACAGAATAGGCACAAATAGAGAACACTTTTTTACACAAGAAGATAAATCTCCCCACCCACTCGTCCTTGGGGACATGATGTAACGGAACATCTGTATGTCTCTGTTTTGAGAGATTCAGGGAAGGTGGACCATTTTGACATATATGGGGAGGATTAGCAGCAGAGGTATAAGCTGAGAACTGGAATAACCACATCTATCATGGTTTAAGATTAATTAAGAAACTATAGTGGTATAGCCTAATTTGAATTATTGTTGGTCACGCAGTCAGCCAGAGGTTTAGGCTGGATTTGGCATTTTTGTCCACCTATCAAGCCCTTCCCAAGGACCTGGGATAGGCAGATGTTGTTGTTTGAGGGTGTCAGAGGTATCGTCGCAGGATGGGAGCTGTTCCAAGCAAAGCTGCCTTTTGCAATGGGCTGATGGTGATTTTGTCAATGCCGAGGGCCTTCAAGGGGTGCTCCAGATGTTTTGGGATTGGCCCCAAGGTGCCTATGACTATTGGCACCATCTCTGCTTTCTCTTGCCACAGTCGTTCTATTTCTATTTGCAGCTCTTTGTATCTTGTGATTTTCTCCAGTTCTTTCTCTTCTCTTCTGCTGTCTGCAGGTATTCCAATGTTATTGTTGTTTTGTTATTCAGCCTAACCTTTGCTCAGACAGAGAGCTCCATTTTTCCAATTTGGGCTGGGAACAAACTAGCTAGACACTTTCCCCTTAAGCAGAGATTCTTTTTTTTATATATCAGTTTTATGAAAGAGATTTTGACAAAGTTAAAAGATAAACACAAAACAATAAAGGAAAAAAGGAAAGAAAAAAGAAAAAGGTGTTGAAAACAATAAAAAGCAAAGAAAAAGAAAGAAAATAAAAAAATACTTAAATGAGCAACTTCTGATCTTCTTTACAGCAGGTATAGACATACTTCAAACCACTTTCCCCCTTCTAATTCACCTAACATAGTTCCCTCCTCCCCACATTCAAACCTTATTAATCAGTAAATCCAGCAATCACCAGTTCGTTTTTATCCATTTTCAGCAAAAAGTCCATGAAGGGTTTCCAGTCTTTTATAAAAGTGGTTGCTGTTCCCTCCCACTTAGGCACAGATTCTCAGAGCCTCTGTAAGAGGAAATTGTGGCTGACTTTCATTCGGGTTTCTTATCATAGAGGGATGCTCCCCAGCTTGACCGTTTCCAGATGTTTGGGTCTATAATCCCCAGGACCACCAGCTGCCATAGTTTATCAACAGATACAATCGTAGTGCTATTCCAAAATAACTTCCATTGAACTTTAATTCTAATTTGCCCAGCTAGAGGACAGCCCTTTGCCAACCCTGTTGTACATAAAAAAAAACCAGGCAGAACTTCAATCACCCCGTTGGGGGCCACCATCTTGACATTTTTGACCATACCCTGTAGACACCCCTGGAACCTTGACTGGGCCTGAGAAGCTAAGCAGGGTGAGATCTGGTTAACATTTGGATGGGCAATCACCAGCATATCCCAAGACTTAACTGGCGGGGAAAGGCTTCTAGAAAGAAGGAAGTGCCACTTCAATCTTGCTGCTAAGAAAGCTATGTAGAAATGTCCATGTTGCCAGATGAGATTTTATCTTTTTTTTTTTAACCCACAAGAATATGCTATCTGGAGCTATAGCCATTCTCTCAAGAGATAGAAATCCGCTTATTTCTCCCTTGTTAAAACTTTACCAATTACCCATTTATAGCATGCAATAGTGGAGCAACAGGGCCAATCTGTTTTATTTGCAGATGCCAAGCTGATACTAAAATGGAAGGGGGGGGGTCAGCTTGGCCTACAGCTGCTGACTTAACGCTCAAAATTCCCCCGTTGCATGGTTTCCCCATATGCTAGACAAAAGCGTGGCGCTCAAAAGCTGTTGCATGTAGAGAACAGGCCAATTTTTCAGCCTTCGACTTATTTAATATTTTCATTTATATGCACCCTCCCCATCCTGACTTAGCCCCCTCTGGCCAGCACCGTATAAACACAAAATAATTTACAGTAAAACCATCATGGGTTTTCTACCCCATATTGATTTTGGCATTCATTTTCAAACTTATGAAAATCAAGAGGGATTGTAACCCGGGGAATAAATTGTCCAAATGAAATGCTTAAGTGACAGAAGAGAAATTGATCGCGGGAGATCAGCACGTGTGCTATTTTGCTAGTTAGATGAGAAATATATCCAGAAATGCTTGTAAATTCTGTGGGTCGTCAATGTAACAATACATGGCAATAGATAGATAGCTTTACCAGCATAGTGAGAAGAGAACGAGGATTTCAGGCGGGCGATTGTGAAAAACGGTTGTTCAGAAAAATAATTGAGGGCAGGTTGAAAGTGAGATCCTTGCTCACATCGTGTGTGGGACTATGTGTGGGTCCACCTTATTGCATCTTCAGGTTGCAACCAAGTGAAATGTATAACCATGAGTGCTGGTAGTACTTTAAAACTTCTTTCAACTCCTTTAAAAATATATTTTTAAAAACATATTGGGTTTTTGAATGCATGTACTGCTTTTCGGTGATGCAATCTGTAGAACAGCCCATGTGAATACAGTTTTGAACATTGATACATGCACACACACACCCAAACCCACTAAAGTAACTAAATTTAAATTTAACTAAATCCCTATGACAAATTTTAACCTTTTAAATTCCCAGCTTCTGAGGGCAGGGACATGTATTTTGTAAAGTTCAGACACATTCATGGCAACATAAAAATACAATTCTTCAGCCCATGAAGTGCTTCAAAAAATCTCTGGGTACGACAGGAACTGACAAGCTTTTTACAAAATAGCAAGCATAGAATAATGTTTTAAAAAACGTTGTTGGAACTTCCTAGGCATTCAAGGGTGAAAAACAGAGGTATCCCCAGGGAGGGGTAAAAATGTCAAGAAAGTGGTTGCCACTGAATAATCAAAGTTTGCATGATGTGGTACCATCTCGACTTGTTTGATCAGGCCAGGATCCATATAGCCAGCATTCTGCCTCACGCAGTGGGGCACCAGATGTTTCTCAGAAGCCCATAAATAGGCGATCAAGGCAAACCGCCTCCCCTATTGATGCTTCTATGCACCTAACATGTAGAGGTGGATTGTCCCCATAGTGAAGGCTTCATCTAGTCATCAATGAAGAGAAGGTTGAGAGGGGACCTGATAGCTGTCTGCAAATACCTGAAGGCCTGTCACGATGTAGAGCAATGTTTCTGAACCTTGGCAACTTGAAGATGTGTGGACTTCAACTCCCAGAATTCCCCCAGCCAGCATTAAAACACCTTCTTGAAGTCTCTGTAATTCTTGCTTTTTTGATGGTGCCGTACAATGAGGGCCTTGACAGTTTAGAAGGCTTCAAAAGGGACTAGATCATTTCTGATATGGCTATCAGCTTTCATAAAATCATAGAGTTGGAAGGGACTTTAGTAGTCATCAAGTTCAGACCCCTGCACACTGCAGGATTCACTACACCATCCCCAATAGATGACGATCCAGTTTCTGTTTGAAAACCTCCACTGAAGGGGAAGAAACCCCTCCATGTGGTAACCTGTTCCACTGATTGACAGCTCTTCCTGTCCAGAAGTTCTCCCTAACATCTCATCTGTATCTACATCCTTCACATTTCATCCCATGAGTTCCAGTCTTACCCTCTGGAGCAAGTGAGAAGAAGTCTGAACTCTCTACATCAGGGTTTCTGAACCTTGGCAACTTGAAGGTGTGTACCATGGATTTGTATAGGGACATTATGATACCACCTGTCAGGTTTAGCCCAAAGAACTCCACGAGACAATGCAAATACAGTTCTATTGCATTTATTAGCTTCCACCTCAAGACAGAATCTCTCCAGACTGAACCCAAGTTCCCAAGCCACCCAGCCACAACACCGTGAATTCTTTAGGGAGGTGCCAGCCTCATCTTCTTGAACTTCCCACGCTCCTGTTGGGGGCTAAGAACACGCTGATCTCCCTGAGCCTGGCCTTCATAAGTCCATTCCATCACACCACCTGATTTACGGACTAGCCCTTTCCTCATGATCCCCGCCCGGAATATCACTTCTTGACACCTGCTCAGAAAAGAAAGAAAAATGGCATTCGATATTTTGTTATCTTAAGAAATCAAATCTGATAAAAAGGGGAAAGGTTCATATACAAGCAATGTGCCTCCTTCTTTGGGGTCATAATCCAATGCATGTAAAACAGAAGGGCTTCCGTTGCACAATCATGGCTGCCATTCTGACTTTTTTGACCCACCCTGGATTTCTTTCACAATTGTCTTCTGGCTTTTCCACTGGGTTATCATTCACCTTTTGCATTTTCTTGGCAGCATCATATACTGTCCGCTGGAGAGTTGAACGACCTTTGGGAAAATTTGAAAATGGGTCAGGATTTATTGCAGTACGTCCGTGTTTTATTTTATTTTATTTTATTTCATTTCATTTCATTTCATTTCATTTCATTTCATTGTTTCTGTTTAATCGTAAAACACAGAGAGAAAATGTCGACTTCACCCAGGCAAGAATTACTGTTAGGTCAAGTCCTCTTCGTTCTCAGCACCACCCACTTAGGTTTAAACAGCAGCCAGCAGCAAAAAGATCAATTAAGAAAATTAAACAAAAACCTACTCTTCTGTACATGAGAAATTGGCTAGGCCTTGGAGAGCTGCTGCTGAGGAAGGCTGGCGGTTCGTCTAATCAAAGACCCAAAGGTGCATTTTAGGCCAAGGAGTCTGTGACTTTTTCCACTGGTGTTTGAATCACATGCTGGGAACCACACTCCAAAATGTAGTGGATGGACCTAGGGCAAAACCCAAAATAGATTTCATTTCATTAACAAGTACATTTAATTTAACAAAGTTAACAGGATTACTCTGCAGTCATGCCTTTAAAAATCTCCTCCCTTTTGTCCGGGTAAAAATTAGCATTTGGTAACAACGTAGATTCAACTTTGAAGACACCAAACTGACCACGCTTTGACCCAGGCAGCATGAAAGTTGGCGAATAAATCAGTCAAGGCGTGTATTGTGAAGGGTGCGGTTTTCCTACTTGTAAAATCTGGCTGTGAAAACTGGACCATCCGAAAAACTGAACAAAGAAAAGGGGAGGCTCTGAATTGGGGTACTGGAGAAAATGGTTGAGAACACTTTGGACCACAAGAAGAACAAAACATTCGGTTGTAGATGAAGCAAAACCAGAATGCTCACTGGAAAAGCTGATCATGAAGCCAACCCTAAATATTTTGGAGATTGGGAGACATGATGCCAAGCCAAGTCCTTGGAAAAGACCTGATGCTCAGGAAAAGGCAACTGAAGACAAGGCTGATGGAAGACAAAGTGGCCAGATACCATCACAGATGACCCAAGGAGAAGCTTACAAGAAGTCCAAGGAGCCACTGCTGAAAAGACAATCCTGGAAAAATGATGTCCTTTGGGACATGGAAAGTCAAGAGCGACTGAACAACAATCACAGTGACAGTCACCATACCCGCCCTCTGGAGCAGCAATGGCCCCAAGGTCCACACAGCACCAACTCTGCTGTCTTGCAGGACAATCTTCAAAACTTGGATCTTCCAGCAGGACCTGGCCAGGAGCAGTCTGAGAAGCTGCTGGTGTGCGATGGGATTTTAAGTTTTTGTGTTTTGTCTTCTTAGGCCTCTTCTTCTTTTTTACCGTTATGATGTTTGAATCTTTGTACACTGCCATGAGTTTGATGAATAGGTAGCCTTAGAACTCAAGTAAAGAAATGCATACATACAAATTAAACTTTGGGATTCACTACTCTGAGATCTGGTGCTGGCTACCACCTCGGCTGGCTTCCAAAAAGGATTGGACCGATTCATGGAAGTCCTGGGGATCCATGGGTATTAGCTTTGATGGCAGTGGGACTGCCTCTGAAGGTCATCTGCTGGGAGACTGGTGGGCTTCCTTGGGCAGTTGGTGGGCCACTGGGAGAACAGGCTGCTGGACTAGATGGGCCAGGGGTCCTATCCAGCAGGGCATGGCTTCTGTTCTTATGGTGGTGGTGGTCTTCTTCTTCTTCTTCTTCTTCTTCTTCTTCTTCTTCTTCTTCTTCTTCTTCTTCTTCTTCTTCTTCTTCTTCTTCTTCTTCTTCTTCTTCTTCTCCTCCTCCTCCTCCTCCTCCTCCACCACCTCCTCCTCCTCCTCCTCCCCCAAAGGCCATCTGCTGGGAGATTCATGGATTTCCTTGGGTAGCTGGTGGACCACTGGGAGAACAGGCTGCTGGATGAGATGGGCCAGGGGTCCAATGCAGCAGGACAGAGCTTCTGTTCCTATGTTCTTATACTTTTAGGCATCTTGCAGTGGCAGGGGGGAATCCAGTCCTGAGTCTTTCTGTTTAGCACCTTGGGTTTAGACTTGGCCCAAAATATGGAGTCTTCCATGTAGAAACATAGAGCCAGTTGGAGATTCAACATCTGAGAAAAGAGTCCGCTGAAGTGGAGATCTGAGCTGGGCTGTCTGAGGTGAGTCAAAAAAGTCAAGATGGCAGGTGCAACTGCACAATCAAAGCCCCGCCTCTTTTCATCACGCATCACACGTGCCACGCCATTCAGCCCTTTATTGAAAGTAGAGATGTGGGCAGTAGAGATGTGGGCCCTGTGGCTCTCAGCATCAGAGCCAGGCCATTTACAGACACCTCAGGACCAGACAGCCTTTCTATCACCTTGGCTAAAAGATCTGTTGCTCTGGCCCTCCCTCGTCTTCCTTTATTTATTTATTAGACGGATCCCCCTCCTTTATTTTTGTACAACTCGAGGCAATACGCATAACACTCCCACTTCCTATTTCCCCCACAACAACAACCCTGTGAGATGGATTGATGCCAGCCCTTCGAGGTAGGCCAGACCAGGAAAACAAGTCCACAAGTTTGACTGGAACTATGTTTATTGAAATAGGCTACAGCAGTGTTTCTCAACCTTGGCAGCTTGAAGATGGGTGGACTTCAACTCCCAGAATTCCCCAGCCAGCTGTGCTGGCTGGGGGATACTGGGAGTTGAAGTCCACCCATCTTCAAGTTGCCACAGTTGAGAAACACTGGGCTACAGTAACAGAACCTTGAAAGCCAAATTTTCTCTTTCCTCCCCACTAAGTTAGGACGGAGCCCATATGAGTTTCTTCCCAATGTTTTCATCTCCTGGGCTTAAAGCATATTTGCTTCCAGGCTGTTGTTACCATCTCTGCATAGTTTCTCCAGGGTCATCTCTGTGGGCTTTCTGGACCAAGGTCCCCCAGCTGGCTTTGTGCCCAAGCCAGGCCAACAACTCACCGTCTCCCAGTTTCTAGCCTGGTGCCTTTCACCACCACACCAAACTGTCTCTCTCTTTCTCTCTCGGGGCCCTTATACTTCTCCAACCAATTCCACTGGTGTTAAAGAGGGTGTGTGTGTGTGTTTTCCTGGGCAAACGAGAGATACAGTACTTCAGTCAGGAGTAGGGGGTTGCAGTGAGTTTGGAGAAATAAATGAAGCGGGTGCAAACTGGCAAGGCTTTGCTGGAAGATGCAAGGCAACGTGGGTGCCAGGAATCTGGAGCCTTGGGTTTGCAATTAGTAAGATGCAAATGCAAACAGGGGAAATCAGATAATTAGGTCCCAGCAGGAAAGAAGGGGCTTCTTAGCCCATGACGTGCTGCCTGCAAGGAAAATGGAATTGGGGACCTTCCACAGGAACGAGAACATCTGCCAAAGAGGTGGGAGGAAAGAAGGACATTTTGAGGAATAAAAGCTGTGGAGTTGTGGGATGCGAGACACCCACATCCAGAGGCCAGGAGCCAGCTCAGCTTGACTCAAAGAGACCAAATGTGGAAGACGTGGCTAGGAGAAAGAAGAGGACCTGCTTAGCTTCAGGAGGCAACTTGAAGAGATAAAAAAGAGTCCAAGTTTTAAAGCAAGACAGAAAGATTACTGGAGAGGAAGGGAGGAAAGAGGCAAAAGAAAGATCAGGTGAGTCAGAAGCAGCTTAAGCCGATAATAAGTGAGACAGGTTAGGAGGGAGGAAGAGAGAGATTACTCAAGAGTCAGAAGTAAAGGCAGAATGCACAAGATTGCGCCAGGGAACGGCGACCCTCTTCTGTCCTTGCTTCCCAAAAACGATATGGATACCATATAGTCATACATTTGCCCAAACTTGGCTTGACAGAAGCTTTATTTTTGTAGAGGAATTGAACTCTGCCCTTGAGAAGGAAGCAGGAGAGATGAAATGGCTGCTCAGCCCTGGGAAAGTAGAAAGTGTGAGAAAGAAACTCAGAACAAATCCCAGCTTGATTCTGTTTGGTATAAGAGGGGGCAGAGAGAAATAGTGGCAGGCTTTCAAGATTCTGTTAATACGTAACAATAAAATAGTGTTGGTTTTTTGTTCTGGCTACCTTCAGAGGAACTAACTGGGAGATCTGCTTGCTCATTTTCCTCTCTTCCCTCCCTACTCCTTTTCCTTATGTGCTATGTCTTTTTAGAGTTGAAGTCTGGAAGTTTCTTTTATTCATATGATAAAAGTCTTCAAGGAGCCTTTCGGGCTAAAGCAAGAAGGGAGGGGATCTTTCCCACAAATAAAAACCTAAAGTGTTCAAATAAGGATTAGGGAGAGATGGAACACAACATATTGAAGGTGAGCTAAGACTTGAATGAAGGGATTCTACTTCATCTGCAAAAAAGAGGGAGGAGCAGGTCTGAACCTGCAGAGAAAAAGTCTGTGGAGTCCTTGGAATAATAGGTATCTGGAAGAAGCCACAATGAGGTCAACATGGCATGATGACATCATGTAATGATGCAAAATGATTATACAATTCATTACATAATGATATAAATTGCACATTTGCACAATGACACTCTGATGTATTTCAAGTCATTTTGCTGCTTCCTCTTCAGTGGAATAACCCATGAATAAACTTAGTTTCTTTCCAGTTGTTCATCCTTGGGTTTATATCTACAATCTCTCCTCTTCGTCTAGACCCATCATGGCTGGAGGTGAGCTATAGCTATTACCTGAAATTTCTGGGGAAAAAAAGTGGGGGGGAATTCCCTGAGCTCTACAATGTCATTGAGCTTCTAAGGCAGTGTTTCTCAACCTTGGCAGCTTGAAGATGTGTGGACTTCAACTCCCAGAATTCCCCAGCCAGCATGGCTGGCTGGGGAATTCTGGGAGTTGAAGTCCACCCATCTTCAAGTTGCCAAGGTTGAGAAACACTATTCTAAGGATATGTTTTTTAAAATGATAGAGATTGGACCTCCACTTTGGGATGTTTGGAGTTCAATCTGCAAGTCTTCCTCTTTGGGGATTTGAGATACCTAACAATGGTGGAGAATTCTCTAGTAGAGATTCTTCCAAGATCTGTTGCTTCTTGCAGAAACATCATCTGAGATTCAGAGAACTGGTAAAAGAAAACAATGTGATTTACCCCTGATTCCATGCGGGAAACCCTTGTTTTTAGCCAGGATGTCTCGGAAGAAAAAGTCATACCTTTTCAGCTCTGTTTGTTCTGTAATCATTGCTGAGTTAGCACTATGTTGGGTCCCACCGAGTAATCCTATCCCGCTGATTAATTTCTCCTAATGGGAAGAGGCTCTCCAGAGAGAGACCTGAAGACTGGAGTTTGTTATTAACTCTTTTTAGCCAAGTTGGTTTAAAATGGTCTCTGAGAACCGGTGGAGCCAGACCCACAGGAAAAAAAAAATAACCAAAAATTAATGAGATTTGTGCACCCATAGAAACCAAACCTGATTCTAACAGTAAAGTAGCTTTCTTGATTCATCTTGGAACTGCAAGAACATCCCTTACAATATTGACTTGAACTGGACAGCTTCCAGGCCATTAAACTTTGCTTCCAGTAAGAAATAAGATTTTGAGAATTGTTATGGGTATTTTGGGGTGGTTTTGATGTCCTGGATTTTTGACATCCGGGGCATCAAACAAAAAGTGCGTGAAGACAGCAAAAATAAAGCTGAACGTTACTAGACAATTCTGAGACTTGCATTTTAGAGTGTTCTTACTCTCAAGATCAGTAGCAAATACACAACTTTTTACCTTTGCAAACCACGGAATTTTAGCTTGTAAAATGAAGAAAAACCACTTAAAACTCAGTAATTGAGAAGAGGCTAAATGCAAGCCACAGGAAGGAAAAAAATGCTTAACCCAAAGACAGAATCAATTATTTCATAAACAAGCGGTTTCATGTAATCATATAATACAGATCTAATTCTATAATGAAGCTTAATTTAAACAATGTATTCCAATATAAGCCAAAGGCATTTCAACACACAAAATTCTCCTAATACCCAGAAATAATTAAATGAATAAATAAATAAATAAATAAATAAAATCTCCACTCTTCTTCTGCACCTTGTAATTTTCCTTCATCACTTGTTTTAGGTGTGAATTTCAAGGGAATTTCTTTCTGCAAGGACATATTCAGTTTCTCTTAATAGTTTTAATTCATTCTAAAGCTTAAACCTTAACATAACCCTTTAGAGCCTCTTTAGGAGACACCACCGGCTCCTAGATTTTAGCAATACAATTTTGGCAGAGCCGTGGAATGACGGGCAATTCTGATAGAAAGACGTGGCTTCCAGTAAGACCAGTTTGACTGTGGAATTGATGACCAGAGAGTCTGTGGGCTCTGTGTTAAGGAGAAGCTGAACAGCCATCAGTCTGGGATAATTTAATTGAACTCCTGCATTGATCAGGAGGTTGGTCTAAGTGGCCTTAACGAGCCCATACAGTTCTAGGATTCTGGGTTTCAATGCATCATCTCTCATTCTGATCCTACGTTTTGGACCCAGCTTCTCCTTCCAAGCACACTGATGAAAATATTAACGGGCTGATTTTCTAATCTCTTAGCAGGACCAGGGTGAGAGAAGAAGAAAGGGAGCAAAAAGATATATTATGTACTGCTTCATTGTAAACAGCAGTATTCTCTATTGATTTGCAGTATTCTCACAATAAATAGCTTTTGAGTTTTAATTAAACCTCTCAATTTGTTTCCAGCCATTAGTCAATTGCAGCAGTATATTATAAAAGCAGGGAGAAATTAGCCTATAATTTATTTAGTGGATGGATTTTGTGGGGGATAATGTATTTACTTGGGATGGAAGTACATATTAGAAAGAACAAGGGGCTAGTGCTGAACCTAGTAGACTGTAATGCGGAGCTGGGCCTACAACCATCTTGAATCCTTCAGCTATGTTGGGACTGTAGTTTCAGGATGTCCACAACGAGAGGTCCTGTCTGGATGGGGAATTGTGGAAGTTGTACTTAGGAGAGGTGTCCAACTGAATATAGATCACTCAGTGGAAGTCATGCCTGCAAATTAAATGCAATGTGTACAGGCTCAAATTATCCTACTCTGGAGACATTATGTGAAGATCCAGCTCTCAGGAGAAGGTTCAAATGCCAGGAAAGGTGGAAGGAAAGAGAAGAAGAGGATGATCAGTAGCAAGGTGGAGGGACTCAGTTACAGTGGCGATGGGGGCACCATTGGAAGACCTGAAGGACCAGGTTGGGGATAGATTGTCATGGAGAAAATCTACCTATGTAGTCACCAGGAGTCAAAAACAGCTTGATGGCATGTAATCAATCAATCAATACCTACCTACAGCTAATTTTGACAGGACAGGAAAATACCAAGCCCAGTATTTTACCCGCTTTAATAAGTTCCACCCCATTCTCACTTCCTGGTTACTCCAGATCCATCTGGCTCCAAATCTAGACTTCATGAAACTGGAATATGAACCTTAAAAGGTTAGAATACTAGATCCCCAAAGGAGCTCTCCTGAATCACAAAGTGTTCTCAGTCTCTAGTCTCCTAGGAAAAGCAGCCTGTTCCTGGATTCCAAGAGCTACTTTCCTAGAGGGCCAATTTTGGATCCCCAAACTATGGAGGGGTTCCTTGTGAGGATGTATTGATCTATTTATCCCATTTATCTGGCCACCCATCTACCCCAAGAAATTCTGGTCGGCAAACAAAATAATAAGAAAAAAAATTCCAGTAAAGCCAAAAGAAGAGAGCCCATAAGATCTGTCACAAACAATTGCAGAGTATAGGTGTGTGGCACCCATAATGAACATGGCCCCTATGCCTTGGGGAAGAGGCAGGTCTTCATGGCCTTCTGAAAGGCCAACAGACTCAGGGCCATCTGTATCTTGGAGAGGAGGATGTTCCATAGGGCAGGTGCCAAATATAAAAGCTGCTTCTGCAAAGCTGGCTGGGGGATTCTGGGAATTGAAGTCCACCCATCTTCAAGCTGCCAAGGTTGAGAACCACTGCTTCAAATTACGACCACCATCTAGTCCTGTCCTCAGTCAAGACAATATCCATCCAGACAAATGAAAACGAATCGGTGGCCTGCTAAAAGAAAACTTGTTAAAGACACCCATCAAGTGCCTACAAAGAAGAACACATTTTTGGAATGTCCTGAGTTTGCTATATTTGGCACCAGGAAAAGATATTCCTCTTCTCCCAGACATGGTTAAAATATTGAAATGACTGTTAAGTACCTGCCTTGTATTGGGAAAGTCTGCTGTGCTTCATTTTTTGTCCTTCTGGGGTGCATTCTGTTTTTTAATAATATCTTGTTTATGTATATCCAGCGGCGTTGGCAGGGTAGGGTCAAAAAAGGCAAGATGGCAGTTGTGGACACATGATCGAACCCCTGCCCCCTTGGTCCATGCATACAAATGGGGCGGGGCTTTGATCATGTGATCACCACCATCCTGCCTTCTTCTGATCTCGTCCTGTAAACCCCACTGGATATATACAGGATGTCCCCAAAGTCTTAGTGCAAATTTAAGCTTTTAAAGCTTAAAACTGCACGAAGACTTTGGGGACGCCCAGTATAAATAAGATATTTAACCCACAGCCACAATCACCATCCTGCCTTCTTTTACACACACAGACAGACATGAATGGCACCATATCTAGCTTTATCATTTGCCTGGAGACCTTCCTGAGTTGGGGGGATTAAAAATAAATAAAATGGAACAAAAAGCCCCACAGAGGAAAGCGGAGAAAACTATTTACAGGAGAAGATGTTTGCAAACCTTCATTGCCATGGAAGGAAGGGTTTCATCATGTCCGTTTAAGCATCTTCTAAAGAGGAGACAGTCAGAGATGCCGAACGTCATCTCAAAATCTGCCACAATGGCTTTGAAATCAAATGAACTACAAAGATGAACCTTAAGGATAAAAGGGCAATAACTGCAGGCCTTTGCTTAAAGGAAATTATTTTTGTCCAGGATTTCCCTCCCCCCACCCCCATCTTCCTATTTGCAGATTGCCCGGCTACAGAACTAATTTACTGCTTAAGCAGTGGGCTCGGCCCAAGAAACGGGCAAAACTGTCACCAATAAAACATCTTTCACTCTTGCTGACAGGATTTCCTGAAAGCTTAAAAGTGGTTCTCCAGCTGTCAAAATAAATGGCTGAAGTTATCCCTAGCTTCTGTAATTTTCATGGATACCCTCCTTGGCCAGTCCAGATCTTCCCTTATTATAAGGATGGGCGATCTTTCTCTGACCAGGACCACCCTTCGTTTTCTGGTCTCCAAGCATTACAGGAGGGCATGGCCAGAGGTCCAGGGACATCATCTGAGAGCGGAGGAGGTGAACTCAGCAAGCTGCAGCAGCTGGTGGGTGATCCCAGGCTCAGGAATTAAGCAGAGTCAGGTCTACCACTTGGATGGGGAACCATGAGGAAATCTCCAAGAAGGAAGCTAGATTGGGACATTGAAAAAAAAAGTACCCCAGAAAAAGGGAGGAACAAAACACTTTCACTGTGTTGCCAAAATAATTGCATGAGTGTGTAGTCGTCATAAAGAATCTAGTTCAGCTTTAAGGAGAATTTACCTTTTAGAAAAAACCACACCCAAGACCCTAACCTGGTGTCCTCCACATATATTAGGACCGCAACTTCCCTAGAACATGCTTTTAGCTTGCTGGCTGGAGAATTCTGGGAGTTGAAGTCCCTGTTGAAGTTGCTACGGTTGAGAAACACTGCTCTAGAAGGAATCAGTTTGGGGAAGGCTGTTTTAAATGGTGCAAAACAGGGAAAAAAACCCACACTCTTTCAAATTGTAATTTTGCTAGCCAATTTCCACAGCTTGATTTTGGTGGGGTGGTGTCAAGCCTTTGGCAACTTGTTGTTGTTGTTGTTCAGTGGTTAAATCGTGTCCGACTCTTCGTGACCCCATGAGCCATATTGTGCCAGGCCTTCCTGTCCTTCACTGCCTCCCTGAGTTGGCTCAGTTTCATGCTCAGTGCTTCAGTGATGCAATCTAACCATCTCATCCTCTGCCATCCTCTTCTCCTTTGGCCTTCCATCTTTCCCAGCATCAGGGTCTTCTCCAAAGAGTCCTCTCTTCCCATTAGGTGGCCAAAGTATCTGAGCTTGAGCTTCATTATCAATCCTTCCAATGAGCAATCAGGGTTGATTTCCTTTAAGATTGACTGGTTTGACCTCCTAGCAGTCCAGGGGACTCTTAAGAGTCTTCTCCAGCACCACAGTTCAAAGGCATCAATTCTTCGGTGCTTAGCCTTCTTTATGGTCCAGCTCTCACAGCCTACTGGAAAAACCATAGCTTTGACTATATGGATCTTTGTCGGCAAGGTGACATCTCTGCTTTTTAATATGCTATCTAGGTTTGCCACAGCTTTCCTCCCAAGGAGCAAGCGTCTTTTAATTTCATGGCTGCAGTCTCCGTCTGCGGTGATCTTGGAGCCCAAATAAATGAAGTCTGTTACTGCTTCCATTTCTACCCCTTCTATTTGCCAGGAATTGATGGGTCCAGATGCCATGATCTTAGTTTTTTTAATGTTGAGTTTCAAGCCAGCTTTCACACTCTCCTCTTTCACCATCATCAAGAGGCTCTTTAGTTCTTCTTCACTTTCTGCCATTAGGGTGGTATCGTCTGCATATCTGAGGTTGTTGATGTTTCTCCCTGCAATCTTATGGCAACTACTTACAACCAAAAAGCAAGGTTCTCGCAGTCTTCTTTAACCAGATTTATTAAAAGAGAAAAGGGATTAGGTTACAGAAAGCTTGGCAACCAGATCTATTTTCTTTGGCACCCCATCAATTTTTAAGTCTGTAAGGGCAAAGATTTCTTGATCATATCGCTGATCCCCCATGGATGAACTGGGAAGAGATGGCTTAATTTCCTGATAAAAGGCAAATGTACAGATATTCTGTCCTTATAATATTTTGCAAACTGCCTGGGCTTTCCTGGGCTCTGAAAACACCATTATAGATAGGAGAAGGGCCATATGAGACTTGCTGAGTCCAGATTCTGAATCTGAATCATTAGGTTTCAATTCAAAAATTCCAGGAAAGCTGCTTAGGACACCCAAACAATTCTCACTTCTCAACAGCTGTCAGCCAAGCCAGAACCATGAATGAGAAGGCAGGCAGAAATAATTAGACTGATAGATCATGCACCATCAAGTTGTTTTCAACTCCTAGCAGCCACATAGATAGATGTTCTCCATGATGATGTATCCCTAACCTCTTGTAGAGGACCCAGATTGAGGAAGACACAGACCACCCAGCAGGGTGAGAAGGGATTTTTTTTATTCCTGTTCTCTAATGAATATATATAGTCCTGTTTTCTGTGTGTGTGTGTGCGTGTGTAGAAAGCCTCACCCTTTGTATCAGTAATGAATCATTGCTCTCCATTGGCTTCACAGCCCAAACAGTGTCATCACTCATGCATAAAAGGAGAGGAGGACAGCCATTTCCAGATGTTGCCACCAAATCGTCAATTTTAATGCAAGAGAAGGGAAACTTTTAAATAACATGGAGGGCAATCCCATTAACTGCATTGAAGTGGTTTATTTTCAATTAATTGGAGTTCAATTTAGCTACATTTTTAGCTTGGTCCCAGACTTTTTTTTTTTTTTGCAGGGGAGGGATACCCTTCGACCATTCAGTGGCTGGAATTCTGAGCGTTGAAGACCAAACGTGTGGAAATTGCCATGCTGGGAAAAACTGGGCAAAAGAAGGTTAACCTTGTTCCTTTTGTGTGTGTTTGTGTGAACCTCTGAATTAGTCTTGAAGCCTGTCAATTACATGGACAAGTCCATGCAGGTTTGGGGGCCCCGTTTATGGAAGGGCTTTGCCACTGTCTTCTTCCTAGGGCTGAGAGGGAGGTACTGGCCCAAGGTCACCCAGTTGGCTTCTGTGTCTAAGGCGGGATCAAGAACTCATTTTTCCCCATCCCCAGTCCAGTGCCTTAACCACTACAGGTAATCCTTGTTTAGTGACCACAACTGGGACCAGCAACTCAGTCATTAAACAAAGCGGTCGCTAAGTGGAACCCTGACTGTGCTTATGATCTTACTTCGGCTTTCCTTTGCTTTACAGACCTGCGAAGGTCGTCAATGCAAGGATTGCTCGTAAAGTTACTTTTTCACCATCGCAACAGCAAACGGTTGTTAAATGAGGCAGTCACTAAACAAGGACTACCTGTAGGCCTCTCTAACTTGCAAAGTCCAAAATATTTATCCCGAGAGAATTTTCAAAGAATGGTGTTTGCAATTCCTGCCGACTAGATTTCAAATCTAGTTAAATACACCACACTCATTTGAAAACTCCCCTTAAAAACCCCGGCTGTTGTGATCCACAGTTATACTTTCCTCTTGATGTTTTCTTTATATTAGCATCAACCTAGAGAAAAAAAAGAGTTCCCCACCTTCTGCTAAGCCATGCCTCGGCAGAGAGCAAGCCACAAGTGGTCTGCGCATGCAAATAACACTAATTAGTGGGTTTTCATGATTTAGTTCCCCCTTTCTCGGTGCTTGGTGGGAGTAGCAACCATCAGAGCAAAATTCTCATTTTAATTACTATTGCTCATTAAAGTTATCTTGCAGCCTACCATGAAAAAAAAAGGAAAAAAAACACCCTACAATAAACAAAAGTAGAAGCAACAGAGTCAGGCGTTTCTGTTCAGGGGGAAAAAAACCCTTTTCTGCACGCAGCGCAAAAAAAAAGCCTGCATAATTTCCCAACATAAAATATTCATTGCAGCTGAAGGATTTAGATTTGCTCTCCTTAATTTGTAAGGCAACGGAGATGCAGCTACTGTACGGGTGGTGTTTTCCTGGTGCCACAGAGAGAGAGTCTGTGGGGCTACAGTTCGTCTGTTTTGAACTCTGGGTCCAGGGGCCATTGCATGGAGGTTGAAGGCATGCTCAGAAACTCTCCCACCGAGTGGAATCCCAGCTCTCCCTTCAAATTTTGGACCCTGCTTGTCCATTTTGCTGTGGGAGCCCTGGACTTTTGTCCCAAAGTCTTACCCTAAAGTCAACCCCAGAGCTAGTGGGCAAGAGGCTGGAAGGAATTCAGACTTCTGGATTCCAAAAGGGGGTTGCAGGTTTGCATCTGAAAATCGTCCAATTCAGTTCTGTGGCTGCATTCATACAATGCACTGGACATGAATACTGAATTTCGCTGTTTGCACAATGTATTGAACCCTTAAAAAAAATGGAACTATAAAACAACAGAACAGTTTGGGCTCACGACATGTGAAAACTCATCAAAAAAGGAGCCAGGGTTGGATGTTGTCTGAATGCAGCTACTAGGTCTTTAATCAGACCTGGTTAAGCCTGCTGGGTGAACAAAGCCAGAATCTTTTCATGTGAGGTGCATTAATGTTGCTTATAATATCATGTTAGTCTCTCTGGAGATTAACCTTTCTCTTCCTGATAATTGGAAGAGGAGACAAGCTGGGCCACTTGTCTCGGTAGCTGCATATTAAGGTACCGGGTAGCGCCACAGATTGTGCAAATCCATTACGTGAGTTGTAAATCACAGGGGTATCGTGATTGTGACTTCATCTTCCTCCAGGTTGGTGGGTTGCAAGAAAGGGTATGTTGGCTTGCAAGAGAGCCTCTGGATCAGAGATCCCAGATTGCATAGTGGCAATGGAGCGGCAACATGAGATACCTCCATATCCAGGGCCTGCCAGCTGGAGACAGCTGGTGGCAGAGATGGTGTGGGCAAGATGACCATCTTGAGTTCCCGGGGCCTATGGCAACATCGATGTAGGATTCTTGCTGAAATTTCTTGGACTTTCAGAGAGTTGAGAATTCTGGTGTGGGCGACAGATCTCCTGGGTACGCTGATCCCCCTGGGGAGAGGGGGCCACAAAGTTGTTTTCTGGGTGCCAGAGTGGTCTGGTAGAAGGGAGTGAGGCTGAGACTGGATCCCAGTCCGCTCGCCTGGGTCAGGGCTCCTGGTTATTGGCTGGAGGATAGGTGGTAGAGTGTGGGGTACACTTGTTGTTGTTTAGTCGTTAAGTCGTGTCCGACTCTTCGTGACCCCATGAACCATATTGTGCCAGGCCTTCCTGTCCTTCACTGCCTCCCGGAGTTGGCTCAGTTTCATGCTCATTGCTTCAGTGATGCTCTCTAACCATCTCATCCTCTGCCGTCCTCTTCTCCTTTTGCCTTCAATCTTTCCTAGCATCAGGGTCTTCTCCAAAGAGTCCTCTCTTCGCATTAGGTGACCAAAGTATCTGAGCTTGAGCTTCATTATCGATCCTTCCAATGAGCAATCAGGGTTGATTTCCTTTAAGATTGACTGGTTTGACCTCCTAGCAGTCCAGGGGACTCTTAAGAGTCTTCTCCAGCACCACAGTTCAAAGGCATCAATTCTTCGGCTCTCAGCCTTCTTTATGGTCCAGCTCTCACAGCCATACATTACTACTGGAAAAACCATAGCTTTGACTATGTGGATCTTTGTTGGCAAGGTGACGGCTCTGCTTTTTAATATGCTATCTAGGCTTGCCATGGCTTTCCTCCCAAGGAGCAAGCGTCTTTTAATTTCATGGCTGCAGTCTCCATCTGCGGTGATCTTGTAGCCCAAATAAATGAAGTCTGTTACTGCTTCCATTTCTACCCCTTCTATTTGCCAGGAATTGATGGGTCCAGATGCCATGATCTTAGTTTTTTTAATGTTGAGTTTCAAGCCAGCTTTCGCACTCTCCTGTTTCACCCTCATCAAGAGGCTCTTTAGTTCTTCTTCACTTTCTGCCATTAGGGTGGTATCGTCTGCATATCTGAGGTTGTTGATGATTCTCCCTGCAATCTTAATTCCGGCTTGTGATTCTTCCAGCCTGGCATTTCTCATGATGTACTCTGCATATACAGTGGGGTAAAAAAGTATTTAGTGAGCCACCAATTGTGCAAGTTCTCCCACTTAAAAAGATGAGAGAGGCCTGTAATTTTCATCATAGGTATACCTCAACTATGAGACACAAAATGGGGGGAAAAATCCAGAAAATCACATTGTCTGATTTTTAAAGAATTTATTTGCAAATCATGGTGGAAAATAAGTATTTGGTTAATATCAAAAGTTCTTCTCAATACTTTGTTATATATCCTTTGTTGGCAATGACAGAGGTTAAACGTTTTCTGGAAGTCTTCACAAGGTTTTCACACACTGTTGCTGGTATTTTGGCCCATTCCTCCATGCAGATCTCCTCTAGAGCAGTGATGTTTTGGGGCTGTCGCTGGGCAACACGGACTTTCAACTCCCTCCAAAGGTTTTCCAAGGGGTTGAGATCTGGAGACTGGCTAGGCCACTCCAGGACCTTGAAATGCTTCTTATGAAGCCACACCTTCGTTGCCCAGGCGGTGTGTTTGGGATCATTGTCATGCTGAAAGACCCAGCCACGTTTCATCTTCAATGCCCTTGCTGATGGAAGGAGGTGTTCATTCAAGATCTCACGATACATGGCCCCATACATTCTTTCCTTTACACGGATCAGTCATCCTGATGTTTTTCGCCTTTGCAGAAAAACAGCCCCAAAGCATGATGTTTCCACCCCCATGCTTCACAGTAGGTATGGTGTTCTTTGGATGCAACTCGGCATTCTCTCTCCTCCAAACACAATGAGTTGAGGTTAGACCAAAACATTCTACTTTGGTTTCATCTGACCATATGACATTCTCCCAATCCTCTTCTGGATCATCCAAATGCTCTCTAGCAAACTTCAGACGGGCCCGGACATGTACTGGCTTAAGCAGGGGGACACATCTGGCACTGGAGGATTTGAGTCCCTGGCGGCGTAGTGTGTTACTGATGGTAGCCTTTGTTACTTTGGTCCCAGCTCTCTGCAGGTCATTCACTAGGTCCCCCCGTGTGGTTCTGGGATTTTTGCTCACCGTTCTTGTGATCATTTTGACCCCACGGGGTGAGATCTTGCGTGGAGCCCCAGATCGAGGGAGATTATCAGTGGTCTTGTATGTCTTCCATTTTTTAATTATTGCTCCCACAGTTGATTTCTTCGCACCAAGCTGCTTGTCTATTGCAGATTCAGTCTTCCCAGCCTGGTGCAGGTCTACAATTTTGTTTCTGGTGTCCTTTGACAGCTCTTTGGTCTTGACCATAGTGGAGTTTGGAGTGTGGCTGTTTGAGGTTGTGGACAGGGGTCTTTTATACTGACAACAAGGTCAAACAGGTGCCATTACTACAGGTAACGAGTGGAGGACAGAGGAGCCTCTTAAAGAAGTAGTTACAGGTCTGTGAGAGCCAGACATCTTGCTTGTTTGTAGGTGACCAAATACTTATTTTCCACCATGATTTGCAAATAAATTCTTTAAAAATCAGACAATGTGATTTTCTGGATTTTTTCCCCCATTTTGTCTCTCATAGGTGAGGTATACCTATGATGAAAATTACAGGCCTCTCTCATCTTTTTAAGTGGGAGAAATTGCACAATTGGCAGCTGACTAAATACTTTTTTGCCCCACTGTAGGTTAAATAAGCAGGGTGACAGTATACAGCCTTGTCGTACACCTTTCCCTATTTTGAACCAATCGGTTGTTCCGTGACCGGTTCTAACTGTTGCTTCTTGACCCGCATACAGATTTCTCAGGAGACAGGTAAGGTGGTCTGGTACTCCCATCTCTTTAAGAATTTGCCACAGTTTGTTGTGATCCACACAATCAAAGGCTTTTGCATAGTCAATGAAGCAGAAGTAAATATTTTTCTGGAACTCTCGTGCTTTCTCCATGATCCAGCGAATGTTGGCAATTTGATCTCTAGTTCCTCTGCCTCTTCGAAACCCAGCTTGTACATCCGGTAGTTCTCGGTTCACGTACTGCTGAAGCCTAGCTTGTAGGATTTTGAGCATAACCTTGCTAGCATGTGAAATGAGTGCAATTGTGCGATAGTTTGAGCATTCTTTGGCGTTGCCCTTCTTTGGAATTGGAACATAAACTGACCTTTTCCAATCCCGTGGCCACTGTTGCGTTTTCCAAACTTGCTGGCATATTGAGTGCAGCACTTTAACACCATCATCTTTTAGTATTTTAAATAACTCAGCTGGAATGCTGTCATCTCCACTAGCTTTGTTGTTAGCAATGCTTCCTAAGGCCCACTTGACTTCACTCTCTAGGATGTCTGGCTCAAGGTCAGCGATCACACCAGCGTGGACATCAGGGACATTAAGATCTTTCTTGTATAGTTCTTCTGTGTATTCTTGCCACCTCTTCTTAATCTCTTCTGCTTCTGTTAGGTCCCTGCCTTTTTTGTCCTTTATCACGCCCATCTTTGCCCTAAACGTTCCTTTCATATCTCCAATTTTCTTGAAGAGATCTCTAGTCTTCCCCATTCTATTGTTTTCCTCAATTTCTTTGCATTGTTCATTTAAGAAGGCCTTCTTATCTCTCCTGGCTATTCTCTGGAAATCTGCATTCAGTTGCTTATATCTTTCCCTTTCACCCTTGCTTTTCGCATTCCTTCTTTCCACAGCTATTTGTAAAGCCTCATCAGACAGCCATTTTGCTTTCTTGCATTTCTTTTTCTTTGGGATGGTTTTAGTTGCTGCCTCCTGTACAATGTTACGGACCTCCGTCCATAGTTCTTCAGGCACTCTGTCTACCAAATCTAATCCTCTAAATCTATTCATCACCTTCACTGTGTACTCACAAGGAATATGATCTAAGTCATACCTGAGTGGTCTAGTGGTTTTCCCTACATTCTTCAATTTAAGCCTAAATTTTGCAGTAAGCAGCTCATGATCTGAGCCACAGTCAGCTCCTGGTCTTGTTTTTGCTGTCTGTATAGAGCTTCTCCATCTTTGGCTGCAAAGTATATAATCAATCTGGTTTCGGTATTGACCATCTGGTGATGTCCATGTGTAGAGTCGTCTCTTGTGTTGTTGGAAAAGAGTGTTTGCTATGACTAGCTTGTTCTCTTGACAGAACTTTAGCCTTTGCCCTGCTTCATTTTGTACTCCAAGGCCAAATTTGCCTGTTATTCCGATTACTCCTTGACTTCCTACTTTAGCATTCCAATCCCCTATGATGAAAAGGACATCTTTTAGGTGCTAGTTCTAGAAGGTGTTGTAGGTCTTCATAGAAGCGGTCAACTTCAGCTTCTTCAGCATCAGTGGTTGGGGCATAGACTTGGATGACTGTGATATTGAATGGTTTGCCTTGGATACGCACTGAGATCGTTCTGTCATTTTTGAGGTTGTACCCCATTACTGCCTTTCCCACTCTCTTATTCACTATGAGTGCAACTCCATTTCTTCTAAGGGTTTCTTGCCCACAGTAGTAGATATAATGGTCACCCGAATTAAATTCACCCATTCCCGTCCATTTCAGTTCGCTGATTCCCAAGATGTCGATGTTCAGTCTTGTCATCTCATGTTTGACCACATCCAGCTTGCCTTGGTTCATAGATCTTACATTCCAGGTACCTATACAATATTGTTCTTTGCAGCATCGGACCTTCTTTTCGCTTCCAGATACATCCACAGCTGAACGTCCTTTCGGCTTTGGCCCAGCCGCTTCACTCTTTCTGGAGCTACTTGGAATTGCCCTCCGCTCTTCCCCAGTAGCATATTGGACACCTTCCGACCTGAGGGGCTCATCTTCCGGCGTCATATCTTTTAGCCTTTTAACATTGTCCATGGGGTGTTCTTGGCAAGGATACTGGAGTGGGCTGCCATTTCCTTCTCCAGTGGACCACATTTTGTCAGAACTCTCTGTCATGACCTGTCCGTCTTGTGTGGCCCTGCACGGTGTAGCTCATGGCTTCACTGAGTTACGCAAGCCCCTTCGCCACGACAAGGCAGTGATCCATGAAGGGGGTGGGGTACACAGGCATTTGGAAATCCCAGATGATTGAGCATAGGTCAGAGCAGTCCCCTGTGATGCATGTCCCCGGGGTGCCAACTACTGAGTCATTCCTTGGGGGAGTGGATTGCCCTGCCCTGCCCTGCCCTGCCCTGCCCTGCCCTGCCCTGCCCTGCCCTGCCCTGCCCTGCCCTACCAAGGTTTTGGTAGTCCCGTGATTGACGGCCACCCATTGCCTCTTTCCCAGGCCGTGTGTGGAAGAGTCCCCTCCTCTACTTTCTTAAGTTAAATCTTGGTCAGCCAATCATGGGCACTTCCTTGGTTGTTTTAAGGACTTCCAGGAGATAAACTGGCATAAACAATGTCTAAAGTGCAGATGAAGGATGACTAGGGAAATTTGACCCGGACAAGTATGTGCTCAGATTCAGGCTGACTCCATGGCAGGAAGAGAGGGGAAGTGTTTTACTTTTCCTCTGTTTTCACATTGGTGGGCTGTCATCCAGCGACTTTGGGGTCAGTTCCTTTTGGGCAGGAGCTGACCGGTGGAGTTTCCTCTGGCACTATGACCAACTGGTAATGCTCCTGCCCTGCCATGCTCACCTCCCCTTCAACTCCACCCCCATCTATCTCCCCTCCATCTCTGCCCTCTTGGCCGCCCTGCATTCCGCCACCCCTGCCACCCTACACTCTACCTGCACCCCAATGCCTGGCACTCCACCAGCCTTGCTGCCCCCACCACCCCCAGCTGACCTTCACCGTCTTCTTCCTCCCGCTGCTGATGAGGTGCACCCGGCCTGGCCCTTCGCAAGGCAGCTGAGGCTTCAGAAAGGCCGCGTGTGACCTCAGGAAGGCTGCGCGTTGCCAAGGGCCAAGCCGGGCACGGCTCAGAAGCAGCAGGAGGAAGAATTGTTTGGTCTGGATGAAAGTGTGACGCTTAGGGTCAGGTAGCCTGCAGGACAGCAGCTCCCCCCGGAGTCAGCCCGACCACTCCAGCCATGTCAGAATGAGCAGCTGATTGTTCCCCCTTCCCAGGAACTCAAAGGCGTTGGCACACAGAGATCCTGTTGTAGGGTGGCAGTGCCAGCTCTCGGGAATGGCTTTCCACTTGAGATCAGATTAGCTCATTCATTCATTCATTCATTCATTCATTCATTCATTCATTCATTCATTCATATAAATAAATAAATAATAATAATAATAATAATTATTATTATTATATATATATATATATGCCGCCCATCTCCCCCAGAGGGTGACTCTGGGTGGCTCACAATTAAAACCCCAAACAGGTATAAAAATATAAATATCCATATTAAAATTAGCTAAACATTTTCAGAAGAAAACTCTACTTTTCAGAAGCTGAAGGCGGAGTTCTTCCGGAGGCACGTGGGTTGGGACGCCACGTTGCCTGGGTGTATAGATTTTGCGGTTTGTGGGGTTACGCTTTGTTGCGGTGGTTGTCGGTTTGCTGTTTTATCATATTTGTAAGCCACCGGGAGCTGGATCAGATTGTGGTGGGGGTAGAAATAGGGCAACCAAACCTAAATGCTACACGGCGGAGGCACTCACAGGGCAGGATCAGCAAGAAGGAGGCCACAACAGTGTGTACAACGCCCCACCTTTTTGTATGGGTCCCGTGGAGTGGTCAGGCTGATTCCAGTGGGGAGATGCTGTCCTGCGGGCTACCGTTCAATTGTGTGACCGTGGCGGCCATCTTGACTTTATTGCCCTAAGAGTGATCGTCACTGGTGTTTCGCAATGGGAAATTGCTCTGTAGTCTGGTTTTGGAGGAACCCCTGGGGAACCTATCATGGTAGAGGTCTGCTTTGTAATCAAGGATTTGTTTGGTTTTGATTATCCAAAGGCACCTACTGTTGCCCATTCTGGAGGGGGCATTTAAAGTACATTTGAATGTGGTCCCATCAAGTGCCTGCTTCTTAGCACGCTTCTTGGGAAGACCCGTAAATGGAGCACTGTTTCTCAACCATGGCCACTTTAAGATGGGTGGACTTCAACTCCCAGAATTCCCCAGCCAGCATGGCTGGCTGGGGAATTCTGGAAGTTGAAGTCCACAATATTGCTGAGTTAAAGGCATGAGTTCTAGTCCTGTCTTAGGCATGGAAGCCGGCAGAGTGACTTTGGGCCAGCCTTTTTCTTTCAGCCTCACCTACCTCCCAGGGTTGTTGTTGTGGCAAAAATAGCAGGAGAGGGCTTTAGGGGTATTGCCTTGAGTTGTTCAAAATAAAGGTGGAGCATAAATCTAATAATAAATAAATAAAAAACGTTAGGACAGCTGCTTTCACCGGCCTTGTTCTGGTGGCAAAGTCGGGATCGCCCACCAAGGCAAAGTTGTTTATGCCAATGTGCTTCTCTGCCAGATCATGGACTACGGAATAGCGCTTTCACATCCCATGATTTCTGATGTGTCATGGATGCATCCGTCTAGGGCGGGGGCTTTTTTGCAAAAATGCGGAAGTTATTTAATTAGTACCTTTTGGGGTGTTTTCTGACTTCCCAGTGAAGCCTAGAGCTCTGGGATTTCCTGTGGGTGTCCCGTCCAGGTAATAACCAGGTCTGCTGCTGCTGTTTAGCTCAGGGTTTCTCAACCTCGGCAACTTTAAGATGTGTGGACTCCAACTCCCAGAAATCTTAAAGTGGCCAAGGTTGAGAAATGCTGGTTTAGCTTCTTGAAACTAGCCAAGTCAGACAGGTGCTGAGCTGGGCCCAGATAATACAGCTGGGCTGTATTGCAAAGAGACATAAGAAGTCTCCTTTGAGATGAGTTCACGTCAGCCCTGCGAGGTAGGCCAGGTCATGAAATAGACCCCTCAGGGTTTCCAGGAATGTTACTTGATTGTTGAAGGGTATAATATAACACAGGGTTCCTCAACCTCAGCAACTTTAAGATGGGTGGACTTCAACTCCCAGAATTCCCCAGCCAGCCATGCTGAATAATTCTGGGAGTTGAAGTCCACCCATCTTAAAGTTACTGAGGTTGAGGAACCCTGACATAACAGAATCTTGAAAAACCGCTCAGGATCTCTCTGTCCCATCTTATACCAAACAAAATCAAGGCAGGGTTATTTTGAGTCTCTTTCTCACACCCTCCTCTTTCTCGGGGCTGAGTAATCTTTCCTCAAAGTCCCCCCTTAGCGTCTCTCTCCTTCCTTCCCCATCCCCAAGATCAGCTCTATCTTTGTCCACAGCCTGACACGTGCATGTCATTTTGGTCGCAGCAATACTGCACCGGTGGGGCCTCGTTTCTTCTGAGATATTACCGTACCTTCTCAGTCTAAAGCCGTGGGATCTCCTGGTGGTCTCCCATCCAAGGATTTGCCAGCCTGCCTTTGCTTAGCTTTCTGAGATCAGCCAAGGAGAGCTAAGTGCTGAAGAGAAATTTCTTGAAACAAACAACAAACAAATGTTTCCCTCGCTACAGCAATTCTGGAAGGAAATGGGAAGTCCACAGATCAATCAAAGTGTGGCGGAGGCAGTCTGGGGTACAGGAGCTCCCCCTTGTGTTCCTAAGCTGTTCCTGCAGATCTACTTCTGAAAAAAAATGGGGAACATCCATAAGAGGGAAGGATTTTTTAAAAAGGAATTCCTGCAGAAGGCCCACAATTTAAAACAACGTTCCCCAATCCCCTCCTCTTCATATGGACTATAACACCTATCATTCCCAACCTGTTGGCTGGGCTGAGTAGGAATGAAAGGAACCGTGAAAGGAAGCTAGCGGGAAGGCACCAATAGGTTTTCCACTGCAAAGTAGAAAATTGGGCCAAGGCAGATGACTACCATCAATTAAAATTTAAATAGACAATACTAAGAATAAGTAAAAAGACATATTATTAAATATTAATAATGACCAATCTGTTAAAATATTACTAATTAATTATTATCAAAATATTGTGAATTATTATCCAACCATTACTAATTGATATTAAATATTACCATTACTATTTACTGCATACTGTGCTAATAAGATGTTAATTATTATTTGGTCAAAAGGACAAAATCCAGTCAGAACTACCTGGTAGACTGTGTATAAATAGCAAGAATAAAATTTAATACATGATTACAGACCATCTTCACTCCCTCTTTCCTCTACCTGAAAGAAAGTTGGACTTGCAAAGATTCCTGGCTTAGATTTAGTGAGGCTTTGCAGAAACAGAGGCATCTGTGCACGATGCTCGTAAAAAAAGTTGGAACTTCACCCGTGCTGTCATGCCACCATTTTGACTTTTTTGACACCCCCTGCAGACACCCCTGTCAACAGAAAACCTGAGAAAAGAATCAAAGAATATAATTTAAATGAATAAACCAGGGATTGTAAAATGTCATGCCTTGTAAGTCCTTAGGCCTACATGTATACAAAATGACTTTTTCCAGCATCAGAAAGACTGGTTTTTCAATTGCAATTTGTTTCCAAGAAATCTTACTTTTCAAGATCATATGCTAGCAATAATATAGAATCGACAATGCACTTTCCAAATTTCACCCTAGAAACGTATGACAAGTCATGGATCTCCAGTTTCCAGCGAATCTGAAGGGGCAGAATGGAAGCCGATGGCTGGAATCAGGAGATAAACGAAATAACGTAAATCTAGGCTGTCGAGTCTGTTGAGGGATGGGGGAAAAAAGAAGGGGACAATTTGCAAGGTCATAATACATGGAAGTTTGAATGACTACTGTTGTGAAAACAGTCCAAAATAATAATAATTTTTTAAAAAAACACTCAAAAAGTGAGACAATATTTGAGTTTAAGGCTAAGTCTGCCAGATGGAGGACGGGAGGACGAAAAGGAGGACACGCCCTCCTTTTGCCAGACGTCTGGGGAATAGCTACCCCAGAAGCTATTCTGCAAAAGCATGACCGCATACTCCCAAAATCCAAATGTGCCTCCCTTTATCATCCAATCATCCAAAATCTCACCGCCCTAACCCAGAAGAATCTTAAGATTTTTCTCACGCGAGGCTCTCTGGACATCTTCCACTTGGCCTCCGTTTCTTCCGCTGATGCTCGTTTTGTTCTTTCACTAGCTTCTTCTCCCTACAGCCAGTTTTCATTCAATCTGTGTTTATTCCAGAACGGAAATCTTTGGCTCCCCATTCAAAATATTTAGAACACCCCGGAGGCAAACAGCTCCCGAGATTGAGAAGAATGCCTGCAAAACAAGCTGGCCAAATTGGATTTGGGGAAATGCTACATATGCCACAGGCACGCTTACACGACGCTTAAGATCTTGGGTACCAAGGAACTTCGACGCAGAATGAGTCTAAGATAAAGACTCTTCACAGCCACAGCTGAGTTCTTGTCAATGTCTTCAAAAGGGCACTTTTATGATTCCGGGAGGATGGAAAATAAACGTTCAAAGACGGGCCTGGCATTTCTGATTACACCAATGGGCACACAAAACGAAAAAATGACTGTGGTAGGAGTTGTTAATCACCCATCCTCTGGGGCACAAGTTTGCAAGTTTCAGTGTGTTTCCAAGAACTTCAAGGATTGGCCATGGAGTACCGTATTATAAGCCCAAAAAGCAGCACCACGAACCTCCCACATCAATGACAATGGATATGAAAGATTTGATTCAAAAATTAAAATAATGAAACTTCTAAGTTAAGAAAAAGAAACTTTTTAAAAATGAAAAATCAGTGAGAACCCCAAATCCACCAATTCTGGCCAGGTCTCGTCCAAAGGGCCGAAAAAGGGGGATTTTGCCAACCATAAGAGTTTGGTTTGCAAAGATGTAGACCGGGCAGATTAACACTTTCTTTTGGCTTAATGGTGGAGGTCACCCAAGGTCGGAATTAAGCAGAGATTGTCCTGTGATCCTTTACCTTTTTCTCAGAAATAAAAGTTAGCAGTGCTTGGGGCAACATTCCTCCACCCCAGTGTTTCTCAACCTTGGCAACTTTAAGACAGGTAGACTTCAACTCCCAGACTCCCCCAGCCAGCTAAAAATAATCAAAGAGAGAGGTAGAGAACAAGAGAGTTAGAAATAAAGAAAGAATACAAAAGTGGTGGAAAGTAAAGAAAAGGGAAGAAAGGAAAAATTGCAAAAAGAACAACTTCCAACTTCTTATACAGCAGACGTAGATAAATCATATAAGAACCTCCTACTCTAAAACCACATCTTAACATACGTATTTTGTATAACCTATTTATTTAACTAATCATCAGATCCATATATCATAATTTCATTTTTTTCTGTCTCCTGCAAAAAGTCCAAAAGGGGCTTCCGGTGGGCATGAAAGCCTCAACGGTCTTCTGTACAGTTGGACTTCAGATACCTGCCTGAAGGCAGCCAGGGGAGAAAGCAGTGATTTAGCTGAGACCCAAAACAACCTGTTTGTAGGTTAAATGAATGGATTTATTCTGCCTCAGAGGGCAGGCTAGGACCAAGGGCTTAAATTCACAAGAAAGGAGATTAGACATCAGGGAGAACTTCTTTTTTTATGGTGTTCTTATTTTTATTAATTAAGTAAAACCACCAGCCGAAAAGCAAAAACAAAGAAAAGACATATGTAGACATACAGGGAGAACATCTTGATTAAAGGAGCTGTCAGCCAGTGGAACAGGCTGCCAAGTGAAATGGCGAGTTGGCCTCTGCTACAGGTCTTCATTGAGTTCTCCACCACTAGAGGTCTTCAGAGGGTCAATGGTCATCTGTTGGAAATGCTCTAGTGCAGTGTTTCTCAACCTCGGCAACTTGAAGATGGGTGGACTTCAACTCCCAGAATCTGGGAGCTGAAGTCCACCCATCTTAAAGCATGCTGGCTGAGGGATTCTTGGAGTTGGTCCACTCATCTTCAAGTTGCCAAAGTTGAAAAACACTGCTCTAGTGCAGGGATCCTCAACCTTAGCAACATGAAGATGGGCGGACTTCAACTCCGAGAGTTCCCCAGCTGGCTGGGGAACTCTGGGAGTTGAAGTCCACCCATCAAATTGCTGAGGTTGAGGAACCCTGCTCTAGTGGATCCTGCCTTGGGCTTGGACTCTAAGTTTCCAACTCCATGATTCTATGAAACTACTTTTTGACACTAGATAAGCCCCTGTCCTGTTTGTGCGTTCATAAATGAGCAACTATTATAAAGCAGGAATATTATAGGCCTCCTATACTGTTTCTTTCCAAAGAACCAAATTCCTGAACTTGGTCCAGGGAAACGGGAAACAGGCCTTCTGTCCCCCCCCCCGCCCCATTTTACAATATTGATAGCATCCAATCTTACATTCCTCCCCAACCCTCGGAAGATGCTGTATTCAGTGAGACAAATGGGGAATTTGCTGATTTGAGTGGGTGGGTGTGAAAGGAATGCAGAACTGATATTTTTACTTTTCCTTCTTTTTTTGGAAATTCATATGTCTCCCTGCTGCTTTAGCTGAAACATTGATACTATTAACATGAAAGAAAAGAGATGTCTTTCCCACATGCAAACTATTCTTTCTGGGGGGAGGGGGGCAATTAAAAGACAGAGGCTGCTAACATTTTATATTTTTTCCCATCCCCAGCAGAACTCCATGGAACATTATTTTTCAGATTCCCCACAACGCAGAGTCAATTTGGAAACAGCAGGACGTTCCCCAATGCAAAGTTTAATTACTGCAAAACTCACATGGCAAGAAAATTGCAAATCTCATCGATTTCTATCCATCATTCTTAAAGACAACTGTAACATCAGAAACAGGGCAAAGGATCCAGAATCTAGCGGGCCCACCCAGCGAAAACAGCACGTCTTTGTGGCACCTTAAAAACCAGCCGAATGATATCTGCTGTCTGGGGTTCAGCCCACAAATTTCTCATGGCATCAGCTTTTGCCAATTAAAATTCATAAATATATTATGGTATAAATTTTTCTGAACGATTGCCATAGGCTGTAAGTCTTTATGGTGAAACAAGCAAACTCTGGTCTTTAAATAGGAGGGCGGCCCTATTAACAAACAATTAAAATGTGTACTTAGCAAAGATTCTTATTTGATGACTTGACCAATTGCAAATTTAAATCTCCTTGATAGCTTACCCTAAACTCAAGGAATAGTAATAGCTTTTTTTTTTTTAAAGAGAGGTTTATTTATTATTTTTATTTATATTGTGAATTTCTGCCCATAGGGTTCACACATCCTGTATCTAAGTATTTTGTAAACTATGGTTTTGTTCCTTAGTATTGCAACAGGGCGACTTTAGTAACATTTTCGGATAGCAAACGGCCACTTTCTGCACAACCATGTCGTACGGCCATATAATTTTTCATACGTTCCTGGATTTGGAAGATTGGTTCCCCTTTTCCTTTTTTGTACAATACTTCAACCCATTTTAGGGTGCATGCACAATTTTTGCATATTTCACGCCCCAAAACAGCAGCATTCCACCCAGCGCATTTCCAGCAATTATGATTGACTCCATGGATTGTCAGAAGGAAAATGTTCAGGCCATTGGTAGCAGGGACAAGGAGCAAATGAAAACATGCCTCGTGATATCCTCGTGCAAAAGAATGAATTATATTTCATTATACTGCCCTTTCTATCATCCTTTGTATTTAAAATGCATTAGTCCTATACAGGGGTCTGCAGGGAGAGGGCAAAAAAGTCAAGATGGCAGCCACATCCATGCGATCAAAGCCCCTCTCTTTTTATATGCACGATGCATGCAGATACCGCTGGCTTACACCACAAGATTACCCAAGCAGATCAGACAAATTTTATCTCATTCTGCTCCTTTGGGATAAAGAACCACATACATGTCAGAGTGTTCTTGGATGGAAGAAGCTTTGGTTACAGTTTAACCGTATTTTACAAATTTGTATTTGTTTTCACAAATTGGTGGCTCACGGTACAAACCCTATGATTTACACCCAGACTATGCTAAGATTCTAGTACAGTATTTCTCAACCTTGGCAATTTTCAGAGGTGTGGACTTCCACTCCCAGAATTCCCTGCTGGTTGGCTGAGGGATTCTGGGAGTTGAAGTCCACACTTCCTAAAGTCTGCGAGGTTGAGAAGTGCAGCTGTAGCTAATCGAAATTTTTGCCTTTGAATAAAAGGTGTTAGTTGGGGAAGGGGCTAAACCATTAGGAACTTATTCCAAAAGGGAAATAAGGTGAACTGTATAAGAACAAAATAATAATAATAATAATAATAATAATAATAATAATAAGAAGAAGAAGAAGAAGAAGAAGAAGAAGAAGAAGAAGAAGAAGAAGAAGAAGAAGAAGAAGAAGAAGAAGAAGAAGAAGAAGAAGAAGAAGAAGAAGAAGAAGAAGAAGAAGAAGAAGAAGAAGAAGAAGAAGAAGAAGTTATAAGAACAAAATAAGAATAAGAAAGAAGAAGTTATTTAAACCCTAAATCAGTCTAGCCACTGCATTGCATCTGAGGAAAGGAGCAGAAACTCGCCCAAGATTCAGCCTTTGGATAAATTTTTAGCCGGAAAAGGGGCTCCCGGACTCTTCCTGATTTTCTGGCCGGAGAAGATTTTTCTCTGACTTTCCTCCAGGACTAATGAGAAGAAAGTCATCAGTGAGCATGAAGGCGTCCACTTTGGTCCAAAGAGTATATTACCTTTGACCCATTTCCCTCACTCCCCTTCAGAAAGCATTCATTCTGAGCTTGCTTTTCTTTTATTTATGAGTTCGTGACCTGGCGGGGGATCCTTCCTTCCTCTTGCCAGCGCGGCTGCATCCGAGCAGCCCGAATCCAGAATCGTTTCTCGTCCAGCAGCCGAGAGGCGACGGGCCAGCTGGAGCCAAGCCCCGCCCGGCCCCGCGGCCCCGCCCACGCAAGCGCCGCCCCCCGCGGCCCCGCCCCCGTTGCCGCGGCGACCGGCGCTCCGGGCCTGCTCTCCTCCTCCGGCCGGCGCGGCCACTCCTCTTCCTCCGCGGAGCCGGTAGTCGGAGTGAGCCCGTCCTCGGTCGGTCGGAGGCTGGCGCTTGGTGGGGAGCCCTGGCGGCTGGCATGGAGGCGGAGGCGAGGCCCGGGCCTCCAGGACCGGCCTCGCCATGAAGCTCCGGCCGCGCTATGAGAGGTGGGTGGCGGGGCTACGGGGCGGGAAGGGCCGCCGCCGCCGCCGCCGCCGGGAAGGCGGGCAGGAGCGGCGCGTCTGGTCCAAGGCCTCGGCCGGCCCTGCGTCCCCCGTCCTGGCGGGCTTGCGAGGTGCCAGACTACGACTCCCATCATCCCTTGGGCGGGGGGAGAGGGCAACCACCAGGTAACCCCCACGTAGGGCTGTGATGTAAACCAGTGTTTCCCAACCTTGGCGGTTTTAAGGTGGGTGGACTTCCAGTCCCAGAACTCCCCAGCCAGCAGGCTTTGAGGTGGGTGGACTTCCACTCCCAGAACTCCCCAGCCAGCAGGCTGGCTGGGGAATTCTGGGAGTGGAAGTCCACCCATCTTAAAATGGCCAAGGTTGGGAAACACTGGTCTAGACTGGGAAATCGATGGATCCTCCTGGAGGTCATCAGCCACACGCCACCTGTGGAAGTGTCTGGCCGTGTCCTTGAGGTGACCAGGAACTGGCCTCAGAGGGCTGGAAGAGAACCATCCACCCAAGTTTTAAGGCCTGGGCTCCCAATTCCCTGCGAGCCCCCAGTATGGCTCTTTGGGATGAGAGATGTTGCAGCCAGGGCCTGCCTGGGATCTGCCCTTGCTTAGGGGCATTGTGGTTCCTGCCATTCTGGTTGCTCCAGTCGTGCCCGGCCTTTCAAACAGGATTGGGGGCTGAGCCCTGGAGCCAAAGAGGATGGGGAGAATTACTATTATTAGGTGTTCTGTTGGTCACAATGAGAATGGGAGCAGCGATTAACATCTTTCTCCGAAAAAGGCTTACTTTAACTCCCTTCTCCAGCGATGCAATACTGACTGTGCAAAACAGGGCTGAATGTCTTCCGAAAAGAGGTGGTGGGGCCAATGCTTTCCTCAAAGCCCCCACACCCTCATTCGGGGTTAAAGAGGTTGGTTGCTGGCTAACTCACAACATCTGAAATGTCACCTTTTCAACAATGGTGGCACTTAAAAAGTAGATTTGGGGGAATGTCATAAGCCTGGCTGTGGGCTGGAAATCATGGGAGTTGTAGTCCAAAACATCTGGACAGCCCCAGATTGCCTGTGCTCCCTTTGCAGGACCCAGAAGCTTGATTTTTTTCATTCTGTTCTCCAGGAGTTTGTCTGATCTAGGTTGAAAGGATGCCTCATTTCATCATGTTGGCTGGTTCCCCCATCCCAACATATCAGGGCTCGTAGATTGTGCCAGCCAGTCTCCATGGTTTATAAACCTTAATTTATGTCTTTGTATGCTATGTGAATGCACCCAGTTGTGGCTTACTCAATGAATCCTCATTAAAACCATAACACATGGTTTAGCATGTTGTGCGAATCAGGTCATTCTTCCCTCTTGCTTTGTTGAGGACTTCTTGTTTGTTGCCCCCACCACCACGACCAAAAAAGGAAATTCGGGATTTAAGAAAACAAACGCTAGCCTGTTAGATTCATTTGTTTATTTACATTTAAATTTTTATCGTGCCTTTCTTCCAAGGAATTCATCTCCCCTCCTTTTCTGCTCTTAATAACTCTGTGAGGGAGGTTTAGCCGACTGGTTTATTGTCACTTTATTTATTTATTTATCATATTTATATAGATATTATTGTCACTTAATGTCCTTTATAGCCACTTAGGGGGGGGTCAACCTGGGTTTCTCCAATCTTAGCTGGTCTCTAGAACCTTCGCTTCATGGTGTGGAAATTTCTGTAGGTAGAACGGATCCTAATTAAATGGTGGTAAACACTATGAAGTGAAATGCTTTTTAATGGGCTTAAAGCAATTTCCGGAGTTTTATCTCCAAATTAAAAGTTGGGATTCCAGGTGGTGAAAGTTGCTTTGGCGATTGGGGTGACTAATAAATTGAATAGTAAATAAGAATAAAATAAAACTCCCATATAAAAACCCAGGTTAGAGAATTACAAGAATTCTCTTGGTAATAGGCTCACCACCTGACATTTCCTGGATGCTTCAGTAGATGATTTTAATAATAAATTTGCTGAATTCATGTTTGGAATAACAGGCTACCACGGGTCTCGCAACTGTTGAAAAGTTAACCACCTCCGTCTAATTGTTTCAATTTGTTAAACTCCAGTCTATTTCCTAAACCTGGAAAGGCTGAACCTTTTCTTGATAAACTGGTTCTGTGTTTGAGGACCTATTTGTGTATAGACTGAGCTGGCTGGATTCATAAATGCTGCGATTATATCCAGTCTGGTGGTCTAAAACAGCTTCCATACTGGAGAAGGTCTGTGACCTTGAACAGCTACAGCTGTTGTGAAATGCAGGCGTGCGGACAATCTTGGGCGCCCCAAGGATGGCACATGTAACACCTTTACTGCGGGAGCTGCACTGGGTCCCAGTTTGCTTCCGGGTCCAATTCAAGGTGTTGGTTATCACCTTTAAAGCCCTACATGGCACGGGTCCAGGCTACCTGAGGGACCATCTCACCCCCATCACATCAACCTGTCCCACCCAGTCAGGCAGAGAGGGCGTGTTACGGACCCCGCCAGCAAGAGAAGGTCGGCTGGCGGGGCCCAGGAGGAGACCCTTCTCTGCCGCTGCCCCCGTCCTCTGGAACACTCTCCCCCCAGAGGTGCGGCAGGCCCCTACTCTCCCGGCTTTCCGGAAAGGACTAAAGACCTGGCTCGGCCAACTTGCGTGGGGCAAGAAGAGTTTTAATCAGTCCTGAGGGTGGCTGGCGCCCTGATGACACTCCCCGAGCTACTCACCAATTACCATTAATTCTTGGAATATATTTATTGTTTATTCAGGACTACTTTTATATTGTATTGTTAATTAATTTTATCTTCTCCGTAAACTGCCCAGAGTCGCTTTTTAACGAGATGGGCAGTGACAAACTTGATATATAAATAAATAAATAAATATAAATATAAATATATATCTTACAGTGGCAACAAAAGGGATGATTTATACGGTGCTTTTGTTTTGTGCCATCTTCACTGTATTTTAAATTGTTCTGAAGAAGGACTAGAGGGATCATTTTATGGGGCATTTTATGAATTAAACAAGCAAGCAAATATATAGTAGCATAGGCCCTGTCCTTGGTAAGTTTGAGTACCGTTCATGGGTAGCTGCGTGAGAGTTCTTTAAGGTAGTGTTTCTCAACCTCGGCCGCTTTAAGATGGGTGGACTTCAACTCCCAGAATTCCCCAGCCAGCATGGCTGGCTGGGGAATTCTGGGAGTTGAAGTCCACCCATCTTAAAGCTGCTGAGGTTGAGAAACACTGCCCTAAGGGATTGCCTTACAAAAAATCTGGCCGCTGCTCTTTCCTGTCTCAGTCTTACAACTTTGGATTGGCAGTAGTCTCCATCCCCCTGAGAGCACAATCTAAAATGGATAAAGTTGCCAGGCCAGCATGAAATAATTGCAAGAATGGAAAATGCTTTCAGAGATGGCAGTTAAAAGCACACTGCAGGGATTAAAATCGTATCTCAAAATATTGTAAAAGGCGGGGGAATAGAAAAGACTTAGCCAGTGACTGAAAGTTTACTATGTGAGGGCAAGCCGCATGTGCCATGGGGAAGCATTCAGACATCCAAATGTTGCCCGCCTGGTCACTGCATAAACTTGCATAAACTGCCATGAGTCTAAATGCAATTGATGGCATATACATTTGAAGAACAATTATAATTATGGAATTGTAGAGTTGGAATGGATCATAAGGACCATCTAGTCCAATTCTCTGCAACATTGCAAGAAAATCACTTAAACCATCCTTCTTAGCACCTCACAACCTCCCTAGATAGATTGTTCTTGACCATCAGGAAGTCTTTTCTTTTATTTAAACAAAATCTAGGTAGCTGCAACTTATATTTGTTATTTCTGAACTTGTTTCTGGGGCCATGGAAACTATAAAATCATAGAATTGTAGAGTTGGAAGGGATCCCAAGGTTCACCTAGTCCAATGTTTTTCAAACTTGGCAACTTTAAGATGGGTGGACCTCAACTCCCAGAATTCCCCAGCCAGCATCTAGTCCAACCCTCTGCAAAGTGTGGGGAAACCAATAAAATCACTGCTGGGAGGTGGCTGTCCAGACTCTTAAAGACCTCCCATGATGGAGAACCCTCCAACCTCCATAGTTGGTTGTAGTTGTTCACTAATAGTAGATTATTTCATTCCTAACTCATGCTGGTTCTCTCCTTAATAATTCATTTCTTTGTTCCTTTTAGGAATCATTACACCCAAATCCAGAAATTTGAAGCAGATCACCACCAGTTCTGTACCATGCAGTCCAACTCGAATGTTCGGCATGGTGTACCCAACGATGGCCACAGTAATAGCTCCTCCTCCCAGGGCGCTCATGCCACAAGGTTGCCAGGAGAAGAACCTTGCCAGCATGGAGGGGATGTTCACATTCAAGTAACCTCAGCTACTGGGGAGCCCGAGGTAAATGCTGGCTCCAGGCAACATTTGCGGTTGGGGACTCATAGTCGACCGCATGGCCAGTCGCCCGGTGAAGCGAGAGGAGGTCATCCTGGGGGTTCAGCTATGGAAGAACAAAGGGACAGTTCTCTCTCTGAGTTCAAATACCTCCTTCAGTGGCTGCACAGGAGTGTCCCGTACATCTTGATTTTGTCCATCAAAGTTCTCATGCAGCATATAATTGGTAGTGTATCAACATACTGGTGTTTTAGAAACTGCTGTTTTTTTAAGAGTGCATTTGAAAGTGAAGAATGGGTTGGGTGTGGACCAGTGTGGACCTCAAAATCAGAGGTTTTGAACCCTAAAAATCCAGTGTGAAACTCAGCTAAATTCTACAACCTGTATAAATTAAGCATGCCAATTAAGTTTCCATCTTTTTTTTCCCTTGGTTTTCATAATTTTGATACCTGATTTGGGACTTCTGAGACCTCCCCAAGTGCTTCTGGTCATGTTGTTTCAACCACAAACGCCAGAAACTTGCTTTAAAAATTAGGCATGGATTTAAACATTTTTTTTAACTTTAAAAGATCCTCAGTATCTTATTTTATAGTCTTGTGGAATTAAGGCCTCATGGAAGCTAAGTTTAAACCTTTTCCTTCTGTCCACAATAGAGAAGATCACATTCCCCTCTTTTCTGAGGAGTTTTGAATTGAAAATTCAAACCAGGTTTAGAGTCCTTTTGAATAGTTTCCTATTTTTTAATATCTATCTTGAATTGTGTTACCCAAAACTGATTTTATAAATTGTGCCAAGTACAAACAAAATGGTTTCTCTTTCTCTGCTTCTGCACAAACTCCAAACCAAAATCAGGAGAAAGCCCTAAGCTATAAAAAGTGTTGCAAATTGCAACATTTATTTGAAAATTACAAGCGTCCTGTGTTTTGTTCTATCTCCTTCAGGAGCACTGGAAAAAAAAATGACTACCTCATTTGAGGATACACATTTTTATCACCAGTAAATGGAAGCTTGTTAGTAGAATGCTAACAATGGTTTAAAAATACCCACAGAGTAACCAAGATAGTCAATTGCAATTACGAAGCATAAACCTGCATTATCAAACTGATGTAACTGAACCTGTTTCAGATCAAACTCTGTTCTACCAGTTGCTCTGAGCTGGCTTTATGCAATCTGGTGCCTTCCTTACGCTGGGGCTGATGGGAGCTGTAGTCCTCTCTGTCTACCAGATTGGCGATGCCTGGTCTCAGCGAAGAGGCTGATTTTCCATGATTATATTGTAATAAGAAACACAATTGTTTTTGACAATTTCTCCCGTTTTCAGCTCCCTCAGTAAAAGGAACAGAAGCCTAAATGGTCCCCGTTTGGGGCATCGCTTTCCACATTCGGATTTTTGGTTCTCAGCTTCATCTTGAAGTTTAGTTTCCCCATTTTGAGGGGGGCAGAGGTCCACCTGTTTTATTTTTATTTTTATCGTATTTATACAGCCGCCCATCTCACCTAAAAGTGACTTTTGATGCCATTCCTGCTCTTTTCTCCTGTTTTAGGTACCTCCAGTGAAAAAAAATGCTAATGAGGACCTAGAGTGTTTTTTTTTATTTGTTTTAAATTTTTTTTTGTTCTTTTGTTGCCATATACACAGGGACTCTCAGCTCATGGCAGTGCTAGGATGTAGAGAGCCTGCTGTATCAGAATACACAGATTCCCTTCAAGAAGAATCCTATAGAACAGTGTTGCTCAACCTCAGCAACTTTAAGGTGTGTGGACTTCAACTCCCAGAATTCCCCAGCCAGCATGGCTGGCTGGGGGATTCTGGGAGTTGAAGCCCACACACCTTAAAGTTGCTGAGGTTGAGAAGCACTGCCATAGAACACTCCTTTGTGGCAGCTGTGATACTATACTGAATGCGGAGGGAGATTTTGTTTCAAAATAAACATCCAAATTGGGCCATTAGATCCAAGGCTGATACCCAAACCTCATTTTCCATATTTATTTATGGAGCAAAAAACCTGCCCCTTTTGCCTTACAATAAGTTTGTGTGGCAGCTTATGCCACGGGATAGCGACTGTCCTAAATCCCCAAGGTGAATAATCCACGATCCAGTGTGAACTGAACCAGTTCTCCTCTCTAACCGTTGCACGCCCCTCCTTTGTTAACTGATGGCCATCCTGCTGCTGGTCATCTGGAAGTTTATTTTATTTTATTTTATTTTATTTTATATATTAAATTTATAATGTTATATTTAGTCCTGGCAATTTGCTAAGAGAGCGACTTTTTAAAAGCCAGGTAGAGCTGCATATGAAAGATTTGAGGTCGTGCTATCTGAACAAACGTGGCTATGTTACGCACTTTAAAAATAGTTTCATAAAGTTGACTCCGTTGGCTCTAATCTAACTGATTTACTGAGTATAGGCTGTCCCGATTTGAGTTCCTGTTCCTTCTGGATTTTGTGCTCTGTCTTCGTTGCGTAATGGTGCCGGGGACAGGGAAGAATAAGGTAGAGAACTTGCTAGGTAGGAACACACAGCCAAAACATGCCCTTTACCAGGTTTTCCCCTGAGATATTTGAATCTCTCCATTATGAGAGCTGCAAACATGCTCTTTAGTAGTTCAGCACTGGGATTCTCACTAATCTAATTAATTGTATAGGATTTTGTTTCGCTTCAGGGCTGTGGTGCCCTGTGTACAGAATGGCCAGTTGTGTTCGTTTCATTGTCCAAGAGAGCATTAATGTTACCGCATGCAATTCTTGCTTAATTTTGCCATTTTTTTTAAAGAAACTTCAGTTCAGTGCATTATTATTATTATTATTTGGTTCATTTTCTTTTCTTTTCCTTTTTTGCTTGTATAATTGACCCTTTTTTCCTGACAGGCATTTCTCTGGGAATTGGGCTGCTCACAACTTTTATGTATGCAAACAAAGCCATTGTAAATCAGGTTTTCCTAAGAGTAAGTATCGATTCCTCCAGCAAGGTTGTAAGTATTTTTAAAGCTTAATTTTACTCAGGAGATCGATACATTCTGGACAGAAATATAGAGTGTGGTGTTAACTTTCGTTATACCAAGCTATTAAATAGTGTAGGGGGGGTTTTTTTACAGGCCTTTTTTTTAAACATGTTCATTCGCTAAATACTGACCTGGGACTTCTTAGATAAACATGTTGAGAAGTTTCAAATTAAATACGTGCAGGCCACTGGGTTATTTCAATAAACTAACTTTATTTATTTATATATATATATATATATAGTTTAGAGGCCACCCAACTCCAAACAACTCCGGGCAGCTTCCATTTTAAAAGCGAGAACGATAAAAAGTCTTTAGGTTGTAGACATCCAGAAGAGGAAAAGTCAGCATGACACCGGAAAACAACCAACAGGGATTCACAAGCGTTGGGGAGCCAAGGCGTTCTTGGAGGCTGCTCCTTCCCCCCAGTCCCAGCTTTTGTGGAAGAACCCAGCAGAACCTTTCTGCCAAAGTCAAGCATGGAGAAAAACACCCCACTTTTTTCCCAAAGAGAGGGTGAACGGCTTCTCCTTCACTTATTCCCCCCTGGCATGAAAGGTGGTGCTTTCGTCTTCCTCCCAGCTGGGTTTTGCCTGGAAGAGCTAACAGTGAGAAAACCTTTGGCGTCCTGCTCACATCAGACTAGAGCCCAAAGGCCCAATTTTGCACAAACCAGGATAAAACTCTGGGAATTTTACTTGTGACAGCCAAGTTGGAGAAACTACCCAATGATAATTTGGTGTGGCTCCCCTCCAAAAGCTGAAGCAAAGGGGAAAAGCTGCTGGAATAGGTGTAGGGGTTAGCCATCAAACCCCTGCTTTGCTTGAGTGGGATTTATGCTGAGTTTGGCACAACTGCAGTTTAAAAAATGGAGGTTGTAACCCAGTGTTTCTCGACCTTGGCAGCTTTCATATGTATGGACTTCATCTCCCAGAATTCCCCAGCCAGCAGGGCTGGCTGGGGAATTCTGGGAATTGAAGTCCACACATTTGAAGGCCGCCAAGGTCGAGAAACACTGTTGTAACCCAAGCAAAAGGGCTCTGCAGTCTGGCCCAGAATAAGGAGATTTCCTATCTGGGGGGGAGACACCTTGTATCACCAGACCACTGGGAAGACTTCTGCCTTTATGGTTCTATCCAGAGATATTTAGTTATAGTTTAGTTACAAATATCTATCCAAATATTTCTTTCAAACATTTAATATAAGAACAGGGGAATAGAATGTAGTTGGCCACGTCTGCAGAGCATGGTTGAAAAAGTCAAGACGGCCGTGAAGGTGCGTCCAAACCTTTGTTTTTCATGGGGGTTGAACAACAAGCAGAAGTTCCATTGCACTGTGGTGGCTGCCATCTTGACTTTTTTGACCATATGCTGCAGACACCTCTGAACTACACTATTCCATGTCTTTGATCCAATATGCTCTGTTGCAAACTGAGTTATCATGATGGAAATACCCCCATGTTTGTTTGTTTATTACCTTTATACGGCTGCCCATCTACCATGGGAACCCTGGGCAGCAAACAGAAATAAAACCATCTTACAAATTTACAAGTCAGTTAAAGTAAAGCTACGTTGAGGCCTTGAAAACACCTCATTGCTGGCATCTCGCGCACAGACAAGATGCCCGTGAAGAGTTGCAGACAGGCCTCCCTGTGCTTTCTCGTCTTCTCGCTCTTCCGCTGTTTTATATATTGGACAATTTTATTTTTGCTCATTCCGTTTTAGTGGCCCTGCAGTGATTGGGCCACATGTTGTACCACTGGTGACAGCTGGAAAGATTTTACTATTGTAACTCTAGACATCTAACAACCAATTAAAAAGCGTAATTCAAATATATAATAGAACAACGTTAAAAAAAAATCCCTACGCAGCCAAGATAAAAACTCACTTTATAATAAATTCAACCCTCATCATGCCAACAGCTCCGACTACCTGACCCCCAATCACAGTCTTCAGCGCTTTCTGATAACCAGCAGGGTTGAATGGCCTAGCTTTTTATAGGGCAGACACAGTAACAAAAGATGGTATATAAATGTGATAGATAGGGCATGTTCTTAAAAGTGGTATTCCTTTATTTACCAAAATTGAGCAGGAGATTTAAATATATCTGAATATGTTACTTATTTTAAGGAACGCTGATCAGTGAGAACACCACTTAAATTTCACTTGAACCCAGGGTTCCTGTTTATGCTGCTTCAATCGTTCTGAGTCTTAAGTGGCATACGGCAGAAAATCAGTTCAATAAATACAATAATATCAGAAGGATAATCAAAAGTATCATAATATCATAGCCTATAGCATTTTTAAATATTATGCATTATATTTTTAGGTAGGTAGGTAGGTAGGTAGGTAGGTAGGTAGGTAGGTAGGTAGATAGATAGATAGATAGATAGATAGATAGATAGATAGATAGATAGATAGATAGATAGATAGAGTCAACTAGACAGACAGACAGACAGACAGACAGATAGATAGATAAAGTCAACTCAAGGTAGTGAACCTCCCTAATACTTCTCCCTCCTCTCTTTTTCCCACAACAACCACCTTATGAGGTAGGTAAGGCTGAGAGAGAGGGACTGGCCCAAAGTCACCCAGCCAACTTCCATGCCTAAGGTAGGCCTAGAACTGATGGCTTCCTGGTTTCTAGGCCAGCACCTTCACCACCACACCAGTCGGTCTCTCTCTGTCATAACAACTAGTACATTGCCTTCATACAGAAAGCACCATGATAGAGCCCAGGTACATCTCATCCTTGTTCCCCCATCCTCTTTGAAAAAGCCACATTTTAAGCACCTTGCCCAGTGGTAAGGAGTTCCACAAGAAGAGAACTGCTGCAGAAAATGCTTGCCTCCTGTTCTGCTGGGTCTCACATGAGCTGGCACACCTTGGCCAGGCAGGTCCTATTTGGAGTAAGTGGCCTCTCAGATAACCAGGCCCCTTGAAGCCATGTAGGACTTTATAGCTTATCACCAGTGCTTTGAACTGTACCTAGAAACTAGTTGGCAGCCAGCGCAGGTCCCACGATCCTGATTTTCTGTGGCTATACCTGATTGTCCCCATTAGCAATGGGCGGCCTCATTCTGTGCTAATTGCAGTTTCTGGATAGTCTTCAAGGGCAGTCCCACACAGAATGCATTGCAGTAGTCATAGTTGTGATGTACATTTTTGAACACTGAAATCCTAACAAGAAATGTAACAGTCAAGTTACAATTCTCTTGCCTGTGCAGATGTTTCATAGAACCATACTCTACATGATATTTATTATCTATTATGTTCCTTCATTTCCTGTGAGACTAGTTATCATGGTTAGAGAAAGCTTGTGAACCCTTTAGAACAATTCGTAATCTTTCAGTTCTGTGATCGCCAATGTAATCAGTTTACCTAAGTCCACTTAATAGATTTGGCTTAAACAAACCACACACAAAACAGTGTACTGTGTCAGGTCTATTGGGAACACATTAACCAACATTCAGTGTCTTTTTCCAACTAAGTGTGTGTCAGCCCTTCAAGGTAGACCAGACTAGGAAACCAAAGTTATGAATGCTAATACTGTATTACTTTTATTATAAAGTTACAGTAACTGAATCTTGTTCATCTGAATACGCTCCCCCCCTCCCTCCTTGAATCTTTGTGAAAACTAGGGAGGGCGATGTCTGAGACGCTTTCTCAAATTACCTTTCTGCCTCAGACTCAGATTTCTTTTATCTGACTATTTTCTTGATTGCAGCTGTTCCTCCTATTCCTCCAGATTATTCCTACTGCCCATTACAATATGTAGCACGTCAGAGTTAGTAACTGATGGCATCTCCCTTAGCAGCAGTAATGTCTGTGTCCACCCCTGCCCTTTAATGTGGGTGTTTGTTAAAAGAAAATCTCTTTGTTAATAGGATTTAGATGAAGTTCTCTTCCACAAATGACCAGGCTCAAATAATCCTACTTTGGACACATTATGCGAAGATCTAGCTCTCTGGAAAAGGCTGTAATGCTGGGAAAGGTGGAAGGAAAGAGAACAGTGACCAGCAGCTAGCTGGAGGGACTCAGATATAGCAGGGATGGGGCACCTCAGAAAATCTGAAGGACCAGGTTGGGGCCAGATCGTCCTGGAGAAAATCTTATTTATGTGGTCGCTACCAATATGATGGCACGTAAACAGTTAATTCAGAAGCTCTGATCACAGTGCAGCTCAGAAGTTTATTGAAATGGTTTGTCCTGGAAAACTACAAGACATGACTTGCTCTGCATCTTGTGTTTAACCATGTTAAGCTATCGAGTGACTGACGCTTTCTAAAATTCTTCTCTTGCAGGAAAGGTGCTCCAGGCTACGGTGTACCTGGTTGCTGCTGTTCCTGACGGGATCGTCTGTTCTCCTGTATTACACCTTCTACTCTCAGTCCCTTCATTACAGGTAATTCAACACAGACTAATCCCCCATATCAGTGAAATGACATTCCTTTGTTCGAGGAGCATTAATTTTCAAACCACAACACCAAACCCCGTTGTCAAAGAACACGGTCAACGGTGTATAAAGGAGGAAGCAAACAGTAAATTTTATTCGGCAGTCCTAGAACTCGAGATCACCTAACCCTAACCCTAACTGACAACTCTCACCTACAATGAGCATGTCATGCTATGTCTTAAAATAGTTGGAACCAGCAAATGATACGTCTGGAAAAATGAAATGATTTTGTCTCTGTCCTTTCCTCTGTCAGCTCCATTTGGCTTCCTCCTCCCTCCATTATTTTTCCTGTTCGGTCTGCTAACGAGCCATGCCATTACTATATCAAAATTACTTTTAACCCTCTGCTGTTTTTATTGTTTTTCTTCAAAGCCTGGTCCTTTTAAGTCCTACGGTGAATTTTTTGAACTTCTGGGAGGTCCTGTGGATTGTGGGAATCACAGACTTTGTTTTGAAGTTTCTCTTCATGAGCTCCAAATGCATGATTCTCCTGCTGCCTTGTTTTATCATGTCTTTTAAATCCAAGGTAAGCACATGGCTGTTTTTAACGTCATTATTGTGTTGCATTTGACAAGAGGAGTTTTTGCGATCTTAACCCATTTCCAAGGAAGTGTTCCTTTTCATCAGGGAGTGCAAATATTGACCTGAAAGTGAGATATTTTATATTGGTGCATTTGAAAGGGGGCCCATTGGTCAGAGTCAAAGAAAGCTCTTTTCCCTGTCCTGGGTGCAGATTCAACACTGATCAGTAATGCCCATTTGACCAACATGGGAAGCCTTGTACTTTCTTGAAATAAGACCCATTTGCCTTTATAACCATCAGCACCTAGTCAAAAATAATTGGCTGCGTGGTATTTTCATATCTACTGTGTGTTCCCTGAATGGCTTGGATCACAAGAATGAAACAAAGCAATAGCAGAGGTGGGGAACAAGTGGTTGCAAACCACCTTACCAGGAAAAGTAGCATAGAGATGTTTTAGCCCAGCCCTGCTGGCTCAGACCAAAAGTATATTTAATCCAGCATCTTCTTTCCCAGCGGCCAGCCAAATGGCTTTTTGGAAGGTCAGGAATAGGCCATTTGTCTTCTGCTGCTGTTCTCCAGTGGTTGGTATTTAGAGGCCTGATGCCTCTCAGTCACGTAGTTAGAGGCAGGCAGCTATCATGTCCAGTAGACTCTGGTCTGCTTGTCCATGACCTGTTATTGTGTGGCAGAAATTTCCATAGTTTAACCATAAATGTGTGAAGAAGTCCTTCCTGTTGTCTGTCCTAAACCTTCCACCTCCCAGTGGCATCCGGACTTAGCATTCGAAAGATGTAGAAAAACATCTCTCTTCACGCTCTCCACATCACACTGCTTCTGTCATAATTTCCCCCCATACTTTCTGATTTTTATAGCCTGGGAAAAAAGCTCTGATGCAAGGGTGGGGTTAATATCTTCATTAATAATGGATGCCATAAATGCCACTGGCCCCAAGCATGGTTGAAATATCAACATGCGCTGTTAAGTGCATTTAGTAATTAGCGGTGAAAGATCTGTGACAAAGTACTGACAGTTTGATATTAATGCTGACGTCTCATAATGCTTTGAGCTATGACTGAAGAACAGCAGTATTTCATTGGGCTTAAACAATTAGGAGGAGAACAGAAGGTTTAATGACTTGATAAATTTTGATTGCTTTCTAAATCATTAAATATGATCTTGTTAAAAGTAGGCTATGAAAATCCTGCTTGATCAGCAGAGATCCAGATTTTTAAATTGGTCCAAAAGCTTTACCAGGTAAAAAAATAGTGACAATGCAGAGTTTTCCTCCTCGCAGTGCCTATAGATGTATTTCAACCAAAACTTGAATCATTTCTAATAAGCCTCCACCAGGTACCCACACAGGGACGGCTGTGCTGATCTTTGTAAAATGGCTCTGGAATACAGGTAGTCCTCATTTAGTGACCATTCGCAGTTACAACAGTGATGAAAAAGTAACTTTGCGACCAATCCTTGCATTTACAACCTTCTCAGGTCTGTAAGCAAAGGAAAGCTTAAGGAAGATCATAAGCACAGATGCGGTTTCACTTACCAATCGCTTCACTTAATGACTGAGTTTCTGGTCCCAATTGTGGTCACTAAACAAGGATTACCTGTACTGCCTAGATGCCTAAAGAAATTTCTTTGCATTACTAGAAACAAGTCTGTAAGTAAGTCCACTTGACAACATTTTTTGCAAGTGATTTGCCTCTGCCTTCTTCCTCGGGCTGGGTGGGACTGGCCCAAAGTCTCCCAGCTGGCTTTGTGCCTAAGGCAGGACTAGAATCACAGTCTACTGGTTTCTAGCCCGATGCTTTAACTAGTACATCAGACTGGCTCTCAGTTCAGTATTATATCTAAGAAAATGAGAGCTTTGCAAAAGCTTTATATACAGTGCAATTCTTCACCAAATGATAGGAGATACCTAACAATAAACAAGCTTTACCTTCTACAGTCTTCTGTGCTTGTCCAATTGATAGGAATGGGTATCTTCTTGCATTGTTCCCATTCACTTGGATCATATGCTGGATGGGAAATGAAATTCCATTGTGAAACCCTGACTAAATTGGACAAGTTCAAATTGCAGGTGGAAAATTTGTCAAAAATTCCTGTTTGTGGAATGTGAGCTGGTCAGACAAAACATTTCTAACTTCTCCATCTCCCTGATGTGCTACTTTTCTTTGCTCTGGAAGGAGGTAAAGCTTTTACTGGGGGGCAACCTTTACACCCACACTTTTCCCCATTTGTGACTTAAAGTCAGACTCCCAAAAAGGATACCTTGCCATATGGCTTCTGGACTTGTGTTTTGAGTCTTGAAAATACGTAGCAACCTGCTGAGAAATATGAGCATCGTATGAATATTTCCACTAAAGCCCATCTTTTTTGCATTTCGCTTGCTTTTCACAGGGTTACTGGTATATGCTCTTAGAAGAACTCTGCCAGTGCTATTGTAAGATTGTTCCTGTTCCTGTTTGGTTTCGATATTTTGTTGGCTTAAGGGAATCGGATGGCACATTAGGGTGGAGTTTTGGAGTCTTGCTGGCTTTGCTATATCTTATACTAAAGGTAAACACTCATATGCTTCTGACCCTCTTATACTAAAAGGAATGGAGCAATAGTAGAAGCACAGCTTTAAATGTTTATTTTTATTTATTTATTTGTCATGTTTATGTAGCCACCCATCTCACACAAAGCGGTTACAGTGCTTCCTCATCCGTATGTATGTGTAGGTGCATAATGGGTGCACACCTCCTCTTTACAGAATCCCCTTTCAGGCCTTGATATTATCAGTGGCTATAGATTCTTTGCTTTTATGCTGGGCAATCAGAGATATTGTTACACCAAAGGAGTTGCACTACTCCTATCTTTACGTGGTCCTCTTGTCTGTTTATCTGGTTTAATGTTTTTTAGAAATTCAGTCTGTCTCACCTTTGACTAAGGAAGGTGGTAGGTTCCCCGTTAGCTTTTTTGCTTCAAGCAGAGGTTAGAGTCACCACTGGTGCACGATTCCTGCACTGAGCTGGGAGTTGTTCTCCATCATCTAAGTAAAGTTACCTTCCCAGCCTGGCCTATACTAGAATTTTGTAGTGGACTCCCATCCAAGAAAACCTTGCTTAGTTTGTAGGCTCATGTGGGGTTGGCCAGATGTGGTCTCTGGCATATTAAGGAGCACATGTATAGACTTGATTTTATGTGGTTTAAGCTCATAAGGACACAAGCAGGAATTTTAGTAATCGTTGCATGACACTGAGGAACTTCAAATTCTTCTGAAAAATGCCTTTGATCCAAAATGCCAAGTGAACTATTGTTACAGGACAGGCTACAGTTCTTTTCTCTCTTGGCTTTTCAGCTTTTGAGTTTCTTTGGACATCTGAAAAACTTCAGACGGGTCTTGCGGATATTTTATACACGACCAGTGAGTATTTGTATACTCTAAAAAGAAATGTGAACTGCGGGTGAACAAGTCTGATCCTTCATAGGAATTCAGAAATGAATCCATGTTTATTTCAATCATGATAGAAAAGAATAGTTCAGTGAGTCAGTTCATACACAGACACTATAGCAGTGGTTCTCTGATGTTTTGGAAGGCATCTCTGGGAAGACATCCAGGGGATCCCAATTTAGGGTGGATTTCTGTTTGCAAGGGCAGAGAGAGCGAGTTCTCTGACCTCAGAATACCATCTTGCCCCAGAAATCTCTCTGATATTGGAAACAGGATAAACGGAGTCCCTGAAACTTCCTAGTCTTGAATAAGACCCCAAACCAGCAATAGTTCTAAAGCAGTGTTTCTCAACCTTGGCAGCTTGAAGATGTGTGGACTTCAACTCCCAGAATTTCCCAGCCAGCAAGAGTGAGAAACACTGCTCTAGGCTAACACTAGGACTGACAGACGAGGGTATCAGCCATCAATAGACACATAGAGATAAACCACATTTACACACTATTCAAAAGAGACAATAGAAAACCTAGGAAGGAAGCCGAAGGACTAGAACACATCCCCTCCAGCAGGCAACATTCATATAAGCAGGGATCAACACAAGACAATCAGGCAGAAAACAAGGCTCAAAGCAAGGAACCACCAAGGAGGAAACCACACCACCACCCACACTGGCAGGGCAAGCTACTGTATATAAACAGGCAGCAAACCCCACACTCAGCAGCACTGATGGTGTACCTAGTTGAGTAATGAGACGTCTGCAAGCAAACCACCCAGCTCAGAGAGCACCAGGAGGTCCACTAGAACTGACATTAAGTCTGTCCCAATGGCTGCAATGGAAGGGAAACAGTTCATTGTGCCATGGTTTATAGGATTATAATACTAATATAATGGCTGGGGGCAATTATTTTGGGGACAGATTTTTTAATTTTTTTTATTTATCATTGTGATAGATACGTCTGTTGCTCATAGAGGGTGATGAATAAAGTGGCATAAAAGCAGTTGGAAGGAATTGCTTGGCAGGTAGACCTCCAGCCAAGCTTTGCTGTATGGCCTTCTGGTTTATTTATTTACTCATCACATTTATATAGCTGCCCACCTCACAAAACATGACTCTGGGCGGTATACGATAAAAATTCTGAGTATTGCAAAGATACATGTTGTGTGTGCGTCAGCTCTCTCATGTGAGCACATGGTCTTATGTTAATAAAGAAGATGGCAACTGAAAGTCCTATCCTTTTATCAATAAAATTAATCATACCCTCACAGTTGCTTTGGAAAGTCCAGAAATGTACAGGCCAAATACTTGGAGCCTCTTCTGATCTTTGTCCAGGAGGATCTTTTCTGTATTTTTAGTAGAGGCTGCAAAATAATAATTAAAAAAAAAATGGAACCTGGACTTAAGGTGAGCAAAAGAGGAGGGTAACTCTGGGTCAGGGGAACCCCTGTGGAGCTGGAAACTAATATTCTCCTTTTCTCTCCAGCTCATCTGAAGTTATTTCACTTTTCCTCCTCACTTTGTAGAGCTATGGAGTAGTGGCCAGCAAGAGACAGCGTGCTGAAGCAGATGATCTTTGCTCAATTTGTCAAGCTGAGTTTCAGAAGCCGGTTGTCCTCCTCTGCCAGGTAACACTCAGAAACAGTCAAATGCCCCTAAGCCACACATCACACTACTGTGACTAAAGACTAGCAGATGGGATAAGAAATTAGAAGACTAGCTTGTGTGCCTGCGTGCAGTTCTCATCTTAACAGCACTTCCGTAACAAGTGAAATCTTCAGCACCTAATAGTTATTTATTCAGTGTTGCAAATATTTGGAGCCTCTTAAGTGTTGACTTTTGACCTCCAAGCATTCTGACCAGCGCATAAGCATTACCAGTTCTGAAACTGAGTTTTCAAACAAATTGGAAGTATCTAAAAGGTCTTTTTGGATCCCATTAGTAAGTTCAAAATAATGGCAGAGAAGCCTTGTGGCCCAGCATTGGCCTTCCAGATCTAGGCATTCAGCACACAGAAATGTTGACCCTGCCCAATAAAACTGCATGCACTTCTAAACCAATATTTTTCTTAACCATGCTGAGGAAATTGGGGTTTGTAAGCTGCTGATTCAAAGTAGCTGTGTGGATAACGGAGGATGAGATGTTTTAAGAGTTTGGCTGATATCCGTTGTTCCAGTTCTTGCTTCACACGTTTATTGGTTTGATTTAGCTGAGCACCTCTGGCATTACCTAGTAATGGTTGAGTGGAAACAGCTTTTTAAGCCATGCATAGCCTAGAATCCGTTCCGAGAGATAAGGACTGAGTAAACCGAACACTCTAATTGTTTCCCTAATGTTTGTATGTGCCTGTAACCAAAGCATCCCGTCTGCTTTCAGCACATACTTTGTGAAGAATGCATCGCTCTGTGGCTTAACAGAGAGAAGACATGTCCGCTCTGTCGAACTGTTCTTTCCAGTCACGTCAACAAGTGGTACGATGGGGCAACCTCTGCACAATTACAACTCTATTAAACAAACTTAAAAAGAAAAAAAACCCGGCTGTGTGCTTCACACTATGGACTCATTTGAATGCCAGGCATGCCAGTTTTAGAGGATGGGACTGGAAGGAGAATGGGGTGCAGAAGGAATAATGCCTTGAATGTTCCCTCCACAACAGTATTTGAATTCGTTCAGATACCAACCACAAGTACTTCTTAAGTTTCCATATGGAATTAGCCCTTTCAATGCTGCTTCGGGGAAATTCTCAAACTTCTGAGTATCACGGATTTTTTTACCATCAGTTTGCTACCAAATCAACAAAGGGATCCCTTTAGTGCGGGGTTCCTCAACCTCAGCAACTTTAAGATGGGTGGACTTCAATTCCCAGAATTCTGGGAGTTAAATCTTAAAGTTGCTGAGGTTGAGGAACCCTGCTTTAGTGCACCCCATACAGCATCTAGTGTGCGCAATCTTTAGATTCTGATCGAGAGAATCTACCTTATAGGATTTGACGTGTTTGTCCTCTTGGATGCCGTGATCATCGTAACCGGCCATCACATGGTGAGAATCATGAAATGCCTTCTGCTTTCCATTTCCATAAATCTCAATTTCAATTATGCAAATGTGGATGAATTTTCTACTTTTGTAAGTCTGAATTTTAGAGAACAAAGATTTGGTCTATATTTTATCAAAAGCAGCTAGATTTTTACTAAAGAGGAAAGCTGTATTTTAGTGATACTTTAAAAAAATGTAGCATATAGTTGATGAAAATAAATGCAGTTTGAATCTATCGGCCTGTGATTTTTATATTAAACCTTTTACGTATTTATAAATACATGTTTCTGCATTTATACGTATGATGACATGAATTCACTTGTGACCAAGGAACAGGCGAGCACTAAACCCAACACATCAGAGCACTATCTTGACTTGAAGAACAGTCTCATGCTGAAAGAAAAGTTAAAGGCAGCCTAAAGGTTGGTCACAATTATTCACATGAATTGCACTGGGAATGGTGTAACCAAATTCCAACTGTTGGGGCTACCAGAATAGAGCAGCTGTTGGCCTTAATGTATTAGGCTTGTTGCGCAAAACAATTTGGCCTCAACATCTGGATTCCAAAGAAATCTGTACCCCATGTCTGATCTGTATATTACTTCACTCTGCAGCAACCTGAAGTGTGTAAGGACTGGATTCTGAATGGATTTGATTGTATTACACTGTGGTTTACTAACAAATCATAATTGACTCAGGTTCAGTGGCTGAGTTCATCACAATCCAGGAAGCCAAAATCAAGACAGCTTCATCACGGGTTTGTCCATAATGCAAACAGTCAGAAGCATGCTACCTTATTCACAATCAATAATGGGTTTCTCATATTACTTCAAATGACTATTTGGTGAGAATACCTTACTTTTTAATTAGCTACATCTACCTTTCCCCACAGCTACTGTTTAGCTGCACCTTGCACAAACCTGCCTTTAGAAGCCTAACATTTCTCTCTTGGTACAGAGCACTTTAGATTGGCTTGGAAACCAAGTTTCTCCCTTAAAGAGCAAGAAATAAAGAAATCACTATTCAATCATTTGTTCAAAGTTGCATTTAATTGCTATTTACACCCATCTGTTTTGAAATCAAGTATATTTTATTACAGTAAATAGTACAGAATGAGGTAATAACCCTCATACCATTCCTTGTAAGGCAGCTGTAGTCGGATTCATAATGGATGGTTAACACAGCCAGCTAAAGTTTTGCAGAAAGAACATGGTCTTAAAAAGTGTACAGGTGAAAAGCCGTCATTGTGCATCGCTTTACTGAGCTCTTCCCCCCTTTCCCCAAAGTACCAGTCACTAGGGTGCAGAAATTTTAATTTCTGAAGATACACTGGGTAAGATAGCTAAAATGAAACCTGCATCCTCTGTCTCCTCCTTCCAAAAACTTAAGATATATGCTACATGGACTATTAGTATGCTGACTTAGAGAAGGAGAGCAGCACTCACTTGTTGTCATTGACACGTCCAGCACGCAGCTTCTACTCCAACAGGGGCTAACAAGCATTTGCCCTTCCTTGCAGATTACTGGTGCTGGTAGACAGATTTGCACCTTATGGCCAGAAACGACAGAGAAAATACAATCTGAACCAGTTTTAAACAGCTGCTGCCCTTCCAACGTGCATACACAGCAGTCCTAGATTATTCAAAACATACCCAGACAAGAATTCTCCCCTTTTTCTCCTACTGCACCAATGCAGGTTATGCAGACATTGGGTCAACATGGTAGGGGAGGGAGTGGACCCCACTAATCCACTTCTGACCACCAGCTTGTTGGCCACTTGAGTCCTGTAATATCCTGGTCACCTGATCATAAGAAGAGACTTCTGCAGCCCTGCTGGTCAAAACTGATAGGAGTAGGTGGCCTCAGGCTGGGGAAGGAGATCATCTCTTCCCTTCCTAAAGATTGCCACCTATGGACCTTCTAGGAAAGCGAAGATGGGCAGAACTGCAAGCCTGGAACTTTAACTGTTCCTCTAACACACCTGTACTCTCCCAAGCTCATCAGAACAAGATAACACTGTGGACTTGAGCATGTTCATCTGAGCTTGGTTAGAACACAAGGGATGTTGTGACCCATGGTGCCTGAGGGAAGCTAATGGCAGATGGCACCCAAAACAGGTTGGCATACCAGCAGCATGCATGCCCACAGATGGCCAACAGAGTGATCAAATGCCTCACTTGGTTCTGCTCTGCCTCCAAATGTTAGACAAGCCCAGCTGTTCTAATTATTTCCTTATTCCTCAAAGCAAACTATAGAATACAATCAGCACTGATTTCAGTAACAGATCTAGTGGAAAGAAAACATGGTTCAAGTCATCAAGATTTAATACTTAATATATGTTGTTAGCTTCAGCAGGTATTAATCCCAGTTATTTCTTTTTATATAATGATACAAAAATCTATAAAAATCAAATGATAGCAAAACCCCAAGATTATAATTAAAAAAGCACAGCTTGTATAAAATAAATCTTAATTACTATACCCCAATGAAAACCTTTTAAGACATTGTTAAAGAAAGCACTTAATTTCTCCAATAGCCATTCCAAATGTGGTCGCCGTTTCTGTTGTCATACAAGAGAATTACACTCCCTCTGAAGTTGACGTAACAGCTATATACAAGAAGGGCAAGAATCCAGGTTGGGAAATTGATTCTTTATACAAATAAATACGAGATCACCCAAATTGCATAGTGTGCACTTACTGTCCCAAATTGCAATTCCAAAATTTTTCACAGTTTCAAGACAAAAAGGGCACATGAAACTAATGTCTAGCAAATGACTCCATTGCATCCAATACTCTGCCAGCCTTTCTCTGCTAACCCCTCAGAGCAAGAGCAAACAACACGGGCAAGGAGATCGGAGCCAGCCGCGAGAGGGGGAAGCCCTGAACGCTGAGAAGTCAGCGTCCTGCACCGCTCTTAATCCGGCTTCCACAGGGTTTGGGCATGCCTCCTCAGGAAGGAATTGCACCTTCTTCATGGTCCAGGCAAGGAAAACTCCACCTGCCACCACTAAAGGCCTCGAGAGCCACAGTGCCAGCCAACAACCCTAACTGGATTTTCCAACGACCCTGAAAAACACAAGGAAACACCAGCCCCTGTCCTGGGCCTGTTTGAGACCCTCACCAAGGCAATGACGGTCTTCGTGGGCCTGAGGACAACACACCTGAGTCTCCCTCCCCTTCCTTCTGCACAACCTTCACTTTCAGACCCTTCCCCACTTGTGCTATTATCCCCCTGCAAAGGAAGGAACACCACGATTAGGTGTGCTGGCATTAAAGGGCTTTTGTGTCATGCACGAAATCCCGTGCAGACGCCCATGGCAGAAGAGCAGGTGGAAAACCTCTCGTCCAGCTCGCCCCCAGACCCTACCCTAATCCAAAAATGTCTCGCTATCCACATGTCATGGATTAATGCTTTGGGGCATGGGGAAGGGTCTCGTTTTGAAGCGGGCAATGCAAAACTGATTTGAGCCTATGAAATGGCTGGTCCACAGGAATTAAATCTCACGTTCGGTAACCTAACGTTTGAACAGGCTCCAGATAGACCAAAAGCAGAGTCACCCCTCCTTTTCTGCGGGACTTTCATTTCCCGGATTGTCTCCTTAACTTCATTTCGCTCCTACGGGGGAAGCCAAAGGTCGACAATAGGACGCTGAACGGCGGCAACTCCAGCCGGGCTTTGCTCACCGTCCCGCCCTTCCCTTAACGCAGCCTGTGGCTTTGGGAATGGCCTGGAGGCGAAGTCTGGAGGCACAGCTGGGGAGGGGAATCCACAGAAGAGGCTCTGGCTGGGTTTAAATAAAAACATAGTTATGGCTCAGATCCTATGGCTCGAGGAGAGAATCGAAATAAAAGCACCCCAAAAAGCCTATTTCTAAGTAGCCAAGTTTGCAGACAGACCAGGTGTAACAAGCAGGAGAAAACAGCAAAAGGACGTGCACCCTGTTGCACAATTCACACCCACCCACTCACCCACACTCTACGCTAGAGTAAAGCTCTGTGGACCATAATTAACCCTTTCACCAGCTGTAGCCATGGAAATGCTTTCTTTAAGGCAGGAAGTATTTAAGTTAAGGTAAAGATACCTTTATTTAATTCTTTGTACCTGTATGGTATAGTCATTTGTACAGATTTTTTTTTCTTCAATAACAATCGCGGAAACATAAATAGTAAATCTTCTGAACATTTCCTAAAATTAAGTTGCAAAAGTTCTCTGGAAGACATTCATTGAAGGCCATCGTAATACTTGTTCATGTTTCTTTTCTCAATACAATCAACAGATGGCTTGCCCCAGCATAGACGTTATGGTAATCCATCACAGAGATGAGCAATGGAGCAAATATGGGGTAAAGCCATCTCTTCCAAGCATTACCATTTGGCTGCAAAACCAACAGAAACGTACATTTAAAAAAATGATAGCCATCCGCTAAAGCAATGCGACAGCTGCCTTGCTTGCGCCCCCTTTGCGACAGGTTTAACCCTCCTTAGCACATGCCGGGGTCTTGAGCAAACTATATAACCAGCATAAAACAGAGATGAAGTTTCTACTAGCAGATTTCTGCTCAGAAGGATGAGAATACAGGACAATACAACTGGACTCAACGCATCCACAGAACTCCAGACCAGCAGGGCAAAACCAAGCTTGGGGAAAACTTCATGAAGACCTCAGATCAAAATACAGGACTTCCGCACTAGCCAAGATTTTAGCACAGCCAACAGCCTGATTGGGATCATTTTTAAAATAACAAAAAAAAAAAAAAGCATTTAAACAAGATGAAGAGGGTAAATTCTTATCCCACCAATCTTGGTAACATAATTAACAGTGATTTATTTTTTACAAAACCATTATTTTAATATGATAAGAAATGTAAGTCTGCTTTTTGTTCTCTCTTTGCTTCAGTAAATCAATAATTCTGTATGTTCCAACTCTGGGATACTTTACAGAGCCCCTTCTAAAAAGGGGAAAAAAACTAGTTGAAAAATATATTTATATATATAACTTTTTTTTTAAAAAAAAGATTCATTTAGATTGTTTTTGCATGTGGAATCCTAACGGTTGGAGTTAGTCTTCAACCTCCAATCTTAAAATTGCAGGAAGCCACCTGAAGGAGCATGGTGGGATTAAATCCTCAGGTAGAAAGGGCCAGGCTGGCGTTCTGCACGCTTGCCCAGGGACACAGACTCCCCTGGTGACAGAACCACGCAGGAGCATGAGTCTACTCTCCAGACTGTTAGCTTCAAGTGATTGACTTGAAAAATCCTTGACAGAGCGGAAAAGATGCCACACTGCATGTCTGTTAGCTGCTGTGCCTAAGTTACGTAATACCGTTTTTGCTCAAGTCCTGTCTTTGCGCACCATTGATTCAAAGGAGGGAGGGGGGAACGGGGGGGGAGAGAGAAAGGAGGCAGGCAGGCAAGCAGGGGGAATCCATGGTTTTCGTTTTTCTTTTCCAGTCCGTTATTCTGTGCAATGACTGACTTGATACCATCACTGAGAAAAAAAGCCACAAGAGGTCTCATCTTTTGGCGGTGGGGGGAGGCACCGCTGCCCTTGGAGAGATTTGTCCTTGTCTTCTGCTGTCGCCCAAGCAGGTTCGGGGAAAGGACTGCTGTTGATTCGTCATAGATTCATGCGCAAGTGCTCTGGTCGTTTAGAAATGATGGGGAAGGCTTGCTTTTTGTATGGCCCGGTGTTGGGCTGCCGGATCGGAAGCGGAGCGGAGGCTTCTCCACAGACCGTCACATCCATTTGTTCGATCCCACCCATCTCCATCGGGTACTCCACGGGCGGCTGAGGGTTGACCACGCTGGAGGAACTCCCTCGTCCCCAGAAGTCCCCAGGAGAGAACTTGACAGGGCTTTGGAAGAGAAGAAGCACCCATTAAAGAGGTTTTACCCCCCCCAAAAAAAAAAAATTGTGGGAAACCAACAGCCTTTCAGCAGGAAAGAGGCAGAAGCACCGAATTCAACAGCTTGACTTCCTGGTTCCCACCTCTACTCTCCAATTCACAGGTGAGTGGCGCCAGAGCCAACCCGCTCCCACCCCCCGAAGCTGAGAGCCACTTTGGTGTCGTGCTTAAGATGCTGGGCTGGAAACCAGAGACGGTGAGTTCTAGTCCTTTTGGCAAGGCCAGTCCCTCCCTCTCAGCCCAACCCACCTCACACAGGGTGTGTGTGTGTTTAATTATTATTATTCATATTCTGTCCAACTCCCAGCGAGTCTGGGCAGTTGTTTTGGGGGAAATGGGGGGCAGGAGTATTATATATGCCACCTGGAGTTGTACAAAATAGAGGCAGGATAGAAATCTAATCAATAAATTAACTGAACATTCTCTCTCTAGCTCCAGGGTCCCTGCCTTCAGGCCTCGCCTGCTGTTCAAGTGAACCTTTTCCCTGGGACAAGGTCCTCACAATGGCCCTCGCTCCCATTCCCACCCGTGCTCTGCAATAAAAGCCAAAAACAACAGAGCCTCCAAAATGTGCTCAACTTTGGCAGAGGGGCCTCACCCCACTGGGGGGGGGCAGCAAATAAGGTACCATTTCCAATTCCCGAATTAAGAGACAGAGGAGGGACCCCCACCACTGTCTTCAGGTGGGAAGCTAGTGCTAGAAAATTGTCCCACAAAATATTTTGCTTCTCAGTTGAAGAACAACAGTTTTTCTTATCCTATGTCATTATTCTCTGGAAAATACACAGGTATCGGTTCCGGAAAATTTCCACCGGGGACCAGAACCTGGATGTGCAACAAGCGTAAGGAAGAATTTCAATGGCACAAAATTGGTTCCTGCAAGCAGTGAAACTTGGGAAGCTTTAAACCACAGCCCCATTTGGCCCAGAATGCTGCCTAACTGTAGTTTATGTAACAAACCCCAATACGCTAGGTTTGCACAATAGGCTAAGCGAAGTGTTTCTGACGCAAACGGTCTCAAGGTCAAAACATTTTGTACATAACCCCAACAGCTGCATTACAACTAAAGCCAAAATGAGCCAACTACGTGTAATGTAGTGCCAAGGCCAATGATTCAGGGGTTCTGCACTTACATGCACCCATTTTTCTAGCCCAACCTGGAGATCACTGAGGGCCTTCAACTACAAAGGATGCCCTTCCACCACTGAGTTGCTGTCATTCTGTAGCACTCACAGTTAGGGCTGCATGGAATCATGTTTGCAAATCTGTGGATGAAGAACTGACATTCCCTGGGGGAAAGATTCTCAAGGTTTTATGAAGAGCAAGCGCATACTCACAAAACATCCAGCAACAGGGAGAGAGAAATACCTGATGGGTGTCCGTGGGCTGCCAATGAATCTGCGTGGTGACCGAATTTTTGGTTCAAAGGAAAACTTCTCTTTTACGCTTTCAAGTACAGATGGAGCCACATACGTAAAACCCTGGACAGCAGGGAAACAAGGGTTGCCGAGCAAGTGCCCCCACCAAAAAGAATTAGAATGAGTGCTTTGCATTGTGATGAAAGGAAAATACGCCACCCCAGAACCAACCCCATCATCTCTGCAATGAGAACATACATACATATATGAGTGCCCAAGCTTGCCTAGCTCAGCCTGGTCTGGAGAGCAAGTGTATTCCCTGCCAGCTGCCTGGCACTAAAGGTTGGGACTATCTAGTTGCAAAGAGTGTGCTTTCCCACTGAGCTGTGGCTCTCTCCCACCCTGTGAAGGAAGACCCTGCCCTTGCTGATCCTACAGGCAAGAACTGAACTTATAGTAAGACTCTGCTTACATCCTTCCATAAAGCCAGTCTGGCAACAGCACCAAGGAGGAGGGAAATAGAGTAGCGTGGTGTGGTGTGGCTGAGGTGGGGAAAAAGGTAGACAAATAATCTTGTTTCCTTTCACCCACACAGAACGCTTGAGAATTTGAATCACGGCAGCCCAGAGAGCAAGGGGACTTGGCTGCTTTTGATGTTCCAGAACTCGGCTTCAGACCTACTTACCAAGAAAACCTGGTTGGCACTTTCACTGAGAGTCGAGTCGTCAGGGCTATCGACAGGGGTCTGACGTGTAAATTTTGCATCAAATTGGCTCACGTCTTCTTCGGATTGCTTTGCAAAAAACAAAAGTTGAGGAAGTTTTTTTTTTTTTTATAGTTTAACAGATAAGCACAACAGCCTTAGTGGAAGACAAAGCTTCTGGACGGAGGAGTGTTCCGTAGATGTAAAACCTGGAAGCGTGCTGAAGTCCTGCTGCCGCCACTGGAAGGTCCTTTTTGGACAACTGGGCTAAGAAATGAAGGCAAGGGGAAGGGGGAAGGGAGTCACGGATCAAAGAAAAGGACGTTTGAGAAGAGATGCCTTAAAGGCCAAGATACAAAGGAGACTTCCCCTCCCAAACACCACATTATGTACTCCAGAGCTCTATGAAGTCTGAATTACAGTAATTATACAGGAAAGTACAAACATCTGTACTTTTGATATAATTCACCAGCCTTCCCAAATCTGGAGGCCTTCCGATGAATGTGAGTCCAACTCCCAGAATTCCTAGCCGGTATGACTGAAGAATTTGGTGAGTTGCAATTTCAACACATTTGGAAGGTACCAAGATGAAGAAGGCTGTAATAGCCAGCTGCACCTCTGAGCTCCAATTTATGGAAACGGCTCAATGGGTTATCCATTAAAAATGCCACCCAATGGTTTACGGGAGGCGCACACTTCTGCTAGCAGCACCAATCTTCTGGTTTCCTCTGAAATGCAACAGTCACTTTAAAACTGTGGGATGCATTTCAGCATGAATTTAAAACTGAGGAAGAATCAGAGGAGGACTCCCTTGCGAGAGAAGTGGGAAATACAGCTCTGAATATTGATTCAGGCAAGTTTGGAAAGATGGGGCAAGAAAACCGTCTATGTTTGAAATGGCATGCCCTGATTCCCATGCTCCTCTTATCTGGACTGTTGTGTTTCAAGACCACAAGGATATATCCACGTTACATACCAATAAGGGTTTAAAAGGGGGCTCCACCTTCCGAGCTAGCAGTTCTTCCCAAATGATGTGTCTGAAGAAGGGATGACCCTAAAGAAAACGTTTGTTATCAGTCAGCACCCAAACAAGGAGAGCAGAACACTCTCAATGACAAGTCCTTGTTTTTGACCAGAATAAAAACTGAAGCAGAGGGGTCTACAGCACTCATTTAGAAGAGGAACTAGAAGGGAGAGCATCAAACAAAAAGTGGCCAAAGCTATAGCTGTTCCATGAGATGATCAAAGGTGTTGCTTCTAAGAATGCTTATTTAGAAGCAATGGGGCTCATTTTGGAAGAACCAGAGCTGAAAAAAATAGGGCCACACTTGACATTTGTGACCAGATCAGCTGCAATCCTTTCTGACCCCTCCCCAGCACTTCCCCTTGTCAACTGCTCCAAGAGAAGGCAAGAGAGTAAAACTCCCTCAGACATCTTCACCATCTCCCAATTTTTTTTAGAGGGAACTATATCAGCTTGAGCTGCAAAGCAGACCAGCTTCACATCTCTCCTAAAGTACATCAAAACCCTTGCTTATATCCAACACATTCCAGCTCATGAAGCAATCCTTTTTAAAATTATTTTTCTGGTCAGAGGGGCAGGGAGACCATTTTCCAACAAAATCACATACCTGAACTTCTCCAGTATCTCCAGGGCCAGCTCCTAAACGTGAGGCAGCATTTCTCTTTAGCAGCTGAAGAAAGTAAATAGATTTTAAAAAATAATGTATGTTCTTTTGGAAGAAGTTACTTTACAGCTTTATTATTAACAATAAAACTGGTAAATACATCTTCTCCAGTCTGACATGCATTGGGTGATATAGGAATTACATACATTGTAATTCAGCACATTTGGAGAACACCAAGTTGAGAGAAGCTATTGCTAGTAGAGATACCCTATACTGAAATATTCTGGACAAAGATCCACGTGATTCATCTGCTAATTTCCAGGCCTGTATTTACCAAGATCACCAACTGTGTACAAACAAAAGCTAGAGGCATTTTTTTTTTTTGAAAGGGCTTATTGAAACATAAATAGTCATTCATTGGGAAAACAGTGGATAGCAATTCAGATCAAAGAACTTTTTGTTCATTCTAAACTCATAACTGAGCACAGAAGCTACAGAAATATAGCAAATTCAAAAAATTACTATGAATTTACATTTGAGCTAACCTCTGGGATTGCCCTGTAAGAGTCTCACCTTTTTAAGCAGATCTCTGGCTTCTTGTGTGAGGTAGGGAGGCAAATTGAGTTTACACTTGAGAATCTTGTCAATAGTTTTCTTTCGGTTCTCCCCAGTGAAAGGGGGCTGAAAAGAGAGAAGGAAGGAGAAGCCGTAAGAAATGTGCATCACATAATATAATGTCCATTGTCAAAACAGATTTTGCTTCTACTTCCTTGCTTTTAAACATGCCTGTTAAAACTGATTTCCAAACCTGGCTATTATAAAGTGGGGTGTCCACCACAGAGGGTGACCAGAAAGTCAATACAGCAGGCATGGATGTGATGTATGTAAAAAGTGGCAGAGCTTTCAACACAGGGTCACAACCACCATCTTGACTTTTTGACACACACAATGTGGACACTCTGTCTACAACTTCAGCAGTAAGCACACAGAAAGGAATCAGTACCTGGACTGCAAGCCCAACAGGAAAACCACTGAGTTAAGGGATTCAATTTTCAAGCCTGCTGCAACCTCAAAGTTGACATGATTTGGGTGGCACATTCAGCCCAGCCAGTGGACGGAAACTGGGAGTGATTGTGCGCTATTTTATAACTACAGGAAGTCCTCAGTTAACAACCACTCGTTCAGCGACCATTCAAAGTTACAATGGCACTGAACGAGTGGCACTTATGACCGGTCCTCAAAGTTCCGGCTGTCACAGCACCCCCATGGTCACATGATTGCAATTTGGACGCTCGGTGACCAGCCCGCCTTTCTGACAGTCGCAGCGTCCCACAGTCATGTGATTGTGATTTGCAACCTTCCCTGCCAGTTTCCCACAAGCAAAGTCAATGGAGAAGTCAGCAGGGAAGGTCACAAGTCGCTCCTGTAAGTCGCTCCCACTCCCACCACTTTTTCTCCCGAGGACCCTGGCTACAGAGTATGGGATCCCAGGGATTTCATTCTCCGTAGCACGCCTGCCCACAGCATCCCCCGCCTGTGCCCACAGCACCCCCCACCCATGTCTATAGCACACACCTGCTCGCGCGGTGATGCAGCAGCCACTGGTGCACCCTCCCACCCCCAGCAGCAGCCACCCCCGGCCCAGCCATGCCAGCCACCCACACAACCTCTGGCTACACTCATGCCACAGCAGCCCCTTACCCACCTGTCAGCCTGCCTGAAAGCCACCTGGGACTCGCACGTTCCTGCTGGCTTCCCCACTGACTTTGCTTGTGGGAAGCCGGCAGGAAGTCGCCAGGAGGTCCTTGCTTTAATGACCCATGATCCTCAGTTAACAATGGCAACAGGGACTGCCTAATTTGCAGTCGCTAAGCGATGCGGTCATGTGACAGTGCACTTTATGACTGCATCACTGAGCGACAGAAACGCCGATCACAATTACCATCATAGAAAATTGCTGTTTTTCAGTAGCAGCTGCCTGCTAATCTCAACTATACAATTCTGAGAGGCAAAAGAAGCCGCACGCACATCATGAAGGCTAGAGATTTTGATCGGCACTTAAAACCTAGCACCGCCATTCTTGGAGCCAACAGACAAGACGCTAGTTTGCCATCTCCCCAACCCAATCTCATTTCCCTCCAAACAAACATGCTGTGAACACCTGTAAGTGCTTTGAATCAACCGGATCAGTGTAAATGGGAACAGGGATGTCACTCCAAGAAGTAGAGTAAAAGAATACAGGCAGGTTCACCTCGGTTTTCTGAATAAACCAGAAGTGGCTAAATAAACCAGATTTTTACAAAGCCAGAGAATCTAACCACACGTTCCTAGCAACAGGCAGGTAAAGTTCCCCAAAGCAATATGGCAAATTCTCTAAAGACATGAAACATGCTTCAAAACAAAATAAAACATGCAGTTTGTAAGCGTGCACCTACTGCTCCAGTCAGCATGTCATACATTAATGCCCCCAAACTCCACCAGTCCACAGCACGGTTGTGCCCACTCCTCATCAAAATTTCAGGGGCCCTAAAAAGAAATCAAACGCAAATAGCAAGGATCAGAACAACCGATCACAGCATCAGAACATGTAATGATTACAATTAAAGATCCTGTGGAGAGCACCTACAGGCATTTAGTAATAGCCACTCACCTGTGGTGAATAACCATTACTTCCAGGTGACTAGCTTTGCCAACTTGCTATACATAGAATCATGTTTAGTGTCAGCCTCTCTTGAAACATCAAGCTGAGCCAGTGCTGGTGTGACCTTTATTCAACACATTCTGCAGCGGATTATCATCTCAGTGAAACCAACTCATCGGTAAGAGGGTAAGATTTTTGAAATGAGTAACTTAAAGTCACCAAATGGATACATAGCATTATAATGTCGCACAACGTTATGTGGTTTCATGTGAAGGATCAGTTTCATGGCATTGCATAATTGGATACCAAACTAAATGGCATCTTGCTTTGCAGATAGTAAAATGTACCATGTCTCTTTCTTGTTTGTGATACTCATGAGATCTCACTAGCACATGCATGGTGACACTGTTTTCCAAAATTCAGGATGCCAATCAAGGAACAAACTTCCAAATCTTAAAGGTCAGACATCTTATCAAACCAGCACCTTATCAAACCATTAAGCAGCATGATTCCAGTAATTAGAAAAGGGTTTCTCAACCTTATCAACTTTAAGATGTGTGGACTTCAACTCCCAGAATTCCCCAGCCAGCATGAAGTCCACACATCTTAAAAGTTGCTGAGGTTGAGAAACCCTGAATTAGAGTGTTGGAGGACAAAGGGGGAGATCCTATTTCAAGTCCACCCTCAGGCAAGGAAAGGTACTAAGCTTCAGCCCAATCTACCTCACAGGGTTGTCACTGAGGAGAAAAATTGAAGGAAGGCGTGCTTAGATATGCTGCCTTGAACCCCTGAATATAAATCCAGTAACTAAATAGAAAATAAAGAATTCTGTAGGAACTTGCAAAAGGGTAACTCTTTTTTTGAGGGCAAATACAACTTTTAGATTAAATTTACAGAGTCCTGCTTGCTGAAGAATCAGTTTCGTCAGCCTGGTGTCCTCTTGACTTGACAGGAAATTACAGAGGTTGAGGTCCAACACACCTAAAGGACATTAAATTGAGGAAGATCCCTCTCATCTTCTCAAGCAATCTGGGAGGCAAGGGGGGGGTCCTCTTTTAATTTAAACTGGAAACATTCATGGGTTGCTCTGACCACTAGACAGGTTTATCTGAAGGGGAAAATGTAAATACTTCCCCTGACCACCATAATACTTTTCTGTCTCATCAGATGGACTCACATGTATTCTATTGTTCCACAGAATGTATGTGTGACTGTTCCATCGTGAATGGACTCTTTACATAGTCCAAAATCAGTCAGCTTAACATGACCTGAAAAAAAAAATCAAAAAGGAAGTGAGGGAAGAGTAAAAACAGACAGGTAATATACATTTAAAATACCATGCATTTGTGACTGGGAAGTAACATACCCTAAATGCCAACAACTGGGGAATAGGCTGGCCTTTTAAACCCTGAAAAAGATGGAGCCAAGCAGGTATCTCAAGGACAGGTACCCTGCAAAATAGGGGCCATCCCTGGAAAGACCTGCTGCTAGCAGGCCAGGCTCTAAGCCTGTTTTCCCTGCCTGTTTCTTTTTGGTGGCTAAAATAATGGGAGATGTAAGCAACTCATCTCATGGGTGTCAAGCTGAGAAAGACCATGAAAGCTTTCAAAAATCTGATCCTAAAATTCACCAGACAGGCTCCAAATTCACCAGACATGTCCACAGGGATTCACAATCAAATTCACCAGACATGTCCAAGGGATTTACAATCAAAGTGTGCATTCAGGCAGTAAACTGTGGGACTCCCCACACAGATGGTGGGACAGCTGTCCTTACGCCGTCCAGAAATCCTGAAAGTTGTCATCCCAGCAGATATGTTGACTGTCAGGTGGGGAAATATGCTCTACAGAGTCACATCAAGGTTTCAGTGAACTCTGAAAAAACTTGCTAGAAAGGGCTCGGTAACGGTCTTTCTAACCTTGGTGATTCAGCATGATGTTTTCTGGCTTTAAGTCACGGTAGATGATTCCCTTCTGATGCAGGTGTCCCAATGCCATTGAAATTTCAGCCAAGTAGAAACTACAATGCAAAAGTTGATTAGGAAATAAACATGAGTGGCTAGGTATCACGTATGGTTTTTAATAGTTTCAACAGATTTTTAATGTTTTTTTAATGGACTGGATATGCTCTTATGTTCTCCACCACCCAGAGTCCCAAAGGATAGATGAACAGCCATGTACATTGGATAAATAAATAAATAAATAAATAAATATCAGTGCAAAATCTCAGATGTGGCACTTGAAGAGTGGGGTGAGCTTCCAAGTTTTATAGCTGCTTGTTTGGCTTAGTTGTACCCTCGCTCACTACTCCAGCTTCTAGTGTGGCTGGGTTTCCTTGTCCCCACCTTGGGGGTAGTAGCCCCAGGGGAAGAACAGTAACCATAATTTCAGTGGTGAGGCTAAAGCATGTTCAGATAAATCACAGCCTACAATTCCATTTCAAGCTATTGCTTTTAACACTGGCCTGCTGGCCAATTACAGGTGTCACAGCTCTTTAGCGTAATATCTGAACAGAGCCTGAAATTCAGTTTCTCCGTAGCTACTTTTCAGTCTGGCCCAAGGGACAGAAACAGAACAGCAGGGACTCAAAGCCAGAAAATTCAACGCCCCATAACCCTCCTGCACCCAAACTTCCTCCTTCCCAAACAGGGGCAATGACACCATTTCTCAACGTCCCATGTGGTATAGAGAGAAAATAAATTCTCTGGGCTCTATGTTTCTGAACAGGATGGACCTCCATCTTCCGTTTAGATGGATGGTCTTGCTCAGCTTAGTAAGCCTTACAGAAGAAGCACGAAGGATGTTCTTCCACCTCTCCCTTCCTGCTGCAAGGATGGAGAGCAGCATCAATATATTCCAGACTTTCTGAACAGCTAAGGGCAGCAGTTGGCCCCTTTTCTCCTTCAGCTCCACTCTTAATGTGGCAGAGAGGATGGGAGCCTTTTTAAATTGGCCAATAAAGGGTACCATTCAATAGCAGACACTGCCTCCATTGCAGTGAGGACTGGAGATGGGAGTCATGTGCTCTTTAACTGCAGTTTTTTGCTAAGGAGCCAAAGAAATTCACATACCTGCATACATGGCCTCCCACCCACCCCCCAAACCTCATGATCATTCTTTAAAAACATTCAATGACTCCAATGTGTTAATTATTGATCAAACACTGGGAGAGCCCCAAGGTCAGACAGACTTCAGCCTATTTTCTGTGACGAAAACCACAAGATCACCAGGCAGATGACATTTTAAGCCCAGAAATTTGTTTTTAGTACAAAACTGAATGAGCCTGTTGGAATGTAATAGGATATTTAATTCTAGGTAGTATTTGCAGCATTTATATATTTGGCAAAATCTGTTAGCATATGGCAGTAGCACTTTAAAAAGAGGGAGAAGTTTATTTCAGCAGGAGCTATTTTAGGCGCACTGTGGCTTCATGGCCATATTTAGTGGTATTTATATAACTATCTAAATGAAGCACCATATTTACATTTACACTCATATTGTGACAAACCATGAGGCACCCCTAGGCATATTCAGCTTCCAACTCCCCAAGTGCCCTAGCCAATATGGCCTTCTCTCTGAAATTTGGGAAGTGTAAATGCACTCAACAGGAAGCTGTCATGTGTCTCCCCAACTCTGTTCAACTCTTTTCTTCTACAAGTGACTTCCTAAGTTCTTCAGGTCAGCTCTTGCCTTAGTCTGCCCTGATGGAGCTGAAGAAATTTTCTGTCTCTTACCAAGCAGTGTCTTCCATAAATATCCCCTCTCGCTCCAACTGCATGAAGAGTTCTCCTCCTAAAATGAAAGTGGGAGAACAGGCACAGTAAAAAGCAAGCTGGTTTTTTTGCTCCATCCCTAGGAAAGTAGTATGAGACAGATGCTACCAGGCACAGGGATGCAGATGGCTGCATGGCAGAAAGACCCAACGAGCTGCCCTACAAGAACTCCAGGTCCAAGGGGGCATTCCAGACAATTTCTCTTTTTCTTTTGAGAGTTGGCCACACCTGCATTTGATTCACAAACTGCCTTGTAATAGACAGCTGGGCACAACTGTGACTTTTCCAGAAATGCAACCATCTTGCTAGAGAGCATGCCTGAAAAGGGGCAGTTTGGGAAAATGGATATAAGGATAGGTTTCTTTAGAGAAACTCCTTTAGGGGGAAAAAAAAGTTTAGCAGAGTTTTGGACCAAAATGAATCATCCCATTTTCCTTCTCTTGCACCATGTAAGATTTACAAAACAGCCCATTTCTAAAAATTATAGTCTTTTCTGTGGGAAAAAGAAAGCACTGAAATTCCTCCCACACTGTTGGTGGACTCAAAATCCACATTTTGATAACCAGCGCACACTTACCACTGAGATACTCGAGGATGAGGTAGAGTTTTCCACCAGTCTGAAAGGCATAAATCAAGTCGACAATGAATGGATGCTTGACCTCCTCCAAGATATTCCGCTCTGCTTTTGTGTGAGCTGTGTCTTTTGCGTTTCTCACAATCATTGCCTAAAAAAGAAAAACAATCATAGTAAAAATACGGTACAATTAAATCAAAGGTCTGCTACGTTTGTGATAATCCCCCACATCAGAGCCATTGATAACTGTGGCACCCTTGGGGTTCTCTGAGCTTGGCTGTTTTCTTGCAGATGTTTCGTTACCCGGCTAGGTAACATCTTCAGTGCTAGAAGGGAGTGGGGTTTGCTCTCTGTTTATATATTGTGGCATGCCCTGCCAGTGCTGGTGGGGGTGTGGGTTTTGTTTTCTTGGTAGTTCCTTAATTAGGGTATTGTTTACTGCTTGATTGTTTGTCCGGTGTTAATCTCTGCTTATCTGGGTGATGACTGCTGGCAAGGAGATGTTCTGGTCTTTTTGTTTCCTTTTTATTGTCTCTTTCGAATAGTGTGTAGATGTTGTTTATCTCTATGTGCCTGTGGATGGCTGCCTTGTCTGATTAAAGCTTCCAGAAATTCCCTTGCATTTTTGGATTTAGCTTGGTCTAAGATGCTGACAGTTTCCCAGCTGAAACTGTGGTTGAGTCTGTGTTGTGAGATTAAGGGCTTTTCATTGTGTCTTCTGACTGCTAGTTGGTGCTCATGGATGGGCTCTGCTAGCCTTCTGCCTGTCTGTCCTACAGAGTGGTTGTTGCAGTCCTTACATTACAGAAGTTGGCAAAACTTATTAGACACAATGGATCAATTCACCCAAAAAAGCCAAACCGTATTTGTTCCTGAGCCCCTCTTTTCCCCTGCCTTTTCCACCACATTTTCTGGTTTTGAGGAAGCTAAAGCTGTCCTTGTCTCAAAACCTGGTAGACCAAGATAAGTGTAAAGATATTGCCTGTTTGTAAAATAAATTGCCAACCATGACCTGAAGTGAGCTTTCTAATGCTTCTTTATGCAAACCGTAGTTTGCTCAGTTCAGAGGTCAAGTATGGTTTGTTGTGAACAAGGAAGGGACTGGAGTGTGTTTTGTGGAGTGTTATCAAGTGAAGTTTCTGAAGAGACTTCAAAGGGAGCCCCAAGGAGAACATGCTGCAGGAGTCTGACTGCAATGTGATCAAGGCATGAGCACCATTAGACAGAGGAGAAAAATAAGATCAAGCATGCTGCCTGGGGAATTCTGGGAGTTGAAGCCCACATGTCTTATAGTTGCTGAGACTGAGAAACACTGATCTAGATCAAGGACGGCTACCAACAAGCAAGCGATAAAGCAAGCACTTGTTTCTGATTTGGCTTCTAAAATACAGCTTGAAAGGTTCCTCCAGCTAGACTACAATGTTTAGCTAGTCTACAATTAGTCTCAAATTGTATCTCTTTTTCCATGTAAGTTCCCTTTCCTATGCTTTAATTTAGATTCCTGGGTTAAACAGTGGGTTGGACTCTATATATCTTAAAGAGTCTCTTCAAGTTATTTGGCTTGGTTTTCACATCCCACTCAACTTCAGTTACCAAAGCCATCAAAGATAAACCACATGGTGGCTTGTAATGATGGTCTGGTTTTCACAACATGGTATAACAATGGCCAGGTTCTTACAATTCACTGAGCTTCAAACAACCAAACTCATTTGAGCCAAGCCTATTTTGTCCAGCCTTCTCTTCCTTACCTAATTCATCCTCCTCCCCTTTTTTCAAAGGAGGTTACAGATCACAGAAAGACATAATTCAACCCACTGTTAAATGTATGTTTCGCTGTACATTATTCAGTATAATTTAGGTTTCAACAGACTGGATGACATTTCCAAATGGAAACCATAGATCCTGCAGCCAGCTGTTCTACTATATTACAAGGAGCAATAACAGCAATGGCTGTTAAAAATATGTGATTATAGAATAAGTGCACCAACCAAGCAAAGGTTCAAGAATTTCAAGCATGTAATAACAAATAAAAACTTTGCAAGCAAGTGATACATAATTCTCCAGTTACTGCTAACATCTAAAGCAGTGTTTCTCAACCGTGGCCACTTGAAGATGTGTGGACTTCAACTCCCAGAAGTCCCCAGTTACCATGTTGGCTGGGGAATGCTGGGAGTTGAAGTCCACATAACTTCAAGCTGCCAAGGTTGAGAAACACTGATCTAAAGTAGACAGAAATATAGGGCTGATTGTATGGAACTTCTTTATCCCAGTTAGACTATTGGTTAATAAATTTACATCCTCTTAGCAGTGGAGCTTACTGGAGCTTGAATGCAAGATATGTAGCAAACGAAACCTTGTTCTACATTCATTCCAAACAAAGGGGCCGACCCTTCTACAGCTGGATGCTCAAAGCCAACTCACCTTTTTAAGCACCTTCATGGCAAATATTTTGCCAGTATTTGCCCCCGTTACTTTGCGAACTTGGAAAACCTGCCAACGCATTTTGAAAAGAAGCAATATTAAATACTTTTTTTTCAAAAAAAGATTCACACTCACTGCAATATTTGGTATTTTTGATCCTTCCTTTAATCAGTGAATAAGAAGTGGTCAGGGTTCACTATCTGAATGAAATTAAGCGAGCCACAGATAGCACAAGCAAGTTTTCCCATAAGCCTGGGCTTGCACCATTCGGCAAGCTGCAAGTACAAACTATCACTCTGAAATAATAAAAGATTGATAAAGCCAATTTATAAGTGGTCCTTTTATAACAAGGCTCAGGGCAACTTATAATTTCATGAATGGCAAATACCGTTTGAAATGAAGAAACAACCACTTCTGTTTGAAAATATAATGAAAAAGACGGGGAGGTTATGACAAGCATACACAGTTGCAATAACTGTGGAAGAGCATATATTATGAAAACAACAAACCAAAGGTCAGCCTCCTGACCCTTGCTCTGAGTTCATCTGTGTTTTTGTTTTTATCTTTTAAGTTACCCAGGGAGTCTGCCATAAAGCAGTGTATAAGCCAGCCTGAAGAAATACAGAGGAGATTGCTAGAAGGTGCTGGGCCACAAACTACAGCTGATTTACAGAAAATCACTCTATTGGCACAGCTCAGTCTGTACTGTCTACACAGCTTGACAGGGAGCTTTTGAGATCCTATTCTGAGATTCTCAGGATTGAATCTTTGTTTTCCTGCATGTACAGGGCATGCTTGACCCCCAATCTGTGGTCCCCCCCCATAAAGATTCCAGTCATCATGCTCTGATTAAACAACCGAGGCAGAAATATGGGACCTTGCCATAAACCAGCAATCCACTGTGCTCACTATGGCCCGCTGCACCAGGAGGAGACATTCCCAGGCCCACCAGAAGATGCCGAAGTCTGATATTTGGAAGGAAAAGATGTGCTAGGCCCATTGATGTAAAGCCATAAGGAAAAGAGGAGAAATTCTCCACAAGAGGCATCTGACACAATGGCCCTTGCAACAGGGCTTCTTACCTTCCCGTAGCCCCCTTTGCCAAGAACCCGGAGCAGCTCAAAGCACTCTGGGCGGATCTTCTCAGGACCTCTGTTTACACTTGTTTCTGAAATCTCAAATTTCTCACAATGCTCCATGCCACTAAAACAGAACCAAAAAAAAAAATCAGCTTTTAAAATAAGACTAGCAAGGCAACCCTACCTATTTTTTAAGGCCTTCAACACATCCATAGCCTAGCAAGAGAAACATTTTCATCCTTTTTACAGAAACAATTTTAAACAGAAATTCCTTCCCCCAGCAAGCAAATTAAACATGACTAAAACAGTTTCAAGCCTGGATTTCATCAATCCCAATGCATGATCTGTAACACAGGATGAAAATGCAGCATCTCCAAAAGTGGGTGCCCATTTTGCTATCACTTCCTCATTATGTTGAGGAAGTTTCTGACTACTGCGAACTGAATGAGTATCTCCATCCCAACCAGTAGGATTTTAAGTTTCAGGACTTACAGCTCGTATGGGCTGACTCCCCCATGGTCCATACTTTCACTTAAGTGACCCTAAAACAAAATAGTGGAAGAAAAGTAACTACATCATTGTAAACAAGAATTATTTAGAAAGTGCAATAAGATTTTGCTTATACATTAACCTGAGTTTTAAAGACTGATAGCACCACAAGGCTGCAGACCGATTTTACATAAGTCCTGTCAGCAGAAAGATATGGCAACCACATGGGTAGTTCTAAGGGAGAATTGCCAAACCCTTTGAATTGTAGCACACAGATTCAGCAGTTTTCAAGCAACTGTCCTGTAACTCGATTGTGCACAAATCCTACAAACAGCTGGAAAAATAGTTTGGAAACAAAATGTTCTCAACACACTGGTGTTAACATAAATGAAAGACTGCAAAAAAAAATGCGCTACAAAATAATTAATTTTAGGTTTGTGCAATTCACCCATACAGTGAAACTCTCGTGTCCCTTCCTGACCAGAACAAACCCCTCTGTATCACAGAGACTGTGATAAGCATGCTGAAATATAAAGAGACAGTCACTGAAAATCTAATGGGGATTTTCTAATAACTTTTAAAATATCTTGTTTAATTCAAACAATGATTTACAGTTAGCTACACTCACAATTAAGGATGAGAGCAGATAAAATGGAATATCGCAAGACTGAAAAAAGAGGGAGGAGAAATATGAGCATTTGTGGATGCATCTTAACTCATGTATGGATAAGAGATGAGTTTATAAAATTATGAAGAGTTTATAAAACTGAAAGCCCCAGCATGACCTCTCTCCAGGAATTTTAGGGAGTTTTTACCTGCTTAGTTTTAAATGTTCATCTTCTCTCTTTGTAGAAATTAATAACATCTACAGCTATTTGTAGTTTTCACAAACTGCAGAAGAGGTGGTCAACCTTTTTGCATTGTTTCCGGAAGGGTAGCTGTGCTAATCTGTTGTAACAAAAGCAACAAAAAGTCTTGTGGAACAAAGACTATCACATATATTGTAGAATTATGTTTTCATGGAGTCTTCATATGAACGCCCAGGTTGGTGGAGTGGGGAAGAGTAAAGAGGGCAGCAGGAAAGCAAATGGAAACACCAACAGTGGCAATCATCTATACCACAGTTCCTCAACCTCAGCAACTTTAAGATGGGTGGACTTCAACTCCCAGAATTCTCCAGCCAGCCATGCTGGCTGGGGAATTCTGGGAGTTGAAGTCCACCCATCTTAAAGTTGCTGAGATTGAGGAACCCTGATCTATATGTAATGATCATTAGCAAAATAGTTGTTGAGTATGACATATACTTGCTGATTAAGAGATGTAGGAAACTTTGGGTTTTGTTTAATTAATCAGCTCATCAGAGTGAGTATATAGCTACAACATAGGTGCCAGTCTTTGTGCCATAAGAAATTTGCTGCTTTTGTTAAAACAGATTAGCACAGCTACCCTTTTGGAAACAGTCCAAAAAAGTTGATCAACCCTTCCACAATCTGTGAAAACTACACCCATCATAGAGAAAATGTGACTAAAATCAACAAAAGTTATAAACTCATTCACATTCTCTATAGCTGGACTAGAGGACTGGGTTCATAGTCCATCACAGCCTATGCTCAGCAGGTAATACAAGCATCATGGAAGGTCACACTAGGCAACTTTTTAATTACAGATACAGAAACCAGGAAGGCATTCACACAGTACTCTCCCCAACCACATCCTTAGGTCTCATTCAATATAAGAAATATTTCAGTTTGGTTCATTCTACTTCATTACCCCCTGCACTACAATATTCCTATACATTGCAGTAATTAAACTGTTAGCAGGAATGCAAAAATCCAATTATTCCCCCCCCCCCAAATAAATAAAAATGACAATGCTGGGAATCTACACTTGTGTTAAAAAAACAGGGAGGAGACAGATCTCTCACCCTATCCTAGGGAGAATGTGCAGACCTTGAACTTCTGCAAAAATATTTGTGCTTCTGATTTGTATTTACATCTAGATGACTGTTTGATTATGTATTCACTCAAGGTAGAAACTACTATACCTAAATCAATGCTGGATAACTAAGCAATAAATTGTTTATATCTATGAGATCAAGCGTTAAGATTATACAATCCTGACATGAGCAAGAGATTATGCTGGCCAAGTGTGAAAAGTTCTGCTACAATGCACAGAAAAGCTGATTCTGCCATTGCACACTGGTGATGAGCATAAAATTATGGCAACAAGGCCACAATCAAAAGCAACTTCATAAAGCATAAGTATTTAGAGGCCTTTAATAACATGTTGAATCTGTAGTGCAAAAGTCAGCAGCCTACCACGGGCAGCCCCCCCAAATTTCCAAACACTTAAATTTGCAGCAAACTGCAAAATCTGTGAGGCAAAATTTCCCACTGCCTTTCCAAAGAAAAGGGCACATAAGCGTCTGGATACCATTAACACACCACTCAAAATATCCTCCCCGCAAACCATGAATGTCTTTTCCATTTACATGACATTAACATGCAATGGCCTTGCAACTGCAGTCTTAGCTGCCAGAAACCCTTATTTTAAAAAACTGTGTAGCTCTCAAAAAGTTGCCTGTCATGCTGTGGTAGCACAATTAAGTAATTGCAAATCTTTGTCCCTTTGCAGATAAAAGCTCTAATTCTAAACCTTAAACAAGCAATCAGATCAGAAATCTAAATCTATGTAATTAAAAAGATTTGCCTTTCGAGACATTTGCCACAAAAATGTAGATACCGAGCTTCCTTTCTACAATCTCCTAAGACAAAGCTTCTAACGATCCTATTTTAAGCAAAATGTTGAGACTGTAAGATTCTTTTAAAAAGTATAAATTTTCACAAGTTGAAAAATATCCTTCAATCTCCCTTTCCATTCCTATTCTCTTCAAATTATTTTTCCCCATATATCAACATACCTATCTTTGTCAAAAGAAGGCTTTCTAACGTATCTGTTAATAACCCTGTTTCCATCCAATGAAAGATCACAGAAGGACCAGAGAAAGCTAATTTGAGTTACGAAGGGCAAAAAAGATTTTCCATCATAAGCCACAAGGCTGTGTTGTGTTTTCTGTCAGAAATAAGGCCTGTGATGTTCACAGAATTACTGAAGCTGCCTCCTCCAGGATGAATTCCTAAAGGCAACAGTTTGTTTACACAAGTGCCTCCCCATATGAGTAATATGCTACACAAGGAGTAGTTAAGCATACCCACTTTGAAGGAACATTACTTGGAGTTAACACGTGCACCAATGGTTCACTTATTAAAGCAGAATTATTGTGGGGAATTGCATTCCAAGAGGAGGGCCTACATTATGACCTGTAGAGGAAAAAAACAGGACTCTTGGAGCAGCTACCTACTCAAGAGTAAACCCAACCGAACACAAAGGAAAAATGCATGAGATTCCACTGCATCAAATTTATTGCAGCATCAGTCTCCATGGACAAGAGCCCATTCCACCCCAAGAGAAGCAGACAGAGGTCAACCCTCCTGGCAATGATCAACTGACAGGCTGGGCTCTGGCCCCAGAGATCAGCTGCAATAAATCTGCCAAGGTGACACTTAAAAAAAATAAATCACCATGTTTACTTTGGTAAAAAGCCTGGGCCCTTTTGAACGCCAGGGGTTTGGATGGCTCTAAAGCGGGATCAGACAAATTCAAGGAGAAAAAGTCCATCGAAAACTACAAGCCAAGATACACCCAGGGCTTCAGATGCCAGGAGATGGGCAAGAGGCAGGACATGCCTTCAGGGGCGCAGCTGGGCCCTCCGCCGCAGCATCCCACGGCCATTACAGAAGGCACCCCTCTAATTAACCTTTTGCTCTAATTAACAAAGCTCTTCTGTTCAGCCAAGCCCTCTTTGAGTCACGTAGTTTAGGTCCGTGTAGTTTTCTTGAAGCAACAGAAGCGCGTATTTCTTCCATTTGCAGATGCACGAGACTGCACTGCCTCTCCTTCAGTCCAGTCAGGGCACATTACGCTCCCTTTGCTCCCATGACCACCCCCCCGCGAGGTAGGCTGGGTTGAGAGAAGGGGACCGGCCCAGCATCTCCGCCCCCGGGGAGGACTTGAACTCGGGTCTCCCCGGAGCCGGACCGACGCCGTCCCCACACCACATGGCCGCGACCTTCTTCCGAGAGGCTTCTTAAGCCTCCCGGTGTAAGGCTTCCTGGTGGCCTCCCGTCCTCGCTCGGCTCTCCGAGGCCAGTCAGGGGCTGCCACCGAGCTGGCCTCCCTGACGTCCCTCAGCGGCTCTCGTCCTTCTCCTCAGAGGGCCAGACGCGCAGCGAGGAACCTCCCAGTCAGCGGCGGAGAAACGCGAGGCAGGAGCCGCGCAGCCTCAGCCACGGCGGGGTGAAGGCGGGCCGTCGGAGAGCCCAGCCCAGCCCAGCCCAGCCCTCGCCCGTCTCGCCTCGCTCCCTACGGCCCGGCCTCCCCTCGCCGCCCTCGGCCTGGCCACGCCGCGCTCACCCCTTCCTCCAGCTCCTCGTCCGAGGCCGCCTCTTCGGGCTGGTCGAGGTCGATGTCAAAGACGCCCGCCATGGCCCCGAGGACAACGCGTGCGGGACAGCCGCCTTCGCTGCCAAGAGCCGGAAGCGTGCGGGTGAGGACGGAGGGCGCCTCATGGGCCCATGGCACCCGCCCGGAGCGCCGCCATGACGGCCGCCATCGCCCGGGCTAGCCAGGCCCTGCCTCCTCAGCTCGCCGGCGCCACTGCGCAAGCGCCGGAATAGACGGACAGCGCGCGCGCGCGAACCCGACACTGCTGCTCAACCACAGCCCGACGTCATCGTGGTCGTCCTCCAGGACGATCCGCCTCGACAGACGCAAGCGCAATGGGTGAAATAACGCCCTTACTCTGCGCGCACGCGCACCACCTGGACTGCGGTTGTTCGATAGCTGGGGTTGGAGGGCGTGTTCACGAACCAGCGCCCACGTGCGCTGGCGTCGATGTCACGCGTGCGCCAAGCTCGCGACTGATGCAGCCGACTTGCCCTTTCTTGGATAATTCTTTCGCGACTGATTTTCCCGCCTCGGCCGACGGCCTGATGGGCGCCTGCGCAGAAGTCGATAGGGCCGTGACTGTTGCTTGGGGATACGAGAAGGAGGAAGCGTCGATGGAGGTGCGCGCATGCGCCGTGGAAGAAAGACGAAACGGCGGGTAAAACGGGCTGTCGTATATATTTTTGTATACAGTATGCATATAAAACATGCATACATGCTATATATATATGTTTATATATGCCACCTAATTATGTTAACTGTTGTTCATAATATAGCTGAGAATACTAACGCGGTGTGTTTTTTTTAATATAAGATTGCCTTTGTTATTACAACTGTTGTTGGATTCATAATTAATATTTTCCTAATAGCTTATCGTAATATTATTGCCTGATACAAAGGTTTATTCCTTTGTATCAGTCAAGTCATACATAAATATTTGTTTTAATAAATTTAATATAGTAGTGCATGCTAGTCTGTGAGCTTGACTTAAATAATAACAAGACAAAACATTTGACTGTTGTCTATTAATGTGTGGTAGGTATAAAGTTTGGTATATGTCAGGCTCATAGTCATAATTTTTATTTATTTATTAAATTATATGCTGCCTGACTCCCAGCGACTCTGGGGAATTATGATAATGATAATGATATGTCTGCCTGTAAGTCACACACACATCAACATACATGTATTAATATTATATTATTAATATTGTGCATCTTTCTCTGTGTATATATATATATATATATAAAAATGAGCAAGTGGTTTGGGGAGTATGGGATTTGTAGTCCAATGGGGAAGCCTGTTGCATCCCCTGTTAAGGGGGCTCCTTTATAGCCAAGATATGCAACTCATCCAAAGTTGAATTTAGTGGACTTTTCTTCTAAATAACTGGGCTTGGGACTTTTTGGGAAGAGAGCCGTACTTGTCTGGTGGCAAAAAAATCAGGAGTCAGGTAGCCCCCTTTCAGTCTAACCCATTTTATTAAGAGGCAGAAGATTTCATGAGTTGCAGTCCCATCAAATGCATGGAGTGGTTAAACTGATGTAGGATTAATTGGGATGAGGTGGGAAAGGAAGACAGGTTGCTGATGCAGAGTACCTGTAAGGCCGATTATGACTGATTGATTACATGCCATCAAGTCATTTTTGACTCCTAGTGACCACATGGATAGATTTTCTTTGGATGGGTCTGTCCCCAACCTGGTCCTTCAGGTCTTCCAATGGTGCCCCCATCGCCGCTGTAACTGAGTCCCTCCACCTGGTTGCTCGTCATCCTCTTCTTCTCTTTCCTTCCACCTTTCCCAAGATTAGAACCTTTTCCAGACAACTGGGTCTTCGCATAATGTGTCCAAAGTAGGATAATTTATCAATTAACAGTTGTGGTTGCCTCAACAAATACAATGCGTTTTTAAGAATTGTTAGTTGATGTGGTACTTATAATCTGTCTCTCACGTAACCTGCCTCTGCATCACCAACCTGCCTTCCCCTCCCTTTCCTCCCCACCTCATCCCAATTGAAACCCTACATCAGTTTAAGCCAGTGTTTCTCAACCTTGGCAACATTAAGAAGTGTGGACTTCGTGCTGGCTGGGGAATTCCAGGAGTTTCCACACATCTTCAAGTAGCCAAGGTTGAGAAACACTGGTTTTACCACTCCGTTGCATCTGCTGAAGTGAGCTGTACCTCGTGAAAGCTTCTGCCTTTCTGTAAAATGTGTTAGTTGGAAAAGGTGCTCATCCTAATTTTTTTGCAAGTAAAGTAGTGATTTAAGAGAGAATGTGTATGTTTGTGTATGTGAGAGAGCGAGTGAGTAAATAAATAAAGTTGGTGCTACCAGATTTCAGGTTTAAGATGGTGATTGAACTTGGTCTCCTCAGGATTCAGGGGTACGCAAGTGAGAATGTCCATCATAACCATTCAGCTGGGTCAGTGTGGCAACCAGATTGGGCGTGAGGTGTTTGATACAATCTCTAGAGACCTCCACAGCTCCCAAGGATTGTGCTCCAAGAAGGAGAATGATTCTTACCAGACAGCTTGCAAAGAACGTTTCTTTGAGGAGAAACCAGAAGGTAACCTATCATGTCAGGCAACCTGATAATCTCTAGACAAGTTGGGGCCAAAACTCCCCAAGGGAGAATGATGACTGTGACAGATCAAAGTGGGCACCAACTTGGGGAAGACTGATGGTGCATAGAACTTTGCCTGTAATTATAATTAGCAAAGCTATTTATATTTCTTTATCTCATTTAAGGTCTATCAATTAATGCTTTTTAGTGAGAGAGGCCCCAGTCTTAGTCCCATGTGTGATATGTGCAGTATTCTGGTTGGTGATCAAATAATTATCGGGCATCAGGGCACATTTTGTCTAGTATAACATAACTGCAGCCAAATTCCGATTCTACCCCAAGCATGCTCATATTTCTCTGTGCAAGCTGGTATTCGTGAGCTACAGACTGTCTTATCATCCATCATACTTTTTTTAATATAATTTTTATTAATAATTTTAATTACAGTAGTAAAAACTAATAGAAACTAAATTTAGAGAAAGAAAATAGAATGGAAAGAAAGAAAGGAAAAGAAGAAGAAGAAATGGATAGGGTTGGTCTATCCATAGAAGCAGACATCATTATTGACAGTGCTGATATTTTATATCATATGTTATGTTATGTTATGTTATATACAATATGATATATTGTATTTTAATTGGTATTTATTCTTATTTTTATTGTAAACTGCCCAGAATCACTCTCTGAGATGGGTGGTGACTAAATTTGAAACATACATACATACATATATATAAAATATTGTAGTTACTAACTAACTTCTGGCTCCATTTTTCAAAAATCTCCTTTAGTATTCCCAACGTTACAACGTTTTGTATCATTTTGTAAGTCCCAGAATTAATTAACATCATGCATGTATTTTTTTTCTTCTGCTTAAATTCTTTAGTCCCCTCTAGTGTCCAGTTTCTAAAATCATCATAGCAAATGACTTTCAATAACTAGGATAGCCAAAATAAGTCGGTTTCCCACAAGAAGTTGTTGTTGTTTTTTATATTCATTCCAAAATCTCATAGTAAAAGTCAGTATTCCAAATTTATCTGGACCCTTAATCCATTTATACCTTTCTTAGATCAAAATCTTATTTAGCTTTTTGCTGTTTATTTCAAATTCTTTAAGTCCTTAAGCTTGTAATTAATTTTTCTTTTGTTCAGAGTTGAAAACTCGCCTGATGAAGATTTTTCAAAGTTGTCATTCTGAAGGTCTCTAATAGCTTTAAGATAGTTAATAGGCAATTTCCAAAAGTTATTAGAAAGTGAGGTTTGCAAACTTAGTGTCCTTTAAAAGGCTCCACCGCACTTGTGAGCAAGATGGCGGATCCCATCATCTCCTGGCACTCAGACCCGCAGAAAACCTCTGTCATATGGTCTTCTTGCGAGGAGCAGATGTCTCAAGCACATGTGGGCAATTTCCTCTCCTCATCTGGAGAGGTTCCAAGGGACCGGTCTACTCACCAATTCCTTGATCTTTGCTACGGTCGTTGGCTCTGATTTTGCAGAGCCATCTTCAGTTTGCAATACCTCCACCGGAAGTCCATCATCCATCATACTGTGGACCACGTCCCACCAATTAGAAAATACACCCAGGATGGTTCTAGATTTTAAGAGAAAAAATCTTAAATGCCATAGTCTGTGACTTTCAAAAACACCAGTTTTAATTTATTTGCCAATATGTCAATACATTTCCTGATACCTGATATGTTCCCCTTCTCTGGAGATGTTAAACAGAGGCTGGATGCTTTGTTCTTGCACTGGGCAGAAGGTTAGACTAGGTGACCCCTAAATTCCCTCCCAATCCTCTGATTCTATGAACTGTAAGAATGTTGACATCTAGCATTTTCCCCCTAAAAACTAGAATAATTCTGACATGGAGTAGAACATAGGAGGAAGCTTAGCCTGTACAGATTTTTTAAAAATAAAATAACACCGTCCTTTAAAGGTAATAAAATGTCACATGGGAACAACTGCCATTGACCTGCAGCAGATCATTTGTCCAACATTCAAACTAGAACTAGGATTGTTATTCAGGAGGGGGGGAATTGGGCGATGGGAAGAGAAGGGGAAAACGACATTTTCTTGATTACAGAGATCTATCAAGAAGATCAATGGTAAAATCATAATGCGGTTTGTTAATCTTATGGCTAGGTAGATTGCATCATCCCAGCAACGTCTGGTTTATTCAGTAAACCATGGTTAAGCCATGATGTACCTTGATGTGCAAACCGGGCCAGTGTTGATCCTAGTGTTTTCTTTATATTCTTGAGAAGTTATTCACAACCACAGTGGAATATAGAGGAACATATGAATTCAGTTTTCTGTTTTGTCCATTTTAGAGAAGATTCTGTTCCTAATAGGAGTAAATCAGGTTTTGCCCTCCTATATCCTTATTACTTCCTATTTATTTTGTTGTTTTTAAGTACACGTTTGGCTTTTCTCTTTTTCCTATTTAGGTATGATCGCTCGGGCTGTTCTGGTCGACATGGAACCTAAAGTGATCAACCAGACTTTATCTTTGGCCTCAAGAACTGGGAGTTGGAAATATGCCCCCCAGTCTGCCTTCTGTCAAAAGCAAGGGTCGGGAAACAATTGGGCAAACGGGTATGTGTGATTGTATCCAGACTGGCAAAGCATTTATTTATTTCTCCAATTAATGCCTCAAAGCGTAGCTGCAAAAAGCATCATGGTGTTTTGCAAGTAAGCAAAGGTTTAGTTCAGTCCAGGAAGGAAGGAGAATATTAAGATTCTCTGTACTGTATTTATTTATTTGATGTTATCCCTGAAGGAATAAAGCATCAGAGCTCCTTTTGCAGTCACAAAACTGCGGCAGACGTATGGCTTCAGCAAGCTTGTTCCTATGAGGCAGGCAGGTTACAAAAAAGAAAGTTTTGGGAAAAGAAACCCAGAAACTTCAAAACCAACATGCCTATGCTTCAGTAACATACCCTAGTAGAGACATCGCTCCAAAACCAGCCAGGTGTTTTCCTCCCCTCCCTGTTTTGCCCGATGAAGAGTTTTTGAAATCTGAAAGCTTGCAATGACTTTGTAACATTTATTCAGCCTACCAACTCTGTTGCCTCAGTAGATTTTGATTTTGCTTTCTCGTGGCCCAGGCGGTAGCTACGGCTCTTGATGCCTCCCCTAGTTTCTATAACCAGGTGGTTTGGCAGTTTGTTCCTTGCATGATCTAACTGAACCACTGCTTCTCCTCCCCCTCCTCCTTTCCTTCCCAAACTCTGCCCCAGTTACTGCATTCACGGTCCCAAGCACGAAGACGCGATCATGAACCTGATCCAGAAGGAAGCGGAGAAGTGTGACCGCCTCGGTGGCTTCTTGATGATTATGAGCATGGCTGGTGGGACGGGGTCGGGCCTGGGGGCGTTTGTGACGGCAACCCTAAGAGAGGCGTATCCAAACTCCTTCCTGCTCAACCACGTGATCTGGCCCTACGGAACCGGGGAGGTGAGTGTCCCAGGTCTTTGGTGGAGGGTGCCGGATCTTCTTGCTTGTGGGTGAAAAGGAACCTAAGGCAGGAAGCGGTGCAGAGTGAGCGAGCCAGAATTACTGGGGGAGAGGCTTCCCTGGGATTTGGGGGAAAGGAAAGGGAGTAGCGATGCCAAGTTGCTTCAAGGATTACTTCACAGTTTGGATGGGTTTCCTGCTTCCAGAAGGCAAGAAACTGTGCCAGCCTTTTTCAGCAGCTGGTCAGAAAGGGTTGGAGGGCCCCAAAAAGGAGAAATTGGTACTTCTTTCCTAATGCAGGCTGAAGGACTTCACACGGCAGCTTCCGAGAATCCTCTTGGGGAGACACGTGCTGTATTCCTGAGGATATTCCCTCCTCCAAGAATGCCTCCTGTCTGGGTCTCCAGTGTTGCCCCCATGGGTGCTAAGGCTCCCACCCACAGATATTTCCCTTGGCACCTGTTGGGCTCTTTCTCCAACCTGTTTTTTTTTTTAAAGCTTCTTTTCAATAAAAATAAGTAACTGAAAAGCTAGCTTTGCTGCAGTATAAAGCTCTGGCCGCAAGTAGCACCTGAATTTCCCACAGTCCCCCAGCAACCCCACAGAAAATAAAAATGGGGGGTTGGTATAGCCAGAGATTTGCTGAGAATTGTACTGCCAGGGGCATCCACAAGGAGGGGGTCATAAAAGTGACAATAGCGGCTATGGCTGCACAGCTGAAGCCCCCCCCCTTTTTTAACACTGTAAATTGCAACACATGTAAAAAAAGAGTTGGGTGAAGCTTCAGCTGCACAGTCAGGACTGCCTTGACATTTTTGACACGCACACCGGCAGATGCCCTTGGTGTCTACATCTCCAGAAAAAAAGGCAATGTTCAGCTGAACAATACCTTCCTAGGAGGTACGGTGAGGAGTAGTTCTCACAAGCTAGCTTTCAGGTGAGTATTTAATGATCGGCCATGTCTGTTACTACAGCTCGTTTCTGGCACTGCCCACGATTCCCCGGAGGTTGAGGACAAAGGACTTCTGGTCTGGGATTCGCTTCCTGAGAACTGCCATACATAAAGCCACTCCTTTTCCCTCCTCTCTTTTCAAGGTTATTGTCCAAAATTACAACTCCGTTCTGACGCTCTCACACTTATACCAGTCCTCGGACGCACTTCTGGTCCACGAGAATGACGCCCTCCATAAGATCTGCACGCAGCTGATGAACATCAAGCAGATTTCTTTCCAGGATATCAATCGAGTGATTGCACATCAGTTGGGAAGCGCCTTCCAGCCAGCTTACTCCTCCGAAGGGGCAGCTCACTACAGCAGGTCACCTCTAGGTATCGGTTGCTGCTTCTGAAAAATGTCTAGCCCGCTTTTCCTCAAAATCATTCTTATGCAGTGCAAAGCAAAATAAAACAGAAGACAAGATCAGTGCTGCATAAGAATGCGAAGAAAGCATCCAGATAATAAACATTGATTACAACAATGAGCATTTTTTCTTAGTAAAGCGAAGCAAAGAAGCATGTTTTCAAAAGCATCAGAAACATAGTACATGTTGTGTATGATAGAAGGAAGTGGCTGAAAAAACTCAGTGCTTATGGTAGCCTCTTCTGTCCTCTTCTTCGTGTGAATGGTGTTTGCAAAGAAGTCCGTACAAGTTACTAGTCCATAACGTTTCCATTTAAGGCCCATCCATGCTGAATAATAGTTATTTCTGGCATAGAATCGATGTGTAAAACTGCACTGTTCATCTTTGTTTCCTCCTTTCCAGGGGACCTGATGGAAGCTTTAGTTCCCCATCCAGAGTTTAAGGTATTGGGCCTCCGGAATATCCCTCAAATGTCTGAGAATTCCCTTGCCTACACCACCTTTGCTTGGCCTGGGCTCCTGAAGCACCTCAGGCAGATGCTCATTGCAAATGCCAAAATGGAGGAAGGTGAATCAAAGCGGCATGTTTCCGGATATTGAAGGGGGTGTAATTAGAAGGAAGCGCCATCAAGAGAAATAGAATTTGTTTCAAATACCGTTGGGGTGCAAGGGATCAAATGGACTTAACTCAGAAGGTAGAATTGGGCAACAGATCAACAGTTTTCCTTTTCTACCTCAAGCTGTTGGATCATCAGGCTTATAATCCCAGAGAATATTCCATGCCTCTGGTTTTGCAGTCTTAAAACATTGTGCAGCAAGTTTCCCCTGGAAAGCTGTGCTTTGCTAGAGCATTCTGTAGAGATCCATGCCCTGGTAACTTTGCTCATGGCACTGCTGTCAAAAAGTGTCTGGGAACTTCCCTCTGTACGCTGGCATGCATGCTGATTAGACCTACCCTGGAGTTACATCCCCTTTGCTGGCTTCAGGTTCATTTTTGTTCCCGTTCCAGATGCCAGTACCCCTCTGTAAATCCGTCCCCAGCTTGTGACCGCATTATCTAAATGGATAATGGGATCCTCCTATGGGATCCTGTCTATACCCAAAATACAGAAGACCTGCTCAAGGCTCTCCTATGCTGAGATCTTCTCTGACTCTCACAGAAGCCTAAAATTGGATGTGGCTCTTTCCCCAGAACGAGTCACCCACGGTTCTCTGTTGCAAGATTCATTGATACAGAAGGGATGTGGTTACAAAAAATTCCAGCAACTGAACTGTTTTCCCCTTTCGAACCAATATATCCTTCCTAACAGCCTTATCATCCCATGAACAAGCAGGTCTCTTCGAAGATAACAAAGAGTAGTGTTTCTCAACCTCAGCCACTCTAAGATGGGTGGACTTCAACTCCCAGAATCCCCCAACCAGCATGGCTGGTTGGGGGATTCTGGGAGTTGAAGTCCACCCATCTTAGTGTGGCTGAGGTTGAGAAACACTGACAAAGAGACTTGCAGCTAGCTGTGTACATCTGAAACCTGCCAGTATGAATCTGGGAACCAAGATATAGCTATGGCCAGTGACAAGACAGCCCCGCCCCACCCCAAATCTCTGGAATGAGATATTCCTGGTGCCAATTGCACTCCCCTTGCTCTCATCAGGCAATTTTTAATATGTTAATTGCCTGCTACAGTGTTTAATTATGTGTCTGCTGATTATGCTTGTATTGTGCAGGAAACAGAAGACAGGAGTTTTAGATATGTTTGCTGCCTTGAGGTGACCAAATATGTGTATTTTGAAAAAGCAGGATAAAAATATAATAATAATAATGATAATGATGATGATGATGATGATGATGATGATGCATATTAGTAGCCTTTTTTAAGGTACTTGGGAAAATCTAAGAACAGCTTGCATTTTTTAAAAAAATAAATAACTAGTTCTAAACAGCTGGATTGACGTGATCTTCCTGTTCACATTTCCTTACAGGTATTGACTGGCAGGTGCGGCCTCCAGCCACCAGAGTTCCTGCAGCTCAGAAGCCATCTTTAAATCGGACGGTTAATTTTAATACTTCTATTGCCAATTTGGTTACTCTGCGAGGGAAAGATGTGCAGAGTGCAGATCTGGGTAAGCAACTGCAGCCGGGAGAAGCAGTGAGGACAGGTGCTCTGTGGCTGCCAGCAACCACCTTTCCAGTCCAGCCTCTCCTACTTAGCTCCTTCCAGAAATAATGGGGCTTTTAGGCAATCGGGAAGTTACTGAAGGTATTGTCGGTAGATCGTGGGAAGACCATGTTAGTCCAAATACACAGGTTTTTTCCAGATTTAAGACACATAACCCCCAAGGGCCACTGTGTTGACTCAGTATTGAAACCCTGAAACAGGAGCATCTGTGGGAGGGCGGGGGGGTATCAAAAAGTCAAGATGGTGGCTCCAGTTCCACGGTCGTAGTTGCTATCTGGACCTTTTATTTTCTCCCCACCTCCAGTGGATACCTTTGCACCAAATCGCCTTGCAAAAGGAGGAGAACCCTCTAATGGTTAGCATCCTAATTAATTACCACCTAGTGATGCTCCAAGGTTTATGGAAAATAGACGTCCCCACCCTCTATGAAAAGGGTGAAAAAGAGCAGAGGAAAGAGCTAATCAACAACCATTAGAGACCAGTCAGTTACCAAAAATCAAACCCATTGCAAAAATCACTCTGCTAGAGATGGGTCAAACTAACACATATCAGTAACTGAGCAGTCTGCCGCTCTTTTTTTTTCCTTAATAGTAATTTTATGAAAGATTACAATTACATGCACTTCTGGTGAGGATTCATGGTGAACTAGATGTCTCTGAAGGAGCAGAGACGGCATCGGTGTCGACCGAGATCGGTGGCCAGAGAGTGATTTCCGACTGGCCAAGTCTCTCCGGATAAAGGAGGGATTGTGAGATTGTCCACATGTACTCCAGACAGCTGCTCCTTGTGAATAAACTGCAGGAGCTGAGGTTTCTGCAGTTAGCTGATGAGTTGAGCAGCTGGGAGTCGAGGGATTGCAACCAAGCTCATAGCCTGTAATGGCATGTGGGACCTGGGAGACGGGGGGGGGGGGGGAAGTGATGCTGCCTAGGGAACGGACAGATAAGAGGGAGCATAGCCCACAGCTGGATAATGGACAGGGCAAGAGGCTCAGAAGGGACTCTCCCTAGTTGTAAAGGAGATGGGGGGAGAGTTGTACTTTCAGACTTGCAAGATTCTATCAATGTAGCCTTACAATGAAGTAGAATTAGCTCACCTGGTTGCGTTTCCTGTCCAGTCTACCTGGCAAGGCTGACAAAGCCTCAGTGTGGCCTTATAGACACAAAGTACTGCCAAGCCTCATTTCTTAATCACTTTTGGAAATTGCTTTTTAACTACTTTTCAACTATTAAGAACCTTTTTCAATCGACAAGTTTTGTAACACGCACTGGGTGAGTTTCCTTTAATCCTTAGCAAAAGAAGTTTTAAAGATAAGTTTAAGGATTTTTTTTTTTTAATTGGAATGTGGAGTGCTTGGGGTTCTCTGAGCTTGGCTGTCCTCTTGCAGACATTTCGTTACCCGGCTAGGTAACATCTTCAGTGCTAGAAGGGAGTGGGGTTTCCTCTCTATTTATATACAGTGGCATGCCCTGCCAGTGTTGGTGGAGGTGTGGGTTTTGCTTTGTTTTATTTTTTCCCTCTGGTAGTTTCTTGATTAGGGTGTTGTTTACTGCTGATTGTATGCCTGGTGATAATCTTGGTGTTAATCTCTGCTTATCTGGGTGATGATTGCTGGTGAGGAGATGTTCTGGTCTTTTGTTTTCCTTTTTATTGTGTCTTTTGAATAGTGTGTAGATTTGTTTATCTCTGTGTGCCTGTTGATGGCTGTCTTGTCTGAATACCAAGCTTCCAGGAATTCCCTCACATTTCTGGATTTAGCTTGGTCTAAGATGCTTATAGTTTCTCAGTTGAAACTATGGTTGTTTCTCCATGTGTTGTGAGAATTTTCATCATGTCTTCTGACTGCTAGTTGGTGTTCATGGATGTGCTCTGCCAGTCTTCTGTCTGTCTGTCCTACATAGTGGCTGCCACGATCCTTACATTGCATGGTGTAGATGACTCCTGTTTTTCCTTCTTGGGCTACTGGGTCTTTTGGTTTGCTTAAGATGTTTTGAAGGGCTTTAGTTGGTTTGTGTGCTATGGAGATGCCATGTGGTTGTAATAGTCTGTTGGTAGTTTCTGAGACGTTTCTGATGTATGGCAGTGTTATCCTTTTTATAGCTTGCGTTGGTTGTGTTGTAGTAGGTTGAGTGGCCAGGCACTTTTTGATAAAGTTGCGCGGGAAATTGGTATAAACAGCACAAGGGTGATTAGAATGTTGATTTTGGAAAGTTAAAAATGGACTAAGGGTCCAGATGGATTTGAAATTAATCATCAGAATTCTTCCCATAGGAAAATGCTGTTTTTGAATTCTTAAATGACAACACGATAAGATGGGAATTTGAATGTTGGACACAAGAGGGAGCCGGAAGGCTAGGAATTACAATTAAAGGAGAAAAACACTTAAATTTGACTTACTAACATGGAATGGAGCAAAATACTTTAACATTGGATGTTTTGCAGGATATTTGTGAGCAAAGGATGCAGAAGTTAAAAAGAGACTGTTATCTGTTTAACTGTAATGTTTAATAAAATTATTAATTTCTTAATAAAGTTTAATAAACTAAATTAATTTATTTTATTTAATTCTTTAATAAAGTTTAATAAAATTACAACAGTAAAAACTAATACAAACTAAAAAATAAAAGAATAAAAAGAAAAAATAGAAGGTGCAGAAAAGAAAAAGGAGAAACAATAGAAAAGAAAGAAAAAATAAGAATATATTAAAGAAAAAGAAAAGAAATATATAAAGAAATTACTTTGCCCTTCAATACCACAAGTATAAACAATTTTAGTAACTTATCACCTTCTCATAAAATACAACAAATGATTTCTTCTTCCCATATTCCCTCTTTATAAACAAATCCATAAAACCTTGTCATTTCAGTCCTGATGTCAAAGTCCATTAAGGCTTACCAGCGATAACAACATCTCTATTTTAACCTTGGTGAAATAAACTGAATTTGTATTCCTTCCTTTTACTTCTAACGATCTTAATCTTTAGTCCCTTCAAATAATGTTGTAATGTTCCATTTTTTTCTTTGTCCCTTCTCACAACATTCTTCAAAACTTTAACAAGCCTCTTCTGTAAATTCTGTATAGGAAAATTATCCAGGTCATTCTTTTGGTTTGCTATTTGTATATCCTTTTTAAATGATTAAGACATCAGCTAGTTCCTTTTGTATATCCAGTGTAACATCTTTTTCAATGTTATTCTTGTAGCCTGTCATTTTTAAATCCACTTTCAAATCAGTCTTGATCTTGTCAGGTAAAACTTGTTCCTCTTCTATAGCATCTTTCTCAGCTGCTGTATATATTTATTTTTGTATTGTCTTTAATTGTTTTAGAATTGTTCACTGCCCAGAGTCACCTGGTTGAGATGGGCGGCTATAGAAATTAAACAAATAAATAAACAAATAAATATTTTAAACACAATCTATCTATAGAGACAGATGCTATTAAAATTAATTTCTGGGTCCATTGTTCAAAAATATCCTTCAGTGTGTCCAATGTTAAAATATTTTGCTTCATTCTATAATTGTGAGTTGAGTTTGAGTGTTCTTCTCCTTTAATTATAATCTTCAGTTCCATCTAGTTCCCTCTAGTGTCCAATTTTTAAAGACTTATGTTTTTTTTAAGACTTCAAAACAAAAGCATTTCCCATGGGAAGGATTCTTATAATTAATTCCAAAACCTTATTTCAAATTTTTATCTGGACCCTTACTCCATTTGTAACTTTCTAAAATCAAAGTTTGAATCACCCTTTTGCTATTTATTCCAAAAAAAGTGTTTAAGTTCTTAAACTTGTAGTTAACGTCTTTCGCTAAGGACTGAAGGAAACTCATCCAGTGCTGTATAAAACTTGTCGATCTGAAAGTTCCCATTAACTGAAAAGCAGTTGACAAGCAATTTCCGAAAGTGATTAGAAAAGAAAGCATGAAAATGTAATGTCCTTTTAAAGGTGCTGACTGCGGTTTGAGCAAGATGGCTATTCCCTCATCTCCCAGAGCTCTAAACCTCCGGAGACTGCTGTCTTGCTGTCTCCTCGCAAGGAGCAATCGTCTGGAGCATTGTGGGTGATCTTTCCTTGTCCAGAGAGGAATTGTGAAGAGCCGGTCTAATCACCAGCTCTTCATTCCGCCATGGTCCTTGGCTCCGCCTTTTGCAGAGCTGTCTTCGGTCCACCATTTCTTCTCTGGAAGTCCAGTAGTCTACCTCTCAACAGTGGTTAATCAGATGCTGTGGGATAGCTTCGCACAGTGTTTTTGTTAACTTTCTCTTCTTTTCTCTCGTAATCATCTATTGAACTGAGATAAAACTGGTGGTATATCCTGAGAGGGGCTTTATTGCATTTGAGGTTCTCATAAACTCGGCAAGTTGTGAGTGGAAACATAATCCTGACGTAAGGGGCACCCAAAGAGGAGTTTTTAAAGAAGGATGACTTACTCTTTGTACAGTATAAAGTTGCAGGCATTCCAGAGCCATGAGCACTGCAGAGAATTACTATTTCATGAGGGATAGAATGCTGAATCAATGGGACTTTTGAGAATTGTGTAATTTCAATTCCTATCCTGCCTGCAAGTGCTCTGTTTTAGAGAATTAGGCAAATTCATAGATGGATTAAAAAGAGCAGCCATTGATGTGCCCCTGTGAGATGTTGTGGGGCAGATAACAAGGGAGAGAAGTCGCTTTCAAACCTGATTCATTGGCTTCCCCAAAGCAGCTGTCTGGCCTGTGTAGGAAATCGCCTGGTTCCTTGGAAGGAACTCCTCTGATTTGCAATGCAAACTACTCCTGGGCAGTTAGCACATTTCCAGTTCAGCAAGGTTTTCCTCCCGTCCATTCCGTGACCCATTTTGCTGTCTCTCGGCTGGCCAACCTCGACCTATGGAAAACATGATGGACAGGATGGAGGTACCACTGAATTCTGTGGGCAAATCACTACAGCAGTGTTTCTCAACCTTGGCAGTATGTTGGCTGGGGAATTCTGGGGGTTGAAGTCCACATATCTTAAAGTTGCCAAGGTTGAGAAACGCTGCGTTAGAGTCATAGTTCCATTTGTATAGTGCTAAAAGTTCACAACCACTTGCTAGCTTAAACGGTGGAAAGTCAGATTAAAACCAGCTGGGGTGGAAAGGTCTTACAGACAGAAAAAGAGGGGGCCTGGCACAGCACTTCCCTCTCCACCCAGAGAGAATTGGCCAGTGGGGAAAAGAAGGTCGCTCAAGTCTTTTGTACCTGCTTGATCTTACTTCTGGAGCTCTTTAAAAGGAGCAAGACAGAAATATAATACAGGTAGTCCTCACTTACTGACCGCCTTGTGCAGCAACCATTTAAAGTTACGACAATGCTAAAAAAATAATGTAACCAATCCTCGCATTTACAACCATCGCAGTGTCCCGCAGTCATGTGATTGCCATTCGCATACTTCGCAACCAGCGTGCACTTTCACTTGTGACAAGCAGAGTTACTACAGAAGGCAGAAGTAAAATCATAAGTCACAGTCATGTGATTTTTTGCTTAGCGGCCGTGTCATTTCACTTAACAACCGAAGGGCAAGGTTGTGATTTTTATGCTTAGCAACCAAGTTGCCGGTTCCAGTTGTGGTCACTAAGTGAGGACTACCTGTAATCAGATCTAACATTGCACTTTCTTGCCTGTCACAGGTGGTTTCCAGGATCCAGCCTTGTATACTTCCTGGCTAAATTCTCTGCAGGCTTTGAGCATCTGGAAGACCCCAAGAGCCTTTAATAAGTATGAGAAGTCTGCGTCTTTAGTCAGCAATAGCCAATTTTTGCTCACCCCTCTCAATAGCCTAGTGGGCAAGGCTTGGAAAATGTTTGCTTCCAAGTAAGTTGAAAAGAAATTAATTGCTTGTTATTTCTCACTAATATGCAGTTGTTTTGGTGTGAGTGGGACCAGTGAAAGCACATTAACCACTCTGAACCTGGGAAGTATAAATTGGTGTATACAGAATCTGTGTTAATTTTTTAAATGTCTGAATAGTTTACATCTTCTAGCAACAAAGAACTGTATCTTGCAAGTTATTATCTGCTCAGTTTCTCTCTTTCCAAATAGTTTGTTCTGATGCTGTCATGGGGAAGGGAAAGGATGCTCCACTTTCTGATTATGTCAGCCCACGTTTCAGCTTGTTGTGAGGCAGGAGCAGCATGGCTTTGGGGGTCAGGGGCCATATAATATGTGGGGGGCAAAGTAGGGGCCACAGAGGTGGGACAGTAATGCAAAGAGTGTGGCCTCACTTGCATCAGGAGGGCTTAGAGTTTCAACCTTTTCTGGGGGTTGGAGAGCTTTGCTTTTTAAACTGGGCTAACCCTGGGTTAAGGTTTTTCTGCATTCCCCCACCTCAGAACATCATGCTCATTTTTAGTTGGAGAGGACTTCCAGGGATGGGGTGTTTTCTGCAGGTTGCCAGCCACCTTGTAGGATGAAGTTGGAGGGCTGGTCCAGTTTAGGAAGTGAGTAGACAACGGGGAAAGGAAGTCTTATCTCCAGTCGCACTCAGGATGTAAAAGTGCACCAATGTTTCTGGCTCTGAATCTAATCAAACTGAAACTAATCAAAACCAATGGATTGATTTTGTCCACAATCAATTGACGTCCCTTTACTTTCCCTCAGTCACGGATAATTTGAGTTGGGCCGGTACCTCTTGCTTACCGAAAGCTCTTGTTCATTCCACACAGGGCTTATATTCACCAGTATTCAAAATTTGGGATTGAAGACGATGACTTTCTGGGCTGTTTCACAACTTTGGAACAAGTGATTGCCAGCTACAGCAGCCTCTGATTTTCAAATCTATCTCTGGATGGTTTGGGACGGTATTTAAGTTTTTCAGTTCCAAAAAACAGGCGACAAGTACATAAGTACCGTATGCATTTCCGAGATGATCAAAAACATAATTAGGAAAGTATCGTGTGCCCATCCCAACGAAGCACATGGATTCTGCAGTGCCTTACAAATGCTGGAGCTTCCACACCTACGGAGGTCCCCTCCTAGAACTGGGGAGCTCCACATTCTCGGCGGAGGAAGTACATTCAGCGACAGGTACTTGAAACGGGACGGTGCGCTCAGCTTTGGATCACATCGGGCACAGCCAGTGATTGGAGAGAGCCCTTTTTTCATTCACTAGCATGTATATTTTCTACATTCCTAGTTTTATGTGTATTGAATTGAATATATAAATTAATTTATGGCATCTGCCGGAGTGAATACTCATTTTTCTTCCTACAGCAGCAACATGGGGTGGCTTAATTTGAGAAAAAGTGTCTTAACAGAGTTGCCCTGTTTGGGGAACGATTTGAGCTGTAATCATCTAGATTCTCGCCCCATACAAATCCAGGCCCCCCCTTTCTGCTGTTTTGAGATCAGCAAGAAATGAGGACTTTTTGGTTCTTCTACAGATCGAAAGAGATCCTTGGCAAGTGGAATTCTTTTTGGCTGCTGTGAAAAAAAAAAGTTTACATACAATTGTGATGTTTGTTTGTATCTCACAAGTCACTTGTTCACAAAGAATTCCAGCCCCATTATTTTGGGAGCAGGGAGAGAGCTTGAATGGAAATTATACTGTGATTATTGATTGATCAAGTAATCTGTTCCATGAAATAAAAGAATTAGATTATCCAGACAAACCCACCACCCATTTCCACCCTATGAAAAATTGCACAAAGTGCCAAGATTTATTTTCATGAAATGGAGGGGAACCTTTGTCAACTTGCTGGATTTTCCAAGAGTTGTGCTAAGTGGATAAATGTGGCTTTTTTCACAAAATGGACATTTGGGGATATTACACATCATTTGTAAATAATGAAATTACACATCATGAAATTAACCATTTTTATGTGTGTGTATAAAAATTCCATTTCACAACAGCAAAAATGTAGCAGACATTCATGCATACACTCCTGGGAGTCAAGTGGTACCACAGGTCTGACATATGTAGACGATGCAATGACACGCATGAAGTTGCCATGGATTCTATGAGATGCTTATGCATATAATTTAAATACTGCATCAACTCCTCTCGCAATCAAGATTATACTCAGTTCCAGCACTTACAGAAAATATTCCTTGATGTCTTCTTCAGCCACACCATCTGGCCTGCAAACCTCAACTGAAATACATCAAGAGAAGCCATTGATGGCCTCTAGTTTGATGCTCTCCACGTGTGTCAGGACAATTTTTCCACAAGTTTCTCGCCAGCATGGAAGGGCACCAGATTGGGGAAATAGATGCTCTAATGCTTGAGTATCAAGAAAAAGCATCCATAATACCAAAGTGGTTGCTAGCAAGCATCATATGTTGACAGTGCTTTCAGCATCTACCTTTTCTACAGAAATTCTCCAGTTCTTCATCAATCACTAGCAAGAGACCATATTCAAATCATTCACCAGTGTTCCTGGACCATATTCTTTCAAGGCCATGTGTCTCAGAATAGCATATGCTTTCAGAGCATTGGGAGTGGTAAAACCTAAGTCCAAAATGCTGGCAGATTCTTGCAGTATTCCACACGCACTCAGAAACACTCAGAAGACCTTTTTCAGTATACCAGTAAAACTGACCTGTATACCTATTTATTTTTATTTAATAGTTGCCCATTGTCCCGAGAACCTCTAAGCAGGTTACAAGCCATACCGTGAAATAGCAGTAAACCATACTTTAAAACCCTGAAAAATAATGAGATGCACCATGGAACAAAAGCATGCTGTAGCTATTAATGTTGAATGCTAGAATATAAAAAATCTGGTCTTTAACTGATGGGAAGAAACTGTGTTGAAGCCAGACTGGCATTTCAAAGTCAAATGCTGATGAACTCAGTGTTCAGGCTGCTGGTGGTAGAAAGAGCAAGGGGAATTACCTTGATGGAGATATGCAAGATCTGTTGCCTAAATAAAAGCTGAAACGTTTTTACATCCGGACCATCCAGATAATATTCGGAAGTGACTCAGGCAGACGCATCCCTAATTCATTGAGGTATAAGGGGGGGTGGAGGTCCAGCGCAATCAGACTTGCAAGATTGTTATTATAGCCCAGTGTTTCTCAACCTTGGCAATTTGAAGATGTGTGGACTTCAACTCCCAGAATTCCCCAGCCAGCATGGCTGGCTGGGGAATTTTGGGAGTTGAAGTCCACGCATCTTCAAGTTGCCAAGGTTGAGAGACACTGTTATAGCCAATCGTAGTAAAATTAGTTTTAGCCTTCCTGTGGAGTTGATTTCCTGATCTGGTCTACATGGTGGGGCCAACAGGTGTGCACTAAAAAAGGTGCTTTTTAAGGTATCAGGATCCTACACTGTTCAGGCCTTAAACATATCAGTAAAATTTGAGGAATGCGCAAGAATTAGATATTATGTTTGATAGCTTAACACACTACCACCTAGAAAACGATAAGAACATCACTCACCTTCAGCAAATGACACACTTTATATTATTCAACACAATGGCTGGGCTCCTCCATCTCCCTAAATTAAAATGTGCAATTTGTTTAGGTTTGGTTTACGATGTTGTGAACGCAGATGGTGTCTGTTAACCAAGTCTTAGCGTGTTGTTTGTACACAATAAACTGAAAAATTTGAAGGCATCTGGTAACACTTTTTCAGACTCATAAATTTTGTTTTATTAAAAGGCATAAACTTTTGTGAACTCCAGCTCACTGATTTTTGGCTGCCACATATTAACACGGCTCTCCTACAATAACCATGCTGGCTGGGGAATTCTGGAAGTTGAAGTCTACCCATCCTAAAGTGTCCAAGTTTGAAAAACACTGTTTTTCAATTTTTATGTTGTATTACTTCCACATAAGCTATAGACCAACCGAACCCCACACAACTTGCCTCCAGGCATCTTATTTTCCTTTCTTGTGTCCCATACAGATAGGACACAAGATGGCGCCCAGATTCCACTTACCTCTGTTGGAGAGCAATTGGATTTTACCTGGATCTGCTTCCAATGGCAATGAACAGCTTCAGGTTAATTGCAATTGACTATACATGAAAGGCGCTCCAGATCTGGCCCAATGCGTATTTAATGCCTGTCAAACCTTGTGTGGCACAGATTAACCCAATCAGGTGCCTTAGGTTGGACAAGATGACCCAGGATTTCTAATCCATTGGGAAGGCACCAGGTCAGCAAAGACCAGTATGAACCACATCCATATGTTAGAGAAATTATTTACAATCATGTCCATCCATAACTGAAATCAAGAAACATGGATGGAGAACTTCTAGGTCCATAGGCTGTTGAGCATTCTTCCTTGTCCAGAGTCCTACTGAGTTTTTTTTTAAGAAAACCAATTTTATTTAACTCATAGCAGAAAAGCACTAATAGGCACCAAGCTTGGAAAACAAGCTTCGTGCTTGACTGCAGCCTTAGTAGTTTCAACTCAAGGAAAATAGTGCCCAGGAGGGATGGGATGGGATGGGATGGGATGGGATGGGATGGGATGGGATGGGGGCCAAGCAGATAGGTCCTAAGGTTAAGGCACCTGGAACTCACATCCAGAGCTATCCATCTATATCCCAGCCTAGCTCTTGACAACTTCCTATCTCACTGACCCACCCATGATTGATAGCTTTCTACCTCATAAGATTTACACATCTGTGTGAGAGATTTTTTTTTTTTAAGCAGCCCTCCAAATTACAACATGGAAATCTAACCTTCAGCAAATCTGTCCCCTTCAGATCATTCCATCCATGGATTTATTTACTGGCAGCTATAAAACAGGGAACCCTGCTGGTGTTGGGTTACAACCCCATCATCTAAGCTGTCTGGGTTGATGGGGTTTGGAGTGCAGGCTGTCAGTCCTCACTCTTCCTTATAGAACCCATAATATTTTTTTTCTCTAATTAATATTGGTGTGTTTGAGGATGGAAGGATGGCGAAAACAAAGTGGTGGTTCCTCCTTCAACTAAGGAAATTTGATTAGCTCCTCCAATGCTCACCACGTAAATAGTAACATTTTAACTTTGTGGAGGTGTGTGTATGAAGTTAAATTTATTAGTATGCAAGTCCTGTCTTATTTAACAGTAATAAGTGTGCTCAAGGTTTTAGCTTCTGTAAGCACAGGAAATTTGGTCAGGAATTTTATGTGCATGACTGACTTCGCTGAAGAGGAATCTGGTAGCCCATTTTCCGACTTTGGACAAATTATATGCAAAGGCAGAAGCTTTTGTGAGCTACAGCTCACGTCATCAGATGCATGAAGTAGCTAGACTGATATAGGATTTAAACTGGGATGAGATGGGAGGGGAAGCGGGGAGAAGATGGTTTGTTCTGTCTGCAACTGAGAGTAAAGCATTTCAAGAGAAAGAATGGGGAAGGAGGGGGAAGAGTTTTTTCACTTCTCTGTTTGGGACAAGAGTAATTTAGCTAATCTGGGACCTGCATTTGACAGCTTATAAACTTCCAGGAAAGTGCATTCAGTGGTACAGCTGAAAGTTGTAACCTCAAACATAAAATGTTTAGCTGTTAAGAAAAAAAGTGCCATGCATTTTATGGTATATTATACCTTGTCATGCCCCCCTTCCCTCTTTTTTATCAACTAGAAATTTTGCCAAGGCCATTTCTGAAAAAAGCACCTTGTTACTCATAAAAAATGGAAGCGAATGATTGCACGGCACGTTTGGAATGAATGGACACTGTTATGCAAATGAACTGTAAGACACGTTGCCCAGATCGCTGAATCTTAAATGTGGGTTAACCAAACATAGTTCCTGTGTTTCTATAACATGCTCTGGCCTAAAGAAGTCAACCCCATGGTACCTTGAGAGGGAGGCCTGGTTCCCACAGCATGCTAAGGCAATGGCTCCCTCCCTACATAGATGATTGATTACGTGCCATCAAGCAGGTGTTGACTCTTACTGACCTCACAGATAGATTTTCTCCATGACAGTCTATCCCTAACCTGGCCTTTCAAGTCTCCCAACAATGCCCCCATCACTGCTGTAACTGAGTCCATCCATCTTGCTGCTGATCATCCTCTTCTTCTCTTTCCTCCCACCTTTCCCAGCATCAGAGCCTCCTCCATAGATCTGGGTCTTTGCATCATGTGTCCAAAGCAGGATAATTTGAACCTGGTCATTTGTGCCTCAAGTGAGAACTCTGGGCTGATTTGTTCAATGATCCACTTTTTTATTTTTTGGCTATCCCTGTAACAAAAGAACCACAAATAAACCAACTACACTTGAGCCTAAACTAGCACATTATACATTTTGGAGAAGTCACATTAAATACATGGCACTTTTTTGAGGCAAGGGATCTTTGAAGAGCAGGTGCTAGGATCAAATGAGAGGCACTTGGTGGCTCCATACTGAAACTGGATAGTGAACCTTTTGGTCTGATCCAGCAAAGCTGTTCTTCGGGCCCTGGAGAGCAACAAGATACTCTGCATTGTCTCCTCCAAACCAGTCTGCTGCCTTCACGGCTGGTGAAGGAACTGTCTCATCATCATGTTGGAGTCCTGTCAGCTTTTCTACACAGAATGAGGAGGGGGTGCCATCGTGTTTCTTTGCCTGCAGCAGGAAAAGGTCTTGGTTTGACCCTGATCGTTCGACAACAGAAGACATAAATTGCTAAAAGAAAGAACAAATCTCTCTCAACCCCTCGTCAAACCTGGCTTGGACATGTTGCCCTGGGAGGCCAACTTTTTCCTGGTTGAAGGCCACTCCAAATAATAATCAGTTGATGAAATAGTAATCATTATGTGGGTGGGGCAACACAGTTAAGAGCAAAGGTTTGGAGGTCCAGGGGAGGGTCTTCAAGGCTTTAAGGGCTGCCTTTCCTGTTGTCACCCATCTTGGGAAATAAGGAGCAGATTGCTAAAATGTAGTTGGGAGGGATAGGCTGGTGTACTGTTTGCTCTTCCTGGAGCAGCTATTGCAACCAGCAAAACTCCTCCTGGGAGCAGCTGTTTACCCTTCTGGTAAGAAAAGAAAGGAAGAGGAAATAAAACCTGCCTTTCTGCTGAGTCACAATGCCCTGTGACTAACTTATTTTGCTGCAAGAGAAAAGCAACTTGGAGATTGATGTCTGCCAGAAGTGAAGCCATGCCTGTTTTGAAAACTCAGCCATGGTGGGGAGGAGTGAAGCAGATAGTTAATGAATGGGTGCAAGAAAACATACCCTTTGAAGGGGAAAAGGTTCAGACCCATGTCACTGTACTGGAGAGGTGGATTTCACATCCACATTTGTCTGTTTTAGATACTGGGCTTTTGCTGCAAAATGTGGCAGAGGCAGAGAATGGATTTTGTTCTCTCCACCAAAAATTGACCCAAAGGCAGACCTTGTTTGGCTGGAGCTGGGGTAGCCAAAGAGTGGGAAAGCATTTCCCCACAAGAAAAGAGAGGATGGAGGAGACCTGGCTTGGCAGAAGTACATGTGAAAGCTATGCTTGTCTGGGTATCCTTGCTGATTACAAGTTAAACAGGAGCCAGCAGTGTGAGGCAGCTGCTGAAAAAGCAAATACTATCTTAACAGGAACACAGAATCCAGATCAAGGGAAGTAATTGTCCTACTCTGCTCTGCCCTGGTTAGACCCCATTTGGAGTCCTGGGCCCAGTTTGGGGCATCACCATTCAAAAAGGCCGGTGACAAATTGGAAGCCCTCAGAAGAGGACCAACGAGGTGGGGAAGGGTCTGGAACCCAAACCTTATGAGGAACGGTTAAGGAATCTGGGTATGTTTAGCACATACGAAAGATGACTAAGGGGAGATAGAATAGTGGTCTTCAAATATCTGCAGGGTTGTCACACAGAAGAGAGAGAGGAGAGAAGAGAACCAGCTAGTTAAAACTACAAGGAAGTTCTGGACTGTATGAGCTAGCAGCCCAGGAAGCAGGCTGTCACATGAAGCAATGAGTTCTCCTTCCTTAGAAGTCTTCAGACAGAGGCTGGATGGTCATGTATCAGAGATAATGTAGTGGATTCTGCACTGAGAATTGGACTACATGGCCTTTAAGGTTCCTTCCAACTCTATAATTCTGATTCTGTGGATGCCTACTGGAAGAGAGAGAGAGAGAAAGCAGCAGGAAATGTCTTAGAAACATCTATCTAGATCCTCATCTGCACAAGCTTTTGGCCAACAAAGAAGAGAAGCTTCTTCACTCATTGCTCATAATGGTGGCTTGAACCTGCAAAGGAATTCACCTGTTGGGTCTTCATCTGACCTGCAGTTGTTGAAAGAGTGGGGAGCTTAAGAGTGGGGAGAACAGTGGGGAGCTCAATGATTTTGGACTCAGGACTTAAAGTCTTTTTCAGGATTGGCTTTAGACAGCCAAATGTCTTCTTGAAATAAACACCACTTTGTTGCAGAATATAAACTAAGTAATGCTTGCTCTCTCTTGCTCGTACAAAGTTAACATAGGAAATAAGCTTTAAGGTACCCACCCAGCTCTCTACCCTCAATTATGACCATCCCCCTTAATTCACAGTGCCCGGTGACTAAAATTATCCCGTTTTGAGAATCTCAGGATCCATTGAACCATCAAGGAATGAAACAGGCCACGTTTGCACAACACGCTAATCCCCCTAACCCAACGAAGATTAGCAATTATCAAGCTTAGCACGCTATGGAAAAGCTGTTGCTGGAGCTTAAACCAACTTGGATAAGACTGGTGAAGAACATTTTCGCCTTGATCTCTAAATGGTCGTGTCTGGTTCCCCGCACACACACACACATCTCTATCTAGTCTCTAGAGCAGAAATGTCCATGGGAGGAGGGGACAGTCAAAAAAGGGAAGATGGTGACCACAGGATCAAAGCCCTGCCCCCTTTTTCCATGCAGGGCTTTCATCATACATTTGCAGCCACCATTTTCACATTTTTGACCTCCTCCCCACAGCACTCTTGCCCTGGGTTCCTGACCATCAACCCCAACTAGCTGCTTCATTTGGGACATGCCCCCCTCTTCCAAAGAAAAGTTCACCTTCAGCCGTGCTTCCACTCCTCCTCAATAGAGGCCCCTTTTTTTCCACCCTCCCCACAACTGCCTGCAGGTTGTTCTTCCTCTTTTCAGTGACTCATAATGAACCTCAGATAACACTCTTCTGTAGTGTTTTTTTTTATTCTTATTTATCGCTCCAGATTTTTTGCATAAAAACCGGCCTCTCGGTTTGCTGTCTTCTTGCACTCTTTCTTCCTGTTACTCATTCCCTCTTACAACCTCTCCCTTTCTCTTACACAACTTCCCCACCACCTTTTTTCCCCCAGGAGGGTGGGGAGAAATTGCCCAAGCAAGCAAAGTCAAACTCTCGGGTGAAGGAGCAGGAAAGAAAGAGAAAAGGCAGGTTTTTATGCAAACAGTGAGGGACACAGAGTGGATCCCACATCCAAATTAAAATAAACTTGGTCTGTGCTAATATTACAACAGCCAAACTCGAAATTCTCAGCTCGGTTTGGCAGCAGCAATCTAGCATCACACTTTGCACCAAATCAGGGTTAGCCTCACTATGGTTTGTCAAATAAGCCCAGCTTAATTGGGTTCACTCATATTAAGCCATCAGCTAGAGCTTACAAACCACAATGGCTGGCTATGCTAATCCTGAACTAAAGCAATTACATCATTGTCTAGCACTGAACCCAGTTTGCCTGCACTAAAGTCTCTTTAGTGGTGTGACCGGTAAACTCACCTCAACATGTTATTAACTAATAATATGAGTTAATTGTTAACTGTTAATGAGAAATTCTTCATCACTTAGTAACACAGAACCCGCTTTGCATTGCAAAGGTTCCAGGTTTTGCATGTAAGATCTACAGATGGTTTTCAGAAAACAGAAGCGATCGGGAGATAGTTGGTTTCAATGAGATTGCCACCTCTTTCGCAATGCAAATTATTCAGGCTTGAACAGGTCATAAGACTTGGCTTCTCACTGTGTAGAATCTGGAGAACTCACTGCCCCGGGTGAAGAGATGCTGCGTTCCTGAGATTGGGTTCCAAGTGGAACTTCAGACATTGCCTTGGGAAAAAGCCAACATTTCTTCAGACCTGACAACCCTACAATTCTGAAGTGGGCAAGGTTGTGAAAACTCCTCTGAGGTCATCTGTCAGTTCAGGGTTCAGTGTCATCAGTACGTGGATGATACCCAATTGTACATCTCAACCTCAGGCTGTGCAGGTGAAGCTGTCAATGTACTGACCCAGTTTCTGAACAGACGTCAGCTCAGTTGCACGTCCCCGTTCAAGACTAGGTGCAACTTGGGGGTCCTCCTGGACTCACAGCTACAGCTCAAAGAGCAGGTGGCAGCTGGAGCCAGGAGGGTCTTTGCACAGATTCATCTTGTCTTCCACTTGCACCCTTTCCTCAACTGGGAGGTCCTTCGGTTGGTCACTCGCACCCTAGTCACTTTGCAACTGGACTATTGTAATGCGCTCTACATGGGGCTGCCCTTGAAGACCATCCAGATGGTCCAAAATGATCCAAAATGAAGCAGTGTAAGAAGCAGCAGGCACTTCGCGCTACACTCATGGGTCATTGCTGCTGCACAAGCCTGTATTGGTTGCCAGCTGACTTCCAGGTGCAATTCAAGGGGCTGGTTGTCTCCTATGAAGGTTGTCTCCCTTCATGGCATAGGGCCTGCCTATTTGAGGGATCCAATCAATCACTCAGTCAATCAACTGCCCACTGAGGGCTTGTGCAAATTTTAGAGTGAAACCCAGAGTGAGTCGTCACAGGCCTTCCACTTTGACTGTCCAAAACTGATTGAGTCTTAACCAGCATTTCTCAACCTTGACAACTTGAAGAAGTCTGGACTCCAACTCCCAGAATCCTGGAAGTTGACGTCCACACATCTTCAAGTTGCCAAGGTTGAGAAACACTGGTGTAACCATCAAATAGCAACCCTTTCAGGCTAAAATGCTGGCAATCCTCCTTGGAGGCCCTAGTCTACTCTGGGCTAAGAGCTGCAGTGATGTCAATGCATGTCAGCAGAGGGCATGAAGTGAGGTGAAGGAGAAAGGAGAATCTGACAAGGAAAGTTCCAGGGGAACATCTAAACAGTGACGTGGCCCTAAGGCATTTCGAGACCAGTAATCTAACAGGGCAAAGGTCCTTCAGTTGCGTGTAAGACAAGTTAGCACACAAAGCCGGCCTAACCGTGTGTCAACTCAAGTCTTACAAATTTGTTTACATTATTAAGCCTTTCTTTTTTTTTCCAACTCTCTTTCTCTCTCTCCTTGTTCCTTTAAGGGTTTAAGTACTCTGGAACCAAGCCATTTGTGATGAATTTGAGTCCACAGCCATATCTCAGCTCAGCTGCTAAGAAGTTCCAGTAGCTTAGTCAGGAATGATTGATGAAAACCAACCTGATTTCGGTCTTTCCAAAGCCTGTTAACTGCTTCAACACTAGGACTTTCCCTTCATTTGAAAATGATTCATGTGGAGAGCCGGCAAGAAAGTTACAGATTTATTTCCTTTTAAATGCAACTTCCCACGATACCACATTTGGGACAACTGAAAACTTTGAACCAAACACGTGATCCTTGGCGATGCAAATTATCTGATATTCATTTTGGTTTTGGACTAGACAACTCAATTCTGGCTGAAGTGGAAAGAATCGGCCTGGTTTGAAATCTGTCAAAAAAAAAAAATGCAGTTGCCCACCGAAATGATCTTGTGGTTTGCAAAAGCTGAATTTGGAAATGACAGGTGGCCAGTAAGACTTGTGGATGGGCTATGTGGTCCTGAGCAGACATGCACGGGGGGGAGGATAAACCCACGTGCAGAAGCTGGGAAGATCTGTTGAGAGATTGTGGCTCTAACAGATGCCTGAATTTGACAAACCCCATTGCAGAAGTTGAAGTAGGAATCTTCGGATTCCTGGTTTTAATTAACCTCTCATCTTCTTAGAGACTGGGTTTCTGTGGCCCCCAACCAGGCACCCTGCAGTCATGCTGGGCTCCAGTTCCCATTATCCCTGGCCAGCACAGTAGGTGAAGCCTGGCAAAACTTGTCAGAAACTCAGCTTTCTGATGTCCAACCCTCAAGTGTATCCACAGGGAGAAGGGAGAGGAACTTAATACTGGTTTGGTTTTTTTGCCCATGGTTCTCTTAAAAGGCAGTTTTAGTTGAACCAAACCCAATCCATTTTAATTGCACATGTGAGTTTGGGCACCACCAGATAGATTTGAAATGGGAAAGCAAAGTGCCTGCCTCTAACGTGATCTTGATTGTCAAGGAAGTCTCTGGCCTCAAAATGGGCCCGTGTGTCTGTCTTCAAGTCAGTTTTTGACTCCTGGCAACTGCCTGGACAAGTCCCTGCAGTTTTCTTGGCAAGATTTTCAGAAGTGGTTTGCTATTGCCTCCTTCCCGGGGCTGAGAGAGGGTGACTGGCCCAAGGTCACCCACTGGCTTCATGCCTAATCAGGACTGGAACTCGTGTTCTCCTGGTTTCTAGCCTTTAACCACTACACCAACTGGCTGTCTTCAAAGTTTTCTTAGAAAACCAAAATGTTGTGCTTTCTTTTGAAGTGGACCCCCCTCTCCAAAAAGAGGAAAGGTAAGAGGGAAGGAGGGAATGTCCTGTGGAGAAGCAGGAGGAAGGGGCAGGGGACATCTCAATGGATCTAGACCCTGTACTTCATGGTGTCCTCTTGTGGCCTGTCTATTTTGTGAAAGAGTAAGCCAACCAAGTCGCTATTTTGTGAGGGCACCCACAACATGGTCACAACATTCCCAATGTCCTCACCAGAACAGAAGGGGAGGATCCCTGCATACGTGTGAGGAAATAATAAAACTCAGTCAGAATGGACTTTACCTTTTTCAATAGATCTTTCCAGTACAAAATGTATTATTCTTGAAGATTATTTGCAGCAATTTCCTCCACTCCTTCTCCCAGCAACCTGATAATCAGGTGCTATCACAAGCTGCAAACCACCTTTCTTCTGGACAAATTGTGGGGCACATGCCAACCAGGAAGTCCTGGAGGTTTGTCCAGGCAGCACTGATGTTCCCCATAAACAGCCTTTAAAGTTTCATTCTCAAGTCAGAAATAGCAGAGGAATAAACTCAGATTTTCCCCAAGTCTCTACCGGTGAATTTAAGGGCTCAACTACTTCTGGACTGAGAATGAAACTTTGTAGGCTGTGTGGGGGGAAATCTGAAATTGGAGAAGTGGCTTCTGCCGTGTATTAGGCGAGTTTCAAACCATATTAAAAACAAAAAACCCTTTGCAAGCATGTCTAACTGCCTTTGCTCAGTTTCTCACTGCCATTTCTGTTGTTGGCTTCCTGGGGCTCAGGACTCGGCCGGTAAGCCTTCTGGAGACCAAGAACTGGTTTGCTTCTAGCTCAGCAACAGAATCACAGCATTGGAAGAGGCCTTTGGGTCCTTGAATCCAGCCCTGCTCGGTGCACAAATGCCAAATAAAGTGTTCTGGACAGTTGACCCCCTAGCTTCTGCTTGGACACCTCCAGAGACGGGGAACTAGCCCCCTCTTGGGGTCACTGGTTCCACTGTCAAATCACTCTTAGTCTCAGGATACCTTTTTCCTAAATTTCTACCAGAATCTGCTTTCCTGTAAGTTAAGGCTGTAATTCCACATTGTGCGTTCTGGAGTGAAGAACAGGCTCTCGGCCTATTTCTTTGTATCACCCTTCCGAGTTCGCCAGGGTCTGACCAAAGCAGAATAAATTGGAACAAGGATTTTCAGTGGTCTGGAAACCATGTGTCTGTTGAGGCAGCCTAAAATTGTCTTTGCCGTTTTTGCAGCTATGGTAGACGGCTGGCTTATAGGCAGGTGACAATCAACTATTGTTCTAAGGGTTATGATCTTTTTCACAAGTACCACTATCAAGCCAGCCATCCCCCTTTATTTGTGTGCTAATCAGTATAATTTACAGAATTGAGTCCCCAAAGTGAGGCAACTACAAAACCAATACATCTACCTTTAGAGCAGCTTGAATGATCAAACAGAAGACGCAATGAGAGAAATTCTCAGTATGGAATCAGAATGATTTGGAAATAAGTACCTCATTACACCAAAAAATGCAATTTATTTTGCTTTATTTGATTCACCAGCAAGGCATTTATTTGCATGTTTATAAAGTTCTGCAGATCCTCTACATTTTTGCTTACTTGTTTAGTAACCCAGAGGCATTCTTCTTCCCCGTGTATTCTTGCATTTAATTGGAAAGAGGCACATCAATCAGAATAGAAAAGTGAACACTGAGCACAACCCCACACTTACAGGGAATCTATCTCCATAAATACACATTGAGATATCCACAAACATCCAATTATTCTGAAGATTGATAACTGAATTATTCTATAAGAACTGCTGCACCGTAAATCATCATCTCGGTACTTTTTAAAGTTTGCAGGCCTTTGTTGAGATGCTAAGCAAGTGGTGTGTTGATAAAGTTGGGAAAACAGAAGATGGATTCATGCACGAACAGCTAATAATAAAAATGATCATCCTCTCCTTTTCGTTCCACCCATCAGCCACAGCTTCAGGCGGTTTTGTTCCAAGATGCTACTGGCTTGTGCTAGATCACCCTTACCCAACTCCCTGCCCTCCACAATCTCCATCATCCCCAGCCAGTATGGCTTTTGCAGGACGATACCCCAAGATGGGGAAGGCTAGTTTCAGCAATTAACAGGAGACTGGAAGAAAAATGAAAACCATTCCAGAAGTCCCACTGCCTGGCTAACTATTCTGTGACCTGGTCTTTAATGAAAAAACTTCTATGGGTTACACATACTTCCACATAAAAAAAAAAAAAAATGCAAACATCCTACATGTCAAAAATTGACGGCTCAAGGCAATGCAGGCATAATAAACAAAGAGCGAGCAAACTTGAAAATGGAACAAGTTTTAAATTTGGGAACTACAAAACGTACTTATACCACGGATTCAACTGCTACTTCCTTTTTTCACATATTGGCTAATTGGGTGCACAATTCTTCAAAAGACTGTTGGTTTTTGGTTGAGTGTTTGTAAAGGAAACCATGGAAGATCAATGACAACTTTCAACGCATACCAACATTGGGGGTCTGAGGGCTAGGGAGAAGATTGCTGAAGAGCCTCTATGGGGACACCAGGTCAAAAGTGCTGGACTGAAATCTTACTGGGAACTAACTACAGTGCATTGCTGGCTTGCATCAAACCTGAAACCCAGAGCCTGTATTCTAAAGCCATGGAGGGTGACCATGAAATGCCGTGCATGGAGATTGTTTCCATAATATTTCCTTCCTACTGTCTCTTCTGGAGGACCCTACCCCCACACCGCTTAGAGTAGTATTTTCAGAGCATATGAAAATATGCTTCAGGAAAGAGTAGGGGAACTGAGCAAGTCCCTAGCACCATTTTGCACAGTAGAGAGAAGTTGGGAGAAATCTGGGCTCAATTTACTGACGCAGAACTTCTCCTCCAGCTCTGAGCAATGGACGTCTTTTTTTCTTGCTCAACTGTTTCTGAGGACATCTTATTCCACCCACCGCACCAACGCAGGGCTTCTTGCCCTCTGGAAACATACCTGCCGAAAGAGCTTGAGCAACATTGAACCAAATGCACCTCAGTGATCAACGTGAAGGGCCCAAGTGATGATTAGATATCCAAGGATGTCCGCTTCTTAAAATGCAAATGTCAAGCAGCAGCCGGAGGTTGGACAAACAGGTTGGGGATGGATGGATGGATGGTCACAGTCAAGATGAAAGATACCAAAATGTCAGACAGCCTACCGACTGTTGTTGCCATGACATCCAACAGTCAACATCAGTCTGATAAGCTATCCGACAGAAAGGTACAAGCCACGGAGGTGTCACAATGCTAGACAGGCAGACGGGTAGGCAGACGGGGGTAACACGAGTGGAGAAGATGGGAGACATACAACTTGCTTGACCGTATGGAGAAAGGGCCTGTCTGCCAGAAACCCAGCTGGTTCTCAGAGGCATTATGACCACCCATAAGGCAACATAAAACAGGACTGGGTGAGACAAAGCACCCCCTGCAGTCAACTGACTTGATTAGCCGAGACTAATAACACCCTTAGAAAGGAAACCATTTCCCCCCAGGCACCACTATCAGCTCTGATTCTGTTCTGGCAAAGTTCTGAAGAAGTTCCTCAGCAAAGCAGGGACTTCTGTTCTACATGCTGGGAGAGAGCAGGTGTTTTAAAGACAGGGAGGGGAAAGTTTTGAAACCTTTGGAGGGGAGGCATCACTCCGCATCACAGTGCCAGAAAGGAGAGGTCATTCTTTGGGCATCAAAGAATCCAGATCCCCAACCAAGCACAACAATCTATGAGCAAAGCTACGACATCCCATCCACACTTTGGAAATGAGCATGGTCTCCTTTCTAGGAACACCGAGAGTGCCTTCTTTTGAATCTGCCCGTTGATGTTCCTTGAGATCAGGGCTGAACTCCCTGGTGACAACTTCCAGCATTTCAGGGACGGCAGACACTCAAAACGAAGCAAATAAGCTGCTTTGTAATCACTATTCTTTTTCTTTTAACAAAAAGAGGCACCTTTGTTAAAGTATCTTTGAATGTTTATTCCAGTTACCTTTCCTGTACCTTACAAACCACCTTCTTGTGCATTTCCTAATAGCGCTCTGGAAACACTGCAAGAGTTAACCATTAAAAAATTCAACACAAGAATACCCTGGGTATTGGGCTACGTGTCAGTTAAATAAATAAAAATAACTGAACAGTGTCAAGGTCCACACTTTCTATTTCCTTTATCTGAGCAAGGAGTTCTTGGGAAAATCCAAGAACTAAAAGCTCCAAAGGAGCATAGCGAGCATTCGACAACAACAGGGGCTGGTAGATGGTGCAGGGGAACTAAAAAAAAGGGAGGGGGGTTAACAAAAACACAAAAAGGGGAAGGACTGGGGATAGTTTTAAAAGACCAAAACAGGGAGGTCTGGAATGATCTGAGATGGTAACTTAATGCCCTTCTAAATAGGCCCAAAGAAAAGAAGAATTAGATGACACCCCCCCAGCAACCTCTCCATGAACATGAAATGGGGAATTTCCAGATGTTCTTCAAAGGGCCACGCCCGCAGCTAGTAAATCTAAGACTAGTCAGATTAAGACTAGGATGGTTTTGCACCCCCCAGGGACAGAGTGGTCCATCTTGAACATTAAACGTCATGGCCAGTAGCACTAAAAGTTACGGAGGGCAAGGTACTTTTCTTTAAAAATAAGAAAAAGTAAAGAAAAAAAAAATCAACCCAGCCACGTAGTGCTTTTGGAAGTGGGAAAGCATAAATCAAGAAATTAATTTAAATTTAAAGAAGGGTACATCTATTACCTTTAACGTAGAGACGGTGGTCCATGAGAACTCGTTACTAATGGCAGAGTTACTTTAAAAAAGAGCAGTATTCCAAAAACAAAAGATTCCACCCCCACCCCACCCCGAACCCCTGTCCCTCCTTTGCAAATTAGTATTATTTTTTTTAAATGCAAGGCTGGTTATTCCAGTGGAATTTGGGGTCCATCACTCCCTTTCCCACTCCAGCTCATTTAGTTTTCTCCTCAGAGTGCATATGTTGCTGGAGACGCTTGGCGTAACTTTGGGCCGTGGAGTTAATAATGGATAAGACAAAGTAGCACACCATGACTATAACCAATTTTTCAAACATCCACGAGAGCCAGTTTTCACCCTGCAGAAAACATGACAAGAGGAAGGAGGAGAGAGAAAAAGAAGATCAACATTAGGGTCATGCGTGTTTCAAAATATCGCATAGGCTGATGGGAGGTACCCATCTTCTTTCACTCCCCAACTTAGGTTCATGGGGCAACAAGTCAAATTCGCTAGGCTCTTCGGTGTGGCGGAGGTCATGTCCTCCCCCACAATACCCCATGTAGATGGTCCTGGGTTCAATCCTGGGATTTCCAGTTACAAGGGTTGGTTGGGTGGTAGAACTTTTAGCAGCGAGACACAATGCAGGGGCAGATGACCAATGACCAAATCTATTACTGGAAAGACTTAAATGCTCTTTTGTAGGGAAGATGAGTAATGGTGGGTGAGCTTATCCCTCTGGGAAGCTGATTTGGTTTACTCAGTTTCTCAAGAATAATGTGGGAGTATCAGTCTAACACAATAGGTTGGCAGTGGTGCTCCCAGTATCTCAGATGCTTTTAAGTGGAGTCCCCCAAGGGCAGCGATTCTGGCCCCTGTTTGAAAACCGCTTCTATAATTGATAAACAGGTATGTCTGCGTAAGATGATGGGAGTTGCTGCAAAACTAACGTGGTTCTCAGTCCCACTTTGAAAGTCCCAATTGGAGAACAGCCTGCCCTCCTCCCTTGGCTGAACTCTGCCCTCTGCCCTCCTCCCTTGGTTGAACTCTGGCATCAGTTTAAAAAAATTCACCCTCGGAATCAGAAAAGTAATATCAGTCATCAGGAGGGGGAATAGTAATGGGAGAGCTTTTGAGAGAAGTCTTCTCAACTCAAAGGTTCTCCTTTGAAACACAAGAGGGCAGCGGTGAGCAGTGAATTTAAAAAGTAAGACTAAAAATCACATTTTCCCATAGTTTCCTAAAACCGGTTTGCTTTTCCTCTTGAACGCCTACCTTCTGAAGATGAAATAAGGTGGGACAGGCAAGGAGGAAAGAAATACAGGAACGCTCTTCAACCAAACTCATGTATGGCTAATGAATCTTTCAAGGATTGCATTAAGGAGATTTTCACTGGAGCGCCCCAGATTTTACTCATACCCTATTCACAATATTCTCCTTAAGACAGCCAATTCCTTAACATGGTTTCCTTCTAGCAGCTGGCCACTAGGAAACTTTGCCTGCTGTTCAGACAGCTTTGCTGTCTTCCTTTATGCAACCAGGAAGCCCAATCTCAGCAAAAGGGGGACGGGGGTGGTGGGGGAGGAAGGGGTGACCCAAAGACATTTGGGAAAGAAAACAAGGTGAGATTTCTTACCTGGGGTGCTTCGTTGGCTCTGCTACGCAGCTTTATCCGCTGAGCTTCCAAGTACTCTTGAAAAGGCTTTTGGAGCAACGCACCGATGCTGGGCACAGAGCTATTTGCGAGTGGGCCCCCAAGTTGCACGCGAGGCCAAGCATTTGGGGAAGGGGGGAGGAGAAGGGGGAAGGGAAAAGAGAGAGCACAGGACACATGAATTGAGGAGGGAGAGGAACTTACCAAACGAAAGCTAAAACGGGAGAAAAATCAACCCTAGTTGAGGGGAGGGGGGTTGCTCGGAAGAGAGAAAACAGCACGGGCTCTCTTTCAGCTGGTGTAAAAGCATGGCGTGTGTCCCTAAAAATAGGGGGGGGGGGAAGGAAAGAAAAGCAGCCAAGAAAAGAAAAGGAAGCCAAAAGGAGTGGGGGGGAAAAAAAGGCTTTTGGCAGCCAGTTGGCAAGCCTGGATGAAGCCCCAGCAGGGCGCAGAGAAAGATCTGAAGGTCCAGGCTGGAACTTCCTGAACCGGGGCTGTCTGTGCGCCAGGCCAGTGCCGGGTGGCGGCGTTGGAAGAGGGTGACTTCCGAGAAGTCCCAACCATTTATCACCCAGGGTTCCTGTAAGAACTGGTTTGAACCGATTAGCAAGGAAATGACTTGGCTGGTGTCAGTCGCCCCGTTTAAAAAAGAAACTGCCCGCCTCCCCCTGGTGACTTGCCCCCATCCTCCCCAAAAGAGGCGGACCTCGACCAGACCAAGTCCTTATTAGGACAACTCCTGCGTCATCCACCCAACGCCCCCAGGGCCTTATCCAAAAAAGAATGCATTCCCCAGCTCCAGAAAGGTACCTCCCATCAAAAGTCAGGCAATTAAAAAAAAAAGAAAGGGGGGGGCAAGAAAAAGAGAGAGGAAGGAGGAGGAAAAAGAAAAGGTGATCGATTAACAAAGGACCTTGGCTTCTGAATCATGCCGGGCTGCAGTGCGCTCCCACACCTTGTGCTGACCGCTTTTCCCTAGATAGGAAGAGTGCTGCTTTCTCGAAAATAAGAGGGGTCTGGCAGAGAGCCGCCTTCGCTCGGTGCCCAGGAAAAGCTGGGATCTGCACCGGGAGCCAAAAAGGGGTCAATGACATACTTGGCAAGGATTGTGAGCAGGGTGGGGGTGGGGAGTGTTTTTCTCTACTATCATATCCCCCCCCCCCAACAGCCAGGATCAGGCCAAAGCAGGTATCGGCCCATGTCTGCCCCACCACCACGAAGCAAAGAACGGGCTCCCTCCAGCCTCATCGGCAACGTGCCGTTTAAGAGGCGAGAAAAACGGGGAGGCGTGGGGAGAGCCAGAGACGGAGGAACGCTGGCCTTTGGCGGGCAGGGGCCTTCCAGCAGGTTGGCCACGGATGATAGGATCTGTCATCCAACACGCTTGGAAACCTGGCCCATTGATTAGATACAGCGTCCAGAGTTGCACTGGGACCTGGCTTCAGATCCACATCCTGCCCCAAACCTCACTGCCCTGAACATTGCACTTTTCGGCTTTCCTCTTTCGGGGGATTTCTAGAAGCCTAAAAGGGGGATTGGAGGGGCAGGGAGCAAATTTCCAACCACTCACCTGCTTGCAGGTGGGCAAAATATAAAAAGGGTCTCAGTGAAATTAGATTATTGCTCCCTTTATTACCATTACACTCTCCTGTCAAAGGCACGTAAAGGTCTGAAAAGCGCATGCGCGCGCAGGCACGCTATAAACAGAAAACCAAAGACTAAACAAACCCAGACAACATTGCAACTATTTCTTATATTTCTTTAAAATAACTAAGATCAGTGTCTGGAGATCCAGATTTTTGGGGATGGGGAAGAAGTTGTTGTTTTTGTTTTAAAATATGTATGTTATCCTCACTCTTTTAATAAGATACATATGTAAAAGCACCTCTATAAATTCAGTTCTTTTACCTTACTGGAAAGTTTAAGACAACTAGCTTGTCCTAACATGGACTCGACTGTTTGGGGCATTTGGGGTGGGGGTAGATGGGGAGGGTATATCCTGAAACAAAAAAATCCACCCCAACAGCCGGTCCCCAATTTATATTGTGAATTGTTCATCAACCCTTGAAAAACAGAATTTTATAATGTAGCATACGATTTCTTTTTTAAGGGGCCAAGTGATCCTCACTTAGAGAATTGGAGACCTGTCCCCAAACGTTTACCCTGTTCCTCAACATTACCATTTTTAAGGGCAATGTCATGAAAAGAAGAGTGATATCATATTAGGAAATTCTGTCACTTTATAGACACCCCTCCCCTCCCTAAAAAATCAAGATTCATCATTCTGGTATGATCCTCTGCAAAAAGATGACCAGAAAAACGAGTCATCTTTTTCAGACCAATCTGCACTGGAGTAAAGTTTTCAGATGACACAGAATCCCAACAAGGGAAAAGGTTCAAACTTTCAAAGAGAGTCAACAGATCCCTAGATAAGAAATGCCCAGACAATGAGTGTTAAACGAATGACAAAATGCTACTCATCTCTTTTCACCGTAAGGGCTTAAACCGACTCCCCTCGAAATTTAACTGCAGAACAAGTACAGAACAACATTCAAGATTCAATCGGGTAAGGCTGGTTTCTTATGCAACAATTCACCTTTTATTCTCTCTTTTATAACTCTCTTTCCGGTAATCGAACATGCCATAAAATGATCATCTTTTGAATCAGCTGCGTAGTATATGTTTTAAAAGGTTATTCTGGGAAACTTGGAGTAAGCTTATGTATTTATACAACCATGTTAACTACTGAAAGTTTGCTATTTTTAATATCGGGGGGGGGGGAAGCAACGCTTCTTAAAAAAATGTTAAAATGTTGTAGTTTCTCTTTTCTCAAGTTGGTCGTTTTAATCTCCTGCTTCTGGCACTAATTGCGGATTATTCATTAAGGGTCAGAGCTTTGGATATCTAATTTCTCGTTTATGCAATAATATTTCAGAACACCATAGCAAATATGCAAGCAGCTGAAATCTGTTTCTGTTATCTAATGAAAGGAAAATTAAAAAAAAACATATTTCTGCTCTTTTGAAAAAATGTTTTACAAAGGCAGCAAATGGAAGCTCTTAAGCTGGGTTCCCTTGAAAGGCAGACCATGGGGAGGGGGGACATTTGAAAAGGACTGCATATTAATATAATTTATACACTGCTATAGCTGGGCAAAGATTTTTTTGCAAATCACAGGAGACTGGGACTTGCTCCCCCACCATCTAGAGGTAGCAGCTCCCTCAGCTACAATTCTCCAGAAACCTGCTTTTTATTGTGACTATCAAGAACTGCAGCCCCAATATGTGCCTTTTAAAAATAAGTACTTCCCTGACCAAATTCCAGCTTTCGAGTGGCTTTTAAAAATTAAATAAAGAAAAATGTGGGGTGAAGCAATCTTCAGAATGAAGTTTAGCTGACTGACAATATGGTTTTTGACTTCGCTTGTTTTTTGACTTCACCTGGGGCTATCACCCACCTGGTGCAAACGTTTCTCAACTTTTGCTAATGAACTAATATTCAAAGCAAAGGCAAGATGCTGTTCATAGAAAATGACTGAGTCAGAGGACATGAAGTACAAATCCATTATCTGATTTACAGACACACGGTCTATAAAGGCTTCAACCCGGAGAACTTTTCTGCATTTTACTGAAATTATTCATTTTTATAATTTATAAAATTGGCTTTTGGCCCACAGGGGATTCCTGCTAACGCTCCTAGAAATTCCAGCAAGTTTCTTTCTTTCTGCACTTACGGACTTCCTTTAATTAGGCAGAGCCCAGTTAAAAAAATAAATGTGCATCTATCTGTTAGACATCAACCGAGGTAAAAATTATGTTATGGCTTTCAAACTTATTTCAAATTTCACAAGAAGAAAATGGGCATAGATAAATGGCATAAATTTTTGATTAAAATATCTGTGCATGGCAAATACAGTTCAGGTACTACAAATGACTTTGGGATCGAGAATGAGAGGCTCGGGGAAATGGATGTACAATACTTGCCCAATCCTGAAGAATAAGTTGAATCTGATTCAAGGACTTATTCTCAGACAAGTGGAAAAAGCAAATGTACATAAAATTGCACCTTCAAGTCTACAGTTCTAAGAAAAAGCACAGCTGTAATCCCACCAGTTATGACTCTTGAGTTCAGGGGAAAACTTTTATACTTCAACTTTCTATAATATTCCTAAACTGCAAGTCCTATTAGGAGAAATGGGGCTTAATTCTATAGAACGGGGGTATAATTGTACCAAATGACAATCCTTAACATTTGTATATGTATATGACTGGACTTTATTTTCTGATCCTCTCTTGAAATATAACATATGGACTGTAAATGCAATCCCAAGTTTCAGATACAGAAGCTCCTAAAATCAAAATAGCCTGCTTAAATTTTTTGGGGCTGCAATTTGTTGAATATGTCATAATTTTAAAACATTCTCTGATATGACCCTAATTTTATAAAAATGGATGGACATATAAATAAATGTGAGTTTGCACTTTTTTGGTACTTCTTGGATATTTGTGCTTTAAGGACCGTAAAAATCCAGTTTAAAAACGAGCAAGAGATAAGTGTACTTTCTTTTAAAAGTGTATTTCGTATTTTGAACTCTATAGTGTAGTGATTAAAACTATTTTCTAATTAAAAAATGGTTTTCTAAAACACAAATCCTTACATAAATGACTAATAATTTTCTGAATCATTTGTTTTCCGTCACAAAGCTTTGTCACTGGGGTGAATGCCGGGTGCCACACATTTTCATTCTGTCCTTTGGCATTAATCTCCACATTTGCATATAAAAGCCTTAAGAATCTAAATTTGAAAAATGCCACTGACACTCTCCAACCTTTGAAAAGAATTGCCTATTTCACTTTCACCGATGACACAAGAGAAAGAGTTTTCAGATCCCATTCAGTCTGTTCCATGCAATGGTTGTGTACACATTTCAATTTCTCTCCCGGAGAAGAGGAGGAATTGAACACTCTCTGCTTCTGGAAGCAGTGTGTCGTAAATTATCGCATTAGTTATCCTCTTCTTCCTCCAAGCTCAAGGCTCTACAAACAGATTCCTAACCAACATTTTCCTCAGAACAATCCTGTGAGGTAGCCTATGGAGGAAAAACAGTCACCCAAGGTGCTCCCTGTTTGAACAGGTATTCAGCTCCTCATCTCCCCAACCAAGAACAATATCCTCTCTTCTCCTTCACGCTCCACAAACAGATAAACCATTCTCTTCCAGGTATTATCTGCTTTGATTGTTAGCTGAGATATAAAACACTGGGACACAAAGTCAAGGCAAATGACGTTTTCTCCACGGCCACCACCCTTCTGGGATCCAAGCACCAGCTCAGAGACCTTTACATTTTCAAGCTGCAAAAATGCCCAGGTAAAAACATCCCCGGGACTCAAAACAAACCGAAAGTAGTTATTCCAGGTGAATTGCAAGGTCATGAGGACATGCCTTAACACCCCTGAGTGCTTTTCCATGAAACCTTCAGGATTACCGCTGTCCCTCTGGCTGGGGACTGGGGGTTTCGGAGTGCTCTTTAGGGTAACACCACACAGGGTTAACAATCCTACCTTGCCACATTTCCTTGTCTTAGTCAGAGGCTACCTCCACGTTGTTCAACGGTACAACTCTAAATCTCAAGAACCACAAAGCCTACTTGCGAGCCAGCAGCTCTGCCCTGTCGAGAAGGCACCCTGCTCAGCCCGGTGCTTTGCCTGCAGGGAGAAATTCTGTTCCTTTCCCCCTTCCCTTGCAATGCGCGTTATGCTTGCAGGCTTGAGCATCTCCCTTAGCTCGGGTTCATCATCCTGCAGTCCAGCTTAATCTACAATTCTAAGGGGACAAATTTAAAACACAGCATTACCAGCCCTCAGGAGGATGCTAAACCCAGGGAGGGGGTGCCCATGTCCCGTCCAGGTTTATCTGCTCTCAGACCACATCACTGCTCCTGTCTGCTTTAGCTCCTCTTTCTATCTCACATTGGATCATCTTCTATTTTGTGTCCTCTTGTCAACATTTCCTTTTAAACTTTCTCCTCCTTTCCCTCTGATCCCCCTTTCCCCTTCAGGTCATGGCTCAGGAGCCCCCATCACCTGTCAATACGGAAGCATTGTTTTAAAAAACGAAAGAATTCTTTAGCTACAGTTTCAAATGCTTGTAGAGAAGAAATGGAGATCACGAATTCAGAACTCAGAGTCTGCATCAAAATACGCATTAGAGTAGGAATGTAACAAGGTTTGAACTGGGGACACAACCAGACAGTCACATGAAAATGCTTTCCTCCAATCTTTGAAATGACAGAAAAAAATTGCCAGCGTAAAATTTGCTGCTCTAATCGTCGAACCCTATAAGAAAGCAATTGATGGATTTCCTCCTTGTACCAAGCATCACCTGCCAGTAGGAAAACCAGCCACCGATCTCTCTTCCTAATCCGTGGGTGAACAAAGGTGGTTATTACAATGGCTGGTTTAGCCTTTCTAATAGCCACCCACGCTCACCCAACCAGCAGTGTGGGAGCAGAGCAAAGGTGTGTTCAGGGAATGCCCCAGTGCTCCTGCTCGACACACCTCCTCATTCATGCCTGTGACCTGCCAACCCGGCTACTTATAAGACGGGTCTAGTGCTTGCCTGAAAGAGCACTAAACCCATGTTCAGAAATAGCCTGGCTGATAGGTTGCAGGGTGAGATGGAAAGGAAGGAGCTCAACGCCACTGCAGTCAAGCTACATTTCTGTCCTTGACTAATGCTGTAAGGCAGTGTTTCTTAAAGTGTGGTCCGAGGACCCCCGGGGGTCCCCCAAGACCTCTCAGGGGTTTGTGAAATCAAAACTATTTGCCAGATATTGAAGATATTTGCAAAAATTTAAAACAATGTAACTCTTTTCATAATTATTTTTATTTATTAAAAAAATACAGGTGTTTTAAAGTATTTCATGTAGGCTAATTTCTAATGGATTGAATATTGTTATTTTTACACGATTCAATAAATAAATATTCTACAGACGCCTCAATTTTAATTTTTAATATGGTAAGTATTGATAAATATAGCCCATACAAACAAAAGCTCTGTTGGGATCCTCCATAATTTTTAAAAGTGAGAAGGGGAAGCAAAAAGTTTAAGAAGCATTGCAGTAAGGGAATGACAGTCTGGTGGAAAATGACCAAGAAGTTCAGTTCTGACTTTGTAGTTAGTACCTGGAAGTAATCAGGGAACAGCCACGGAGAATATACAATTGTGACAGGCCCATGCTAACGACACTCTTCATTGTGGCACATACTGTAGTTCTGCTGAAGCAGGAATAGAGTAGACAAAATGGTGCTATTCTCACCAGATAACAGTAACAGTAAAAAGTGTGGCCACACAAAATCTTTGTTGGCAAAAGCAATGGAAAATCTAAAATGTACCAATGGTGACAGAATGAGCAACACACAGTGGGCAGAACCTGGCTTTTTCCTGGTTTAAATTTATCTTCTATACAGTACAGGACTAACGTTCTGTGCGGTGTTTCTCAACTTCAGCCACTTCAAGATGTGTGGACTCCAACTCCCAGAATTCCCCAGCCAGCATGAAGCCCATGCATCTTGAAGTGGTTGAGGTTGAGAAACACTGTGTTAAAGAGAGACTGAACAGATGAAGCACTCTTTCAAAAGAGCACTAAACCCATGTTCATAAGGATCCCTGTAAGACCTACAAGTGTTGAGCAATAGGTGGATCAAAAGGCTGATGTTGTGACCCAGCATGACTGATTTTAAACAACGGCCTCTATCTTACTCCAATGCCAGTAGTCCCACCTACAGAGTCTTTTCTGCTAGGCAAAAAGAACCACATCATAGGAATTGAAACATCCTACACATTGGGGCTCCTCAACCTTGGTGACTTGAAGATGTGTGGACTTCAACTCCCAGAATTGCCCAGGGGAATTCTGGGAGTTGAAGTCCACACATCTTCAAGTCACCAAGGTTGAGGAACCCTGCTACACATGATGGAGCTAGCAGGCCAACCTGACTACACAGACAATTCTCCTTTGGGAGATTAATTTACAAACCAGGTCTAATCATTTTTTCAAAAAATATTCCAAAAATGCATAAAACATTCATTTTCCAGCAGATAACAAACAAGGGTACTATCACGTCACGCATGTGAGCATCTTGGAAGCAGACAACTGATAGCTGTCAGGAACAAAAGGCTGGTTTGGTAGGACTTTCAATCTGATCCAGCAAGACAGTTGCATGTTTGACTCTACTATCCAACTCTGCCTTCCACCCATAACTGTTTTGCTGGCAGTTTTCAACTTGACTCTGCAAGCCATGAAGGTTAGCAACTTAGTAGGTCTGGTGAGCCACCCAAAACATGTACTACGCTGCCCACCCTTGGGCCTAGGGTTTTCTGTTTTTTTGCTTGTTTCTGGCCACAGTAGAGCTGAGGAATTTGACCTCACAACCCTGAAGCTGTGTTCTTTGATAACTAAATGAGTCAGGTCTTCAGTCATCAAGCTACCAGGAACACTCACACAAGCAGATCATTGAAACAGGTTGCCTTGAAGGAAGAAACGATGCACAGAAGAATACGGCTGAGCTCTAATGCAGAGTATGTTATGCAAACCATACAATCAGGGTTTCCAAAAAAGCATGTATTTATGAATGATTTAAGACTGAGTCACAGTCACATTTTTCTCCATCTCTCAATACACTCTTTTAATCATACAGCCTTACTGCTGAGTTGGAGCATGAAGGAAATGCAAACAGAGTAGAACAGGCACGGCTGTCCGAAGTATCTGGGTCTCTCTGCTGCCATCTGGACATCCTCTGGAGTTTTGTAGCTCAGATAGGGTAGTCCTATTTTAGGAGGATGTTGTGTTGGGAATGGCAGAGAGACAAAGTTCTTGCTGACGCCAGCAGCTGTCCTTGGAATTCCTAACATCTCACTGATTGACAAATCAACCATTCTGCTCCCCTAGAACTGTTACAAGGATTATGGGGGCAGGGGGGTTTCACATATGCAGCTTCCACCCAAGCTTCACAACAAATCTATAAAGCAGGGTAGGGTGAGAAAAGTTAGCTCCCCCAGGGCCATTCACTTGGACTGGAGGATCTTATGTGGGATCCAGTCCTAGATCTTGCTCATCTGATATTCCATCTTACCAGAAGTATTTAGGATGGACTGACATATCACAGAAGTTGTACCGTGGCTTGGTTTGGTTCAGTGTAAATCCAACTTGTCATGGCTTATCAACCATGGTCAATTTATCGATTTTGTATATTGTTTGCTCTCCAGCCAAAGCCAGGCTCCAATGTCCCAATTAAGCCGGAGGGGGAGGGGGGTTAATCAGTTAACAGTGATTAAGCAAACCACACATAAGCACCAACCATATACAGTCATTCTTAACATGACAGTGTATAATATCGGTCTCCTTCCTGCTTCGGCAGAAAACTCTCCTGATTCTTCTTTTTCTGATGAGCAAAAAAGTGATTCGCCTGGAGGAACAGCCCAGCTGGGAGAACTTCTGGCCTTCATTTGAAAGAAGAAAAACAACCTGAGGACACAATCAGGTTGAGAGGAGAGCACACATGTAATACAGAGGTGCAAAAATGACAGTGGACATGAATAGGCTCCAGGACAACCTGAGTTTAAGCAAGACTGAACACAACTAGAAGACAAGAACAGTGGCTAACTCAGGGTGGTACAAAGTTGAACAGATGTTCCACAAAAGCATCTTCCTGGAAAAAGACTTCTCAAGGAAGTGGAGAAAAGCAGAAATGAAGCATAGCTGTTTGAGCATTTCTGTTGTTCCTCAAGCACCCTCCTCTCACTTTTTCCTTATCACCCACACATCCACGAACACACCCTTCCACCTGGCTCACACCAACCTTGAAACTGTTGCTTCCCCCACCCCCTGCTTTTACACACCTCCAGGTTGTCATGCAAGCAGCAATAACGGTCAGTGTGTTTCTTTGAATGAGCTGTCATTTCCTGTAGTGATAAAAGATTCTCCCAGCATTTAAGAAAATCACCCTTTCTCAATTTGCGATGAGTTACAGGGCAGAGAAAAATTTACAGTGTGATTCAAAACAAATCCAGAGGTCCTGGGGGTTTGAGTCAGCCAGAGTGGATTATGGTGGGACAGAAAGTGGGGAACTGCTGGGGGAAAACTGCTCCCCACCCCCTTGAGACCCTATTTTCTGAATAAAAGATTGCTTTCCATTTTCACTTTTCAAAGGAGGAGGAATTCAATGAAATTTTTCTGTACTTCTTGGATTCTCACTCAAGATAAACCCCCTTTGCATTCAAAGCAGCGCCTGGTAATCCACACAGGTTTCTGTCCCAAAAATAAAAATAATGTATTAAAAAAAAAAAATTGTTGGCCTCCTGAACTTGGCCACAGAAACCTTTGATTTCCTGCATCAGAGTTAACATCAACAGCACTTTGTAGCTGGTAGATCATGTTCGGCTAAATCTACGTGGGCATTCCCCTATTGCACCCCATCCTCTGAAGCCCCCTATCATTGTGCAGTTGTGGTCTATTTAAAAAAAGTTTAAGGAGGGTGCATTTAGAGTTTCTTTCACATCTGTGCTTCTTCTTCTTTTTTAATTAAAGTTTCCTTCCACTTGCTGCTGAATTACCTTTCCGGGGAAAGCTCCAATGTATCATTCCATTGGCTTCTGATTTACTCTGTGGGAAGAGATGGTTGACTGCACTAAGAGAGGGAAACGTTTGGGAAGCATTCACGCCATGGGGTATTTTAAAGACAAACGGGGAGAGTGTTAACCAGACTGGCCTTAACGCTTGGTTAGTAGGACAAACCGAGCGTTAAGATCAATCTAGTTAACGCTTTCCCTGTTTAAACCTTCAGATCAAAAGGAGCCTGTTAGCACCTTTTCTAATGAATACATTTTATTAAAAGCATAAGTTTTTGTGAGCTCAGCTGGAAAGGGGGCTGCCACACTCCTCCTGATCTTTTGCTACTGAAGACTGATGTTTGAGCCTTCTACTTCTTTGGTTTAATCCATTTTCAAACTCTGTAGCAGTGTTTCTCAACCTCAGCAGCTTGAAGACATGTGGACTTCAGTGCTGGCTGGGGAATTCTGGGCGTTGAAGTCCACATGTCTTCAAGCTGCTGAGGTTGAGAAACACTGCTCTGTAGGGTTCCCTATTAGATTGAGTAGCATCTGCACTTTCCAGAAGACTGATGTTGGAGATAAAATTATGGATAATGTGAAAGCTGAGATCTGACACTTGGCTTCATGGAATGTGAAGGTCACCTTATTTGCACCGTGAGATGTCCAAGTGCTTGGGGGAACTGTTACCAAGACTAGGAGATCTGCTCTGATTGGAGGTGCCAAAGTTTTGAAACTCAGATTTTTATGTGCAAAGCATGTGCTCTGGTGCTCTGTTTTGGAGCTGTAAAAACTTTAGATCTGTTGCCCACATCAGTCCAACTACACAGAATCTTTTCAGATGTTCTTTTAAAGTCTATTCAACGTGAAAATATTTTCTTGGCTATTGCTGTTCTCCCTGACACCACATCGCACTTCGTCGAAGTAGGATTTTCTAAGTGGAAACCTCAAAAGGTTGTAAAAGGAATATTCTATGTTTAAATAACTAAGTATTGGATACATATTAATTAATTATAATTAATTAATTATAGGGCAGCAGAGAAAAAACATCAGAGCAGAGAGAAGGAGATGCACTTGACAGGGTATAGTATGGCTAACTTTAGTACAGATTCAGCGTTCAACCCACATTGAAAAAACAGTGCACTGAAGCCAAACACAATCATTTTTAAAGCCAGAAATCTTTGCAAGGAAATAAATAACAAATGAATAAAATAAAATGATACAGAAATACTGTTAATTGTTAATTTCTTAAAATTGTTCTGAATGGTGCATTTTTTCCAAGTTTTTTTAAAAGCCAAAATGATATAATCAAGAAGTATTTCTTCATTATAACTACCTGACTTTAAAAACAAACAAACAAATACACCATTCAGTACAATTTAAAGCCAAAATTATATAATCAAGAAATTCTTGATTTTATCAGCTTGGCTTAAAAAAAAACAACTGAACAAAAACTATGCTGTTCAGCACAATTTTGTGACAGAATCCTCTACGCTTGAGTTAATCAAGGTTTGGAGCGTAGCCAGAGTGTAACTAAGTTTGTGATGTTGTGACACTTAATTTTGAATGGCTGGAAGTAAAAACCCTCAAATTTGTATTTCAAAAGAAAATAATGGCACGGGAGTGCTGCAAAGTACATTTTTATGTTTGGCAAAGGAAATAAAATACACGGGGGATCTAAATGTTTGCTTTTGCAAATACAGCTTGCCTAATCACAACATCTGGAAAGAAAATGAAGCACAAATCCCAAATCTGGAAAACCATTTTCCGAAAGTCTTCAGGGTACATTTGGATCTCTTCATTGCAGTCTGGGAACCCTAAATCAATTCTAAACATAGACAAAGAATTCCTCTAACCTCAACTTCCTCTCCGGCACTCGGGCAGCCTTCTGGAGAAGCAAGGGCTGTCAGAAGCATCCACTGAGAAAGGTTGGAACTCTCTTTTCCATACAAAAGCTCTAAGGTCCAGGCTGCAGCATTTCCAGGTAAGGAAATGGAAGATGGGCCCATGGGTTCTATGTAGGATCACGAGAGCCGGAATCTTATTGCATTTTGGAGACGGAGCACATGCTTTACCTGAGAAAGGTGTGATTCAAATCTCAGCCTCGCCAGGTGAGGCTGGGGCAGACCACTCTCTGAAACCCAATGAGGAGGACACTAGGCTGGAAGGTCTACTTCAGCATAATACAGCTTCCAAGTGGCCTCCTTTGTCCTTTAGCTGGACACCCTTAATTGTCTTCCCAAGACAGTGATCTTGCCTATCACCTGCTTAACAAAAATTTGATAGAAGAGCAAGATCTCTCTGTCTATGTGAAATTCAATAGCATCTATTCTGCGGACAAGTTTTTGAACCTTCCAACCTAAAGAACATCAGAACCCAGCAGTTCAGCTCGCAAGAATGACAGGAGATAGAAAGTCCTATCAAAACTGAGAAGCTGCAAGACGTAAGGATCATCTTGTCTAATTCTCTGCCATGTATGGGAAAACCATCCCTTGGAGATGGCTGTGAAGCCTCTTCTTAAAACCCTGAGGTTTGAGAATGGAGAATCTACAACCATGGTAGGTAGACTATTCCACTGTGGTGTGAATCTTATAGTCAGGAACTTTCTTCCTTATATTTAAATGAAATCTAGATAGCTGCAACTTAATACCCATTGTCGAAGGCTTTCACGGCCGGCATACGATGGCTGGTGTGGGTCTTCCGGGCTGTATGGCCGTGGTCTTGAAGTCTTGTTTCCTAACGTTTCGCCAGCACCTGTGACCGGCATCTTCAGAGTGCAGGAGCACAGACAGGACTGTGCACTGTCTGTGCTCCTGCACTCTGAAGATGCCGGTCACAGGTGCTGGCGAAACATTAGGAAACAAGACTTCAAGACCACGGCCATACAGCCCGGAAGACCCACACCAGCCATTAATACCCATTACTTCTGGTTCTCCTATGTTTCATGCAATACCATGTGAAAGGAATAATTTTGTATGTATTCAAATTTAGCTGATAGATTGATTTAAGATTTTTTTTTTACTGAGGTTCCAAACTTTGTGTTAGAAAAATGCTTTTATTAGGCCAGCTCAAGGTCTATAATAATGGATAATTAAATTATGTTAAATTAAAGGAGAAGGCATTGTTAATAATTTCTAATAAACTATTTTGCTCATGGTCAATATGGCTCTTTGGATTTTCTATTCATGCTATGGTCTTTTAAGAAACGAAGACTGGAAAAACAAATGTTTTCTCAATTGTGATAACCAACAGCCTTGGTACAACTGAACTGAATTGATAAATAAATTAAATTCAATACATTCAATAAATAAATAAATTGAATTGAATTAATAAATAAATAAATACCAGCCTTTGTACTTGGATCTCTTACATTAAACTTAATTTAGATCTTTTCCAGTTGTGGGATAAAGTGCTTAATTCTAAATAACATAATGCGTAGCCTACCTTACATTAAATTAACTGAAATTAATGTAATTACCACAAAAACATTAGTGTTTCACCTAAAAATATTTACATTAGGCATTTGATTCTGACTAAGGTCCTGTGATTCTAGTAATGGTTACACATGTTTTTATACGCTACTCCAGAGAGAAACGTATGAGATAATGTTAGAGAGAGCAGTGGGAAGGAGGAAATTCTGATTTGTAAAAGTCAAAAGATAGGAGCACATTCCAAGAATCTTCTCCTCTCTCAAGAACATTTTTGAAGTCTGACATCAAGGGTTTAACAAATTTCTGAATCTAGTAGACTTTTTTTTTCTTTCAAAGACACTAAGCGGTCTCCGCAGGCAGGGGAGCTGTAGAAACAAATTCAAATGCCGATGAGTAATTGTGAGAGAAAATGCTACTATACTTTCCATCCAAAGACTTGCGTGCTTGAAAATCTCTCTTGCTCAGCAGAATATTTGGTGTTGCAACGGGAGGACACCATGAGCCATTGGCAAGGAACACTAATCAATGAGCACTGATTTAATTTGGTGGGAGGAAGAAACAACAACAAAGATTTATTCTGAAGTTCCGGAGATTATTTTAAAAAACCACAGACTTATTCCAGCATTGAAGCATTCAAGAATGTTATTCAGACACTTCAGCTTCTTTGTATAAGGCTTCCCATGTCACGTTTACATACTTCAAGAGCAATGACTTCCAGACATTCCAATCCCCAAAAGTATCCTTGAGACAAATTTCCCCCCCTCAGAAAATACCAAGAGGATAAATCATGGATATTAGTTCCATCAGGCTATACATTGAACAAAAACAAGAAAAAACCACAGCACCATTTAGAGCACTGCACTTAATTGGAGGGTTAAGTTCTAAAGCTGGCTTTGCACCCCAGCAACTCAGGTGGGGAAGCAGCAAGCTAGCTGGCTTGTTTGATGAGCTTTTTTGATACAGAGGAGGAGGATATGGCTTAGCAAGCTTTTTGGTTGGGTTAGAATTGGAGAGGGGCAAGGCACAGGGCCTCCAGAAGCTCTTGCTTTTCTTCCTGGCATCTCATAAACTGCATGGAAAGCCATGGAGGAGCAAGAACAGGAGGAGACCAGCTATGCAAAGAAAGTGGGGTGTCAGCTCTATCAGTCAGGCTAATCACACGTGACTGCACTCACACTGAGGTTTAGGAAAAGAGAAGATAGTTGGTGCCTCATGGTATCCCTTTTCCGGAAAGAACTTTTCTCAGGCAAAATGCCCAATAAGCGAGTTTAGGTTAGTCTCCTAAAGCAAGGAGAAATTGGATTAAGCTCTGAGGAACTGCAGTGAGAAGAAGACACCGGCAGATAGACAGACAGACAGACAGATGAAATAGAAGATAAATCTGAAAGAACAGAAATACCACGTGAAAGTTTAGAAATTCCAAACTAGCTTGTGCTAACCATAGTTTAATACAACTTTCTCAAACTAGCTTCTTCCAGTGTTAGGACTGCAACTCCCAGAATTCTCTGCCTGAATGACTACTGGCTAGGAGCTGTGGGAGCAGTGGTCCCAGTGAAGTTTTGAATATACCTGTGATTTTAAGCCTCCCAGAACTGAGGTCAGAATCTGGTGCTTTTGGGCATCCAAGGCCCTGTTCCAGCAGATCCCTCCAACCTTGAGAGATCTGTGTTCTATTCTTCATTACAGTGACATTTCCCCCTGCCAACTTCAAGTATGTGGGTTAGGACTAGAAGGGTAAAGGCTTTCTCTCTTCTTCTGGGTGGTGGGGTGGGGGTAGACCTGGGCCCAGAGGAACAATGAATGAGAAAGTGGAAAAAAGAAGATGTACAACTGAAGGCATCTTGCTCAAAATATGCACCTTTAAGGTAACCACATGTGGATTTGAGTAAAACACAAACCAGCCTCTTTTACACTCTTCCTCAACACACCCACACTCACACCCAAACACACGCATGCACACATAATCAAGGCAAACACTTTATGACCTGGTTTCCAACCTGGGACCCTTCATCTGAACTGCAGAGAACCAGGTTCAAGATAATGGCGTGATGCCATTAAAAAACAGTGCCAGAAAACAACAGGGATTGTAAGGGCAATTTCCATTCTTTTTTAAACCTTCAGACAGGGTGTCATATTATTATTAATTCAAAAGTACTTTATGGCTTAGTTTAAGAGCACACCCAGCTGCTCCCAGGTCAAAAACATTTATAGATGTATACATTCCACTTTTTAAAAAGTAGGCCATTGTTTCATTTAACAACAGGACAGCAGAGAACCCAAGTTCAGAGATATTTTAAAACAATAATTGCATTCATGTTATCTACAGCCCTGCTCTATTTCCTGCCTAGAAGAGCAATAAATTCAAGCCTGAATCACTTCCTAGCACAGATGGATATTCTCGTTAGGGAGGCAGAGGAAAAAAAATATATACGTGAACATTCAAACCATGAAAAGTGAGCAAGTTTTGCTAATGAAACAGCACGTTACTAATACATTCCCTTCTCTGCACACACAGTCTTTTGCTGAGCGCAGTTCCTTTGACACTTCCCACCATATTCTACAGTCTACCAGCAGGTCACTTTTAACACTTTTTTTGCATTTTAGCCATACGATCCTGCGTAAGTCTAACTATCCATTTATGGATTCAATGAAGCCGACGAACCACGTGGCTAAGCCAATTTAGTGGCAGCACCCGGAACAGGCATCATGTAGAACTGAACACTGGAAAACAGGAAATCCCGCTGAAATTACAGTACAGTAGTAGCCTTTGGACTGACTTCATTGCTCTGAAGTCTCTCTGCCATTACTTGTTATTGACCGAAATCAGGACAAAGCCACCTTTGGGTGGCCAAGTGCTACCCTTCACTTTTTTTTTTAAACACCGCAGACTGCACTAGGTAAAAGCATATACTTGCATCCACCGAGCAAGGACCTTCTGATTCCCCTGCCCCCCTTGCCCCTTCAAGCTTTGGGGGAAAGGTTTAAGATTTTTTTAAAGTGACATCTAAGCCAGGGTTTAGTTTTCTCTGGGTTTTCTGCAGTTCCAGTTTTCAGCCACTGGGATAGAAACACAGGACGTGACCTACAGCCTTAGCCCTCAAGCTCACTGATTTATTTATTAATCCAATTTATAAGGTCAGCCATCCATCCACGAAACTGGGTGGCAAACAAAATAAAAACAGAGAATTGCATTCAAACAAAAGGCCAACTAAAACCACATCAAAGCTCAACAAAAACACAAAACCGCCAGACATACACCCATGCCAGAGCTCCCGTGCTAATATCCCAAACCTGTGGCCCCATAGCCTGGTTTTCATAGTTGGTGACCTTGAGTTATACCGAATTGCTCTATGATTGTGCCGTTTTTTTAAAAAAATGTGAATTACTTTTAAAATGAAGGTGAAGGGAGCAACATTTTCTGGATGGAGCGACAGCCTTTGCTCATCCTGGGCTCAGCACCGTCTCTTGTTGCCTAAAGTAAGGCTTGAGAGGAACTGTTCTCAACCATCAAGTGATAATAGAGCTGCTGTACTCACCCAATTAAGGAGACCATCTGTTCCACTATGTGTCTGCTGAAGGTGATTATCACAAAAAGTTTCTGGAGGAACAACAACAAAGCACACACAACGGTGTGAGTCAGACAAATGCTCAGAGGGGAAAATGAAACAATACTGGATGACTCTCCTGTTCTTTGATTACTCTTGGCCTGGTGTCTCTTTTCCAAGTTCATGTAATTACAGCACCTTTCCTCAAATTTCCCCCCTGACTCACTCTTTTTGTGATATCCTTTTCCTAAACCTTAATCACAGTTGCCCCATTCTTTGCAACTGCCATTGAGGGGGAGAAAGGAAGGAGGTGGACTCTGCTCCAACATTATCTTGGCCTTTGGGTGGTCCTTCAAAGCTCACCTAGCAGCAGTCATTCCACCCGGTTGGTTGGTTGGTTCTCTCTCTCTCTCTCCTCTCCTCTCCTCTCAAAGTATGGCTTCAACATTCTGCAGAAGCAGAGTTTCATGCCTGGCATCCCCAAAGGATGTTGTTGGACTCTATTTTGCCCACAAACCATTTGTTTGGTGCCTGCCATGTTCCTTCTCCCAATTACATTTGGGGAAAAATGGAATACCTTCTGTTTCTCCTAATGTCTTTTCCTAATGTTTCCTAAGGGTGGAGCTTAAAACCAAAAACCAAACTAAGCCAAAACAGGAGGATGTCACAAATCCAAAACAGTTAAAGGATTGCTCAGCAAACTTGCCCACTCTTTGAATTTATTTGCTGCATCTGTACTAGGAGGGCAGACAGAGGGAATGGAGACGGGACCTTTTCTGTGGTGGCCCCCCGATATGAAACTTCTATCAAAAAGAACTTCATTTTCTGCTCATTTTCTTACATTTTAATTGTTGCATCAAGTAAGCTTGAGCAATGAGTGGTGTCTTAATTTAGCTTAATCTAATTTCACAGCTATTTTTTTTTCTTTTGTTACTTTGATTTTACATTAAGTGCTGCTTTAAAGCTGTTACTGTATAGTCATTCTTAACATTCTTCTTAATCTTTCTTTTTCTAATTTTTGAATTTAATTTCCTTCCCCAAATAGTATGATGCTTTGGCAAATCTTGTCTTTTTCTCCAAGTTTGCCTCTGCTTGGGAGGTGAACTATTTCAGTTGACACAAATATCTCTGTCTAGTAAATTGAAATAAAAATTGAAATAGCACTCCTCCAATACCAGTGGCCCCCAATTTGGTCCCCTCCAAATATGGTAGGCTATAACTTCCGAAATCCCCAACTAGCATAGTCCGATGATTGTTAGGAGTTCTGAATACTGCAGTCTGACACATCTGGAGGGCACGGGTTGGAGAAGGGTGAGGTATATATAGCATTCCTCGAGGATAAGCAGACAGAAATGTTCTGCTCTGTTGAGATAACTCTTGGAAGACAAGCGGTTCCATAGATGTTGTTGTTTTAAACTGTCATTTATAGTGATCTACACCACTTGCGGTACAGCAGGGGACAGTTCCCAGACTTTTCAACATTGGTTAAATCTTGTATTTGTCATATAAATGTAAGCCTTTCTCCCCCCTTTTCAGCCAATCTGGAACTGTGTGTCTCTTTATTCAAGAACACTGTGGTACGGCATCCCGAATGCTTACACTCTGTATCTTTGTATGTGTGCGAGTTTGCTAGCCTGGAGGGGGATTTTAGGGAATTCAGCTGCTGTGGAGACCGAAAGTCAAATTCCTCACTCCTCGTGCTGAACAGAAAGCCTCCACACTTGTCCCAATGGCCTATTTTACATCAGAACCCCCTGGCTTTTTAATGTGTGCCCTAAAAGCAAGTCCAGAATGGATGGTGGGGTCATTTCCTGAAAGTGCACTATGGCCCCCACCTCAATAGAATACTGTACAGCAGATTTGCAAAGGAATAAATCTATATATTCATTCAGTCCCTTCCCTTCATATAACGTGCGTACGTGCACATACTTCAATAGATCATTTCTTCCCCCCCCATTTGTGGGAGAAGCAAATATAAACAACTAAACGTAGAGAAGTGGGAAGTATTCTAAAAGAGCATTCATACTGCACTGCATACTGCAACCATCTACTGCCAATCTGGCTTGTTCCCCAGAGGTTCTGGCTGGAAATTACAGGTAGTCCTCATTTAGTGACCACAATTGGAACCAGCAACTTGGTTGCTAAGCGAAGTGGTTGCTAAGTGAAACTACAACTGTGCTTATGATCTTACTTCAGCTTTCCTTTGCGTTACAGATCTGTGAAGGTCGTAAATGCGAGGACTGGGCGCAAAGTTACTTTTTCATCACCATCGTAACTGCAAATGGTCACTAAACAAGGCAGTCACTAAATGAGGACTACCTGTAATATTTTAAGACACACAGCTGGCAACAGTCTCTTCCTAGATTACCTTGCACCCTGGAAACTATGCAACTGGGCTCCAACTTTTGCTCAGGTTGGAACCCCCTGCTCCCAGGCTAAGAGTCTGGGATCTGGGTTATATCAATTGTCAGGGGCAAGGACAGCCTTTCTGCTCTCCTTGCACTTTTCTATCTTGTTTATAGCACTCAAACCATGTGCTTTCAGCCCAGGATGCAAATTTAATTCTTCAGGCTAAATAAAAATGACAGCAATTTAAAAAAAAAAAAAAAAAGTTGCAATGTTTATTTGATTACTTACAGAAAAAAACTGCTGTCCTAAAATCGTGTCACAACTGACTAAGTAGCACAGAAAAAAAAAAAAAAAATATTTGATAAACTCTGCAGACAGAAGGCATCGTCTTAGAAGATGCTCTCTCTTCAATAAGAGAAGGAGGGCTGAATGCCTCTTCCAAGATTAAAACTGCTATGAGCCATGTGTACAGAATCTAAAAATAAACATTTCTATTTTCTTACAGACCCATTTTTCCCCCTTCCTGCAACCTCCTGTGGGTTAAACAAATTCTTCAAGCAAGCAAAGCTTGGACAATAAATGGCTGAGATTTCTTTATAGGCTGTCTACGCCAAAGTTAGCTCTCCTAAATCCAGCAGAATGTTCCTCAGGTAATGTATACAGGATGGGTCTCTTTTGCTGCGAAGGAGCTGGGTATGTTTAGTCTGCAGAAGAGATGATTAAGAGGTAATACGGCAATATAATAGCCAGCTATGAATATCTGAAAGACTTTTGCAGAAATGGAAGGACTCCAACCAAAATCCGAAGAAACGAGATTTCAGCTCAGGTTTTGGGAAGAACCCGTGACAGTGTAAAAAGTCCGCTGGTGGAATAACTGCTTTGGAAGTTACTCATTTGGGCTGAGATTTTTTTAGTAGAGGAAAGCAGTGGCGATGGACTTCCTCGGTTAATGGGGGTCAGACTAGATGCCCTCTGGGACCACTTCCAACATTTACACTGTAACTTCAGTCAAGCAAAAATCAAGCAGTTGCAGCTACAACGATGGCTGTTCCTGTCTGGCTGTTTGGCACATCTCTTTCAGGAAAGGATCCGTGATCCTCAAAAATGCTTCCTCTACTTTATCTCAACCAATCCTGAAAGAGCCATGTAATTAAGCCCCTAATGAAGTTTCCTTCCATTGCAGGTGGAGGAACAGATTTAAATTAAGGATTTTACATGTTATTAAGCCATGATGCAACTCGGGGCTGGCTACGACGGCACAGACACATTCCAATTGGTGCTTGGTGTTAATACGGCCAGCGCCACCCAAGGAAGCAAGCCATGGAAGCCTCACTTGTACAGTGAGATGGGCGGCATACATAAATTTGAAAATAAATAAGTAAGTAAGTAAGTGTGCTGGGCATGCTTAATAAAAATGTGTGCTGGGCATCCTTAATGGCTGCCTTGAAGATTGCTGGGAAACAGCAATTTCTGGAGAACAAGAGCATTGGATGGGGGCTCAGCATCTCAACCAATCTTGATCAGAAGGCAGAAAGCCCCAAGGTTTTGTGGAACAGATAAATTACCTGGATGTGCATTTTGATTATTGCTTTTCCAATCAGGGTGGCTCCAAAGAAAGTCCAAAAGGGAACGAGGAAGTGTCCGCATGTTATTCCTGCCAAATCGAAGAGAGGATTCGGAATCTAGGAGGGGAAGAAGAAGCAGAATTGCCATGCATTTCCATACACCACTTTCTGTGAACAGTTTCTGTTCGTAAACAGTGACTGAGACAGGCTCAAGAAGCAAGACAGGACCATCGATGGCTAGCGGTTAAGAAGCCCAAGAAGTGGAACCTCCAGGCTTAGTGGCAATCTACTGCAGAATATCAAACGCTGCTGTTGAAACAGAAGGTGGATGTTGTCTTAACATGCTTGTGACTTTCTCAGTGGCCACAGTAGCAAGCAAAATACTGGGGTTTGGCCAGCATTTCTCAAAACTGCTTTTTTTTAATGGACTGTTTAAAAACTGCTACCAGGGGGGCTCCACAGTGAACCACTTAATAAACCTTTTTCTTTCTAAAAATCAAGATGCACAGATTACAGATATTCTCATATTTTAAGCAACACTTTTTAACCTTTAGGAGCAGTACTGTTGTCTAAACCAGTGTTTCTCAACCTTAGCAACTTTAAGATATGTGGACTTCAACTCCCAGAATTCAGAAGTCCACATATCTTAAAGTTGCTAAGGTTGAGAAACACTGGTCTAAACCAACAATGACTTATTAAAGCCACAGTCTTGTTAGCCTGTTTGAGGATTTGGACCCGATTATAATAGTATTTCATAAAAAAAACAAAGTAAGCATAGATATTGGTGAGTTTTTCATAATCAGTCTGCGCACCATCTGGATGGAGCTCTCAGACCATCAATGGTTCCCACAGACCACAAGTTTGAGAACTTCTGAACCTCTGATTTGGTTTAGCTTATGTTTTTAACCCTTTGGAGAGAAAAGAAACTGAACTTCTTTCTTGTGATTTCTAAAGTTCTGCTTCAGAAATGTTGGTGTAACAGCACATACATTAAAAAAAATGGGGAGACCTCTCATCTAGACACTCTCCCAGATGAACTACAGTTCTTGCCCACTTCTCTCTTCTTCAAGTCCAGATTAGAAACAGCTAACAGACGTCTTCCATAAGAAATGCACAGAAACCACAATCAGCCATTTTAAAGCCATTTATCAAATATTCTCCACCTCTTGCCCCCCCCCAACCCCCATCAACAAGTGTTTTGGTCCAGTGAGTCAGTCTCCAAAAATGGATCTCTTGTGAATTGTGTCTGAAACAAAACAAAAAAAAAAAGGAGGGGGGGAATAAACCTGGCATTTATTGCTATGTACGCTGCTGAAATGAAGGAGAACAGGGAAAGCAAAATGGTTTTCTTTTTCACCTTTAAAGAGCAAATGATCCAGGCTGAAAATGAACGATTGCCACATTTTCGGCTTAGATTTGATATGAACAGTCCTCAACAACATCAACCACTTAAGTGAAACCAGAGCTTAAGAGAGGTAATGAGACCCATAATTGTCAAGTTGGAAGTAAGCAGTGGCTCTAACGAGAGGGCTTCACAACCATCTTTTTTGGGGATGGGCCCGGGGTGCCATTTTAATTTCTTTTATGTGGTCCTTTAATAAATCTTAGTTGCTAGTCAGGAAACTAAGAAACGCCCCCATGGACCTGCCAAAGATCACATTATTTTGGTTTCAGCATAATATGGATTTCTGTACATCTGCATTTTTGGAATTTATTTTTCCCTCTTCGGTTTCTAGACCTCACTGTTATAGAAAGAGGCTGGGGAATTCTAGGAGTTGAAAGTCCCCTGTCTTAAAGTTGCCAAGTTTGAAAAACATTGGTCTAAAGCATCATATAAATCCAAAATGTATGCTTAGTTTAAAAAGAGAAGGTGGAGGGGAGACATGATAGCAGTCTTCCAGTATATGAAGCAATGCAACGTCTATGAAGAAAATATGAAGAGAGTGTGGATTTATTCTCCAAAGTGCCCAAGAAGAGGGCTAGAACCAACAGGGTGGAAGCTTGATAGACAGATCTCCAATTCAAAATAAGGAGTCCTTTTCTGACTGTGAAAACCCTTAAACATTGGGGTAGCTTGCCTCCTGGAGTCATTGGGGGCTCCATCCCTGGAGGGTTTCAAACAGGACACCATTTCTCTGGGATGGTCTAAGGATCCCTGCCCTGGGCAGGGGGTTGGACTAGAAGGCCTCCAAAGTCCCTTTTAATCCTAGGATTTATGACGCTGAATCCCCCACCTGCTCCTTTGAGTGAAATAAATGATGATCAAAATTGTTTTTAAAATGGTGTTCCATTTCTAAAGTCATTTTCCTGGCATGGGGAAGGCTGCTATTTGAGATAGCAAACTCTAAAGCCCCTGGAGCACATAAAAAGATTCTCTGGCCATTGAGAAAAATAAGTTACATAAACCCTTGTGTGAGCTTAAAGTATTTACACACATAGCAGGGAGATTTTTCCGAGGCCTCCTTAGAAAATGCCCACAAATGCTATATAAATGCTAAGAACTGACAACATTGTCAGTTTCAACTAAACAGACTGTAAATAAAACACTACTTGCCACAAAGAAGTGTAGAGTGTTTAAATGGTTTGTACATCATGTTTAAAACCTAACTCTTTATCCCTCGTCTAGACAAGGTATGTAGGAGAACCGTCCCAGACTTGGTCCAGATTAACACACACATATTCACATTTCCACAGTGGCTAAAAGAGGCTTTAAAAAAGGCAATTCATAAAGAAAATAGCCTTCACTTTTTGAACTAGTGGTGCTCCACGTGGGATCTCACCGTGCATAGGCTTAGCATCCCTGCCCTAATAATAAACATCAATTTGAAGAACAAACAAGAACAGTCAATAATCAATACAGCTCTCAGTTTCAAAGTTTTTGTGGCTAGAAACTCCAGCTCGGGTTGCCTCCTACAAGCAAGGAAAAGTTTGGATGAACTGCTTGTATAAACTTGTTAATAAAGATGGAGACAGTAAGCCGGTGAGGTAGCGTTACAAATTAAAACCTTTCCAATACTCTTGACGCTGGGAAGAGGCTGTTTTCCATGAACTTCTCCTTTTCAGAAGTTTTTAAATGGCTCTCTTCTTTTTATTTATCTGTATGATTGGGCAAACGGTGGGCATGCTATTATGATTATACCGGTTGAGGATGATGCATTCACTGCATCTGGAAGCAAAACCCAGAGAATAGGAGACGTGTGTTTATTTGCATCAGAGCACAAAATGTACCGAGGATTAAGTTTTGGGATGTTGTAATGGACTGAAGATTGAGGAAGACAGAGCTGGGGACAGCTCAACACTCAAATCACTTTTCAAATTAAAGCACACAGATGCTTTAGTATTGCACAACCTCGAAGAAGAAAAAAAGCCCTCTCAAATTCACCACAAGTGAAATAAATTACACATCTCCATTTTAGGATAAATCACAGTTCCACCCTTTCCCAGTAGCTTGGTCACAGTTGCCAGAAACACAACATTTGCTATTTATTTATTAGATTTATATCACACTTTTCCTTCAGGAGCTGAAAGCACCCTACATAGCACTGCCTCCTCCTATTTTTCCCCACAACTACCCTGTAAGGTAGGGTGGGTTGATGGGTCCAAAGTCACCCCATGAGCTCAATGGCTGAGAAGGGCCTTAGAACCTGGGTCTCCCTGCTCCTAGTCGGACACCTTCACCTCCACCCCACACTGACTCTAGGACTGAGAGGAAGGACTGGCCCAAGGACACCCTGGGAGCTTCAATGGCTGGGAGGAGGATCAGAATCTGGATCTTCCAACACCTGCACCATCACACCACACTGGCTCCCTGAGAGGCATCTGGCTGGCAATTGTGGCAAGCAGGATATTGAACTTGACCAGCTTCACTAGATCAGCTTGACCAACTTCACTAGAAAAGGTAGACCAGCTGTGGATCCTGCAAGCAGGCTAGGCTCTGGGCAAGCTTTGTGGGATGTGGACTCCAACTTGCATGAGAAAGCATGGTAAACCTCCTTCCTTCCTTCCTTCCTGCCTGCCTGCCAAGCCGTTATGTACAATATATGTACTATGTACAATAACCCTGGGGGGCTCACAAAAACACTTACTTACTCTTCCCTTGTCCCACTTATTGTTTTTTGTTCTCTTTTGAGTTCTTGCATAAGAAGCACAAAGTGTTAATGGCAGACAAGGTGGACTGAAGTTGCAGAGAAATAGCCAGAAAGCTTTAGGCTGGCCCTAAATATTATCTTCTCAAGAGACAGGATGGCCTTTTCTGCATGGTGCAAAAAGACACAAAACAGAAACATATCTCATTCTGCATCCAAGTCAGCTCTAACGCCTCCTTAGCCTGCTATTTGGGGTTGCCAATGGGCAATTTTTAAATCAAGGATGTCTTCAATGGAGGAAACCAGCCTATCAAGGGCTGAATGTGCTTGGAGGTTAGTGTTCCAGCCCAACAGGGAGGAGGAGACAATCTCCTCCTCAAGGAGGAGACAATCAAACTGTAGAGGCAAACTGAACTGTCCAGGTGTCACTGCAAAGAAGAAACACGATTGTGTTTGCCTTGTCTTAATGTTGCTTTTCTTTAAAAAAGAAATTAGAATTCTAATGATGTCTGTTAGTTTAGCAAGCAAGATTAAAGGTAGTCCGATGGCCTCCAGATGCATTGGAACTGCACCTTCTAGAATTTGTAGATAGCATCAACATGCTGGCTATGAATTCTGGGAATGGCTTGGATGGGGGGGTCCTCGCCTAACGACTGGTGGGATTCGATCATTAGGTGAGGACTCCTAGAATACTGGCAGATGCAATCTTAGGCCACCTAAAAGAAGCCAGGGTTGGGAAACTGGGTTTGAAGATACCTTGCTGAGATTGAGTCAGCTTAGGCCTGGTTGGGGGGCATCAAATCAGCAAATCTTTTGTATCCTTTATATCTTGTATATTATTTTGGATAAGATAAAAGTGAGATGCAAATTGTTTAAATGCATACAACAAAATACATTCTCTCTTGCTTCTCATCGTAAGCCAGATGCTATCTCACAGCCTTACCTACTTCTACAAGGTTGTGGTGGAGAATGAAATGATAGGGAGAAGTGAAGAAAGCTTTATCTACTCTCTCTGAGCTCTTTGAAGGAAGCGGGAGATAGAAATATCTAAAGTTAACTAAAAGTACTATTATAAATAGTATTGATTGCAAATTTTACTCTAGTACCTCAAAAATGTGACCTTAAGAAAAGGAGAATTTGACATCCTACCACAAGTTCAAAGCTACTGCTAACTCCCATCTATTTACCAAGGGCTCCAGGAAGTTTATCTTCTATAGGCATCTCCCTTAATTCTACCCCACAATGATAATCTGGTGAAAGAGAGTCACTCACTGAGCTCCATGGTTGGACGGGGGCTTGAATCTTAAGACTCTACAGTACTGACTGTCAAAAACAACAAATGCACCTTAGCATCAACATTTAAATCAAAGCTCACCCTCTTCTATATAAAGGGTATCTTGTAAACTCTTAAAAATATATCTTACTTAGAAAAAAAAAATAATTGCATGACAAATATGCACTGAACAAGGAGATCATCAAAGCATTAAGTAGCAAAAAAGGAAAAGATTGGCAGGGCAGGCTTATGCCCCAACGTTTCCAGTTACCCTTTAGTTCAGTTTGGCTCAAGTCAACTGATTCATTTGCTTCATAAGAGGATAACAGAGACAGTGACTCAGATCTATGAAGAACTTGTTGCTGGCGCACGCGTGTGTGTGTGTGTGCGCGCGTGTGCACTCCCGGCTCAGGGTTAGGAGGGACCAAGTGGGGAATGGATCGGGGTGGGTCCTCACCTAACGACCGGTGGGATTCAGTTAATAATGGCATTGGGGACTGCCGGGATTGTCATCGGTAAGCAATGTGGTCACATGACACCGCGCTTTACGACTGCATCACTTAGTGACGGAAATTCCAGTCCCAATTACCATCATAACTTGAGGACTACCTGTAGTAAAATAATCTGGCATACATTCATAGGAGAATTCCCAGGTACTCTTTTTTCCCAGATCAGTAGTTGCATCCGTAATGCATCTACTAACGCAGAGATAGGGAGCTCTATGCTTAAACCTAAGCTTAACCAATGGCTTAATATTTTGTTGACTTGCAAATTGTTAAACAAAAACTTTATACACAACAAGCATTTATCATTTATATTGTGCTGTAATACTTCTCTTAGTAATACAACTGTAATTATTTTCCTTAAAAAAACAACCTTAACTGAAATTATCTGTTTGCTACATAAACCCCATGGCTTGCTTGACTTCTGTATCAGACTCAACGGAGCATGCTTCCTATTCAAAGGTTTCTTTACCTTCTCTTGCGAACCTTTATACTTGGAAAAGTTTGGAGACCGCATAAAGGGAGAGATACCAGAACAGCATTTACTGAGACTGAGGAAAGGCTGGACAGTTTGAAGGGGGAAGACACTGCCAACCTAAGTATCCATACCCCAATTTGCAAGCCCAAAATAGTAGGTTCCCTGTCTCCTCTGGTTTTAAGGAGAAGCCAGGGCAAAGTTTGTTCTCTGCTTCAGAAGCTGGAGATTCCATAAAAGTTAGCAAGACACGAGTAGGCTGGATAGGAAAATGATTTAACTTGGTATAAAACAGCTTTTGATGTTTTCACTTGCCTCAAAGGGCTGGCCTGGGACCACCCAAAAAGGATGAAAAATCATCTGCTTCTCTTGTTTCAGTTTTAGGGGACCTCACTGGGTGTGCCTTGAATAAACTGTTTCTCCCCGCTATAAATGCTGGATGTGATCACTGATGGGACTCTGGGAACATCCACTTCATTTATTCTAGCCCAGTGTTTCTCAACCTTGGCCATTTTAAGAGTTGTGGACTTCAACTCCACATGCTGGCTGGGGAATTCTGGGAGTTGAAGTCCACACCTCTTAAAATGGCTAAGATTGAGAAACAATATTCCAGCCAATGTCCAGTAGTAATCAGTACGTAACCATGGAATATTCAGCCACAGGTCTAATTTGGCTGCTGAGCTGATCCACCTGGCCCATGGGCTTTAAGCTCTTCTCCCAAAGCTCCTTCCTGCTGCCTTGTCTTCTCCATACTTCATCGAAGAGCTAAAGCAACTGAGATTCACCATGGTTGCATCTGCTGCGGTTCCATGACTTCCCCAGAGCAGGAAGATAGTGACTGACCTCAGCTGGGTACCCCAATTACAGGTCTGCCAACATGGCTTCAGAAACAGCACCAGTCCAGAATGAGATCCTGTTGCTGGTGGGCAGGGCATGAATTCTGGCTCTGCCTGTAGCGATGTCATCCAATCCATGGAAAGGGGACAGATGAAACCCCCTAGCTTGATGTCTCAGTCTGGGATGGAGAGGAATCTGGCTTCAACATGTAATTTATAAAACACTGATAATTGCCACTCAGCCATGAAACTCAGAGATATGATATGAAACTCAGAGATAAGATATGAATCTTGGCCAATGGTTGACTCTATACCTAACCTAGCTTAAGGGGTGTTGTGAAGGGATGATGAATGTGAAGGGTAGAGAACTGTCCTGAGATGGCAACCTGCATTCCCAAGGGCCGCTGAGACCCTGTATCTGGGCTTCCAGAAAAAGACATGGCCAGCTTGGATTCACTCCCCAGCAGAAAAGCAACCCAACATGTATCTTCTGCCTGCCAGAAATTTGACAGTCACCCCTAGTTGCCATGAAAGGCAGAAATAACACTCTAAGAACTCAGCCACAGAAACGAAGCCATTGCCCCCTGTTCCAGCAGGATTAACCTGACCTCCTCATCTAATTTTGTTCTTATGAAACGAATCTTCCCCTTCTCCTCCCGCCCCCCCCCCATTCCTTCTTTTTCTAATTGATAGAACTTCAATGCAAAGCACCTTCCTTCTTTTGACTACAAGGGACGCAATTTGTCAGAAAAAAAATTGGGAAACAATTTTAAGGGAAGAAATCACATGGTTAGAAACAGGATCAACAGACTAAATACATTTATTGGAGACAACTTACTGAAGCACATGCCAGGATGCCGAAAAACCCGACTTTCTGCACCAGGTTCTGGATTGCCAGTTTAGCACGAGAGGCAAAGTCCTACAAAGGAAGAGAACAAGTTAAGAACCTCAAATGGTGGGAAAATAAAGCAAAAAAAAAACCCTGAGCATGGAGTTGCCAATTCCACAGGATGATGGTTTCTCACACCTCACCTCCCCACCCTATATTGAGCAATTACACAGCTTTTATTAAGGCAGACAAAAACATAAAACTGGCACGGGGGCGAACCAGGCTGAATCAAAGGGCAGTTCTCAACACTTCAGAGGCCCGTCCTGAACTCTTCCTGCTAGTATGATCCACTACAGACCCCATGACACAGGTTATGCCTATCACTAAAGAACAAAAAACTTCCCATCTGGCATCCCCACCCCCCCCAGGATGGCACAATTGCATCGAGTCTCGCAGAAGTCAACAAAAAGCTAATTCATTGCAATTAGCCACTGGCAAGTACAGTATGTGAACGTGCTATGTTGGAAGGAAAGGATCATAAGCTAAAATGTCCAGAAAGATCCCTACACTTTTTGAGGGGACTGTTGCTGCCTAATATCACAAAGGGTCCCAGACTAAAGGAAGAGGTTCAAGAGTTATGTGAAAGCACACACACTTGGCATGTTGAACGCAAAGAGTTGGCATCTCTGGTTAAAAGGATTTCAGGTACCCTGGACAGGAAAGACTGCTTTGCCTAAAATGCTCAGGGAGTTATTGCCAGCCTAGGAGGAGATGTTTTTCTAAGCTTTCTACTGAGAGGAAAGTCCTTCTACATCCAACTTTGCAGTGAAGCTTCTGGGCACAAATTAATTTTATGCCAAACAATGGCCATTCGTTGACACTTTTGAACTTTGGTGTTGGAGAAGACTTCTGAGTATATCATAGCCAAGAAAACAAATCAATGGATCATCGAACAAATCAACCCAGAGTTCTCACTCAAGGCACAAATGACCAGGTTCAAATTATCCTACTTCAGATACAATATGTGAAGAACTAGCTCTTTGGAAAAGGCTCTAATGCTGGGAAAGGTGGAAGGAAAGAGAAGAGGATGAGCCAGGTGGAGGGACTCAGTTACAGTGGCAATGGGGGCACCATTGGAAGACCTTAAAATCTACATGGTCACTAAGAGCTGACAATGATTTGATGGCACATAATCAATCAAATGGCCATTCCTATCAGTCCTGCCACTGCCTATGTGAACTGGGAACCCAGGAAGGATGCTGAAACTGGGCCTTCAGGGAAGACTGCTCACTGCTACTGTTCCACTGCTCCCCAACCCATGTTGCAAATACAAAACAATAAATTCCACAATGCTGAATTAGAAGTGCTCAATGTCCCTGATGAAAAAGTAGAAAGGCAATTTAAAACATTAATTATTAACAACAAAGTCTCTACAAAACTCGAAGGGAAGGAGGCCCACAAGAGAGGGCCTTCTGGAGCTTGGGGGCCATGACAAGGAGGGCCATGCAACTTCAGAGAGTAGCAAGAAACTCAACAAGGCTTCTGTTTTCATGCAGAATTAGGTCCACTGTTCTTGTTTGGGGAACAAATCAAAAGGAGACTCAATGAGAAAGAAGAATGGCAACATTTGGCGGTCAAGTTGAATGACAGGTGTCATGTTCATCAAATGCACCGTGCCTCATCTCAGGCAATTCATTTGGGGTTTTAGTTAATCACAGCTTGTATCACTGCTTGGTATGACAAACTGTGGTTATCTTTTCCTAAATTCAGCTTGAAATATGCCACCTTCATACCATGGGTTATGGGGCAAAGATAACTTCACTGTTACGGTCCATGGCCTACAGCATTCATCACAAGGAGCAGCAAGATTTGAACTAATTTCAGGAATAAAATGAACGTTCATTAAGGTAAAATTCTCATATTTATAGAGCCACAAGGAAAAGTGCAGCCAATACATTACAGACCATGATTACAGAGTGGTGGCAATATACCACCAGCCCCTTGCCTTTCCAATTGATCCAGTTGAAAGAAACATTACATGTGTCTTGTGAAGGCCATAAAACATGGATAAACATCTCTTTCTCTTCTGTATCATGAGGGCACCACTGAACATGGTCCAGGAGTATTACCATATCTCCCACCAGAAATGTTGATGGTAGGACACCAAAACATGATAAACCACGGTTCAGCTCTTTAATGCTCAAGTGACGATGTTAGATGGGCACTGAGTGAGAACCAGGAAGCCATCACCAGATCCTCCAGAAGTGGAATGAGCCAGGGCAATGCAATTATCTTTCTGTACCCATGTAAAACAAGATTTAGTCCTTTCAAATCCTAGTGGCAAAAAGAATGAAGGAGAAAACCTATATTTAAGCCAATTATTCCCAACTAGAAGTTTCCAGACAGACTAGAAGGTCTCCAAAAAGATTTTAAAAAGCCTAGAGGAAACCTCGAGGAAAAAATTAACTGAAGCCAATAATTGACTTGCAAGATTTGTGCTCTGCTCTGAATTGATATCATCCTTGTCATAGGATAATTGCCAGGAATGATGGGAGATGTAATACAAAACTAATGTGCAGGGTACCGCTTTCAGGAAGTTTTTGTAACTCCACATCAAAATCAGACCACTAGATACACTTAAATATAACATGTCCTAAACTGCTCCATGAAATTAATTTATTAAATAATAGATTTATAACTCACTGAAGTAGGAAAAAAGGGCTCAAGATCTTCTGGCAACTTGTATAATGCACATTAGTACTTCAAAGAACATATAACAGACCACTATGAGGAAAAAATGTAGCTTACATAACATGAAATAAATCTGTAACACATATATTATTAATCAACATAGTATGAAAAGGAATTCTTACTAATCCCAAATGGACTATTTTTTTAAATATTGCTTCTAGAAGATGTTCAAATTCAATTTTTTACTGTATTTTTATCCTGTTGTACAACATAATGAGTCTTACAGAACGGCTTAGAAGAGCATAAAACCAAGATTATTTAAAACAGTCACAAAGTCCAACAAAGTCATGGCACAAGATGAAGAACAGTCTAAAAGATGAAGCCCAAGATGCATTCTTCCAACATCTGTGTCATCCATGTGCCTTCTTGGTGGCCACCCCAGACTTTTGGAACAGCCTCCCACCTGAGATCCGAGAGATCCCTACCCTTTTAGCCTTCCGGAAGGCTGTGAAGACCTGGCTCTTCCCCCAAGTATTGGGCTAGGATGGCGGTTGAGCTGGGAGGCTGTTTGGTCTGGTGCCAGGGGGGAAAGGTACTTGTGCTTTTATCTTCGCTTTTATGGATTACTGTGAGCCGCCTTGAATCACTGTATGAGATAGGTGGCCATATAAATCCTATCAATCAATCAATCAATCAATCAATCCAGTGGCCAACCCAATACATCATCTTTTACTGTTGCTCCCTAGCAGCTAATATTTAGGACATTCTACCTTGAAGTTTGGGAATAGTACTTGTCTTCAAAATTAACAGCCAATAACAATCCTACCATCTGTGATATTTTTTTTAGATCTGCCCCCATTTTTAATATGGCTACGCTAGCTGCCTTAAGAAAGTTTAAGGTCCTTGGAGGACTGAGTAGCAGTTGCTTGGAGCAGGAGAATGGTGTAACAACTCATATTCTATCTGTAGGCTTCTAATAAAGGTCCTTGGCTAGCATGGGCAGCAAGATGTTGGACAAAATGGACCACTGGATTCACCCAGTAGCGTTCCTCATGTGTTCCTCACAATGTACTTGAGCATCGTGACCCATCAGTTCAGGACTAGAAAGTCAATACTTGGTAGCCACAGGGACTTGAAGCCACTACTGTGGGGACCTTCTTAAATAGGCTCAGAGGCAGCATCTTACTGGACCATTTGTGGCAAAATCTTTTGACAAGGTTCATGATGTTTTTTGCCATAATTAAACTGTTATTCTTCAAAGTGCCACAGAATTCTACTTGGTTTCCACAAGCTTTGGGAAGTAACCAACCAAAAGCTTCAGGGACCTAAATAAAGAGTCACTTTTTATGAGACGGGTGACTATATGATTGATTAAATAAATAATAAATAAATAAAATTCTTGTCAACCAATCACTTTGATTTAAAAAAAAAAAAATCAAATGTTCTATCACTAAAATTTCCAAATGAGTTTACATTAAAGTGTAAGTCTATTCTGTAAGATTTACAGGATGAAGTTATCACAAATCTTTCTCACGTACTGACTGAGAGATACATATTTCCGTATATATCCATCTAGGATTTCAAAAGTGAACACTTAAGTGTGAGAGTAGAAACCATTTTTGGAATGAGAAATAAGAATCTTCAGAAATAACAGACAATTTGGGGCAAAAGCTTCACATTAGAGTTTAAGTCTATTTATAGGATGAAGTTCTTACAAATTTTTCTCATGTACTGATTGTTTATTTTCATGTACAGGAGTTTTAAATAAGCTTAAGACCAGAAATCAGAAATAAGAATCGACAGAATGAGCCCAAATGTAGCATATAAAAATAGGACCAATGAAAGTTTTGAGGAAAGGTAACTTTGCAATAGTGAAACTTTGCAGTTTAAATCTTGTATAAGTATAAAATTAATAAATGTATACTTCATTTAAATTAAAGCCATATACTCAAGGTTTGTTCTTCCATCAGTCATTTCATAAAAAACATACTATTCTGAGAAGAGGTACTCGTTGCTTTTAGGAAATTCCCGTTTATATCCATTTTATCTTTGTTGGTGTTTTTAAATGTTTAATCATTTTTAAATTTTCTTGAGCAGTTGTTAAATGGAGGGGGAATTAAAAATGCAATAAATAAACGAGAGGATGGCAAAGTTACTTTTTACACAGTAGCCTCCCAACAATAAATATACACACACACGACTTGAATCTAATTAAACTGATTATACGGTGATGAAATCCAAAATTACTTTCAAATTTTTATTGTGGTAATTTAAAGCTTATTAAAGCAATTATTTTTAAAACTCTGCTTATTCATTAAAATAATTTATTGTCCATACAGTACGTTCTTGATATAACATTTTCTCCTCTTGCTGGCTGACTAGCTTACTGCTTGGGAAAAAAAATAGAAGAAAATACTTAATTTGGAGTTCACAATTAGAATCTGCAGAATCAAGAGTCAACTTCTCTAGGATTTTCTCTGCAAAATAGGCTAATTTTATATGTCAGCAAACTGATAAAATTTTAATTAATTGGCCACTGATTTATTTTATGTGGAAAGAAAGAAAGAAAGAAAGAAAGAAAGAAAGAGAAGGAAGGAAGGAAGGAAGGAAGGAAGGAAGGAAGGAAGGAAGGAAGGAAGAAAGAAAGAAAGAAAGAAAGAAAGAAAGAAAGAAAGAAAGAAAGAAAGAAAGAAAGAAAGAAAGAAAGAAAGAAAGAGAAAGATTTTTACAACTTTCACATATTAATTGAATCTGGTCTAACATTTACTGCTAAGAGATAAATAACATCACACAATGTTATACAATAGAAAACAATGTTGAATCTCTTAACAATCAGGAAAAGGAAATTAAACCTAGCATATATGCAGATTGAATTTATAAACTGTGCAATATTCATTCCCACACCATTGGTATTCAGTTTAAAATAACTCAAGTTTCTATAGAAACCAATGAATCTTCCAAAACAAAATTAATATATGAAATAATTTTTATTTGGGATTTATAGGTAAATATTTGATTCTCTAAATACTCAGTTCTTTAAGGTTCTCTCACCAACTCAAGCAAACTGATATATTTTGACTGTAAACTGATGGTAAAAATAGAATTTCACATGCTAACATCAACTAATTTTTTTAAATAAAAGGTTTGATCTTTATAGTTCTTAACAGGAGTAGTGTGCAATTGCTATATTTAAATATATTCATCTAAAAGATGCAGATCTAGACATATTTTAAAAATAGATTTTCAAAATGCTGAACGGCTACCAATCACACTTCTAAATACAAAAACTATACATTTCAACAGAAAAAAAAACGGAAACAAGACAAACAGGAGGAATTTTCACCCCATACCCAAATTCTTCTGTCCAATGAAAATTTATTTATAAGTCTCTCAAACATGGAAAATGAATAATAAACCATCATGTTAACAGTACAGAACAAATCCATACTATGCACTTCGTTAGCATTCTGCCTAGTTTTAGTGCAGGGCAGTGAACTTGAATTTGAAAAGTAAAATTATATAAAGCTTGCACATTAAATTTACACAAACCAGTCAGTTTTTAGGGTCACCATTTGTAGACTGACCTCTCCAAAACACTTGCCATGCATTTGAGATGTTTTAACACAAAGCACTCACATTTCGGGAAAAAGTAAAGATCTTTATGCCCAGTTTGGAGCGATTTAGACAAACATTTGTCACCTAAAGACATCCGGATTATCTATGCCTTCCCACCCCCAGCAAACTCTGAATCTTTATTTTCAACACTAATTTATTTAATGGATCTAGTAATTCAGAAAAATTAGTAACTGCTTCCAGACGGTGTCACACCTTATCTCGGCTTGCTCTGCAATTGATGCCAGTTAGAAACAAATAACAACAAACTCCTATATGTAGTCAATAGCAGATCTAACCTGCTACAAAAAAGGGGGGTAAAAACTTGTTTGCCCTAAATTAAATATAGATATTCAGAAATACAGGAAGACAGTTTGATGCCCACTAAGCCAATTTCGGCACAGAAATTTAGCTACGCTGGAATATCTGAGCAGCTATCAATTCCCAAATTAATGATGGTTGAGAATGGATTAACAACTGCAGGACGTCTGGATTTAACATCAGATGTGATATTTCTAAACTGGAGCTTTTTCACTGGTAGTTGTGGATCTTCTAGAGATCTTCTAGAGGCTAGCTGGAGATTGATGACTTAGGAACAGTTCTGGGTTAGCTGAAGGGGAGCCATATCTTTAAAAAGGAGAAGAAAAAGAAGAAGCGAAGAAGAAAATATTTCCTCCTATAAAGGGCTTTCATAAGAAGTTTCCCCATAATGTCCCTATTACAATACTAGATTTGAGCATTCATGTTTTCAGTTCCTATTTTGCCAAAACTGTTTCATAAGGCACGTGGGCTATTGTGATATTTACAATTTAATTATCCTGTCAAGGCGTTCTTGGTTTGGTGGTAAAAACTTAAATACATTAAAAATAAAAGCCAAGGGTATTGGATTTTAAAAGAAAAATACGTAGAAGCAATTCCAAAGTTAGTCTGACTTTCTTTCTGACTTTTACTCCATCTAACTAGAGTGTCCTCATGCAACCATTGGGAAAAAAGGGAAAATTGTAATAAAAGAGACCCACTTGTCTTTAAAAGAAAATGAGGATGCGGAACAAGAAAAAATTTAATCCTAAAGCAGAAAGCATTACAAACATGTCTCATTTTGAGGAGAAAAAATACTAGGCATATTATTCAATAACATGGATTTCAGAACAAACTGAGTCTCATGGAAACTTATTTAAGGCAGAGATCCTGGGTAGATACCTACATATCACAGAATGAATTCAAAAACTAAATGGATACAGCTTCTTTTTATTTTGGAATTCTTGATATGCCAAAATAATTACACAATAAAATTAAAAAATAACAAGTTTTTTCAAAATATATTTCTCAATAAATTTCTGCATTGTGGGGATTATTTTTGTCTTTGTGACTTTTATTATTTTTTTTAAAGGTGTTAACCAGGAGCATTTTTCTAGGTAATTTCTAGCAGGGTGATTTACTGCATGCTAAAAACTATTAATGTCAAAAAATGTTCGGCAGGTCTTTTATACCATACCTTAATCGTCTGAAACGTGATTTAAAAAATGAGACAGGAAAACAGAAACAATTGCTAGAGTGATAAAGACCCGAAGGCAAAGAGATTCTAACATCTGCAAGGCAGATAATATCTAGTAAATAAATGGTTTATTCATACAAAATGAATGAACAATTTCAATACCTGGTTTCTAGATTTTTTAAAGTTTCAAGTTCACTTTTCTTACCATTTAAAAAAAACAAACCTAACCACCACCTAGTTCCGATTTTATCTTTTTTTAGTGAGCATTTTTTTTTAAAAAAACAAGACATCCCTTCTGCACCTATGATTAACGAAAAAAAAAAGGCAGTTTCAATTCTCAGATGCCACAGGACAGTTTCAGAACTTTTTCATCTTGTTCAAAGAAGCAAAGAGATCAAATAGATTTCACTTCAGGAAAAAGCTTTTTCAAGCTCTTCACATTTGGATCAAAAATAAAACAAAAGTCATCTTGAAGAGAGAAAGAAATATATATATATATACACATATATACACATGTATATGATATTTCAAAGTTACTTACGGACAAAACATTATTTTTCCCCAATTAAAGATTATAGATTTTCTTCTCCTGTCTTCCTGGTTATTGTGAATCATTTTCTTTATTGTAAGTATATTATTATTATTTTTGCTCAAGACTGTTCCTATCAAAAGCATGACTGTTGTGGGACTAGAGAAAGATTTCCTGCCTGTAATGCTATACAGACCGGGAATAGTAAAATGATTAGTTATTACTTCACTGGATTAATCATCAAATAAAAAAGCAGTGCTGGGAATAGTGGTGAAAAGGATGTTGAAAGAATAGACAATTTCACAAAGCTCACATTTTACAATCCATAAAAGTGATATTCTCTATTACTGTAGTGTTCTAATAGAGGGACAAAATTAAAATGACAATTGCTTACTACTAAAATTAAAAAAAGAGGGAAGCTCATTATATTTAAAATTAGTTGATAAAAGACAGTTTCATTTTTTGTCTCGATGAGAAAGAACTCTAGGAAAGAGATCAAGATCTCTTTGGCTGCTAGAAATTTCCTAAGGGAGATCTTTGCAGATGGATCTGAGCTTCAGATAAACAGGAGGTCTCTGATGGTGTGGATTTGAACTGAGATTGTTGTCCTGTTACAGGTATTAAGTCATAATGTATTGCCACCAATGCTGGCTGGGGTTAGTTAGCACTATGGTTAGGCATGAACTGGAAACAGCTTTCAAATTATATAAAATATAAATTTTCTTAATAAATTTAACAGCCCAGACCCCACTCTCTACAGTTTACCTCTGTATGTATATATCTGCAAAAGTCTGTGCAGTGTATTTAGGCATGACTTTTGGCGTGTAGGACCACGAGGTGGTTTACCTAAGGATCTTTTTATTCCCACAACAACCAACCTATAGGCTGTGCTGAGAGAGATTAATTGGCCCTATGTGATCCACAGAGCTTCCATAGCTATGAGTAGACGTTTAAGTAATGAGGTTTTTATGGAGTTGGGTGGCCTCACAAATTTGACAAATAAATATAGTGGGAAACCCAAATAAAATCAGAAATAAGATTTATATGAGGTTCACATGGATCCCAACGTATGTAAAAAGAATATCACGGTTGGAAAGGAGGGGGGATGTGGATGAAGAATATTTGTTGAGAAAGGAAGGAAATTTGTTGGGATTTGGAGAGGAGTTTTTACTTTAAACAAAGCTAAAATACTTTGGATTGGATGTGAAGGTGTTCTCCAACTAGAAGGAAACAAGAGCGTCCAATTCAGTGAAAGATACAATGTGAAAAACAATTCTCATATCTAGCTCTTCTATTTCCAAGAGCTTTTGCTTGGATTTTTTCACTGCCTCCTATAGCTTACCCAACTCTAATTTTCCTTATTTGCTGCTATTTGTAATAACACCCCCCTGTGAAACAACCCTGCAAAGTGGTGGTGTGCTGCATATTTTCTGCTAACTCTTGCATTAGTGACAGCCCATTTTCTCCTTCCATTCACACTCCTTGGAGCCCAAGTCCATTCATTTGACTAGAAATAAAGTGGGCTGTTTTAGTTCAGTTAATATTTGAAGTTTTAAAGTTGAGAACCAATTGATGACCTTATGAATTTCCCCAAATCTGCAATTTGGTGATTTTCAACGTGTGTTCCAAAGAATCTATGTATTTCCCCAAAACCTTCTATTACAAAGGGCTTCAAGATGCAGTTGCAAAGGGAAAGGTGGACCTACATTAAATATATATATTTAACATTAAATAAATCTCTTCAAGGAAATTTCAATAACAGTGAACAAATGGGAATGGCTGAAAATACTTGGTATTGTGTTAAACCATGGATTCCTTCTTCTTCTACCAGCAGTGGGGTCTAGACTGATCTTTTTTTCCTTTAACAATTACATTTTGATTCTTCCAGCTGGACATTTCTATCCTGGATTGTCTTGTCAATGGGCATGGCCCCAGCTTGCCTAAAAGACAGCATTGCTCCATTGTGACTAATATTCCCTGGCAATTTGCAGCTGCACATTTTGTGGAGTGTCAAGGGAGAGCATTTTGTGGCTCATACAGTTCCAATAAGACAAGGGCAAAATGTGAGTCCACATCTCCTGTGCCATATGAACCGACTATGCAACCAACCTTCAGAATTGTGTACAGTTGTTCCCGGGGGGTAAGCAAGGGACTGAAAACAGGCCTTGGATCGGCAAGTCATGTCCTCTGTAGACATCCAAATATTCAACTGCCTTCTTCGCCCCTGATTTTCAGTTTCTCTATTCAACCCCCAGCTATCACTTCCATCAACTAAATGAACAGCCAAATATGCCAACCATTCAAGGCATGCCAGTGTGAGGGTAGATCAAGAAGCAAAGAACAGCAGCTGGCCAAAAGCTTCGTTCATTCATTCTGTCCAACCCAACACTGTCAACAGGGCATGTCATTGTATGACAAAAGTAAGCAAACGTTCAGGATCATGTTTTTAAAAAATAAATAAAAGGGTATACCAGTTTTGACCCCCCAAACACTTGAATTTCTTGACTCGCCTCCTGGCTTTAGCTACAAACATAGGAAGTACCTCTGGACTTTACCACAAAAAGCTGAGGTGTTTGGCTCTTCCATGGACCTCAGCTTTACATATGGCAGGATTCCCTTTTCAGGAATCGAGTAGCAGGCCCAGAAGTAAGTCCCACTGATTTCAGCAGGGCGTACTCTCAAGTCAATGTGTGAATGTGGAATTGGTGGCAATTTCATGCACTAATATTTTGGGGGCAGAAGAGTCACAAAACTTTTCTGAGGACTAGAAGTACATCCTCTAATTAATACAAAGAAAGGGAGCAAACTACTTATTGGACGTGTGTAAAAAAGTGTTTCTGTACACAATTTAAGATATGGTTTTTTGACCACAACAGCCAGGAAGTTCTTGGTTTAAATCTGCAATTAACTTAGTAACTCCTCTTAAGCAGCTCAGTTCTCCAATTCTATCTTAAACTGAGGCAGTAATACCCCTATCTACTTTACAGGGGTATTGTAAAGGTAACAACTTAATAACACATGTGAAGTGCTTCAAACAACTGGAAGCACCATATAAATGTTAAACATACTATTAAATAGTCTGAAGCAAAAGGGATTCAAAAGTGTTGTTAAAAACAGCAAAATACTCCATTTCCTTTTTTTCCCCTCACTTTTCTACTATGGGTCATACTTTGCCCAAGAATGAAGAAGCAGACAACACGGGGTCATTCTCACCTCCCTGAGCTGAGAAGCTACAAGCTTGAATGAAGAAAGCCACAGCAATTAAGAGGCCAAGGAGAAGACTGAAACACTAAAGGCCATCCAGGAATTATCCTTGGCTGTTTCAAAGGGCAGGAGAACATCTAGAGGGCTTTGGTACCAGAAGAGAAGATCTCCTTTGAAAATCAAGAGAAGAGTCTCAAGAAAAAGAAGAGTTTGATGTTTGGTAGTATCAGTTCTTCATTGGCAGAAAGATTAGGATATCTTATCTCTGGTTTTCTTATATAAATTGTAAGATATACAACGGTATTCCCATATTATATATATTCCAGCTGTCTTGGACTACAATTCCTAACATCTGGAAAAAGAATGCCCAATAGAAACAATGAGAGTAACCCAACACATCTGGAGAACAACAGATCAGACAGACTGTCTATGAAATTCCCTAAAACTCTATTATTCTATTCCAGCCCATGTCTCTTCCTGACATACTAGTTTTCTACATGTAAAGTGTAATGGTATGTGGAAATGACCTTGAGAGATGAGGGGAAGAGATGCTGCCTAGGGGACAGTCAGATAAAAGACGGGGAAGCCCGCAGTTGCATAACAGTCAGAGAAAGAAACTTAGAAAGGACCCTCCCTGGTTTCTCAGGCTGTAAAAAGAGATGGCGGGAGATTTGTACTTTCAGACTGGCAAGATTCTGTCAATGTAGCCTAACAATAAAGTAGAATTAGCTCATCTTGTCATGTTTCCTGTCTGGTCTACCTGGGAGACTGACACAAAGAGATCTTGTCATGGACTGGACAGTGGAACATGTGACCTTTCCTGGGCTAGAAACATAGTCAACTTGCACAGGCTAGATCAACTGGCTCTCCAGTTCGAGAAAGAATAAATTGAGAAATGCAACTCTCCAATCACAAGTAAGGTGCTGTAATAAAAATATGCTTAAATTCAATTTGCCAAGGTGGCTGACCTTTTCTTCTTCCTTTTGGAAATCGTGGCGAAAAGTTCTACCATAACTGACAGAAGTGAAGGTAGGACCAGGAGAAACAGCTTCAATTAGGTACATGAGAATTTGCAGGGAAAGAATGGAGATCGATGAAAAGCAGCTGATGGGAATCCTTTGCAGCGTTCAGGGAGAACCAAACCGTGTCAGATGAGGAAAAGAGAGAAGAAAGTTAGCAAGAACCCAAGAATCAGGGTGGAGGGAAGAGCAGGCGGGTGGCTGGGTAGGACAGGGCAGTCATGCTGACGGCAAACCTTTTATATCCCAGGTCCAATAATCCCTGTCTCCTCCAGTTAAAAGGATGTGGAAGCAATTAATGCCCCCAAACCTTTGTCTGCCCAAGATCCTCAAAAACCTGCCCATGTTAATATGAGCAAGATGGACAGAGAACTTGACCTGGCATATGACAGCTCTCACAGAGAGGAGAGCAAGAAAAACTGTTGTGATTCATTTCTATCCTGCCTCCTTCCTACAAAGAGCTTTGGGTCCCATACACAGCATTTCACACACACACACCCAATCTATGTCATCTTTACAGCAACCCTTTAAAGTAGTAGTAAGAGAGACGCGCAGATTGATTCAAGGTCACCTATTAAGTTCCATGGAGGAACACAGATTGAGGTGAGATCTTCCCAATTCTACTCTCTTGTAGAGTACATTAGTAACAACACTGAATCTGATGGCCAGGCACCTTTAGTCCTCCGGCACATTGACTTCCTTCCCTCTGCTCTCTGAGCGTGGAGGATTTCTGCATTTTTTCCACTTGGGCTTCTGCCTGACCTCAGCATGGCAAGCCCCCTTTTAAGAGGATCTAAGTCAACTCAGGGAACCAGTTTGGGGTAGTGTGAAGAAGGCAACAGGCTAGAAACCGGGAGACTGTGAGTTCTAATCCCGCCTAGGCACCAAGCCAGCTGGGGGACCTTGGGCCAGTCCCTTTCTCTCAGCCCTGGGAAGGAGACAACAGCAAACCACTTCTGAAAAACCTTGCCGAGAAAACTGCAGGGACCGGTCCAGGCAGTTACCAGGAGTCAAAAAACGGACCTGAAGGCACCAAAAAATGAAAAAAAAAGTTGACTCAGGACACCCTTGGAGCATCGGCTGAATGTTCAAGGTCTTGAGGGTAGAGAGGGGGAAAACCTCCCAAAGAAATTAACTTTTATTTTTTATTTTTTTAAAAAAAAGGGGTGTGTGGGAGCAATCAGCAAGGAGTTTCACTTCCCTCTTTTCAGATCAGCCTAACAAAGGTAACTCAACACCTTCGGTCTGAGATTTCTTTTCTTTCTTTCTTTCTTTCTTTCTTTCTTTCTTTCTTTCTTTCTTTCTTTCTTTCTTTCTTTCTTTCTCTTTTTCTTTTTCTTTTTCTTTTTCTCTCTCTTTCTTTTTCTTTCTCTCTCACCGGCCAACAGGTGCGTGAGAGTTAAAGGGAACATTATGTTCTCTCGCGGATGGCCAAAGTAGACTGGGGAGGGGAGGGGAGGGGAGGGGAGGGGAGGGGAAGAACAGAGGGTTTACACATTCATTACTCAGCACTTCTACCAGCAACTGTCTCGCCTGTTAACTCGTCACTTGCTCGGTTCGCTGGGAAAAGTCAGGGAAAAGGAGAGATGCTCAGCTGACAGTGTGACTCACAGGCGTGCGCACGCATGCACGCGCACACACACACACACACTGGGATACCTTACAAACAGAGTTTCAAAGAAAAGGAGCTAAGAACTTGGCTGGGGAACTGAAAGAACAAGCCAGTTGGAAGGGCAAAACCGGCGCTTTATCATCACAGAAATAAATTAACACATCTGCCTGCTTCAAGCTACAGAATTTAGAGTCACCGAAGGAGAAATCGGGCCAGTCTGCGTTTTTACACTCACTTATGCAATTTGCACTTCTTGAACTTGTGCCTACTGTGGACCGTGCTTGCGGACCAACATTTGAGCTGTTCAGCATTTGGAAATGCAAAAAAAGAAGAAAAAAAAAGACGGGAGCGAGGAAACAGCTCTGTGAACTGGAAATCCCACAAAATAAATGCCACCGTTTAAACCTCACATGTGTGACGGGAAGCCGTCGCTGGCAATCACTTTCAGAGCCGTCTGCTCTGAAGGCCTCCGTGCAGCGCCTCCCCTCTAGCGACTGCCCACAGCGAACAGGGGATGAATGGCACCAACCCGCCTGTGGCCTTGCCAATCCCACTGCCCCGTAACAGCGTCCTGGGAAATTGATTATTTTGATTGATATAGCTGCCCATCTCAACGGCATGACTCTGGGAGGCTTACAACAATTTAAAAAAACAACAAATACAACTGTAAGCCCATCAAAACATATGAAACCAATACAAATTCATTAACAACATCCACAACTGAGGTCTAAAAAAAAAAATCTATATTCCACAGGACCGCTATAAATTTTGCTCTGCTCCTGCTACGACTGCTTGTTAGAAAAACTCCCGAGACTTTTTAAGAATGGGGGTGGTCTCCATTTTCCATTCTCTTTCCTCTTCCCTGCTCTTCCCTTTTCCTTTTATGCTCTGCCCTTTGCAGGCGTATACTTGAAAGTGCACATTTTCGGTTGGTTCATCTGATGTAAGTTCCCCTCGGAATGCTTTTGACTGATAAGGACAAGATAAAGTACTTCAAATAAAGTACTTTCCCTGATAAAACTTGAAACGGAGGCCAGGAACATACATTAGCTGCATGTCTGGACAATGAGATCCTAACAGCTGCCCAAGAAGGCCAGGGGCTTATGCTGGCTTAATTTCAATTATTACCTTACTCAGTTTTTACCCCACTTTTCTGCTGAAGCTGAACTGAACCTGTGTACAGGACTTCTCGATGGCACGTACATCAATTTTCAGCAAAGTCCCATTAAAGATTAATGTTTAAGGATTGGAGGGCCAACAACAACTCAAGGGGTGGGGCTTGAGCATTAGGGTGGGGCATGGGGGAGTGGGCAGAGCCTATTAGCGCCAGGTGAGAAAAAAGGAAGCCACTGATGTAGAGCCTGTTGGAAACGGAGGAGAGAGGCAAAGCAGATGTTCCTGAGTGGAGGAATGTTCTGCCTCCCTCTTGACCCTGGCACCCCCCCTTTTGTTTCTTCCTATAAAAGATCCTGAAATGTTGGGTCATATCATGAGATTTGGCCACTCTGCACAAGGACACAGAGTGTAAATATCGGGGGGGGGGGAAAGGAGGTGGAGAAACCCTTGCATTTTGTTTACTCATTTATCCTGCTTTTCTGGGGTACCAGCATCACTCTTTTATCTTATGCTATAGGTCTCCCAAAGTCTTTGTCAACGTGCCCATCTCTCGCCTGCATTCTTTCTACCTTAAAATCGCATTCTCTACCTTGAAGCACCGCGATGTATTTTAAATACTCGAGAGCCAAGGGCCCATCCTTTTAACAAAGCATCCTATTCCTCAGTCACAGGGAAGGTGTCAACAAATTAAACCATTTATTTCCAAGATTCTCCTTCCTTTCCTAACCGGGTAGCTCGGGGTGCTTCCCAGCCAAAGAGGCAAAATATAAATCAAAAATAAAAAAGAGAAGGCAGCAAGCTAAAACCCTACCAATATCCTATTAAAAGTTCATATTTCCTCATGCAAGTGTTCCTACACAAACTCAAAGGGCCCTGCCCTCATTTTCTGGAAGCTGCCCGAATGTCTAGTTCCAGCAGGAAGGAATTTCCAAGATGGCTTTTCAGAGCACCCGGCCTGTTGGTTCTTGACGCAGGGAAAGCACAGTTGGCCAAGAAACTCCCTTGAAGGAGGCTCCACAAGGCAAAGCCAGGCAAGTCAATGTGCTCCAGTCTTGGCCCAACGGGTGAAAGGGTTAAGACGGATCCACCCAGGCCTGCTTTAGCAAAAGGAATGCCCTCAGGATTCTGGAATGTACAACATGCAGACAGTTCACTTGGTGGCCACCCATTGAGGCAATCCTATCCAGAGACAAAGAACAATGAATAAAAGAAGGGAAACGAAGGAGCAGGGCAAGAAAGGGGCGATGGGAAAAATCCAAGCGTTGGTCCAAACAGGATTTTTTCCTGGGAAGGGGAGGGGAGGGGAGCAGCCCAGAGGAACATTTCCTGTTTCTCCAACATGGTACCTCCTCCCCATCATCTTTCCAACACCCTCTTTGTGATACCAGCTTGCAAACTATTTTAAGTAAGGCCACTGCTGGCAAGCGACGAATAAATCTCAGCAACAAAGTCATCCTGTCTGGCAATGGAGGGAGGATCTGAAGAGTGTGTGTGTGTGTGCGCGCGTGTGTGTTTATGCGTGTTGAGAAAGACTTCAGAAGCCAACTGGAGTGGATTTTTATACTAAGCAAGAAACAGAAGCTTGGCTGCGGGAGGAATTACGTACAGCCAGAGACATGCCCAACACGAAGTTCTCAAAAACCAGGATCCAAACGAGGCGCATAACTCATTCCGTGTGCCCAGCAGGCTTTCAGTATGCGGATTGTTCAACAGCACACACCCACGTGCCCACACAGATACATCCAGACTCTGAATACTGCTTCTGCAGCTGCTTCATCACCATTCTGGCTGGAGAGATTGGACTCCAAATGAATCTCAGACTGAGTCAACAGAAATAAAGCAACTCTCTGAACAATGGCTTGACAGACAGGAATCAAACATTGCAGGAAGCCACGGTTTGTTTAATCATGGTTTACTGGAAGAGCCTCAATTGGCTAGGTACACCTAACGTGCAACACTAAAGGTGGTGTGTCAACCGCACCACAGACAGGAAATTGCTTGCCTCTAGGGAGAGTTTTGGAAGCTAGGAAATTATCCATCGGA